>NW_012098097.1:8134189-8134762 GCF_000951045.1 Mandrillus leucophaeus
TTTTCACCAAGGCTGAAGTGCAAGGGCAAAAACCTTAGCTAATTTTATTTTTCGTACAGATAGGGTCTTGTTTGTCTTGGGTTTGTTTTGTTTTTGTTTTTGAGACTGGGTCTCATTCCGTCACCCAGACTGAAGTACAGTAGCGCGATCTTGGCTCACCATAACCTCCGCCTCCCTGGCTCAAGCAATTCTCCTGCCTTAGCCTCCCAAGTAGCTGGGGTTATAGCCTCAGGTGATCCACCTGCCTCAGCCACCCAAAGTACTGAGATTACAGGTCTGAGCCACTGTGTCCAGCCAAGAAGAGGTCTTTAAACTAAAAATATATATTCTTGCTGGACGTGGTGGCTCACACCTGTAATCCCAGCATTTTGGGAGGCCAAGGCGGGTGGATCACCTGAGGTCAGGAGTTCGAGACCAGCCTGACCAACATGGAGAAACCCCATCTCGACTAAAAATATAAAATTACCCAGGCATGGTGGTGCGCGCCTGTAATCCCAGCTACTCAGGAGGCTGAGGCAGGAAAATCGCTTAAACCCAGGAGGTGGAGGTTGCAGGGAGCCAAGATCACGCTAC
>NW_012098097.1:8135513-8140236 GCF_000951045.1 Mandrillus leucophaeus
AAAAAAAAAAAAAAAAGGCAAGATGAAATGCGTTGGCTCAGATACACAAGTCCTACAATAAGTGCCCCTGAAATAACCTAAATATAATTGTAAATATAAAAGAAAAACAAAACTCCACATTTAAAATATTCAAGATAAAGAGAATTCGGACTGAGACAACTTGATAGTTCAAGCAGTTTCATTTCTGCAGGTGGGACATGGCCTCCTGCTATACATACAGGATCTACTGAAGTCTTCATTCCCTGTCTGAATCAAGCAGTTAAGGAACATTCTGAAGAACAAAAAATTACCTTGCAGTCCTGCCATGGTGGTTCATTTTCATAAAGTCCTCTTCAGATGAATCAAGCTCAATCCTACTAATCTTATATTTGTCTTACATGATTACTAGAACTGTTTTGTTTTTCACAAATACATAACATACTAATAAAGAAGAAGAGGAAGAAGAAAAAAGCACCCATGGAGACTAAACAAGCAGCAATAGGCCTTACTTTAAATATCTGTCCAGGCCAGGTGCAGTGGCTCACGCCTGTAAATCCCAGCACTTTGGGAGGCCAAGGCAGCCGCATCACCTGAGATCAGGAGTTTGAGACCAGCTTGGCCAACACGGTGAAACCCCATCTCTACAAAAGTACAAAACTTAGCCGGGCGTGTGTGCGCGCCTGTATTCACAGATACTCGGGAGGCTGGGGCAGGAGAATCGCTTGAACCCGGGAGGCGGAGTTTGAAGTGAGCCAAGATCGTGCCACTACACTCCAGCCTGGGCGACAGAGTGAGACTCTGTCTCAAAAATAAATTAAATAAATGTCTGTCCAGTCAGAAATACTCCAGTCACAGAGGAGGGAGGTTTGTTCGTTTCCAGCCTATAATGAGGTAAGTACAGGAATTGAGAGTAAGTGTTCAGAAACTTTTATTTATTTTTTTGGATGGAGTCTCTCTCTTGCCAGGCTGGAGTGCAGTGGTGCGATCTCAGCTCACTGCAACCTTCACCTCCCGGGTTCAAGTGATTCTCCTGCCTCAACCTCCCGAGTAGCTGGAATTACACGCGCGCACCACCACGCGTGGCTAATTTTTTGTATTTTTAGTAAAGACGGGGTTTCACCATGTTGGCCAGGATGGTCTTGATCTCTTAACCTCGTGATCCGCACACCTCAGTCTCCCAAAGGCGTGAGCCACTGTGCCCAGCCCAATGTTTAGAAACTTTTATACCAATCTGACACAGAAAGCTTTTGTCTGCTGAATTTAAAAAAAAAAAAAGCTTCAAATGAAATTATTTCAAATGAACATTTTAGACACTCCTAACTTGTCTCTCTTATTTGGCACATCAGTAAGATAACTGAACAAAGACATCTCTATCTGAATAGAAATGATTCATTGTAAGCATCCAGGAATCAGAACTGGAAGAAATACAGCCGACCATCTAACTTGCCCGCAGTCAGGGAGACTTCTCTGCCTGAACTGCCTGGGCTTTCTCCCTCTTAAAAGATTTCTCAAGACGGAAACTCCAAAGTCATTCCTGTAGCCATTCCTGCGTTTAATAGCCCAGGAGGTAAAAGAAACTTCCTGTACATCCAAAGGGAATCTATCTTAAACTGAATTGGGGTTGACCTTTCATCCTCTAGATGTATCTTATTACTGTACCCCAGCCAGGCACAGTGGCTCACACCTGTAATCCCAGAATTTTGGGAGGCCAAGGCAGGAAGATCAACATGAACCCAGGACTAGCCTGGGAAACATGGCAAAACCCTGTCTCTACGAAAACTACAAAAACTGGCCAAGCACGGTGGCTCACGCCTATAATCCCAACACTTTGGGAGGCCAAAGTGGGTGGATCACCAGGTAAGGAGTTCGAGACCAGCCTGGGCAAGATGGTGAAACCGTCTCTACTGAAAACACAAAAATTAGCCGGACACAGTGGCGGGCATCTGTAATCCCAGCTACTCAGGAGGCTGAGGCAGGAGAATTGCTTGAACCCAGGAGGTGGAGGCTGCAGTGAGCTGAGATCATGCCACTGCATTCTAGTCTGGGCAACAGAGCAAGACTGTCTCAAAAACAAAACTACGAAAATGAGCCAGGCATGGCAGCATGCAGCTGTAGCCCCCACGACTAGGGAAGCTGAGGCGAGAGGACGGCTTGAACCCAGAAGCCAGGGCTGCAGTGAATGGCGATTGTACCACTGCACTTGTGGCCTAGGCAACAGTAAGAACCTGTCTCAGTAAAGAAAAAATATTGTGCCCCTTGTCATTTTAAGACAGATGAACTAAAAGTTGCAGCAGTCAACAACACAGAATACATCAGGTCAAAAACTTAAAGGAAAAAGGCCAGGCACAGTAGCTTACACCTGTAATCCCAGCACTTTGAGAGGCCAAGGCAGGGGGATCACCTGAGGTCAGGAGTTCAAGACCAGCCTGGCCAACATGGTGAAATACCGTCTCTACTAAAAATACAAAAATTAGCCAGGTGTGGTGGCACATGCCTCTAATCCCAGCTACTCGGGAAGCTGAGGCAGGAGAATCGCTTGAACCTGGGAGGTGGAGTTGCAGTGAGCTGAGATCGTGCCACTGCATTCCAGCCTGGGCAACAGATCTAGCGCAATTAAAAAAAAAAAAAAAAAAAGGAAAAAACAACAACAGGTAACCACTGGGGGAGAAAAGAAAGGACTTAGGAGTTTGCAACCAGCCTGGCCAATGTGGTGAAAACCCCGTGTCTGCTAAAAATTAAATCAGTTGAGCGAGGCTGGGCACAGTGGTTCATGCCTCCCAGTACTTTGGGAGGCCAAGGTGGGTGGATCACCTGAGGTCAGGAGTTCGAGACCAGCCTGGCGAACATGGCGAAACCCCGTCTCTACTAAAAATACAAAAAATAGCCAGGTGTGGTGGCACACACTGGTAGCCCCAGATACTCGGGAGGCTAAGGCAGGAGAATCGCTTGAACCTGGGAGTCGGAGGTTGCATTGAGCTGAGATCGCACCACTGCACTCCAGCCTGGGTGACAGAGCAAGACTGTCTCAGAAAAACAAAAACAAAACTGTGAGGGGGACTGAACAGGGAACAGATTATTAATTATGTGGTAGGACTAATGACACATTGTCGACATATTTCTCCAGGTTCCCCTAACTTCTAGTTATATTAACTGGCCAAAATAATTGAATAAAGATTACCTGAGTCTTGCTAAATAAGGTCTGACAGTGAAAGTATTCAGAATATAGAAAGCAGTGGAAACACCCGGGCCTGGTGGCTCACGCCTGTAATCCCAGCATTTTGGGAGGCCGAGGCAGGTGGATCACCTGAGGTCAGGAGTTCAAGACCAGCCTGGCCAACATGGTGAAATTCTGTCTTTACTACCAATAAAAAAAAAAAATTAGCCGGGCGTGGTGGCGGGTCTTGTAGTCCCAGCTACTCAGGGAGGCTGAGGTAGGAGAATCACTTGAACCCGGGAGGCGGGAGTGAGCCAAGATCGTGCCACTGTACTCCAGCCTGGACAACAAGAGCAAAACTCCGTCAAAGGAGGAGGGGAGGGAAGAAGGAAGGAAGCAAGCAGTGGAATCAAAGAAACCTAGATTTTACCTCCAGAAGTCTTTCCAGAACGGTACAAATAGAACACAAACAGTAACTAATACACACATCTTCGGTCCAATGCAAAAGTAACTGGTCCTATGATATTATCATATACATACATGGGTGAAAATATACACACACAATCTGTTTTTGTCCATGGCTACTGGCCAGTAACTCCCATAGCCCTTGATATAGTCTTTTGTTATAATGGGGTGCATTAAGCCTCAGGAACAGCCCTCAGGAAACAGAATCTCTTTGTGACCTTCTGTCCTCCTTTTATCAGCCCAGGGCAGGACTGTAATCTGATGGCAGGTCAAAAGACCCTCAAGCCAGAGGGTTCTGCTCCATACCCTGGAGGAGGGAATGCTACGTGGAGAGGCCAAGAATCTGAACAGATGGGCCTTCTGAGTCTCCTTGTTCAGTCCACTGGTATGAAATCAAACCTTTTGTCTAATCACATTGCTGTACAGTTGTCAATCATGCTTATGTAATGAAGCCTCCATAAAAAACCAAAAGGGGCCAGGCATGGTGGCTCATGCCTGTAATCCCAGCACTTTGGAAAGCCAAAGCGGGTGGATTACTGGAGGTTAGGAGTTCAAGACCAGCCTGGCCAACATGGTAAAACCTCGTCTCTACTAAAAATACAAAATTAGCCAGGTGTAGTGGCGTGCATGTGTAATCTCAGCTATTCAGGAGGCAGAGACACGAGAATTGCTTAAACTCAAGAGGCGGAGGTTGCAGTGAGCCGAGATCATGCCATTTCACTCCAGCCTGGGCAAAAAATGTGAAACTTGGCCAGGCACGGTGGCTCACAGTCATAATCCTAGCACTATGGGAGGCCGAGAAGGGTGGATCACCTGAGGTCAGGAGTTCCAGACCAGCCTGACCAACGTGACAAAACCCTGTCTCTACTAAAAATAAAAAATTACCTGGGTGTGGTGGTGGGTGCCTGTAATCCCAGCTACTCAGGAGGCTGAGGAAGGAGAATCGCTTGAACCCGGGAGGCGGAGGATGCAGTGAGCCAAGATCGCACCACTGCACTCCAGCCTGGGCAACAGAGTGAGACTCCATCTCAAAAAAAAAAAAAAGAGCGAATCTCCATCTCAAAAAAAACCCCAAAAGGGGCTGGGCATGGTGGCTCACTTTGGGAGGCGAAGGTGGGAAGATTG
>NW_012098097.1:8143361-8147659 GCF_000951045.1 Mandrillus leucophaeus
AAAAAAAAAAAAAGTTCTCATTAAGTGTAACAAATACTGACCTGATTAATATGTATGTGTGTGTATACATATATTTTGGTTTAGTTTTTTTTAAGGCAAGGCCTCACTCTGTCACCCATACTGGAGTATAATGGTGTGATCTCTGGCCATTGCAACCTCCACGTCCTGGGCTCAAGCAATCCTCCTACCTGAGCCTCCTGAGTAGCTGGACTACAGGCATGTGTAACCATGCCAGGCTAATTTTTGTACTTTTTTATAGAAACAGGGTTTTGCCATGTTTCCAGGCTGGTCTTGAACTCCTGGGCTCAAGCAATCCACCTGCCTCAGCCTCCCAAAGTGTTGAGATTACAGGCGTGAGCCGCCATGCCCAGCCAATATATGTAATTTTAAAGGATTCTGTTTTTTCCCTTCTATTACATTTCTAGCATTGATCGCATTACTGGCAGATTAAAAATGTGGCCATGTTTACTAACTTTCCAGTTTCATTTTTGTTCCTCTCCACCCAGAGTATGGCGACACTTGGGGCATGGCCAGGTTTCACTCCCCCGTCTCTTTCCCCATGATTTAAATCAAGATTCAGATCTGTCCTGAAACCATGGACAGAGCCAGAAATTTGGTCTTCAGAAGTACTCACCATGAATATCACCTTCTCCCTAGAAAAGAAAAAAATTCAAAAATTTACTTCCTATTTTAATTTTGGAACACACAAAACAGTCATAGTTCATAGCAGCTAACATCTACTGGAAACCAAATGTGACATTTCATTGTGATGCAATCAAGTACAGGGTCAGTCGGCTACCTCTGTCCAACTTAGGACAATGCTATGCAAAAATTCTGCATGATAAATTGCTCTAGTGCCAGTACCACATCTAAAACAAACAAACAAAAAAACCCAACATTTCCTCTGATAACCTAACACCAATTAGCATTTCAGTGATCTTTTATTAGAATGGAAAACTGGTGAATCTATCCTTTCATCTCTCTCCTTTCCCCTCATCTAGTTGTGGAAGGACCCCTATCAGTTCCAAAGCCCTTCTCCAGTTCTCTCGGCACTCAGACAGGTGACGCCTCACTGTGCTCTGAGGGCTTTAGTGCTTAGTCGGGCAGGGTCTTTCCACTTTGCAGCACACACCCTGGGGGGCTTGGTGGCAGTACTCAATTGCAGACACAACTAATGGTAATGCCAGCACTAGTCTCCTGGAGTTCAACGCAAAGCAGTATCTGCAAAAAAACAGCCCCTGAACTCAGAAACGCTTCTATATATGAGACACACAGGAATTGAGAAAGAACCACAAGTTCCAAAAATCAATATGGGAGATAAAACAAATCCTAATGGTGAAAGAGATACAGAAACAGACTGAGACCATGTTAACACATTTCTATGATTTTACTATCAATCTTCCATTATCAATATGGCCCAGTCCCTTTCCTAACTACATCAATGTAAAATTCCAGTGGGAGAACTGAAACTCTTAGTACAAATTTCAGAATCATATTGACCTCAAAGCCTTTCTGGCCTCATGCTGTCACACTGACCTTCAGATCTAAGAAGTCTCCGGAGCTTGCTTCAGAGGAGTTCCTTCTCTGCAGTCCAGATGACTCCAAGTCTTCCCTGCCACCGCTAGACTTGGCACCTAAAAATCAAAATATACTTTCTTCAGAAATACAATAGAAAAACTCTAAAGCAAAACACTTCAGGCTGGGTATGGTGGCTCATGCCTGTAACCCCAGCACTTTGGGAGGCCAAGGTGGGCGGATCACCTGAGGTCAGGAGTTCAAGACCAGCCTGGCCAACAGGGTGAAACCCTGTCTCTACTAAAAATATAAAAATTAGCTGGACGTGGTGGTGCATGCTTGTAATCCTAGCTACTTGGGAGGCCGAGGCAGGAGAATCATTTGAACTCGGGAGGTGGAGGTTGCAGTGAGCCAAGTTGGCACCACTGCACTCTGCACTCCAGCCTGGGCAACAGAATGAGACTCTGTCTCAAAAAAAAAAAAAAAACACACTTCAGCAATTGACGTTATGTGTTAGTCTCATATTATGAAATGAGGAAACAGTCTTAAGGAAGTTAAGCTGATCACTTAAACATTAACTCAGTCTGACTTCAGTCCTTACTCTGATACATCACATAGCCTCTCAGTATTTCCCATTTCTTTCCTCTCAGGCTGAGTCTAAACTGTTGTTTATTACCATTAAGCTAGATTTTGTTATTAGTTCAAAACCAGCTGTAGTTGGTTTTTCTTTTGCTTGTTTTTGACACAGGGTTTCACTCTGTCACCTAGGCTGGAGGGCAGTGGCTCAATCACAGATCACTGCAGCCTCCACCTCCCGAGCTCAGCAATCCTCCCACCTCAGCTTCCCGAGTATCAGGGACTAAAGGCACACTGCCACTACCACCAGCTAATTTTTGTTTTGTTTTGTTTTTTAGACACGGGGCGGGGGCACACGTTGGTGCCCAGGCTGCATCTGTGGCTGTTGATGCTGGGCCCATCCCTTTGAACAGTGAGCACAGATAACAAGAGTACCTGCCGACTTGGCCCAAGAAGCTTGATTTTCTTCAGGTGTCCCAAAGATATTAGAGGCCATTTTGTTCTTCCTCACAGGTTGTTCTGTTGGTTCATCAAAACCTAATGAAAAATTGGATCCACCACCTGGAGGCCGCAAAACCCTACAAATAATGGCAAAACATCAACTTCAGATCATACTGAAACATTTCTTGGCATAAATCTTTTCAGACAACTTTCATTTCACTTTCCTCACCCATTCATCTCCCTCACCCCCACAACAGATAGCTGCTAACAGGAAAAGGAATCACCTCCATCAGCGTCTACATTCAATGCTGGATGTTAAGATACTAAGTACTGCTTTATAATACTTGTAATAAGGTCATCGATCACACAAGGCAGCTCAAACAGCGTGGAACTCATCACAAGTAACAGCCTGGTTGGTGTCCCCTTTTTGGAAATGGCAAAAGACCTAATGCACCTTACTCTACTGGGCTTGGCTGAATATATTTGCAAAGAAGTTTAGAAGCATTTCTTGTTATTATTCATTTAAAAATCGTTTCCAGGCACAGTGGCACACACCTGTAATCCCAGCACTCTAGGAGGCCAAAGCAGGATCATCATTTGAGCCTAGGAGTTCAAGACCAGCCTGGGCAACATGGCAAGACCCCCGTCTCTATAAAAAAAAATTAAAAATTAGCCAAGTGTAGCGGCACATGCCTGTGATCCCAGCTACACTGGACTCTGAGACAGAAGGATCGCTTCAGCCCAGGAGGTTAAGGCTGCAGTGAGCTTTGTTCACACCACTGAACTCCAGCCTGTGTGACAGAGCAAGACTGTCTCAAAATGTAAAAAGTAAATAATATATATATATATTTTTTTGAGACAGAATCTCACTCTGTCGCCCAGGCTGGAATGCAGTGGCACACTCTCAGCTCAATGCAAGCTCCACCTCCCAGGTTCACGCCATTCTCCTGCCTTAGCCTCCTGAGTAGCTGGGACGACAGGTGCCCGCCACCACGCTTGGCTAATTTTTTGTGTTTTTAGTAGAGACAGGATTTCACTGTGTTAGTCAGGATGCTCTTGATCTCCTGACTTCATGATCCGCCCGCCTCGGCCTCCCAAAGTGCTGGGATTACAGGCGTGAGCCACTGCGCCCAGCCAAAAAAAGTATATTTTTAAAAAAATCACTTCCTTCTTATTTTCAACTAGATAAATAACTTGGGCACGGTCAGTAGCAGGCCCCTGTAGTCCCAGTCATTCTGGAAGCTGAGTCAGAAGGATTGCTTGAGCCCAGGAGTTCAAGGCCAGCCTAGGCAACATAGTAAGATCCCCATCTCTAATCATTTATGCACTTACACGCACATGCACACGTACATGCGCGCACGCGCACACACACACACAAGTTGGCTTGACCAATTTAGAAGCCCAATAAGAGCTGATAATAGTCTCTTCTATCTCAACCTCACTAAAAAGCCATTTACATACTTGTACCTCACTATTCTCACAATAAACTTAAGTAACTACCCATGAGGACAAAGTCAGTATGAGAAATTAAGTAGAAGATTCCATGGCATGGTCTATGTCAGTATTCCTTTGAACATCATCTATAGCTCTCTGTTCCAACATGGTATTATATTTTTTAACATTTCCAAATCTTCCTGCCATAGGTTGACCAATTTGTCTCCTCCTTGGAAAAACTCAATTTAACTCCTCATGCCACCTCTCAAAACAAAAAATGCAGGTGGTTTTATGGAAATATTTTTTTTTCTTTCTTTTTTTTTTTTTTTTTT
>NW_012098097.1:8148374-8149010 GCF_000951045.1 Mandrillus leucophaeus
ACCGTGTTAGCCAGGATGGTCTCGATCTCCTGACCTCGTGATCCGCCCGTCTCGGCCTCCCGAAGTGCTGGGATTACAGGCTTGAGCCACCGCGCTCAGCCTAATTTTTGGATTTTTAGTAAAGACAGGGTTTCACCACGTTGGTCAAGCTGGTCTTGAACTCCTAAGCTCAGGTGATCTGCCTGCGTCGGCCTCCCAAAGTGCTGGGATTATAGGCATGAGCTACCGAGCCCAGCCACCTTTTTTTTTTTTTTTTTAACTTTTTCTTTTTTTGTTGTTTTCCTACTGCCTGTGTAATTACAGAATATGGAAGGACTTTCTAACTACTGATTCAATTCCTTTACTGGTGATACGAGTGGGTCTGGTTTTGTTTCTTCAAAAGGCAGTTTGAAAAAGAAACATTTTTCTTTCTTTCTTTTTTTTTTTTTGAGAGGGAGTTTTGCTCTTTTTGCCCAGGCTGGAGTGCAATGGCGCAATCTCAGCTCACCGCAACCTCCGCCTTCTGGGTTCAAGCGATTCTCCTGCCTCACTCAGCCTCTCGAGTAGCTGGGATTACAGGCATGCGCCACTATGCCTGGCTAATTTTTTTGTATTTTTAGTAGAGACAGGCTTTCTCCATGTTGGTCAGGCTGGTCT
>NW_012098097.1:8149060-8153040 GCF_000951045.1 Mandrillus leucophaeus
AAAAAAAAAAAAAAGAGCGAATCTCCATCTCAAAAAAAACCCCAAAAGGGGCTGGGCATGGTGGCTCACTTTGGGAGGCGAAGGTGGGAAGATTGCTTGAGTCCAGGAGGTGGAGGCTACAGTAAGCCATGATTACACCACTGCACTCTAGCCGGGGTGAGAGCAAAGCCCAGTCTTAAAACTCAAAAAAAACACCCAAAAGGATGGATTCTGAGGACTTCTAGATAACTGAACATGTGGAAGCTGACAGGAAGGTGCAACAACTCATCCATGTGCCAGGAGGGTAGCACACCCCAACTCCAAGGTATGGGAGCTCCTGCACTTGGGACCTTTCCTTACCAGGCCCCATGTATCCCCTCACCGGGCTGTTGATTTGTATCCTTTCAAATATCCTTCGTAAAAACCCAGGTGCAGTGGCTCATGCCTGTAATCTCAATACTTTTGGAGGCTGAGGCGGGAGGATCACATGACTAGCCTGTGTAACATAACATAGTGAGACCACATCTCTACAAAAAAGAAAAACAATTAGCCAGGCATGGTGGCATACACGTATATCCCAGCTACTCGGGAGGCTGAGGCAGGAGGACTGCTTGAGCTCAGGAGTTTGAAGTTGCAGTGAGCTGTGAGGGCGACACTGCACTCCAATCTGGGAAACAGCAAGATTCAGTTTAGAAAAAAATGAAAAATATATGTATCATATATTCATAATGAACCTGTAAACACAAATGTTTCCCTAAGTTCTTTTTGTGAACCTCTCTAGCAAATTAAAACCATAGAAGGAGTCACAGGAACCCCAACTTGAAGCCAGTCAGTCAGAAGTTCCAGAGGCCCAGGCTTACAACTGATGGGAAGGAAGGGGCGGTCTTGTGGGACTGACCCTCAACCTGTTGAATCTGAGGTTATCTTCTGGTAGAGGGTGTAGAAACTGGATTGGAGGACTCCCAGCTGGTGTCCACTGATTGGTGTGTGGGGAGAAACCCCCAACATTTGGTCACAGGTGTCTTCTGTGTTGCTGATTGTTGTGGTGTGAAAAAAGAGGAAAAACACATCTGAGTGTTTTCCCCCTAAACAGGTCCTATAAGGAAGAACCCAGGCAATGCTCCCAAAGGCTCAGAAGCTTCTCCTCTAAGCCCCACCAAGAAACACTGTGAGGTCGGGCGCAGTGGCTCATGCACCCGGCTCATGGTGCCACGTGCCTGTAATCCCAGCTATTCAGGAGGCTGAACCAGGAGAATTGCTTGAACCCGGGAGGCAGAGGTTGCAGTGAGCTGAGATCCTGCCACTACACTCCAGCCTGGGTGACAGAGCCAGACTCCAACTCAAAAAAAAAAAATCAACCAAAAAACAAAACACTGCGTAGAAGGCAGGAGAGGAATCTGCTTCTTCAACCTTTCTGTGTGTCCTTGTAAGCACACCACAAAACATAAGGGTAGGAAAAGGCCTTAAGAGGAAGCTGCTGCTCTGTCTAGACCAGAGGGCCTTGTGACTGCGGCACTTCACCGATTGCTACTGCCTGACACTTATAAACCTTGCATTCATCAGCAATTCTTTAGCGCTTATTAAAGAAATGCCAATAAATACTTCTAAGATTTAAGATAATTAAGTCAATGATCACAGCTTATTTCCACCTATAATTGGTAATATGGATGGTTAGCTGAAAAATTACATCTGCCCCCTAAATCATCATTTACAAAATCACCAAGCGGGTAACCAATGTCTTGCTGAATAAGCACCTCCCTATAAAAACAAATGAACTTTGTGAGCTGAGCTTGAAATGCTTATATTAAAAAGCTCTCTCTGGCTGGTGTGAGTTATCTCGATTGTTCATAGTTACAGATCAACCTCCTTGTTTTACTCTTTCCCCTCTTCTCTATACTGCACTTGGCTAGTCTATAATAAATAACCACATAAATACAAAAAGCTCTCAGCTGGGCGCTGTGGCTCATGCCAGTAATATCAGCACTTTGGGGAGGCTGAGGTGGGAGGATCACTTAAGCTCAGGAGTTTGAGACCAGCCTGGGCAACATAGTGAGACCTTATCTCTACTAAAAATAAAAAGAAATTAGCGAGGTGTGGTAGTGTACCCCTGTAGTCCCAGCTACTCGGGAGGCTGAGGTGGGAGGATCACTTAAGCTCAAAGAAGCCACAGTGAGCTGTGATTGCCCACTGCACTCCAGCCTTGGCAACAGAGAGACACCTGGTCTCAAAAAAAAAAAAAGTTCTCATTAAGTGTAACAAATACTGACCTGATTAATATGTATGTGTGTGTATACATATATTTTGGTTTAGTTTTTTTTAAGGCAAGGCCTCACTCTGTCACCCATACTGGAGTATAATGGTGTGATCTCTGGCCATTGCAACCTCCACGTCCTGGGCTCAAGCAATCCTCCTACCTGAGCCTCCTGAGTAGCTGGACTACAGGCATGTGTAACCATGCCAGGCTAATTTTTGTACTTTTTTATAGAAACAGGGTTTTGCCATGTTTCCAGGCTGGTCTTGAACTCCTGGGCTCAAGCAATCCACCTGCCTCAGCCTCCCAAAGTGTTGAGATTACAGGCGTGAGCCGCCATGCCCAGCCAATATATGTAATTTTAAAGGATTCTGTTTTTTCCCTTCTATTACATTTCTAGCATTGATCGCATTACTGGCAGATTAAAAATGTGGCCATGTTTACTAACTTTCCAGTTTCATTTTTGTTCCTCTCCACCCAGAGTATGGCGACACTTGGGGCATGGCCAGGTTTCACTCCCCCGTCTCTTTCCCCATGATTTAAATCAAGATTCAGATCTGTCCTGAAACCATGGACAGAGCCAGAAATTTGGTCTTCAGAAGTACTCACCATGAATATCACCTTCTCCCTAGAAAAGAAAAAAATTCAAAAATTTACTTCCTATTTTAATTTTGGAACACACAAAACAGTCATAGTTCATAGCAGCTAACATCTACTGGAAACCAAATGTGACATTTCATTGTGATGCAATCAAGTACAGGGTCAGTCGGCTACCTCTGTCCAACTTAGGACAATGCTATGCAAAAATTCTGCATGATAAATTGCTCTAGTGCCAGTACCACATCTAAAACAAACAAACAAAAAAACCCAACATTTCCTCTGATAACCTAACACCAATTAGCATTTCAGTGATCTTTTATTAGAATGGAAAACTGGTGAATCTATCCTTTCATCTCTCTCCTTTCCCCTCATCTAGTTGTGGAAGGACCCCTATCAGTTCCAAAGCCCTTCTCCAGTTCTCTCGGCACTCAGACAGGTGACGCCTCACTGTGCTCTGAGGGCTTTAGTGCTTAGTCGGGCAGGGTCTTTCCACTTTGCAGCACACACCCTGGGGGGCTTGGTGGCAGTACTCAATTGCAGACACAACTAATGGTAATGCCAGCACTAGTCTCCTGGAGTTCAACGCAAAGCAGTATCTGCAAAAAAACAGCCCCTGAACTCAGAAACGCTTCTATATATGAGACACACAGGAATTGAGAAAGAACCACAAGTTCCAAAAATCAATATGGGAGATAAAACAAATCCTAATGGTGAAAGAGATACAGAAACAGACTGAGACCATGTTAACACATTTCTATGATTTTACTATCAATCTTCCATTATCAATATGGCCCAGTCCCTTTCCTAACTACATCAATGTAAAATTCCAGTGGGAGAACTGAAACTCTTAGTACAAATTTCAGAATCATATTGACCTCAAAGCCTTTCTGGCCTCATGCTGTCACACTGACCTTCAGATCTAAGAAGTCTCCGGAGCTTGCTTCAGAGGAGTTCCTTCTCTGCAGTCCAGATGACTCCAAGTCTTCCCTGCCACCGCTAGACTTGGCACCTAAAAATCAAAATATACTTTCTTCAGAAATACAATAGAAAAACTCTAAAGCAAAACACTTCAGGCTGGGTATGGTGGCTCATGCCTGTAACCCCAGCACTTTGGGAGGCCAAGGTGGGCGGATCACCTGAGGTCAGGAGT
>NW_012098097.1:8157740-8162905 GCF_000951045.1 Mandrillus leucophaeus
CGCCTCGGCCTCCCAAAGTGCTGGGATTACAGGCGTGAGCCACCGGGCCTGGCCATTCTTTCTTTCTTTTTCTTTTTTTGAGACGGAGTCCCACTCTGTTGCCCAGGCTGGAGTGCAGTGGCATGATCTCAGCTCACTGCAAGCTCCGCCTCCCAGGTTCACACCTTTCTCCTGCCTCAGTCTCCAGAGTAGTGGGGCTACAGGCGCCTGCCACCGAGGCCAGCTAATTTTTTGTATTTTTGGTAGAGATGGGGTTTCACTGTGTTAGCCAGGATGGTCTCGATCTCCTGACCTTGTGATCTGCCCGCCTCCCAACATAGTAAGATCCAAACTGCTGGGATTACAGGTGTGAGCCAGCACGCCCGGCCAAGAAACATTTTTCTAAGAATATATAGCACTTCTAGATGGGTGTGGTGGCGCGAACCTGTAATCCCAGCTACTCAGGAGGCTGAGGTAGGAGAATCGCTTGAACCCAGGAGGCGGAGGCTACAGTGAGCTAAGATCGTGCCACTGCACTCCAGCCTGGGCAAAAGAGCAAGACTCCGTCTCTAATAATATTAATAATAAAATTAAGGCCAGGAGCGGTGGCTCATGCCTGTTTTCCCAGCACTTTGAGAGGCTAAGGCAGGTGGATCACGAGGTCAAGAGATTGAGACCATCCTGGCCAATGTCGTGAAACTCTGTCTCTACTAAAAAAGTACAAAAAGTAGCTGGGCATGGTGGCATGTGCCTGTAGTCCCAGCTATTCGGGAGGCTGAAGCAGAAGAATCGCTTGAACCCGTGAGGCAGAGGTTGCAGTGAGCCGGAGATCGTGCCACTGCACTCCAGCCTGGCAACAGAGTGAGACTATGTCTCAAAAAAAAAAAATTAATTTTAAAAAATAAGGCTGGGCGCGGTGGCTCACGCCTGTAATCCCAGAACTTTGGGAGGCCAAGGCGGGCGGATCACCCGAGGTCGGGAGTTTGAGACCAGCCTGGCCAACATGGAGAAACCCTGTCTCTACTAAAAATACAAAATTAGCCAGGTGTGGTGGTGCATGCCTGTAATCTCACCTAGTCGGGAGGCTGAGGCAGGAGAATCGCTTGAACTCGGAAGGCGGAGGTGAGCAGAGATTGCGCCATTGCACTCAAGCCTGGGCAAGAAGAGCAAAACTCCGTCTCCAAAACAAAACAAAAAAAATCAAGAAAAAGACACTAGTACCCAAACACCAGCGTAAGAGCAACTCAAAACTCTAATCAGTCCAACTTTCTAAAGGTCTCTGTTCCTCCTGCAATAGCAGGTAGTAACCAACTCGGATGACGTCAGTGTTGTAGAGACCATTTGTAATAGTGAGACATCCCCAAACAAAGGATGTAGATCATAAGGCAGAAAGTACAATGTTTTAGGATCCTACTATTCTTTCAGAATCATACATGACAACTAAATCAGGATTATATATTTAAGACTGAACAAAAATGTGTCCATGTACTGTAGATAACGATTTTTTAAAAATTACTCCTTTTCTTTCTTCTCTCTTTAAATCCCGAAGTTTCCGTATATCTTTGCAGATCATTCCTTACCAGACTAAATTTATAACGAGTTTATGGGGCCAGGAGAACATTATTGGACAAAATTAAGTTTATGAGAATTAGGTGAGATTATAGAAAAAGGGAAGGTAGAGAGACAATAAAATGACAATGCTACTACAGTCCCTAGAGCACAATACTGGAGGGAAATTGATGGCAAAAGGTGAATTAAACATTCATTCCACAGGATCAAAACTCATTTGTCTCACATTTCAAATGTACATATGAAAAAACTAAGTGTGAGGATTCATTTGACCTGATTACTGAAATTCTTTGCAAAACACTAATATGAACTCAACCCCAAATAAAACCCCAGATTACACATTATCATTCTGACGACTGAAGTCTAACCGGCAGAAAGTTGGCCTCACAACACAAAATGAAAAACCAAGGCTCAATCTGTTCCTGTCCGCTGAAAAAATTATCTCATTGGGAAGAAAACAGAAAGGGAGCAACCAGTTTCCTGTGCTACTCAAGTTCCCTATCCCAGTAATCACCAATTTATTTTTTTGAATTTTACCCAATCTTTTTGACCTTGTAAACCTGAAAGAAATGAGTTGTAAAGGAATGTCATTTCCCATGCTTTCCTCCTAAGGCTCAATTGCTGAGTGAAGCGTGCTTTTTGTTCCCAAGTTCTCTAACCCCTGTGAGATATTGCTATTTCACGTGTCTTCTTAGCCCCACAAAATGGCTCCCTTTGTGCCACTTGGCCAGGACCCCGAGGCTAGCCACACATGAATGCAGGTCATAATCGATGTAAAATACATGCTCAAAAAAGTGAAATTTAAGCTTCCTCCAAGCCTTGAGGAGGATCCCAGACATAACTGTAACCCACCTTAAAGAACAGTGTGCAATTAGCTGAGACAATGTGGACACCTTCTACAGAATCCAAACCCTTCCACCAAGTTAAGCAAGGACTTGAAAAGGGTTCCTGTCCAAACACTGTACCCAGTGCCTCAAGCCCAAAAAGCAGTGGGATGAAGGGCAAGAAAAATCCCTCGCTTCCCAGGTAGAGCTACCACGTTAGAGACAATGGATGTCTCCGGCCCCGCCCAAGAACAAGAAACCTCCTCCTGCAAGGGAACCAGGGCCAGGGATGAACTCATTGGGCAAACGTCAAAGGAGGAAGCGAAGGTAGGATGCAAAGACCATGGTCCGAAGGTTTAAGCGCAGAAAACCCACTCGGGTTGGCTCATTCCCCCTCCCTCTTAGAAATGAGCGCAGGGAGGGGGAGAAGGGGTCTTTCCTTTGTTAGGAAAGGGGAGACACTTGGAAGAGGGGAGGCACTTCGAGGAAGGGAAGAACGGTTGGGTCCTGAATGCGGGGTGAAGGGTCGTGATGACCAGCCCCGCCCGACCACAAATGCACCTGCCAGGTAGGTCCGAATAAGGAGTGGGGCACGGCGAGGGTAAGGAGCCCCCCGGACCTAATCGATCCGGTCTCCGGATCCGATGGCTGCGCGCGAGAGCAAGACCAACCGCACGCCACGGGCCAAAGGCAGGAGCGCGTGGCCCAGCAATGGGACAATAGGGCCTGACCATGCATGGGGCCCTAAAGGCTCCCCGGGCACCTGGGGGGCCAAGCCCACCACCCTGGGGATGGACCAGCCCGGATGCCCACAGAAGAAAGGGAAGCCCTTCCCACAGGTTCCGATTAACGAAAACCGGCCGTGCTCCGAGGGGCGACCAGCTCCGGCCTCCCCAGCCCCTGGCTCCGTGGGAGGAATGAATGGAAAGCAGCAGGGACCCGGGTGGGGCCGGCGCGCAGGGCTCGCCAGGCGGCACAAAGGCGGCGCCGACGGCAGAACCCCGCCACCCGCCCCGGAGCGAGCACAGAGCACCGGGCTTGTTACCCGCAACGACCGGCGCGAGGCCCCGCCGGCAGCGGCCCTCCCGGCCCCTCAGCCCCGTGCGGCTCGGGCGCGACCCGGTTGCCTCACCGGGAGCTATTCCTGCTGTTAGGGTCGACTCCCTTGAAGGTGGTCGTCGTGGTCATGGCGCCGAGGAGCGAGGTAGGCTGGCGCGGGAGCAGAACGCTCAAAGGGTCGGACCCGAGGTGCGCAGGGTAACTCCACACCCAAGAGCCGGCCACCGCCGCAGGAGCCGCCGCCACCGCCTGTCCGGGCGAGCGACTCTTTTATAGACTTCTCAAAGCCCTCCCCCTAATCCTCCGGCATTGGCCGATTCAAATGAACCCTTTCGTTCCTATTGGCTCTCTGGAGTGCCAAGCACCATGCGGCATTACGACGGGCTGTGGCGGCCACGGCTCAGTCTAAGCCCGCCCCCTTCCTGGACTGGGAAGGCCTTGGGACGCTCTCCCCTCCCCCACCCCAAAATCTTGGCGATGATTGGACAGAAGGCGAATCTACCTCGCTCTGGGTACAAGTCGTGCTGGCTGTCACTTTAAAACGTTACCTGACAGAGGGTGAAGCTCTTTCTTGGGGAGTTACAACCTCGGCAAGCAGAAGGGAGATTTGTCACTGTTACTATTCTCTCATTTGCTTTACTGATGGTGGAATAGTAAGGGCATCCTCCTTAAAGGATGAAAAGTACTGCAACAAGTTGACATTTATTTATTGAATACCTACTGTGTGTCCCATTTAGAAACCTAATAGTCTCAAAGCAGCAGCACTATGAGTCAGCAACAGAGAGCACGCCAAGATGATCCCTTTTAAAAGGACTGGAAATTCTTTACATTTTAATGTTACTGTTTAGTTGTAATGGGTGGTGCATGTACTGGGTGAAAATTACAGTCGCTCCTATTTGGGGGCCTATTCTAAGGCTGGTTAATGCCTGGCACCAGGAATGGCCTCATTCCCTGCTACCAAGACTATGGGAGCAGCTCAGGCCTCTGCAGCTGTTTATAACCCTTAAGTCATGACTCTTCCACCTGTCTGGGTAAATCTATCCACGCAACAAATGCAGACACACTTGGAGGACTCAGGAATGATGGTTTACAAGATCATAATAGGAAAGCCTTGGGCAAAAGAGGGCAGGCAGTTGATAGATAAGCCCTTCTCATGTCTTGCATATTTCCTCAAGGCAGATGTCTTTGCTCAATATTTCCAAAATAATTGAACCACATTCCTCTTTGCAAAGCCACCTTCCAGGTAGTTGGAAGTTTGTATTCTGGGCAGTCTAGGTTAACCACCCTCCCCCTGGGCTTTCATGAAAAGCCAGTGAGAAGTTCTCTTCTAGAAAGCATGGATCATGCATTTATGTGCTTACCGCAACCATGTGAAGCACACCGATTGTTTGCGTTAGAAAGTTCCCTTTTTTTCTTTCTTTTTTTGAAGTGGAGTTTCGCTCTTGTCACCCAGACTAGAGTGCAATGGCGCTCAATGCAACCTCTATCTCCCAGGTTCAAGCAATTCTCCTGCCTCAGCCTTCCTAGTAGCTGGAACTACAGGCACGCACCACCACCCCTAATTTTTGTATTTTTAGTAGAGATGGCATTTCACCATATTGGCCAGGCTGGTCTCAAACTCCTGACCTCAGGTGATCCACCCTCCTTGGCCTCCCAAAGTGTGGGGATTACAGGCGTAAGCCACCACACCTGGCCAAAATCTTACCATTCCTTTTTTTTTTTTTTTTTTTTTTT
>NW_012098097.1:8165583-8167830 GCF_000951045.1 Mandrillus leucophaeus
CAGCGGGGACTACAGGTGCCCGCCACCACGCCCGGATAATTTTTTATATTTTTAGTAGAGACGGGGTTTTACCGTGTTAGACAGGATGGTCTTGATCTCCTGACCTTGTGATCCGCCCGCCTTGGCCTCCCAAAGTGCTGGGATTGCAGGCATTAGGCACCGCGCCAGCCAATTATTTCTTGATTATATGCTAAACAAGGGCTGGACAATACCCAGAACTGAGGGTTTCTCCCCTTTTTAGACCACATAGGGTAACTTCCTGATGTTGCCATGGCATTTGTAAACTGTCATGGTGCTGGAGAGGCTGTAGCAGTAAGGATGACTCTCTTTTTTTTTTTGAGATGGAGTCTTGCTTTGTCACTCAGGCTAGAGTGCAGTGGCGCAATCATGGCTCACTGCAAGCTCTGCCTCCCGGGTTCACACCATTCTTCTGCCTCAACCTCCCGAGTAGCTAGGACTACAGGCGCCCGCCACCACGCCCGGCTAATTTTTAGGATGACTCTCATTGCCATCTTGGTTTTGGTGAGTTTTGACCGACTTCTTAACTGAAAACTCTTTTATCAGCAAGATCTTTATGACCTGTATCTTGTGCTGACTTCCTATCTCATCCTGTGACTTAGAACGCCTAATTGTCTGGGAATGCAGCCCATTAAGTCTCAGCCTTATTTTATCCAGAACTTATTCAAGATGGAGTTGCTCTGGTTCAAACGCCTCTGACACCTGTTCTGAATTATGAGGGCTGGAATGAGATAAATATAAGAATGTACATGCTGGACAGGCAAGGTGGCTCACATCTGTAATCCCAGCACTTTCGGAGGCCAAGGTGGGTGGATCACGAGGTCAGGAGTTCAAGTCCAGCCTGGCCAATATGGTGAAACCCCATCTCTACTAAAAATACAAAAATTAGCTGGGTGTGGTGGCACACCCCTGTAGTCCCAGCTGGTCGGGAGGCTGAGGCAGGAGAATCGCCTGAACCTGGGAGGCGGAGGTTGCACTGAGCCCAGATCATACCACTGCACTCTAGCCTGGTTGACAGGGCAAGACTCCATCTCAAAAAAACCAGAAAACTTTCTATTAGAAGTGCCCCATCCTGGCTGCACATCAGAATCACCTATGAGATTTTTGAAGAATACAAATGAATGCCAGGTCTCCACCCAAAATCTACTAAATTGCAATTTCTGGGGTGAGGGTTTAGTCATGGATATCTTTAAAATGTTAAACAGGTAATTCTCATTTACAGCTTAGGCTGAGAACCTTTGCTACAAAGGTAAGGAATCAGTCCCAGGAGAACCCTTTTAATCTAATCTGATTTATGAATCACAGCAAATGTATGTAAAACAAACAAGTGAGTAAGGCTGTTGGCCTATTTGGCATATTTGTTTAAGTTCTCAAGTTAACCAAAAAATCAAAGGAAACAGAAGAAAGATTAATTCTGATGACAAGGAATGGTCTAACAGCTTCTTCGTGACCTATAGCAGTGTTTCTTAAACTTATTTTTTTTGAGACAGAGTCTTGCTCTAAATAACCCAGGCTAGAGTGCAGTGGCACAATCTCAGCTCTCTGCAGCCTCCACTTCCTGGACTCAAAGAATCCTCCCACATCAGCCTCCTGAGTAGCTGGGACTACAGGCACATGCCACCACACCTGGCTTTGGTTGTTGTTGAGACAGAGTCTTGCTATGTCACTCAGGCTGCTCTCGAACTCCTGGCTCCAAAGGATCCTCCCACCTCTGCCTCCCAATGTGCTGAGATTACAGGCTTGAGTTAACTGTGCCCAGCCTCTTGAACTTCTCTGAAAGCAAAACTCATATATATAAAATAGAATTAACAGCAAAGCAGCTGTGATTAAAACTGGGCAGAGGGTCCCATCCTGGCCCTCTCTCCCTCTGTCCTTTGTCACCTTTTTCTTGACTGTCCTCATAAAACAATACCAGGTTTCCATTAAGATTTCATTTTAAAACCACCGCTGGCCAGGTGCGTCTTGGCTCAGGCCTATAATCTCAACACTTTGGGAAGCTGAGGCGGGCAGATCACAAGGTCAACAGATCAAGGCCATTTTGGCTAACTCAGTGAAACACCATCTCTACTAAAAATACAAAAATTAGCCAGGCATGGCAGCACGTGCCTGTAGTCCCAGCTACTCAGGAGGCTGAGGCAGAAGAATCGCTTGAACCTGAGAGGCCGAGGTTGCAGTGAGCCGAGATCCCACTACTGCATTCCAGCCTGGCAACAGAGCTAGACTCCGTCT
>NW_012098097.1:8170505-8171707 GCF_000951045.1 Mandrillus leucophaeus
CACACCCGGCTAATTTTTTGTATTTTTAGTAGAGATGGGGTTTCACTGTGTTAGCCAGGATGGTCTCGATCTCCTGACCTCATGATCTGCCTGCCTTGGCCTCCCAAAGTGCTAGGATTACAGGCGTGAGCCACTGCGCCTGTCCAATCTTCCCATTCTTAAATGGCTGAGCCTACATTTCCAAAACCTTAAAAGAAAACAAAAAATCAGACCAATCTAATCAGTGAGCATGCCTTCCTCAGAAATCATATAATTACCAACTAGGAGGTAGTGGAGTATAGTGGTTGCTGGCTCAGACTCTCATGGGAGAAATTGGGATTGGAATCACGACCCTTACCTTTTCTGAGCACTAGTTTTCACCTTTCTGAAATAAACACACAATAGTACCTGGGGCCCATGGAGTTTTGAGGACTAAATGACCTCATGGGTGTAAACTGCTTGGCTCAATATACAAGTCATCAAAGTGATAGTCCATTTTATTATCACACTTATTTAGAAAGCAATCACATACTTGTATGTTAAATGAGGGGTTTGGACTTGACTCACAGGGTCCTTTGGCTTACATTTTCAGGTTATACTTATTTCCTTGCAGTCTAGTAGAAGATAGCTTGGTGAGGCAATGCTACAATAGACTAGAAGTCAAAAGACCGAAGTTCTGGTTTTGCCTTTTCCCAATATAAGACACTGGTACATCATTCATGCCCTCAAGCCTCATTTTTCTTATCTATAAAATGGGATTGCAGGCTGGCCACGGTGGCTCACGCCTGTAATCCCAGCACTTTGGGACACAGAGGTGGGCGGATCAGAAGGTCAGGAGTTCGAGACCAGCCTCACTAACATGGGGAAACCCCATCTCTACTAAAAATATTAAAAAATTAGCTGGGCGTAGTGATGCACCTGTAATCCCAGCTACTCACAAGGTTGAGGCAGGAGAATCGCTTGAACTCGGAAGGCGGAGGTTGCAGTAAGCCGAGATCGTGCCATTGCACTCCAGCCTAGGCAAAATGAGTGAAACTCCTTCTCAAAAAAAAAAAAAAAGGGATTAACAGCACTTGTGTTACTGGAAAGGTGTCCCAATCCAGACCCCAAGAGAGGCTTCTTGGATATCACGAAGAAGAGTTCAGAGCAAGTCTATAAAATGAAAGCAAGTTTATTAAGAAAGTAAAGAAACACACCGGGCGCGGTGGCTCATGCCTGTAATC
>NW_012098097.1:8176053-8177030 GCF_000951045.1 Mandrillus leucophaeus
GTCACTGCACTCCAGCCTGGGCGACAGAACAAGGCTCCATCTCAAAAAAAAAAAAAAAAAAAAGTTACAAAAAATTAGCTGGGCGTGGTGGCACATGCCTGTAGTCCCAGCTACTCAGGGGGCTGAGGCTGGGGAATCACTTGAACCCGGGAGGCAGAGATTGCAGTGAGCTGAGATGGCGACATTGCACTCCAGCCTGGGTGACAGGGCAAGACTCCATCTCAAAAAAGAAAAAAGAAAAAGTCACTGCTATGGCCGGGCGCAATGGCTCTATTAGCCCAGTACTTTGGGATGCCAGATTACCTAAGGTCAGGAGTTTGAGACCAGCTTGGCTAACATGGTGAAAATCCGTCTCTACTAAAAATACAAAAATTCGCCGAGCATGGTGGTACACACCTGTAATCCCAACTACTCAGGAGGCTGAGGCAGGAGAATCACTTGAACCTAGAGGTGGAGGTTGCATTGAGCCAAGATCATGCCACTGCACTCCAGCCTGGGTGACAGAGCGAGACTTCTCAAAAAAATAACAACAACAAAAACCCACTGCCTTATATACTTGCCAGTTTCACCTGCTTTTAAAATGCAGGTATGAGGAGAATGGGCTAGGCACAGTGGCTCATACCTGTAATCCTAGCAGTTTGAGAGGTTGAGGTAGGAGGATTGCTTGAGCCCTGGAGTTCAAGACAAGCCTGGGCAACATAGCAAGACCCCATAACTAGTTTTATTAAAAAATAAATGTAAGGCCAGACACGGTGGCTCACGCCTCTAATCCCAGCACTTTGGGAGGCCGAGGTGGGCAAACCACTTGAGGTCAGGAGTTTGAGACTAGCCTGGTCAACATGGTGAAATCCTGTCTCTACTAAAAGTACAAAAATTAGCTGGGCATGTCAGTGGGCCCCGGTAATTCCAGCTACTTGGGAGGCTGAGGCAGGAGAATCCCTTGAACCTGGGAGGCAGAGGCTGCAGTGAGCTGATAT
>NW_012098097.1:8178141-8178600 GCF_000951045.1 Mandrillus leucophaeus
GTATTCTCAGTATATTCTCAGAACACAAGATACTGTTTTGAAGCAAGTGGCAATAAATCCTTACTATTTAAAAGGTATCAGAAAATGTTTAAATATTTAAAACCCTAATAATTTTCCTTTAATATGGACAGGAATCCTGTTAGATTTGAAATTTGTTGCTGGGTAAGTGAAAAGTTTTACTCAAGAATATAAGGCCAGGCACGGTGGCTCACGCCTGTAATCCCAGCACTTTGGGAGGCTGAGGTGGGCGGATCAAGAGGTCAGGAGTTCCAGACCAGCCTGGCCAACATGGTAAATCCTCATCTCTACTAAAAATACAAACATTAGCTGGGCATGGTAGTGGGTGCCTGTGCTCCCAGCTACTTGGGAAGCTGAGGCAGGAGAATCACTTGAACCCTGGGAGACAGCGTTCATGCCATTGCACTCTAGCCTAGGCAAAAGAGCAAGACTGTGTCTCAA
>NW_012098097.1:8178650-8179080 GCF_000951045.1 Mandrillus leucophaeus
GTGATGGCACACACCTGTAATCCCAGCTACTTAGCAGGCTGAGGCAGGAAGAATCACTTGAACCCAGGTGGCACAGTTTGCAGTGAGCCAAGATCTCCTGACCTCGAACTCCTGACCTCATGATCCATCCACTTCAGCATCCCAAAGTGCTAGGATTACAGGCATGAGCCTCCATGTCTGGCCTCTCTGTAATTTTAACCAGCCTCAACTTATCCCAGAATGCCAAAGGAAATGGCAATCTACACTGCCCTTCTTCTTGCAATTTACTCTCCCTAGATTCTGCGATCTAGATTGAACCAATCTCAGATGGTGTCTTTCAGTATGATCCAGTAGACATATATTATTTTGTTTTTTGGTTTTTTTTTTTGAGACAGAGTCTCGCTCTGTCACCCAGGCTGGAGTGCAGTGGCATGATCTCAGCTCACTGCAA
>NW_012098097.1:8179130-8179548 GCF_000951045.1 Mandrillus leucophaeus
AGACTCTGTCTCAAAAAAAAAAAAAAAAAAAAAAGGCCGGGCCCAGTGGCTCACACCTGTAATCCCAGCACTTTGGGAGGCCAAGGCGGGTGGATCACCTGAGGTCAGGCATTGAGACCAGCCTGGCCAACATGGTGAAACCCCATCTCTACTAAAAACAAAACACAAAAATTAGCCGGGTGTAGGCCGGGCATGGTGGCTCAGGCCTGAAATTCAGGCACTTTGGGAGGCCAAGGTGGGCAGATCACCTGAGGTTAACATTTGAGACCATCCTGGCCAACATGGTGAAACCCTGTCTCTACTAAAAATACAAAAATTAGCCGGGTGTGGTGGCTGAGGAGAATCACTTGAACTTGGGAGGCAGAGGTTGCAGGGAGCCAATGTTACCCACTGCACTCCAGCCTGGGCAACAGAGCAA
>NW_012098097.1:8179598-8180349 GCF_000951045.1 Mandrillus leucophaeus
TTAGTAGAGACAGGGTTTCATGTATTAGCCAGGATGGTCTTGATCTCCTGACTTCGTGATCCGCCCACCTCAGCCTCCCAAAGTGCTGGGATTACAGGCAAGAGCCACCGCGCCCAGCCGACATATATTATTTTGAACTCCATGAAAAAGCAGATATTTGACTGGTTTTGACCTACAATAGTAACTGCCTAGATTCACAATAGTTTAATATACATTCTTAGTATTTCCTTCATGGGTTTGTTTTTGTTTTGTTTTGCTTTTGAGACGGAGTCTCACTTACCTGTCACCCGGGCTAGAGTGCAGTGGTGCAATCTCGGCTCACTGCAACCTCACCTTCTGGGTTCAAGCAATTTTCCTGTCTGAGCCTCCCAAGGAGCAGGGACTACAGGCACATGCCATCATGCCCAGCTCATTTTTGTATTTTTAGTAGACATGGAGTTTCACCATGTTAGCCAGGCTGGCCTCAAACTCCTAAGTTCAAAGCGATCTGCACGTCTCAGCCTCCCATAGTGCTCATATTACAGGTGAGAGCCACCACGCCAAGCCCACTCTTACATATTTTCTTTTTCTTTTTTTTTTTTTTGAGACAGAGTCTCGATCTGTCACCCAGGCTGGAGGGCAATGGCGCAATCTTGGCTAACTGCAACCTCCGCCTCCAGAGTTTAGGCAATTCTCTGCCTTAGCCTCCCGAGTAGCTGGAATTACAGGCACCCGCCACCATGCCCGGCTAATTTTTGTATTTTTAGTAGAG
>NW_012098097.1:8181249-8186105 GCF_000951045.1 Mandrillus leucophaeus
ACGCCATTCTCCTGCCTCAGCCTCCCGAGTAGCTGGGACTACAGGCACCTGCCACCACGCCCGGCTAGTTTTTTGTATTTTTTTAGTACAGACCAGGTTTCACCGTGTTAGCCAGGATGGTCTCGATCCCCTGACCTCGTGATCCACCCGTGTCGGCCTCCCAAAGTGCTGCGATTACAGGCTTGAGCCACCACGCCTGGCCTGTCTTATGTATTTTCTATTCTACTTTATTTCATTATTAGAAGAAAATGCTAGTCGCCGGGCATGGTGGCTCACGCCTGTAATCCCAGCACTTTGGAAGGCTGAGGCAGATGGATCACCTGAGGTAAGGAGTTTGAGACCAGCCTGGCCAACATGGAGAAACACTGTCTCTACTAAAAATACAAAATTACCTGTGCATGGTTGCACATGCCTGTAATCTCAGCTACTTGGGAGGCTGAGAGGAGAATTGCTTGAACCCAGGAGGTGGAGGTTGCAGTGAGCCAAGATGGTGCCATTGCACTCTAGCCTGGAAAACAAGAGCAAAAACTCTTCTGAAAAAAAAAAAAAGAAAGAAACAAAAATGCTAGTCATGTGCTTTTGAACTTGGTTAAGTTACTGAACTAACAAAATCATGCAGGGACAAGTATTTCCCCCAAACTTTACTTCTCAATCCCAACATCTCAGGGTGTCCCTTAAGTGTATCACTTGTGACTTAACCACATCTTCATAGACACATTCTGCATCCATTACTTCGAAGGCCAAATTTAGTATGCATCTGTCCATTCTTTTCTTAGCTGTATCCTCACAAAAAAAAGACAGATCAATGTACTGGAAGAGACAGCTCAAGGAGTTTATTTCCTTTTAAAACTCATTTGCCATTAAACAAATAAACCGAGGGTTCTCAAATGTGGAAAATGGCTTTGTCAAGTTTATGTCTTCCCTCTATTTCAAGTTAAAGTTAACAGAATAGCACACACACTCTACTAAGGTCTGACATGACCCTCTTGGGTCCTTTTTAACCGCTCTAAAGTGTAGAGATGGAGAGCATTATTCCTAAATTGTCCTCCTCAAGAGGAAATTCATATTTCCTCCTCCTCAGAGTAAGGACTGAATAAAATTATGTGGTTTAAGTTTCTCCTGTTTACCCCAATACTATACTGCTATTTCTCTATTTAAAAACAAGCAGAATCCCAGCACTTTGGGAGGCAGAAGCAAAAGAACTGCTTGAGCCCAGGAGTTCAAGATCAGCTTGGGCAACGTGGCAAGATCCCATCTCTAAAAAAAATACAAAAACTTTTTTTTTTTTTAGAAAGAGTCTCGCTTTGTCTCCCAGGCTGGAGTGCAGTGGCGTGATCTCAGCTTACTGCAACCTCTGCCTCCTAGGTTCAAGCGATTCTTCTGTCTCAGCCTCCTGAGTTGCTGGGACTACAGGCGCGTACCACCATGCCTGGCTAATTTTTGTATTTTTAGTAGAGACGGGGTTTCACCATATTGGCCAGGCTGGTCTCAAACTCCTGACCTTGTGATCCACGCGCCTTAGCCTCCCAAAGTACTGGGATTACTGGCGTAAGCCACTGTCCCCAGACAAACTTTCCTTTTTTTTTGAGATGGAATCTCCCTCTGTTGTCCCGGCTGGAGTTCAATGGCTGAATCTTGGCTCACTGCAGCCTCTGCCTCCCGGGTTCATGCGATTCTCTGGCCTCAGCCTCTCGACTAGCTGGGATTACATGCACCCACCACCAATACCTGGCTAATTTTTGTAGTTTTAGTAGAGACGGGGTTTTGCCATGTTGGCCAGGCTGGCCTCAAACTTCTGACTTCAGGTGATCTGCCTGCCTCAGCCTCCCAAAGTGCTGGGGTTACAGGTGGGAGCTACCGCACCTAGACAACTTTTTTTTTTGTTTTTTTTGAGACACAGTCTCGCTCAGTTGCCTAGGCTGGAGTGCAGTGGTGTGATCTCGGTTCACTGCAACACCTCCCAGGTTCAAGCAATTCTCTTACCTCAACCTCCCAAGTAGCTGGGATTACAGGCGCCCGCTAACACGCTAGGGTAATTTTTGTATTTTTAGTAGAGATGGGGTTCGCCATGTTGGCCAGGCTGGTCTTGAACTCCTGACCTCAAGTGATCCACCTGCCTTAGCCTCCCAAAGTGCTGGGATTACAGGCATGAGCCACTCTGCCCGGCCTACAATTTTTTGTATTTTTGTATGTATGGTGGTGTGTGCCTGTGGTCCAAACTACTCAAGAGGCTGAGGCAGGAGGCCTGCTTGAGCCCAAAGGTTTAGGCTGCAGTGAGCCACAATCACACCACTGCACTCCAGCCTGGGTGACAGAGCAAGACCCTGTTTCAAAAAAATAAAAAAAACAAGAAAACCCCATTACCCATCTGTCCTGTTCTCCTAGAGAAGAATTTAGCCTCCTTTGCAAATATATTTGTTAAAATTACAAATACATAACTTCAAAGGGTATCCCCAGAAAAAATGTGGAAAAATTCTTCTCTTAACATTCTAAATTCTGTAGCTTGTGGCAAATTTAGCCACATAATATACCTTTAAAATATAAACAGTAAAAAAAAATATATATATAATTTATATATTTTTTGAGACAGAGTCTCGCTCTGTCACCCAGGCTGGAGTGCAGTGGCGGAATCTTGGCTCACTGCAAGCTCCGCCTCCGTGGTTCACACCATTCTCCTGCTTCAGCCTCCTGAGTAGCTGGGACTACATGTGCCCACCACCATGCCCAGATAATTTTTTTCTATTTTTAGTAGAGATGGGGTTTCACTGTGTTAGCCAGGATGGTCTTGATCTCCTGACCTCGTGATTCACCCGCCTCAGCCTCCCAAAGTGCTGGGATTACAGGCATGAGCCACCGCACCTGGCCAAGAAAACAAATATTAGGTGATAATTTTGGACTTTAAAGTGTTTCACAAAGCCCTCAGGGTATAAGAAATCCTAAAAGTGCCTCATACAGCACTGCTTACAGGGAAATAACAATCTACAATTCAAATAACAGATTAATTCCAAACTAGTTTATATACTCTGTTCTAATTATGTTTTACCTCGAGGAACTTTTTAAATTAGCTAACCACTATAAAAACCAAAGTCTCATTATAAAACATGCTTATAGGCATGCCTCATTTTATTGCACTTTGCAGATACTATGTTTTTTGTTTTTTTTTGAGATGCAGTCTCGCTCTGTTGCCCAGGCTGGAGTGCAGTAGCGCAATCTCCATTCGCTGCAACCTCCGCTTCCTGAGTTCAAGCAATTCTCTGCCTGGGATACAGGTGTCTGGGATATCCAGGCTGAACTGAACTGTGATTACATCCCTGCACTCCAGGCTGGGTGGACCAAGCAAGACCCTGTCTACAAAACAAAGTACTTTAAGGTATGGGCCAGGCACAGTGGCTCATTATTCCCAACACCTTGGGAGGCTGAGGTGGGAGGATTGCTTGAGTCCAGGAGTTCGAGGCTGCAGTAAGCTATAACTGCACCACTGCCCTCTAGCCTGGGCAACACAGAAAATAAAATCCTGTCACCCCCTCCCAAAAAATAAAAATTAAAGTATGTATTTTTTTTTAAGACATAATGCTACTGAATACCTTACTACAGTATAAACTTTTTTTTTTTCTAAGACAGGGTCTTACCCTGTCAACGTAGCTAGACTGCTGTGGCACGATCACAGCTCATTGCAGCCTCGGCCTCCCCCCGGGCTCAGGCAACCTTCTCACCTCAGTCTTCAGAGTAGCTGGAACTACAGGCATGCACAACTGCACCTGGCTTTTATTTTTTGTAGAGATAGGGTCTCACTATATTGCCAGGGCTGAACATAACTTTCATATGCACTGAAAAACGAAAAAATTTGTGTGACTCGTTTTATTGAGATTATCTTCTTTATTGTAGTGCTGCAGTCTGGGACCAAGCCCGTAGTCCCTGTGAGGTATGCCTCTATTTCCTACCACAACCAGCAGTAACTTTCAAGTCACAATGTAGATAATCAGAACTCTAACTCATCCTATGGATGGATGCTTTGCTTCTTAGGGTATCAAAGAGACAGTGAGACTCTGTCTCAGAAAAAGAAAAAAAAAAAAAAAGACAAAAACAAGAAACAACTTACATGTGGGAGACACCATGCTAGTCATCTAAAACACACATTGCTTGGGCACAGAGGCTCATTCCTGTAATCCCAGCACCTCGAGTGGCTGAGACGGGTGGGTCACTTGAGGTCAGGAGTTCAAGACCAGCCTGGCCAACATAGTGAAACCCCATCTCTACTAAAACACAAAAAATTAGCCAGGCGGTAGTGGCCCACTCCTGTAATCCAAGCTACTCCAGAGGCTGAGGCACGAGAATCGTTTGAGCCTGGGAGGCAAAGGTTGCAGTGAGCCGAGATCGCGCCACTGTACTCCAGTCCGGGCAACAGAGTGAGACCCTGTCTCAAAAAAAAAAAAAAAAAAGATAAAACACATTAATATTTTCATAGCAGTGTTTAAAAAAAAAAAAAACCACATTACCTTATTTAATCTTCACCATAAGGTGCTTAACTTGTGAGGATGCCTGCCAGAGGTGGTTTTCCATTCCATATTGCTTTGAAAATACATTTCTGGGGGTAGGGTACAGGCTTTTGGTATTTTTTAAAAACTTGCCAGAGGGCCGGGCGAGGTGGCTCAATGCCTGTTAATCCTAGCACTTTGGGAGGCCAAGGCAGGTGGATCATGATGTCAGGAGTTCGAGCCCAGCCTAGCCAAAATGGTGAAACCCTGTCTCTACTAAAAAATAAAAAAAATTAGCGGGCGTGGTGGCGGGCGCCTGTAATCCCAGCTACTTGGGAGGCTGAGGCAGGAGAATCACTTGAACCCGGGAGGCGGAGGTTG
>NW_012098097.1:8186155-8187239 GCF_000951045.1 Mandrillus leucophaeus
GGCTAGTTTTTTGTATTTTTTAGTAGAGACGGGGTTTCACCGTGTTAGCCAGGATGGTCTCGATCTCCTGACCTCGTGATTCGCCCCTCGGCCTCCCAAAGTGCTGGGATTACAGGCTTGAGCCACCGCGCCCGGCCAATTTTTTTTCTTTTTCTTTTGAGATGGGGCTGTTACCCAGGCTGGAGTGCAGTGGCACGATCTCTGTGCTTCAACCTCCGCCTCCCGGGTTCAAGTGATTCTCTTGCCTCAGCCTCCTGAGTAGCTGGGACTACAGGCACGCACCACCATGCCTGGCTAATATGTATATATATTTTTTGAGATGGAATTTCGCTCTTGTTGCCCAGGCTGGAATGCAATGGCGCAATCTCCAGCTCATCACAACCTCTGCCTCCTGGGTTCAAGCGATTCTCCTGCCTCAGCCTCCTGAGCAGCTGGGATTACAGGCCACCACATCCAGCTAATTTTGTATTTTTAGTAGCGACAGTGTTTTTCCCCATGTTGGTCAAGGTGATCTTGAACTCCCAACCTCAGGTGATCCACCCGCCTCAGCCTCCCAAAGTGCTGGGACCACAGGCGTGAGCCACTGTGCCCGGCGATGCCTGGCTAATTTTTGTATTGCTTGGCAGACATAGGGTTTCACCATATTGTCCAGGCTGGTCTCAAACTCCTGACCTCAAGCGATCTGCCTGCCTCAGCCTCCCAAAGTGCTAGGATTATAGGTGTGAGCCAGTGTGCCCAGCCCATAATTCCTTTTTAGAGACTGTTACCAGTTGAAAGTTCTTCAAAATATTCTTCTTTTCAGTACCACTCATGGGCTTTTCCAATTTTCAAAGATTATCAACAAAACTACAATCTGGATGTGCTGCTTCATGCCATTATTTATCATTTTCTAGTTTTTACTGGGTGATAAAGTTGAAATTCAGAAGTACATGGGATCCAATTTAAATTTCTACTATCACAACATTTTAAAATATTTTTCAAAAACCGTAAGTCTTCTATTTTTGAGACAGTCTTGGTCTATTACCCAGGCTAGAGTGCCATAGTACGATCATAACTCACTGCAGCCTGAAACTCCTGGACTCAA
>NW_012098097.1:8187289-8189003 GCF_000951045.1 Mandrillus leucophaeus
ACACACACACACACACACACACACACACACATACACAAAACTGTAGTGGTTGGCTGGGCGTGGTGGCTCACGCCTGTAATCCCAGCACTTTGGGAGTCTGAGGTGGGTGGATCACGAGGTCAGGAGATCGAGACCATCCTGGCTAACATAGTGAAACCCCATCTCTACTAAAAATACAAAAAGTTATCTGGGTATGGTGGCGGACGCCTGTAGTCCCAGCTACTCAGGAGGCTGAGGCAGGAGAATGGCATGAACCCGGGAGGTGGAGCTTGCTGTGAGCCAAGATTGCATCACTGCACTCCAGCCTGGGTGACAGAGCGAGACTCCATCTCAAAACAACAACAAAAAGACTGTAGTGGTTGGGCATGGTGTCTAAACCCCAACACTTTGGGAGGCCAAGACAAGGGATTGAGGCCAGAAGTTCGAGACCAAACTGGTCAACATGGTGAGACCACACCTCTAATTTAAAAATAATAAAAAATTTGGCTGGGCACAGTGGCTCAAGCCTGTAATCCCAGCAGTTTGGGAGGCCAAGGCAGGCAAATCACCTGAGGTCAGGTCGAGACCAGCCTGACCAACATTGAGAAACCCCTTCTCTACTAAAAATACAGAATTAGCCAGGCATGGTGGTACATGCCTGTAATCCTAGCTATTCCGGAGGCTGAGGCAGGAGGATCAGTTGAACCTGGGAGGCGGAAGTTGCAGTGAGCTGAGATCATGCCACTGGACTCCAGCCAGGGCAACAAGAGCGAAACTCCATCTCAAAAATAAATAAACATTTAAAAAAAATTTTAAAGGGGCTGGGCGTAGTGGCTCATGCCTGTAAACCCAGCACATTGGGAGGCTAAGGCAGGTAGATCACTTAAGATCAGGGGTTTGAGCCCAGCCTGGACAATATGGCAAAACTCTATCTCTATAAAAAATACAAAAATTAGTGGGCTGTGGTGGCATGCACCTGTGGTTGTAGCTACTCACGAGGCTGAGCAGGGAGATCTCGTAAGACCTGGAGGTGGAGGGTGCAGTGAGCCGAGATCACACCACTGCACCACTCCAGACTAGGCAACAGAGGCATAACCTCTTTCAAAAAGACCTAAGATGGGAGGCTGAGGCAGGAGAATGGCGTGAACCTGGGAGGCGGAGCTTGCAGTGAGCCAAGATTGCGCCACCGCACTCCAGCCTGGGCGACGGAGTGATGCTCTGTCTCAAATCACCACCACCACCAAGAAAAAAAACCTAAGAAACAAAAATTAAAATAATAAAGACTGCAGTGACCTGTATATTTAAGGTTCTGAAGATGGATATAGATATTTTCTGTCCCTCAATATTCTTGAATAAGCCAGGTGCGGTGGCTCACGCCTATAATCCCTGTACTTTGGGAGGCTGAGGCGGGTGGATCACCTGAGGTCAGGAGTTCAAGACTCCCAGCCTGGACTACATGATAAAACCCCATCTCTACTAAAAATAGAAAAAAAATTAGCTGGGCGTGGTGACATGCACCTATAATCCCAGCTACTCAGAAGGCTGAGGCAGGAGAATCGCCTGAACCTGGGAGGCGGAGGTTGCAGTGAGCCGAAATCATGCCACTACACTGCAGCCTGGGCAACAAGAGGAAAACTCCGTCTCAAAAAAGAATCCTTGGATAAGGAACGAAAACTTTTATTTTGCCGGGCGCGGTGGCTCAAGCCTGTAATCCCAGCACTTTGGGAGGCCGAGA
>NW_012098097.1:8193668-8194710 GCF_000951045.1 Mandrillus leucophaeus
TTCTAGTTTTTACTGGGTGATAAAGTTGAAATTCAGAAGTACATGGGATCCAATTTAAATTTCTACTATCACAACATTTTAAAATATTTTTCAAAAACCGTAAGTCTTCTATTTTTGAGACAGTCTTGGTCTATTACCCAGGCTAGAGTGCCATAGTACGATCATAACTCACTGCAGCCTGAAACTCCTGGACTCAAGCACCCCTTCCACTAAACTTCCCAAGTAGCTGGGACTACAGGCACATGCTACCATGCCCAGCTCTTTTTTTTTTTTTTTTTTTTCCCTGTAGAGACTGGGTCTTGCTATGTTGCCCAGGCTGGTCTTAAACTCCTGGCCTCAAGCAACCTTCCTGTCTGTGTCAGTTTCATAAAGTGCTAGGATTACAGGCGTGAGCCACCAAGTCAGGACAAGACTGGAAGTTTTTTTTTTTTTTTTTGAGAGAGGGCCTCACTTTGTTACCCAGACTGGTGTGCAGTGGCGCCATCTTGGTTCACTGCAGCCTCCACTTCCTGGGCTCAAGCACTTTTTCCACCTCAACCTAAGAAGTAGCTGGTACTACAGGCACGTACCACCACTCCCTGGCAAATTTTTTGTTTTTTTGTAAAGACAGGGTTTTGCCATGTTGCCCAGGCTGGTCTTGAAATCCTGGACCAGCCTGGGCAACTCCGGTGCGCTCCGCCCACCTTGGTCTCACAGTGCTGGCATTACAAGCACTTTGTAATCTTGACAATGGCTCTCATGAGCCATCTTGCTAAGCCAAAACTGGAAATCTTTAATGGAACTTTGAGAGGGTAAAAAGAAACAAAGAGCTTCTGCCACAGAAGACAATCCAACTGATCCTACAGAAAGTGACAGAACAAAATGAAGTAGTATGTAAAGAGAGTTAAAGGATCAGTGAGCATCACGTTTTGTAGTAAGGGTTTGGAAAATATATCATCAGGGGCTCCCCCTGTCAAACAAAGCTATGGAACGCGGCAGTTAGGGCCATTAGTTCCCTTTCATTCATGAAGACACGTAAAAGAGAATTTTTTTTTTTTTTTTT
>NW_012098097.1:8194760-8195355 GCF_000951045.1 Mandrillus leucophaeus
AAAACTTTTATTTTAGGTTAGAAAGTATTTACTTATTTAAGTGAGGGCTAGAATGGTTCAGTTTTATCAGCAACAAAGGCAAATCACAACTTTTTCCTTGCCACGTGTGCTACCCTATACCCTACACTCTGTGCCTCACTTAATATACAGAAAATACTTGGAAATCCACAATACTATGGCCCAATTTTTCTGCTAGTATATTTGCATATTAACATGGGACCTAGAGAAACTTTTGGAACAAGGTGATATTTATAAAACTGTTATTCTTTGTTTCACATCAGTATCAAGTCTGTCAGAAACACCAAGTAGCTTTATTACCTTCTTGAAATGTTACTTCTAAGCAGGCCTATTTATGTGTTTTTTCTAAGCCTCAATTTTCTATTTAATATTTCTCAGAATAAAGAAAACAGCTCATTTTAAACAAGAAGTTTATTTAAACAACAAGACGCTTGACTTGAAGGGAAAACTATCTAAGATTCTTTTTTGTTTTAGAGTAATTTATCCCTACTTAAAGACAGATTGCCCTACATGTAACAGCTACGTACAAAAAAGTTATAAAATTGTCCTTGGTTTTACAATGATAAATGAAAAACAT
>NW_012098097.1:8195405-8196117 GCF_000951045.1 Mandrillus leucophaeus
TTAGCCAGGATGGTCTCGATCTCCTGACCTCGTGATCCGCCCGCCTCGGCCTCCCAAAGTGCTGGGATTACAGGCGTGAGCCACCGCGCCTGGCTGAGAATTTCAATTCAGCATGTAGAACTAAAATGGTGAGGATTTGGCTGGGTGCGGTGGCTCACACCTGTAATCCCAACACTCTAGCAGCCGAGGCAGGTGGATCACTTGTGGTCAGGAGTTCAAGACCAGCCTGGCCAACATGGTGAAACCCTATCCCTACCAAAACTACAAAAATTAGCTGGGTGCGGTGGTGCATGCCTGTAATCCCAGCTACTCTGGGAGGCTGAGGCAGGAGAAAGGCTTAAGCACAGGAGGTGACAGCTGCAGTGACCCAAGATCGTGCCACTGCACTCCAGCCTGAGCGATGGAGACTCTGTCACAAAAAAACAAACAAACAAAAAACAAACACAAACCACTGGTGGGGTTGGGAACATTGATTTGCGCCTATAATCCCATCACTTTGGAAGGCCAAGGATGCAGTGAGCTATAATGAGGCCACTACACTTCAACCCACGCAACAGAGAAGCCCTATCCCTAAAAAAAAATTAAAATTAAAAATAAATGAATAACAACCATTGGCATTTCCCGAGCCTATTCCTATTTTCCTTTCTGTTCCCCTTTGGTCATACTTCCCAAAGCTCTGAAATCTACAAGAACTATACTCCAGTGTCTCAAC
>NW_012098097.1:8196167-8196925 GCF_000951045.1 Mandrillus leucophaeus
AAAGAACAGAGTTCTGGAGTAAAGAAGCAGGTTCCCTTTTCAGTAGACACCTCCCGTCTGCTGTTGGAACACATCAATTGTATCTTCATCCTCCATTTCCAACTAGCATAAAAGAAAAAACAAATGTAAGAGCACTGATTAAGTTCTGAAAATTAATGATTTTCAGGTTTAAGTATGCTGAAAACATGTACATGTTCCACTGAGTTCCAAGTTTCATTATTTTAGATGTCTCATAGCTTAATGTATCAACACACTTGGTTTAAGTAATTTTTTACTTGGCTTCCTTTTTTATGACTATTAGATAAAACTTAACTTGTTATGTGTGTTTTTTTTCTTTTTCTTTTTTTTTTTTTGGAGACAAGATTTCTGTCACCCAGGCTGGAGGGCAGTGGCGTGATCTCAGCTCACTGCAACCTCCATCCCTCAGGTTCAAGCAATACTCCTGCCTCAGTCTCCCAAGTAGCTGAGATTACAGGCATCCACCGCCATGCCCAGCTAGTTTTTTTGTATTTTTAGTAGAGATGGGGTTTCATCATGTTGGCCAGGCTGGTCTCAAACTCCTGAGCTCAAGTGATCTGCCTGCCTTGGCCTCCCAAAGTGCTGGGATTATAGGCGTGAGCCACTGTGCCCAGCCAAAACTTAGTTTTTGAGTAAAAAGCAGAATATTATCCAGGTGCGGTGGCTCATGCCTGTAATCCCAGTACTATTAGAGGCCAACATTGGAGGACTGCTTGAGCCCAGGAGACCTAGACCAGCCT
>NW_012098097.1:8202000-8202719 GCF_000951045.1 Mandrillus leucophaeus
AGAGCAAGACTTGGTCTCAAAAAAAAAAAAAAAAGAGAGAAGCTGAGGCAGGCAGATCACCTGAGGTCAGGAGTTCAAGACCAGCCTGGCCAAAATGGTGAAACTCAGTCCCTACTAAAAATACAAAAAAAGAAAAAGAAAAAATAGCTGGGCATGGTGCCGCACGCCTGTAATCCCAGCTACTTGGGAGGCTGAGGCAGGAGAATCACTTGAACCCGGGAGGTTGAAGTTGCAGTGAGCCAAGATCATGCCATTGTATGTGACGAGAGAGAAACTCTGCCTCAAAAAAAATTAAATAAAAGCTAAATATGTGTGTGTCGAGGGTCCACAGAAGGGTGATATGTTTAAAGAATCTCGCTGCACTGTTCAGCAAAGACTGAAAATAAATCTCAATAAAAACCCAAATTAGGCCGGGTGCCAGGACTCACACCTGTAATCCCAAAACTCTGGGAGGCCAAGGTGGGCGGATCACAAGGTCAATAGGTCAAACCCATCTGGCCAACATGGTGAAACTCCGTTTCTATCAAAAATACAAAAATCAGCTGGCCGTGGTGGCACACGCCTGTAGTCCCAGCTACTCAGGAGGCTGAGGCAGGAGAATCAGTTGAACCCATGAGGTGGAGGTTACAGTGAGCCATGATTGCCCCACTGAACTCCAGCCTGGCAACAGAGCAAGACTCTGTCTCAAAAAGAAAAAAAAAAAAACCCAGGCTGGGCAC
>NW_012098097.1:8202769-8204975 GCF_000951045.1 Mandrillus leucophaeus
TGTTGTTGTTGTTGTTGTTTTTTGAGACAGAGTCTCGCTCAGTCGCCCAGGCTGGAGTGCAGGGGCACGATCTTGGCTCACTGCAAGCTCCGCCTCCCGGGTTCATGCCATTCTCCTGCCTCTGCCTCCCGAGTAGCTGGGATTACAGGCGCCCGCTGCCACGCCCGGCTAATTTTTTGCATTTTTAGTAGAGACGGGGTTTCACCATGGTAGCCAGGATGGTCTCGATCTCCTGACCTTGTGATCCGCCCGCCTCAGCCTCCCAAAGTGCTGGGATTACAGGTGTGAGCCACCGCGCCCAGCCTGTTTGTTTGTTTTTTAAGACAGAGTTTTGCTCTGCCGCCCAGGCTGGAGTGCAGTGGTACGATCTTGGCTCACTGCAACCTCCGCCTCCCGGGTTCAAGCAATTCTCCTGCCTCAGTCTCCTGAGTAGCTGGAATTACAGGTGCCCGCCACCACGCCCAGCTAACCATGCCTAGCTAATTTTTGTGTTTTTAGTAGAGATGGGGTTTCACCATTTTGGCCAGGCTGGTCTCAAACTCCTGACCCCAAGTGATCCACTCACCTCAACCTCCCAAAATGCTGGGATTACAGGTGTGAGCCACTGCGCCTGGCCAGTAAGTCATTCTTTTAAAAAGCTTTACTGCTTTTCAGACACAGCTACTATGTTAAATAAAACATACCTTGAGACAAATATGCATTTAAATGAGTTAGACACTGAAATGAATTTTTTTGTTTTTGTTTTTTTTTGAGACAAGTCTCACTCTGTCGCCCAGGCTGGAGTGCAAGTAATGCAATCTCAGCTCAATGCAACATCCACCACTGGAGTTCAAGCAACTTTCCTGCCTCAGCCTCCTGAGTAGCTGGGACTACGGGCTCATGCCACCATGCTGGGCTAATTTTTTGTATTTTAGTAGAGATAGGGTTTCACCATGTTAGCCAGGATGGTCTCAATCTCCTGACCTTGTGATCCCCCCACCCAGCCACTGACAGGAAATTTAAAGAAAAAAAAAAATGCCCATTTAAAGACTTTCCAGTCAGAGCTCGCGGGCTCACGGTGTAATTCCAATGCTTCAGGAGGCCAAAGCGGATCATCTGAGTTAAGGAGTTCAAGACCAGCCTGGCCAACGTGGTGAAACCCCACCTCTACCAAAAATACAAAAATTAGCTGGGCGTGGTGGCGCACACCTGTAATCCCAGGTATTCGGGAGGCTGAGGCAGGAGGATCGCTTGAACCTGGGAGGCAGAGTTTGCAGTGAGCCTAGATCGTGCCATAGCACTCCAGCCTGGGTGACAGACCAGACTCCGTCTCAATAACAACAATAACAACAACAAAATCGACCTAAAATGCCACAACCTATACCCTTGAACTACCTGGAATAGCTTTAAAAAAGCACCTGCTTTTTAATTTCCTTTAATACTTACCCAAATCTATAATCACTTATCGTCCTACTAAAAAACACTCTTCAGGAAGTATAGGAACCTAGACTGTTTTACTTACACAGTCTATTCCTTGCACATAGTAGGTGCTGCTCATTAAGTATCAGTGAAATAAAAGGGATGAAAAACATTACATAACCATAATCTACTTAAAAACGAAGGCCAAGTGTGGTGGCTCACGCCTGTAATCCCAATACCTTGGGAAACTGAGGTGGAAGATCACCTGAGGTCAGGAGTTAAGAGACCAGTCTGTCCAATGTGGTGAAACCCTGTCTCTACTAAAAATACAAAAATTGACTGAGCACGATGACACACGTCTGTAGTCCCAGCTACTCCAGCCAGAGGTTGAGGGGGGGAAATTGCATGAACCTGGGAGGTGGAGGTTGCAGTGAGCCGAAATTGTGCCATTGCCTGGGCGACAGAGTGAGACTGTCTGAAAAAAAAATTTTAATAAACAAACAAATAAAAATACAAAAAATTAGCCAGGCAAGGTGGCAGGTACCGTAATCCCAGTTATTCAAGAGGCTGAGGCAGGAGAATCGCTTGAACCCAGGAGGCAGAGGTTGCGGTGAGCTGAGATCATGCCACTGCACTCCAGTCTGGGCAACAGAGCAAGACTCCATCTCAAAAAAAATTTAAAAATTTGCATGGTGGCCAGGTGCAGCGGCTCATGCCTGTAATCCCAACATTTTGGGAGGCCAAGGCAGGTGGATCACCTGAGGTCAGGAGTTTGAGACCAGCCAACCTGATCAACATGGTGAAGCCC
>NW_012098097.1:8209250-8209707 GCF_000951045.1 Mandrillus leucophaeus
TTAGCCAGGATAGTCTCGATCTCCTGACCTCGTGATCCACCCGCCTCGGCCTCCCAAAGTGCTGGGATTACAGGCTTGAGCCACCGCGCCCGGCTCACTGATCTTTCAAGTATCAACTCAAACTCAATTTCCCAACTTACATAGGTTTAAGCCTTATTCTACTTTGAACCTGTTTAGAACAATCTGAAGGGGCCAAGCACAGTGGCCCACGCCTGTAATCCCAGCACTTTGAGAGGCCAAGGTGGGCGGATCACTTGAGGTCAGGAGTTGAGGTTAGGTCTACCAAAAATAGCTGGGCATGGCGGTGCACGCCTGAAATCCCAGCTACTCAGGAGGCTGAGGCATAAGAATAGCTTCAACTTGGCCGGCAGAGGTTGCAATACTGTTAAAAACCACCAAAGTGAAGCATGATTCTGTTTGTGGTTTTGAGACAGGGTCTCACTCTGTCACCCATACC
>NW_012098097.1:8209757-8210177 GCF_000951045.1 Mandrillus leucophaeus
GTCTCTACCAAAAATACAAAATTAGCCAGGCGCGGTGGCGCATGCCTGTAACCCCAGCTACTTGTGAGGCTGAGGCAGGAGAATCACTTGAACCTGGGAGGCAGAAGTTCCAGTAAGCCTAGATTGCGCCATTGCATTCTAGCCTCAGCAACAAGAGGGAAACTGCATCCTAATCCCAGCATGGGATTACACTGGGAGGCCAAGGCGGCGAGGTGGGTGGATTACCTGAGCTCAGGAGTTCGAGACCAGCCTGGCGAACATGGTAAAACCTCATTTCTACTAAAAATACAAAAATTAGCCAAGTGTGGTGGTAGGTTCCTATAATCCCACCTACTCAGGAGGCTGAGGCAGGAGAATTGCCTGAACTCGGAGGTGGAAGTTGCAGTGAGCCGAGATTATGTCACTGCACTCCAGCCTGGG
>NW_012098097.1:8211352-8212884 GCF_000951045.1 Mandrillus leucophaeus
GAGTACAGTGATGAGATCATAGCTCACTGCAGCCTAGACCTGCCAAGCTCTAACAATTCTCCCACCTCTGTCACTGAAATAGCCTGGACTACAGGTGTGTGCCACCACACCCAGCTAATTTTTTTTTTAAGAGATGAGGTCTGGGCCGGGCACGGTGGCTCATGCCTGTAATCCCAGCACTTTGGGAGGCCGAGGCAGTTGGATCACGAGGTCAGCAGTTTGAGACCAGCCTGACCAACATGGTGAAACCCCATCTCTACTAAAAACATACAAAAAACTAGCTGGGCGTGGTGGTGGGCGCCTGTAATCCCAGCAATTTGGGAGGTTGAGGCAGAAGAATCACCTGAAACTGGAAGGCGGAGGTTGCAGTGAGCTGAGATTGCGCCACTGCACTCTAGCCTGGGCAGTAAGAGCAAAACTCCATCTCAAAACAACAACAACAAAAAAGATGAGGTCTTACTATGCTGTCCAGACTGGTCTTCCAGCCTTGGCCTCCCAAAGTGCTGGATTACCAAGCCTAGTCTATGATTTTCCATTTTGTATGCAGTTTTGCTACAGAAGTTCTCCAAAAGGATTACCATTTAAAATTCCCCTGTATCCTGAAGGGGCACTAGTGTTCAAATATAGAAGATACCAGTGGATAAATTATTTAGCACAATTCGTAAGTTCATGTAGAGTAATTTCAGCAAAATTATTCAAATAAGAGTATATGGTATACTGCCGGGCACAGTGGCTCACGCCTGTAATCCCAGCATTTTGGGAGGCCGAGGTAGGTGGATCACCTGAGGTCAGGAGTTCAAGACCAGTCTGACCAATATGGTAAAACCCCATCTCGCTGAAAATACAAAAATTAGCTGGGCGTGGTGGCCTGCGCCCGTAGTCCCAGCTACTCGGGAGGCTGAGACAGGAGAATTGCTTGGTCCCGGGAGGCAGAGGATGCAGTGAGTCAAGACCGCACCACTGCACTCCACCCTGGACAACAGAGCAAGACTCTGTCTCAAAAAAAAAAAAAAAAAAAGATAGTATCTTCACAAGGAACTACAAAAAGAAGGTGTACATATGAAGAATTATGAGCATAGTATTTTATTATTATATTGTAAATACACTAAGCATAAAAATACTTCAAACATTCTAAAGTTTCTTTTTTCTTTTCCTTTGAAATGCTCTTGCTCCATCACCCAGGCTAGAGTGCAGTGGTGTGATCTTGGCTCACAGCAGCCTCCACCTCCCAGGTTCAAGGGATTCTCAGCTTCAGCCTCGGGAGTAGGTGGGATTATGGGCGTGTACCATCATGCCCAGCTAATTTTTTTGTATTTTTTGTAGAAATGGTATTTTGCTGTGGTGGCCAGGCTGATCTCAAGTGATCCACCCGCCTCAGTCTCCCAAAGTGCTGGGATTACAGATGTGAGCCATTGCACCAGGCCTAAAGGAAGTTTTTCTTTTTTTTTTTTGAGACGGAGTCTCGCTGTGCTCCCAGGCTGGAGTGCAGTGGCGTGATCTCGGCTCACTGCAAGCTCCGCCTCCCGGGTTCA
>NW_012098097.1:8213744-8215846 GCF_000951045.1 Mandrillus leucophaeus
CCCACGATTTACAAGGTAGATAAGTTCTAGCTTAAAAAAATACAGCGAGACTCCCATCTCAAAAAAAAAAAGACTTCTTGGTCTGGCACAGTGGCTCATGCTTGTAATCCCAGCACTTTGGAAGACCGAGGCGGGTGGATCACCTGAAGTCAGGAGTTTGAGACAAGCCTAGCCAATATGATGAAACCCCATCTCTACCAAAAATACTAAAAAAAATTGGCCAAGCGTGGTGGCAGGCACCTGTAATCCCAGCTACTCAGGAGGCTGAGGCAGGAAAACTGCTTGAACCCGGGAAGTGGAAGTTGCAGTGAGCTGAGCTCACGCCACTGTACTTCAGCTTGGGCAACAAGAATGAAACTCCGTCTCAAAAAAATAAAATAAAATAATAAAAGACTCATAAGTAATTTTACCAAGTTCACTCTTACTTTCTTATAAACATAAAATTACATTTCCTTGGTTAAAAAAAAAACAAAAAACAAGTATTGTAAATACAATTTGATGGATTTCTGGCACAGGACTGGAACCACATATAATACTAAGCAAATCATCCTAAGGGTTTTCATGAGCAAGCTACCAAGTGCACGATAAAACTGACATGCCAAGTACAAGTGCATATTCATCCCATCAAAAAGTCACTGTAGTATTATGCCAGGCTAGTTTTTGTTCCCATGAAAATAAGATTTTTAAAAATAGTTTTATTCAGTGGAAGTACACATATGAATTCCTCACCTGTCGTTCACAATAGGCTTTCATTAGTTTACTAAGTGGTGTATGCCTCTTAATCTTAAACTGCACCACAGAACCATCCTGCCCCGCCACCTTCAAATTAATATGATCGTTGTTCTCGGTCTTGACTCCTTCCTGTTAAAAGAAAAATAAAAGTATAATTTGGGAAATGTGATCAACACACACTTTTATAAAGCAGCAGCAGCCCTAAGTTGCTTCAAAAATCAACAGGTTTCTCATACGGTATGCTAAAACGGCATACGGCTGTTTTCAGCTGCTGAAATCAATGTGAAAGAGGAGAAATCCTGCAGCAACAGTATTAGATAGCTGTCAGATACAGAAAAGCCTACATGCAATACTATCAGTAACAACAATACATGTTTCAAGTTGGGTCCTATTCAGTGTATTGAACGTTCTCTTGAAGCTAAACTTTCTAAAATGGCATATATCACTTCCAAAACATATATTTTATCCCCAACAAAAGTTAAAAATAAGAGTCTCTTTTCTAAGCACTTTAAGGACAACTGCAAGAAACAAAACAATAAATCTACAGCCTGCCATTCAAAACTCATTACCGTTGTCGTTAAAAAGTTACCAAACTCAGTTTAATAACCTAAATCCAATCTCCATTAAAGTAAACACACACACGAAAAATCGAAGAATATCCCGATTCCCTCTGGAACAGCGGTAATACTCAGGACCACAGTTACGTTCTCCTCTATTAGCAGCTTCATTTTTATCTTCGGTTAAGAGCACTTATTCTCCCCTCCCCTTTGTTGTCATGGGTCAAATACACAGTTTTATCCCAAGTGTTTCTTGTAGATTTCAACCCAACCTAAAGTTGTCCAAAATCGAGTGTAGAAGGCATTCTGTAGCTCTAAAACGCTCCAGAAAGTAAAGGCGCGAGAGGCGGGAGATGTCACCAGACTAAAAAGCAGCAAGTCCCGTGTGCCCCGATGATGGGTGTCCCCCAGTCCTCCCGGGAAGTCTTCGGGTGCCTCAAAAGCCGCATTCAAAAGTTAAGCCGCACAAAGTCTCTCTGCTCCTACCTGTGCCTCCAACTTCATGAAACCACATGGTCTTCGCGGATTAGGGGTTCGTTGGCACCCAGGGAAAAGCCGCTGCCCCTCCCCCCTCAGGTCCCTGAGGCCATTAAAGTGGGAAATACTCCACGGGAATCCCCCTACCCCCAGGCCCAGTACGGCGGCCAGCGGGCATCCAGGTTCCTGCTCATCAGCAGCCCATTGATTCGCCCCGAACCCTCGCCCCGCCGCCGCCGCCCCGGGCAGGAGTCCCCAGATGCCCGCAGTTCCTACCCCTGAGAGGTGAAGCCCGAGCCCAGGGGACTCCCCGCCGCCTCGGAGACTGCAACACCC
>NW_012098097.1:8216518-8223036 GCF_000951045.1 Mandrillus leucophaeus
CCCGCCGCGGGGGCGCGCCTGGCTCTGGGCGGGGCTGTATTGTCCTCCTTCGTGGTGGAGCATAATCAAAATGGCTTCCAGCTGGTCCTCGGTGGGAACGATGAGGCTCGAGGCTTTAGACGTGAGCCATAGGCCAGGGAAGGCTGACTGACTAGAGGAAGAAGGGGATTCCTAAATCAAAGCCCCAGCATGAGGTTCTGGAAAAATCTCTCTCTTTCAGTGGACCAGCAGCCCTCCCATGGTTACTTCCTCTCAGTCAGTCTTAACCTGCTTCCCACTGGACTCTTGCCTCAAATGCAGTGTCTTCTTTTTTTTTTTTTTGAGACGGGGTCTCGCTCTGTTGCCCAGGCTGGAGTGCAGTGGCACGATCTCAGCTCACAGCAACCTCTGCCTCCCAGGTTCAAGCGATTCTCCTGCCTCAGCCTCCCGAGTAGCTGGTATTACAGGCGCACGCCACAACACCCGGCTAATTTTTTGTATTTTTCGTAGGGACAAGGTTTCCCTGTGTTAGCCAGGATGGTCTCGGTCTTCTGACCTCGTGATCCGCCCGCCTCGGCCTCCCAAAGTACTGGGATTACAGGCGTGAGCCACCATACCCGGCCTGCAGTGTCTTCTTCTGTCCTGCTGGTAACCCTAGACTTTGACTAGCTACGGGAAAATGTTCATGTATTCATTCAACGAACTCCTTACTCATCGCCTATCTTCCAAGAGGAAACAGTATCCTTAAGCGAGAACTACCCAACAATCAAGCTTCCAGCCAATTTAATCATTTCCTCCTTGCATCCAGTTAAAACATAGACATGCATCCCTCCTGTCTGAAGAACAATCCAGTGTGTGCACTGGATTCCATCTTGCTCCTCCCCCTGGGCTTTATTATTTGCTTTTGTCCCTGAATTTTCTTCCTCTCCTCCGTTAGTATAGAAAAAAAAAAAAAAAAAGAAGCTCTCAATTCTATTAAGTTACCATCCTATCTCTCTCCATTCTTGGCCAAACAGCTTGAAAAAATGTCCCTGCCAGCTGTCTCCAACCCCTCCCCTCCCACTCACTCCTCAACCCACTGCAATCTGGTGCTGTCCCCAAAGTTCCACTAAAACTGCTCTCCACAAGGTCACCGCAGACTTCTTTGCTGAATCCAGTATGCTTCTCAGTTTGTCACTCTTTCTCTTCAACTTTGCAGGAGGTAGGTTTTCCTCTCATCTCTAGCCTGTCCTTTGTTCTCTCTGCAATTTTTTTTCTTACTCACTCCTTCCCTTAACTGTTCCTTAGGGTTTTCTTCAGGATCCTTTTATCACTCAATTCCCTCTCCGAGGATGATTTCACCCGCTTTCGCTGCCATCTCTTTGCTAATGATCCTCAAATCTGTTATTTCTAGTCCACATCTTTCTTCTGAGTTTCCAGTTGGATATCCCAGAGGCACCTCAAACCCAGCAACTCTCAACTAAAACTCCTCACTTTACCTTCCGCGTGGGTTCTTCCTGACCTACCACTCTTAAACTGAGTGACACACCACTACAACAACTGCCCTAAGCTGGAAAGGCCAGCGACATTCCTGACTTCTTCTCCTTCACACACTCCTCATCCAATCAATCACCAAGTCTTGTCTATTCCACCTTCTTACCAAATCTACTTTCTTCAGCCTCTGGATGGAGCTGCATTTGTTGGCCTTCTGTAGGTCCTCTTTGGGTAGGAAGAGGCTCAAGACCTTAGATATGTGATAGGCCAAAGTAGGAAGACTAACTCTATCTAGTTCAGATCAACACTCTCAAAAGATACTGCAGTATCAGCTGGGCATGGTGACTCACGCCTGTAACCCCAACACTCAACACTTTGTGAGGCTGAGGCAGGCAGATCACCTGAGGTCAGGAGTTTGAGACCAGACTGGCCAACATGGTGAAACCCTCTGGTGGCTCATGCCTGTAATCCCAACACTTTGGGAGGCCGAGGTGGATGGATTGCCTGAGGTCAGGAGTTCGAGACCAGCCTGGCTAACATGGTGAAACCCTGTGTCTCTACTAAAAATACAAAAATTAGTTGGGCGTGGTGGCAGGTGCCTGTAATCCCAGCTACTCGGGAGGCTGAGGCAGGAGAATCTCTTGAACTCTGGAAGTAGAGGTTGCAGTGAGTCGAGATCACACCACTCAGTGTACTCCAGCCTGGGCAACAGAGCAAGACTTCGTCTTGAAAAAAAAACAAAAACAAAAAAACACAAAGATACTGCAATATGGAAATACCCTCCTAACTCATCTGTTTTTGTTGTTGTTGTTGCTTGTTTGTTTTGTTTTAGACGGAGCCTCACTCTGTCGCCTAGGCTGGAGTGAAGTGGCATGATCTCAGCTCGCTGCAACTTCTGCCTCCTGGGTTCAAGCTATTCTGCCTCAGCCTCCCAAGTAGCTGGGACTATAGGCACGTGCCACCACGCACGGCTAATTTTTTGTATTTTTAGTAGAGATGGGGTTTCACTGTGTTAGCCAGGATAGTCTTGATCTCCTGACCTCGTGATCCGCCTGTCTCAGCCTCCCAAAGTGCTGAAATTACAGGCATGAGCCACCACGCCTGGCCGTTTGTTTGTCTGTTTGAGACAGAATGTTGTTCTTGTGGCCCAGGCTGGAGTGCAATGGCAAGATCTCGGCTCACTGCAAACTCTGCCTCCTGGGTTCAAGAGATTATCCTGCCTCTGCCTCCTGAGTAGCTAGGATTACAGGCATGCCATGCACCACCATGCCCGGCTAATTTTGTATGTTTAGTAGAGACGGGGTTTCTCCATGTTGGTCAGGCTGGTCTCCAACTCCCGACCTCAGGTAATCTGCCCACCTTGGCCTCCCAAGTGCTGAGATTACAGGCATGAGCCACTGCACCTGGCCTAACCCATCTGTTTTAAAGTACCTCCATTATGCCTGGATGTTTAAGTGAGTCAGAATCATCTAAAGGGCTGGTTTAAATACAAATTTTGGGGCCCCTTGGAAGGTTGGCTCTGGAATTCACCTTATTTATGTATTTTTTTTCTTTTTTAAGAAAGGTCTGCTTTCCACCCAGGATAGAGTGCAGTGCCGCAATCATAGCTCACTGCAGCCTCAAACTCCTGGGCTTAAGCCATCCTCTCGCCTCAGCCTCCAAGTAGCTAGGACTACAGACGTGCACCTCCATACTCACCTAATTTATTTTTATTTTTTATAGAAATAGCATTTCCTGGCCAGGCGTGGTGGCTCATGCCTGTAATCCCAGCAAGAATCACTTGAACCCAGGAGGCGGAGGTTGCAGTGAGCCAAGATCGCGCCAGTGCACTCCAGCCTGGGCAACGAGTGAAACTCCATCTTCAAAAAAATGATGGAAGAAATGGCGTCTCCTGGGCTCAAGTGATCCTCCAGATTCAGCCTCCCAAAACGCTAGGATTACAGGCATAAGCCACTGTACCCTGCCAAATCTGCCCTTTTTTTTTTTTCGGAGGGTCTCACTCTGTTGCCCAGGCTAGAGTGAATTGGCGTGATCTCAACTCACTGCAACCTCTGCCTCTTGGGCTCAAGGGATCCTCCTACCTCAGCCTCCCAAGTAGCTGGAACTACAGGTGCGTGCCACCACACCAGGCTAATTTTTTTTATATTTTGTGTACAGATGAGGCTCTCACTATGTTCCTCAGACTGGTCTCAAACCCCTGAGCTCAAGAGATCCTCCCACTTCAGCTTCCCAAAGTGATAGGATTATAGGTGGGAGCCACTATGCCCAGCCCTGGTGTTTCTTAAACACACTAAAGTTTGAGGCCGGGCACAGTAGCTCATGCCTGTAGTCCCAGCACTTTGGGAGGCCGAGGTGAGGGGATCATCTGAGCTCAGGAGTTCAAGACCAGCCTGGACAACATGGTGAAACCTCGTCTCTACTACAAATACAAAAATTAGCCGGGTGTAGCTGGCATACCCAGCTACTCTGGAGGCTGAGGCTGGAGAATTGCTTGAAACCAGGAGGCAGAGGTTGCCGTGAGCCGAGATTGCGCAACTGCATTCCAGCCTGGGTGACAGAGTGTGACTCTGTTTCAAAGAAAAAAAAAAAGGAATAAATAATAACGTTTGAGAAACACAAGCCATTATAAAATAAATATAAACCAAAAAGGTTGGGCACTGTGGCTCACACCTGGAATCCCAGCCCTTTGGGAGACCAAGGCAGGCAGATCATCTGAAGTCAGGAGGTCAAGACCAGCCTGGCCAAAACATGTTGAAATCCCATCTCTACTAAAAATATAAAAATTAGCCAGGCATGGTGGCAGGCGCCTGTAGTCCCAGCTACTCGGGAGGCTGAGTCAGGGGAATCACTTGAACCCGGGAGGCAGAGGTTGCAGTGAGCAGAGATGGCGCCACTGAACTCCAGCCTGGGTGACAACACAGCGAGACTCTGTCTTAGAATAAGTAAGTAAGTAAATAAATAAATAAATAAAATACAAAAATTGCTTGAAACTAGGGGGCAGAGGTTGCCGTGAGCCGAGATTGCGCCATTGCACTCCAGCCTGGGCGACAGTGCAGACTCTGTCTCAAAAAAATAAAATAAAATAAATAAAAATAAAAAATAAACCAAAAGAAGTTTCTGACACTCCCTGGTTCCTCATTAATCATCTGCTTCATAGGATAAGACCTGCGTGCCCTTTGAGAACTATTCCAAACCAACCACTCTAGCCTTGTTTCTCATCTTGAAGCCTCTGCTTTGGTCATATTCAATTACTTGGGGTTCCTAAATGTTCCCTCTCAACTTTAAGCTTTTGTACATTGTAGGCATTCGAGGATTCACTGAATGAATGAATGAATGAATGAATGAATGAATTGAAACTATCAGCTCGATGCAGTGGCTCATGTCTGTAATTCTAGCACTTTGGGAGGACAAGGTGAGAGGATTGCTTGAGCCCAGGAGATTATGGCTGCAATAAGCTATGATTGTGCCTCTGCACTCCAGCCTGGGTGACAGAGTGAGACCCTACCTCAAAAAACAACAACAAAAACCTATTACTAGGCCAGGTGCAATGGCTCATGCCTGTAATCTCAGCACTTTGGGAGGGCGAGGTGGGTGGATCACCTGAGGCCAGGAGTTCCAAGACCAGCCTGGCGAATAGGCGAAACCCTGTCTCTACTGAAAATACAAAAATTAGCCAGGCATGGTGGTGCATGCCTGTAATTCAAGCTACTTGGGAGACTGAGACAGGAGAATCGCTTGAACTCGGGAGGTGGAGGTTGCAGTGAGCCGAGATTGTGCCACTGCACTCCAGCGTAGGTGACAGAGCAAGACCCTGTCTCAAACAAAAACAAACAAAAAAACTATTACTATGTGTAAGATCCTATGACACTGGAAATACCAATAAGGGGAGACAAAATCTCTGGGCCGGGTGCAGTGGCTCACGCCTGTAATGCCGGCACTTTGGGAGGCCGAGGTGGGTGGATCACGAGGTCAGGAGATCGAGACCATCCTGGCTAACACGGTGAAACCCCGTCTCTACTAAAAATACAAAAAATTAGCCGGGCGTGGTGGCGAGCGCCTGTAATCCCAGCCACTGGGAGGCTGAGGCAGGAGAATGGCATGAACCCAGGAGGCGGAGCTTGCAGTGAGCCCAGATCGCACCACTGCACTCCTGCCTGGGCAACAGGGTGAGACTCTGTCTCCAAAAAAAAAAAAAAAATTGACGGAGGAGGAAATACACAAGAAGTGAAAGAGAAAGAGAACTGACAACTATTGAATACCTGCCACTTCTCAGGCACTAAGTGGGACATTACTAATGTTAGCTCATTTTCTGCTTACACAAACTATTCCAAGCAGGTGTAGTAGTTATTTGCTACTCACTCTCAAAGGGGTTAAGTAACCTGTTATCACACAGCTAGAAAGTAGTGTTAACTGAGCTCCTACTATGTGCTAAGGAAAAGACAAAGAGATACTGGCTGGGCATGGTGGCTCATACCTGTAATCCCAGCACTTTGGGAGGCCAAGACGGGCCGATCACCTGAGGTCAGGAGTTCAAGACCAGCCTGGCCAACATGGTGAAACCCTGTCTCTACTAAAAATACAAAAAAATTAGCTGGCGTGGCAGTGGGCGCCTGTAATCCCAGCTACTCAGGAGGCTGAGGCAGGAGAATCACTTGAACCCGGGAGGCAGAGGTTGCTATGAGCCAAGATTGCACCACTGCACTCCAGCCTGGTCGAGAGGAGCAAGACTCTGTCTAAAATAATAATAATAATAATAGTAATAATAATACCTGCCAACCTATTACACTAAATTACAAAATCACCTTCAGGCAAAGGAGGAATTTGTATAAGATGCATGTTCGGCAGGGGGCAGTGGCTCACGTCTGTAATCCCAGCACTTTGGGCGGCCAGGGCGGGTGAATCACGAGGTCAGGAGTTCAAGACCAGCCTGACCAACATGGTGAAACCCCATCTCTACTAAAAATACAAAAAATTAGGTGGATGTGGTGGCAGGCACCTGTAATCCCAGCTACTCAGGAGGCTGAGGCAGGAGAATCACTTGAACCCAGGAGGCAGAGGTTGCAGTG
>NW_012098097.1:8223086-8224095 GCF_000951045.1 Mandrillus leucophaeus
TGGCAGGCACCTGTAATCCCAGCTACTCAGGAGGCTGAGGCAGGAGAATCACTTGAACCCAGGAGGCAGAGGTTGCAGTGAGCTGTGATCGCGCCACTGCACTCCAGCCTGGGCAACAGAATGAGACTCCATCTCAAAATAATAATAATAATAATAATAGTAATAATGCACATTCAAGGCCGGGCTCAGTGACTCACTCCTGTAATCCCAGCACTTTGGGAGGCTGAGGCGGGTGGATCACCTGAGGTCAGGAGTTCGAGACCAACCTGGCTAACATGGTGAAACCCCATCTCTAATAAAAATACAAAAATTATCCGGGCGCGGTGGCGCACACCTATAATCCCAGCTACTCAGGAGGCTGAGGCAGGAGAATTGCTCGAACCTGGGAGGCGAAAGATGCAGTGAGCTGAGATCATGCCACTGCACTCCTGCCTGGGCAACAAGAGCAAAACTTTCATCTAAAAAAAAAAGGCCAGGCACAGTGGCTCATGCCTGTAATCCCAGAACTTTGGGAGGCTGAAGCAGGTGGATCACCTGAGGTCAGGAGTTCAAGACTAACCTTGTCAACACGGTAAAACCCTGTTTCTACTAAATATATAAAAATTAGCTGGGCGTGGAGGTGAGTGCCTGTGATGCCAGCTACTCAGGAGGCTGAGGCAGGAGAATTGCTTGAAACCAGAGGTTGCCATGAGCTGAGATCACGTCACTGCACAGCCTGGGCAACAACAGCAAAACTTCATCTCAAAAAAAAAAACAAACAAAAGAAACATGCTCAAATATCTGAGCAATACATATTCCAAGGGCACATTGAAATTCTGGGAGCTGGTCCTAGGGAATGTACTGAAATTATGTCCTGAGAATCCTTTTGCAATTTCCAGGAAAAAATTGTGAAGAGATAGAAATTTCCACCGGGGGCGGTGGCTCACGCCTGTAATCCCAGCACTTTGGGAGGCTGAGGCGGGCAGATCACGAGGTCAGGAGATCGAGACCATCCTGGCTAACATGGTGA
>NW_012098097.1:8228585-8229754 GCF_000951045.1 Mandrillus leucophaeus
AAAAAAAAAAAGAAAAGAAAAAAGATAGAAATTTCCTATTAATATTCTCCCTCCATCATTTTTTTTTTTTTTTTCCCAAGATGGGGTCTTGCTCTGTCGACAGGCTGGAGCGCAGTGGTGCGATCTCCCCTCACTGCAACCTCCACCTCCCGGGTTCAAGTGATTCTCCTGGCTCAGCCTCCTGAGTAGCAGAGACCACAGGTGCGTGCCACCACGCTCAGCTAGTTTTTTATTTTTAGTAGAGATAAATATGGGTTTCACTATGTTGGCCAGGATGGTCTTGATCTCTTGACCCTGTGATTGCCCACCTCAGTCACCCAAAGTGCTGGGATTATAGGTGTGAGCCACTGCACCTCTCCCTCCACCATTTTTATAGGGGTGGGAGGAAAGGGATAGCTGTGCACTGAAAAAGGATGCTTTAGAAAAAGAAAGTGGGTCTGGGCATGGTGTCTCACCCCTAGAATCCCAGCACTTTGGCATGCCTGGTAGGCCGAGTTGGGTGGTTCGAGGCCAGCCTAGGCATCATGGTGAAACCTTGTCTCTATCAGAAATACAAAAAATCAGCCAGGCATAGTGGCGCTTGCCTGAGGTTCCAGCTACTCAAGAAGCTGAGACGGGAGGATCACTTGAGTCCAGGAAGCAAAGGCTGCAGTGAGCTGTGACTGCACTACTGCTCTCCAGCCTGGATGACATAATGAGGCCCCATCTCAAAAAAAAAAACAAAACAGGAAAAGAAAAAGAAAGTGGACTGGGAGACAGTGGCTCATTTAAGTAATCCCAGCACCGTGGCAGGCCAAGGCATGAGGATCACTTGAGGCCAAGAGTTCAAGACTAGCCTGGGCAACATAGCAAGACCTCTGTCTCTAATAAATAAAAAATAAAATAAATAAAAATAAATAAATAAGAATAAAAAAATTTTTTTGAGACAGAGTCTCACTCTGTCACCCAAGCTGGAGTGCAATGGTGCGATCTTGGCTTACTGCAACCTCCACTTCCTGGATTCATGTGATTCTCTTACCTCAATCTCCAGAGTAGCTGAGATTACAGGCTATGCCACCATGACTGGCTAATTTTTGTATTATTGTTATTGTTATTTTTAGAGACAGGGTCTTGCACTGTCACCCAGGCTGGAGTGCAATGGTGCAATCTCAGCTCACTGCAAATCTCCC
>NW_012098097.1:8231144-8231714 GCF_000951045.1 Mandrillus leucophaeus
ATAGTCCCAGCTACTTGGGAGGCTGAGGCAGGAGAATGGCGTAAACCCGGGAGGCGGAGCTTGCAGTGAGCTGAGATCCTGCCACTGTACTCCAGCCTGGGCGACAGAGCAAGACTCCGTCTCAAAAAAAAAAAAAGAAAAAGAAAAAAGTGAGACAGAGAATGGATGGGCAACTTGGTCACCTAACTTGAAGTGGCAGAGCCAGCGTGGAACTTAGATCTTCTAACTCAGAGCCCAGTGCTTAATTATTGTAGAACTGCTGCTGTGGAAAGCCACAGAGAGAAAACATACCAAAGGAAGGAAAAAAAAAAATTCCGGCCGGGCAAGGTGACTCACGCCTGTAATCCCAGCACTTTGGGAGGCCGAGGTGGGCGGATCATGAGGTCGGGAGATCGAGACCATCCTGGCTACAGTGAAACCCTGTCTCTACTAAAAATACAAAAAATTAGCCAGGCATGGTGGCGGGCACCTGTAGTCCCAACTACTCGGGAGGCTGAGGCAGGAGAATGGCATGAACCCGGGAGGAAGAGCTTGCAGTGAGCCGAGATCATGCCACTGCACTCCAGCCTG
>NW_012098097.1:8231764-8232903 GCF_000951045.1 Mandrillus leucophaeus
CAACTACTCGGGAGGCTGAGGCAGGAGAATGGCATGAACCCGGGAGGAAGAGCTTGCAGTGAGCCGAGATCATGCCACTGCACTCCAGCCTGGGCGACCGAGCAAGACTCTGTCTCAAAAAAAAAAAAAAAAAATTCATAGAATAGTACCAGGAACACCAGTCAAGTTGTCGTGACCTAAATGTGTGTGTGTGTGTGTTTTGTCTCCTCCAGTAGAATAGAAGTTGCACAGAAGCAGAGGTCTGTCTGTAGTATCACACTTTTATTTCCAGCAGCAAGCACAGTTTCTGGGTCCTACTAGGTAAATAAAAGAATTAATGGGGAGAGACAGTGAGCAGTTTGTACCATTAACGGTTAACTAGAAACTCTGGTAAGAGGCCCAGTGCAGTGGCTCACGCATGTAATCCCAGAACTTTGGGAGGCCGAGGTGGGCGGATCACCTGAGGCTGGGGGTTGGAGACCAGCCTGACCAACATGGAAAAACCCCGTCTCTACTAAAAATACAAAATTAGCTAGACGTGGTGGCGCATGCATGTAATCCCAGCTACTCAAGAGGCTGAGGCAGGATAATCGCTTGAACCAGGGAGGCGGAGGTTGTGGTGAGTTGAGATCGCATCATTGTACTCCAGCCTGGGCAACAAGAGTAAAACTCCATCTCAGAAAAACAAACAAACAAACAAAAAGAACTACAGAGTAAGGGCCAGGCATGGTAGCTCACGCTTGTAATCCCAGCTCTTTGCAAGGCTGAGGCAGGCAGATCACTTGAGGTGAGCAGTTCAAGACCAGCCTGGGCAATATGGTGAAACCCCGTCTCTACTAAAAATACAAAAATTAACCTGGCATGTTGGCATATGCCTGTAATCCCAGTTACTTGGGAGGCTGAGGCAGGAAAATCACTTGAACCTCGGAGGCAGAAGATACAGTGAGCCGAGATAGCACCACTGCACTCCAGCTTGGGGACAGAGAGAGACTCTGTCTCAGGAAAAAAAAAAAAAAGAAAAGAAAAGAAAAAAGAAATACAGAGTAAGAATAGAGTGAACTGTCAGGGTGCAGTGGCTCATGCTTGTAATCCCAGCATTTTGAGAGACCAAGGCAGGAGCATCTCTTGAGCTAAGGAGTTTAAGACAAGCCTGGGCAATA
>NW_012098097.1:8233728-8235371 GCF_000951045.1 Mandrillus leucophaeus
AGGTCAGGAGATCGAGACCATCCTGGCTAACATGGTGAAACCCCGTCTCTACTAAAAAATACAAAAAACTAGCTGGGCGAGGTGGCGGGCGCCTGTAGTCCCAGCTACTCGGGAGGCTGAGGCAGGAGAATAGCGTAAACCCGGGAGGCGGAGCTTGCAGTGAGCTGAGATCTGGCCACTGCAGTCCAGCCTGGGCGACAGAGCGAGACTCCGTCTCAAAAACAAAACAAAACAAAACAAAAAAAACAAAAATTAGCCAGGTGTGGTGGCCCATGCCTGTAATCCCAGCTACTCAGGAGGCTGAGGCAGGAGAATTGCTTGAATCTGGAAGGTGGAGGTTGCAGTGAGCCAAGATCGTGCTGTTGCACTCCAGCCTGGGCAACAGAGCGAGACTACATCTTGAAAAAAAAAAAAAAATTAGCCAGGCATGGTGGCACACACCTGTAGTCCCAGCTACTGGGAAGGCTGAGCCAAGAGAACTACTTGAAGCCAGGAGATGGAGGTTGCATTAAGCCGAGATCATGCCACTGTACTCCAGCCTAGGTGAGAGAGTGAGACTCTGTCTCAAAGAAAAAATCTAAAAGGGGTAGGAGAACAAGAATCATAGAGTTTTGTTTAGAGCTTTAAGTCCTTGCCAGAATCCCTAAACACATACCAAATTTATAATACACGTGACTAAACTTGTGTACTTTATACCATCAAATTTTCTTTCATTCTATAACATAGTTTAGTTGAGTACTTCAGCTATTTGTGAATACTGTACGAATGTGAATAGTGAATTCTGGCCAGGTGCAGTGACTCACGCCTGTAATCCCATCACTTTGGGAGGCCGAGACAGGTGGATCACTTGAGATCAAGAGTTCAAAACCATCCTAGCCAACGTGACCAAACGCTGTTTCTACTAAAAATACAAAAATTAGCTAGATGATAGTGACGCTTGCCTATAATCCCAGTTACTCAGGCGGCTGAGGCAGGAGAATCATTTGAGCCTGGGAGGCAGAGGTTGTGGTGAGCCGAGATCCTGTCACTGCAATCCAATCTGGGTGACAGAGAGAGACACTGTCTCAAAAACAAACAAAAAAACCTGAATTTCTCAATACTGCAGGAAGCCTGGAGGCCGAATGCTGATGATATTGTAGAAACGCTATCGGCTAGGCTTCAGGGCTCACACCTGTAATCCCAGCACTTTGGGAGGCCGAGGCGGGCAGATCACTTGAAGTCAGGAGTTCAAGACCAGCCTGGACAACATGGTGAAATATCGTCTCTACTAAAAACACAAACATTAGCTGGGCATGGTGATATGTGCCTGTAGTCCCAGTTACTAGGGAGGCTGAGGCATGAGGATCGCTTGAACATGGGAAGACGAGGCTGCAGTGAGCTGAGATCCTGCCACTGCACTCCAGCCTGGGCAACAGTGCAAGATTCCATCTCGGCTGGGCGCGGTGGCTCAAGCCTGTAATCCCAGCACTTTGGGAGGCCGAGACGGGCGGATCACGAGGTCAGGACCTAACATGGTGAAACCCCGTTTCTACTAAAAAATACAAAAAACTAGCCGGGCGCGGTGGCGGGCGCCTGTAATCCCAGCTACTCAGGAGGCTGAGGCAGGAGAATGGCGTAAACCCGGGAGGCGGAGCTTGCAGTGA
>NW_012098097.1:8237347-8243801 GCF_000951045.1 Mandrillus leucophaeus
ACGCCATTCTCCTGCCTCAGCCTCCCAAGTAGCTGGGACTACAGGTGCCCGCCACTTCGCCCGGCTAGTTTTTTGTATTTTTTAGTAGAGACGGGTTTTCACCGTATTAGCCAGGATGGTCTTGATCTCCTGACCTCGTGATCCGCCCATCTCGGCCTCCCAAAGTGCTGGGATTACAGGCGCGCGTCACCAAGTCCAGCTAATTTTTTTTTTTTTTTTTGGTCGCCCAGACTTGAGTGCAGTGGCACGATCTCGGCCGACTGCAACCTCTGCCTCCCGGGTTCAAACGATTCTCTTGCCTCAGGTGTCCGCCACCACGCCCAGCTAATTTTGTAATTTTAGTGGAGATAGGGTTTCTCTCTGTTGGTCAGGCTGGTCTCGAACTCCCAACCTCAAGTGATCCACCACCTCGACCTCCCAAAGTGCTGGGATTACAGGCGTGAGCCACCGCGCCCGGCCTAAATTTTGTATGTTTAGTAGAGATGGGGGTTTCCCCATATTGGCCACACTGGTCTCGAACTCCTGACCTTGTGATCCACCCGCCTCGGCTTCCCAAAGTTTTGGGATTACAGGCGTGAGGCACCGCACCCAGCCCAAGCCCGGCTAATTTTTAAAATATTTTTAGTAGTGACGAGGTTTCATCATATTGGCCAGGCTGGTCTTGAACACCTGACCTCCAGTGATCCGCCCATCTCGGGCTGCCGAAGTGCTGGGATTAGAGGCTTGAGCCACCTCAAGCCTCTAATCCTTCAGGAGCATCGATTTTGTCCCCGTGCCTCTTGTGTGTGTTCTAGTGTGGGAGTGACGGCGGCTGCTTTCCAGCACAAGCCCATTTGACTGTTTGGGTTTGGACAAGTGGCTGCTACGACACTAAGGTGGAGATAAGGATGGAGCGAGGACTCCCAGAGTTGGGAGAGCTTGCAGGCTTACTGGGACCTCAGTCCGGCACAAGTTCCCAGCGAGGTGCCGCCGCCCCAGCCTACGCACGCGCAGTCGCACCGTCTCTGGCCACCCTCGTGCCCCGCCCGCCCTCTCCGGGGGCCTTCTCTCCGCTCGGCACCAGGGTGTCCGCGGCGCCGCCTGATCCTGTTAGCGCGGTACTGTGAGTGCAGTCCGTCCTCGGCGCTGTTTTCCCTGACTTGCTGTCGACGCCAGGAAGGAAGGACGCGCGCAGAGGACCGCAGAGGAGTGGCCGTGGCGGAGGGAAGAGAGCCCCGCAGCACTGAAGGTTTGGGCTTGCAGGCGCTGCAGGAGGCGCCCAGGCGGGGTCCTGTTTCTCAGCCGGCTCTGAGCGGGAGGCGTGAGCGGGAAGCATTGGCGTGCCGCGACTTCCCAGAGCTTGGGGTTCGGCGCTATGGAGGAGCTCGATGGCGAGCCAGCAGTCACTGTAAGGGCACCCCGAACAGGCTTGATCGTTCTTGCGGGTTGAGAACTGCGTCTGCTTCGTTACTTCAGGCTTGTCTGCTTCCCTACTGGCCGCGAGGCTCTCGTCCCCTTCCCTTGATTCAGTTGCCACTTTCCGGAGGTCGCAATGTTAACGAGGTGCCCGACCTCGGGTCGTGGTGGTCGCGGGGTTTCTGCCACCAGTCACAAAGCCAGGCCTCGAAGGTCCCAGTCCGTCCCTTTCCTTCCTTTGTCTTGCTGACCTTTCTACTTCCCTCGCATTTCCTCTTGGGTGTTAGAGTGGGTTCAGCCCATGCAAAGGAATTTATGTTTTTCTTCCAGCCATATTAAGCTCTGCATCGCGGCACGTTGAGTTTCTGCTTGTGTGACCTAAGGTTTATTAAACGTGTTCTCTCAGGAGACTATTCATATTTTATCGCTGTGCATTCAATTCCATTTGAACTTTGAAGAGAGTATGTCAACTGTGGATGATCTGTGATGTGTATAAAAAAAATTCATGGACTTTATGTGCGACATACCTACCGTTTCTGCTACTTGGAATGCTTTTGTTTTTCCTCTTTCTCTTGTTAACCGCTGACTGAGGCAGCTCTCAACCGATAAAGGTTTATTTAGCTAAGGTTGAGGATCCAACCGGGAAAAAACACAGGTCACAGGAGGATCTGAGACTTGTGCTTTTTCCAGAGATGGTTTTGGGAACATCAGTAGTTAAAGAGGAAGGAACTAGCAAGAGGGGCAAAAAAGGGAGGTTAGGCAGTGAGGAGGCAAATGGTTACATTCTTGTGAGTCTCTGATTAGCCTCAGTAAATCTGCATTTTACCTGTGAAAAGAGGGAGTGGAGGAAAAATTTATGTATGCATTCATCTCAGGGTAGGTAGAGGGATGGTTTCATTTCTTTTTTTTTTTTTTCTGAGACGGAGTCTCGCTCTGTTGCCCAGGTTGGAGTGCAGTGGCGCCCCTCTGGGCTCACTGCAAGCTCGGCCTCCCGGGTTCACACCATTCTCCTGCCTCAGCCTCCCCCAGTAGTTGGGACTACAGGCGCCCACCACCACGCCCGGCTAATTTTGTTTTGTATTTTTAGTAGAGACGGGATTTCACCGTGTTAGCCAGGATGGTCTGGATCTCCTGACCTCGTGATTTGCCCACCTCGGCCTCCCAAAGTGCTGGGATTACAAGTGTGAGCCACTGCGGCTGGCCTCTTTCTTTTTTTGAGACGGAGTCTCACTTTGTCACCAAGGGTGGAGTGCAGTGGCGCCATCTGAGCTCACTGCAACCTCTGGCTCCCAGGTTCAAGCGATTCTTCTACCTCACCCTCCTGAGTAGCTGAGATTACAGGTGCGTGCCACCACACCCAGCTAATTTTTATATTTTTGGTAGAGATGGGGTTTCACCATCTTAGTCAGGCTGGTCTTGAACTCCTGACCTCGTGATCTGCCTACCTCGGCCTCCCAAAGTGTTGGGATTACAGGCGTGAGCCACCACACCTGGCTAGGAGTTCGAGACCAGCCTGGCCAACATGGCGAAACCCCGTCTCTACTAAAAAAAATACAAAAATTAACCTAGCGTGGTGGCGCATGCCTGTAATCCCAACTACTCAAGAAGCTGAGGCAGGAGAATCACTTGAACACAGGAGGCAGAGGTTGCAGTGAGTGGAGATCGTGAGATCGCGTCACTGCACTCCAGCCTGGGCAACAAGAGTTCGAACTCCTGACCTCAGATGATCTGCCCGCCTCAGCCTCCCAAAGTGCTGGGATTACAGGTGGGAGCCACCGTGCCCAGCACAAAATGAATTTTTCTTACTAGTGTTATAAGAAAATGTTATTGAAGGATACAATGTTATTACAGGACCAGCTGTGCTCTTCACTTAAAGTGTTTTTCAGCCAGGCCGGCATGGTGGAAAGTGTTTTTCAGCCAGGCGGGCACGGTGGCTCACGCCTGTAGTCCTAGCACTTTGGGAGGCTGAGGCGGGCGGATCACCTGAGCTCGGGAATTTGTAACCAGCCTGGGCAATATGGTGAAACTCCGTTTCTACTAAAAATGAAAAAAAAATAAAATAGCCGGGTATGGTTGCACACATCTATAGTCCCAGCTACTCAGGAGGTTGAGGCAGTAGAAAACCTTGAACCCAGGAGGCGGAGATTGGAGTGAGCTGAGATTGTGCCACTGTACACCAGGCTGGGAGACAGAGTGAGTCGCTGTCTCAAAAAAAGAATAGAACGACTTCAGTAAGAAGAACATTCTTCATTTTAGATTTCTATGTCTTATTTTACTAGGTGATTCCAGGCGTGAATTCCAAGAAGAACCAAATGTGTTTTGACTGGGGTCCAGGGGAGATGCTGGTGTGTGAAACCTCCTTCAGCAAAAAAGGTAGGGGTTTTTTTTCTTCCAAATTGTCCATCTTGGCACATTTGGTTGTTTTTCTGTTTATTACCTCAGATTTGACTAGTTGTGGACTGAAACAATTGAATTTGTTTTGTACCATTTTAATTTTCTTTATTTTGTTTTCAAGATACAACAGGGTTTTGTTGTGTCACCCAGGCTGGAGTACAGTGCGATCATGGCTCACTGCAGCCTCTACCTCCTGGGCTCGAGTGATCCTCCACCTCAGTCTTCCTGGTAGCTGAGACTGCAGGTCACCGTGCCCCCACACCCAGCTCATTTTTTTTTTTTTTTTTTGTAGAGATAGGAGTCTCGTTTTGTTTCCTAGGCTGGTCTCACACTTCTGGCCTCGAGTGATCCTGCTGCATTTTGGCATTTTTATTTTTGAAATGTTAGCTATTTTAGATTTTCATTGATTTTTGAGATCTTGAAGATGTTGAATCCTGGAAAAAAATTAACAGTAGTTTTCATGAAAAATTTTCTTCATATTTAAAATGTCAAGCTTTTTATCTGTTTTTCTTTGTCCAAAGTGACCAAATTCCTCAGTAGCTTCCTTATTGTGAACCTTGCAGATGCTTGGCCATCACTTTTGTGTCCACAGCATGGATTCAGCTGAATAATAGTTCTGTAGGCTGAGCTAGCATCCAAAGCACAGATGGAGCTGGAGAGTGACATAGCTTGTCCTTGGCTTGATTTTCTAAGTTCCATCAGCTATTGGATAGGATGTGAATCTTTTTCTTTTCCTGATACAGTCTCCCTCCAGTAGCAGGATAAAACTGGAATCTTGACATTTGATTTGTTTTCTTTCTTTCTTTCTTTTTTTTTTTTTTTTTGAGATGGAGTCTCGCTCTGTCCAGGCTGGAATGCAGTGGTGCGATCTTGGCTCACTGTCACCTCTGCCTCCCCGGTTAAAGCAATTCTGCTGCCTCAGCCTCCTGAGTAGCTGGGAATGAAGGCACGCGCCACCACACCCAGCTAATTTTTGTATTTTTAGTAGAGACAGGGTTTTGCTATGTTGGCCAGCCTGGTCTCGAGCTCCTGACCTCGTGATCCGCCTGCCTTGGCCTCCCAGAGTGCTGGGATTATAGGCATGTGCCACCGTGCCCGGCCACAAAACATTTTTTTTAGAGTAGATTGACTTTTGGGGATGATCGTAATAGATGTTAATTTTTTTTTTTTTCTGTTTTGTTTCAGAAAAATCAGAGATGGTGCCAAGTTGCCCCTTTATCTATATCATCCGTAAGGATGTAGATGTTTACTCTCAAATCTTGAGAAAACTCTTCAATGAATCCCATGGAATCTTTTTGGGCCTCCAGAGAATTGATGAAGAGTTGACTGGAAAATCCAGAAAATCTCAGTAAGTTGGTTGCTGTTTGGTGTTGAAGCCCACTCTACACTGTGGAAAGCCAAATGAAGTACATTGTCGTCTTTTTGTGTGTTTTAAGGGTTGCGTAAAGAAATAAGAGACTCCTGGTTCTAGTTGAGGCATTAGTACTGGACAATGTGCATTAGCAGTGATAGGAAGACTTAGCGGGAATATGCAAATGCTGTTGGTTGGCTGGCTTGACAAGCTTTATTTATAGTCCTATTTTACTTACCCTCTAAAGAAGAAAATTAAGGCCACACAAGCATGTGAGAGTCATTGAATGAGGTCACATTGTTGGGAGATTTGAAAATTAATATAACAGTTTTGTCTCTAAAAATTATGGTTGAGACATTATCTGACAACAGACCAGAAAACTCTTGTAGTATTTATAGATTAGGATTTTCTTGAATTGTAGTTCATAACTTCATCATTATCCGAGTAGTACTTGTAAATTGTAGACTTTTGGGACCCACCGCAGATCATCAAAATCAAAATCTCTGGTTGGATCTTAAAATCTCCAGCACACTGGAGTTTAAGAACTCCTGTGTTAGACTTTTGTCAGCATCCCTTCACATGGCTAGGGCATGGGCGGTGTTGGTATATTACTTCTTTGATAAGCTTTTCACAAATGAATCATTCTGGACAAGACCCAGGTCAACTTCTGTGTGAGTGTGTGTGAGAGTGATTATTGGTTGTTTTCTGTTTTTTTTTTTTTGAGACGGAGTCTCGCTCTGTCGCCCAGGCTGGAGTGCAGTGGCCGGATCTCAGCTCACTGCAAGCTCCGCCTCCCGGGTTTACGCCATTCTCCTGCCTCAGCCTCCCGAGTAGCTGGGACTACAGGCGCCTGCCACCTCGCCCAGCTAGTTTTTTGTATTTTTTAGTAGAGATGGGGTTTCACTGTAGCCAGGATGATCTCGATCTCCTGACCTCGTGATCCGCCCATCACGGCCTCCCAAAGTGCTGGGATTACAGGCTTGAGCCACCGCGCCTGGCCGTATTTCTGTTTTTTTCAAGACAGAGTTTCACGTTGTCGCCCAGGCTAGAGTGCCTTGGTGCGATCTCTGCTCACTGCAAGCTCTGCCTCCTGGCTTCACGTCATTCTCCTGCCTCAGCCTCCTGAGTAGCTGGGGCTATAGGTCCCCGCCACCACGCCTGGCTAATTTTTTGTATTTTCAGTAGAGATGGGGTTTCACCGTGTTAGCCATGATGATCTCCGTATCCTGACCTCGTGATCCACCCGTCTTGGCCTCCCAAAGTGATGGGATTACAGGCGTGAGCCACCATGCCCGGCCCTGTTTTTTGTTTTTT
>NW_012098097.1:8244988-8247950 GCF_000951045.1 Mandrillus leucophaeus
CTTTCACCTCCCAAAGTGCTGGGATTACAGACCTGAGCCACTGGGCTCCGCCATTAAATAACTTTATGTATCTATTTTTTTGAGACAAGGTCTGACTAGTAGATTTCATCTGCAACAATTAATGTCAGTATGGGTTTATGGATATTAACTTTAGCCCATGGGTTGTTTTGTGGCGTTTTATTTTGTTGCCCAAGTTGTTCCAGCTTCAGAAGGTTACGAGCTCCTTCACAATAGCTCCCCTCTTTCTTTCAGCAAATTTCTACATTTATTTGAGTGTTTTCTTCTTTTCTGGCACTACAAGATGTTCCAGGCTCATCTTGTGTGTTATTTCATTTTTTATAGATTGGTTCGAGTGAGTAAAAACTACCGATCAGTCATAAGAGCATGTATGGAGGAAATGCACCAGGTTGCAAGTAAGGACTGTGCGCGCGCGCGTGTGTGTGTGTGTGTGTGTTGGTATTTTGAGTATTTATCTATGCATAAATACTGTGAGGTAAAGTTTGATTGATATTCCAGTCCAAAACTTACTTTTCCATCTTTCACAATCTTTACTTTTTTGGTAATCATTTAGAGTATTTTTTTTTTTTTGAGACCGAGTGTCACTCTGTCGCCCAGCTTGAAGTGCTGTGGCATGAACTCAGGTCACTGCAACCTCCACCTCCCAGGTTCAAGCGATTCTCCAGCCTCAGCCAGCCTCCTGAGTGGCTGGGACTATAGTTGCATACCACCAAGCCCAGCTAATTTCTGTATTTTTAGTAGAGGTGGGGTTTCACTATGTTGGTCAGGCTGGTCTTGAACTCCTGGTCTCAAGTGATCTGCCTGCCTTGGACACCCAGAGTGCTGGGATTACAGGAGTCAGCCACTGTGCCTGGACTTTTTTTTTTTTTTCTGAGACAAGGTTGCCCAGGCTGGAGTGCAAAGACACATTGTGGCTCATCGCAGCCGTGACCTCACCTCCTGGGCTCAAGTGATCTTCCTACCTCAGCCTTCCAACTAGTTGGGATTGCAGGTGTGTACCACCATGCCTGGCTATTAAAAAAAATTTTTGTCCCCTCTTCCTCAGAGATATTTGTTCTGATAATTTTTAAATTTTTTGTAGAGACAGGGTCTCCCTAATTTTGCCAAGGCTGGTCTTGAACTCCTGGGCTCAAGCAGTCCTTTCACATCAGCCTCCCAAGTGTTGGGCTTACAGGTGTGAGCCACACATGAAGCCACTCTGACAAAGGTCAGAGATCTTTATGGTAACTTTGTTGCAGTTGAAAGTGCCATTTGGTAACTTGAGGGCCTTTGGTTTGAGAATTGAAGGGATATGAAGCATTAATAACAAAAAAATCCATAATTAGAAGAGATTATAATTTCTTTTAATTTTTGTCATTAAAGGAAACAAAGGCTTAGGCCATAGACCCTGGAATATTCAGCTATGACAATAAGCCTAAGAGTTCCATTGCTCACTTAAAATGTTTTGTGTTTCGTTAGTTACTGCTAAAGATCCAGCCAGTGGCCGCCAGTTCAGCAGCCAGGTAAGGGGAGTCACCTTTGTTGTTTTAGCACCACTGTGTGCTGTGTCCTGGGCACCCACCTGGGGTGGCTTTGCAGTTCCTGTTACGGCAGAAGTCTCTTCAGGTAGATAGGCAGCTCCTTTGGGTGACAGTGATTGTCTTGCCCCTTTCAAGGTCTAGCTCACAAGGAAATGCTTGTTGAATACTTGAGTGAATGTTTGGTTCTTTTTTTTTTTTTTTTTTTTGAGACGGAATCTCGCTCTGTCACTCAGGCTCGAGTGCCCTAGGTTCAAGCAGTTCTCCTGCCTCAGCCTCCAGAATAGCTGGGTCCTACAGGTGCGTACCGCCAAGCCCAGCTACTTTTTGTATTTTTAGTAGAGATGGGGTTTCACCATGTTGGCCAGGCTGGTCTCAAAACTCTTGAACTCAAGTGATCCACCCGCCTCGACCTCCCAAAGTGGTGGCATTACAGGCGTGAGCCACCGTGCTGGCCCTGAATGTTCAGTTCTTATGGAACATGTATGTCCTGACCAAATTGTATTGAGGGGTTGTCACCCGAAATGGAGAACTAATCTTGTGAGATCACCGTTCGGTCTCATAAACACTACTCACTTCTCGAACTCAACATTTTTTTTTTTCTTTGAAAGACAGGGTCTCTCTATGTTGTCAAAGCTGGTCTTGAACTCCTGGGCTCAAGTGATCCTCCTGCCTTGGCCTCCCAAAGTGCTGGGATTATAGGTGTGAGCTGCCACACCTAACCAAACTCAACATTTTTACTGAGTTGCAAGTGGCTCTACTTTACTTGGAGCTGGAAGATGACTTTTTCCTTAGTAGATGCTTCATATTAAATACTTTTCAAAGTCAGTAAGTGACTAGGCAGTAATTCACTGTCTCTGAAGTACCCTTATGAACAAATCATCGTGGTGTCTGTGGACTGAAGGATGGTGAGGAAAGGAAGCCTGCATATTCCTAAGGGCAAGGTCCAGGTCTGATTTATTTCGGGGTCTTATATTGGGCTTTCCCATTACTAGACTGTTTCCTAAACTTCAGTCCTTGGAATACCAGCTTCACAATTCTTGCTCTATGTGTTTCGTGTCATCTACTGAATATTTTTGTAAATATTGTCTCTTCCTTTTACTCAAATGAAGTCCCTTGCTAAAGCATCAATTCATCGAGGTAGGCTGGGCGCAGTGGCTCACGCCCGTAATCCCAGCACTTTGGGAGGCTGAGGTGGGCGGATCTCTTGGGGTCAGGAGTTCGAGACCATACTGGCCAACATGGAAACCCCGTCTACTAAAAATAGAATATTTAGCCAGGCATGGTGGTGTGCACCTGTAATCCCAGCTACTCGGGAGGCTGAGGCAGGAGAATTGCTTGAACCCTGGAGGCAGAGGTTGCAGTGAGCCGAAATCATACCAGTGCACTCTAGCTTGGCTGACAGAGTGAGACTCTGTCTCCAAAAA
>NW_012098097.1:8248000-8250780 GCF_000951045.1 Mandrillus leucophaeus
ATCCCAGCACTTTGGGAGGCCAAGTGGGGGAGATCACCTGAGGTCAGGAGTTCAAGACCAGCCTGGCCAATGTGGTGAAACCCCGTCTCGACTAAAAATACAAAAAATTAGTTGGGCGTGGTGGCACACGCCTGTAATCCCAGCTACTGGGGAGGCTGAGGCAGGAGAATCACTTGAACCCAGGATGCGGAAGTTGCAGTGAGCCGAGATTACGCCACTGCACTGTAGCTTGGGCAACAAGAGCCAAACTCCATCTCAAAAAAAATAAAGTAATAATTGGTGACATGCAAGTTATGTTTTTTTCTTTTTTTCTTTTCTTTTTTTTTTTTTTTGAGATGGAGTCTCCCTCTGTCGCCCAGGCTGGAGTGCAGTGGCACGATCTCAGCTCACTGCAAGCTCCGCCTCCTGGGTTCACGCCATTTTCCTGCCTCAGCCTCCCGAGTAGCTGGGACTATAGGTGCCCACAACCACTCCCGGCTATTTTTTTGTATTTTTAGTAGAGACAGGGTTTCACTGTGTTAGGATGATCTCGATCTCCTGACCTTGTGATCCACCCGTCTCGGCCTCCCAAAGTGCTGGGATTACAGGTGTGAGCCACCGCGCCTGGCCATATTTTTTTCTTTTTTTTAATTTTGAGATAGGGTCTCACTGTTGCCCAGGCAGGAACGCAGCGGCATGATTATGGCTCACTGCAGACTCAACTTCCTGGGCTCAAGTGATCCTCCCACCTCAGCCTCCTGAGTAGCTGAGACTACAGGGATGTATCACCACACTTGGCCAATTTTTGTATTTTTTGTTGAGACAGAATCTCGCAATGTTGCTCAAACTGGTCTCGAACTCCTAGACTCAAACATTCCACCTGCCTTGACCTCCCAAAGTGCTGGGATTACAGGCATGAGCCACTGCACCTGGCCAAGTTATTTTTGTAATGCACGGTAAAATAAAATCACAACCACTAAAACAAAATAATGTTAGCCTCCATCCCGCCACCTAACATCCTCGTGCTGACTCCCCTCTGGGAAATCCTCCTGTAGGATTGCAGTAGCTGTTGGGTTAAGGAATGACTGTCATGTGAGTCAAGGCCTGCTTTATCCCTTGGCTCTCAGAGCAAAGCTCAGGAATGATTTCAGATGAAACCTGTCTCCATTTCTCCCTTAGGTCTCCATTTTGTCAGCAATGGAGCTCATCTGGAACCTGTGTGAGATTCTTTTTATTGAAGTGGCCCCGGGTAAGCATGGAATAATCTCACCTTATAACATCATAGGTGTCCCCTGCCATCTTCTGCTCTTTCCTCATCTTTCCTGTGCGTGGTGATGAGTGTTTTATTCCTGAGAATGTTCTTTCCATCATTATAACCACGGGAAATCATTAGAAAACACCCAAAGAAACCGGACTATTTTGTCAGGTGCTACAAAAAGAATCATACAGAGTGCCTCCTGGAAAGCTAAACCGTCACAGGTACTGAGAAATATTAAACTAGTGTGTGAAAGGCGGGGTCAGTGTTAACATCATGAACTGGCTAAGCTCAAGAAAGTTTTATGAACGTGGGGTGGGATTAGGTGGTGAGAGGCAAAGTCACGTTGGGAATTCTGTCACTAATGACTGGGACAGAGCAATTCTGTGTGTTAACTCTGCCAATGGGAATTTTTTTGTTGATCTTTTTTTTTTTTTTTTTTTGAGATGGGAGTTTTGCTCTTGTTGCCCAGGCTGGAGTGCAATGGCATGATGTCGGCTCACCACAACCTCCAACTCCCAGGTTCAAGTGATTCTCCTGCCTCAGCCTCCTGAGTAGCTAGGATTACAGACATGCGCCGCCATGCCCGGCTAATTTTGTATTTTTAGTAAAGATGAGGTTTCTCCATGTTGGTCAGGCTAGTCTTGAACTCCTGACCTCAGGTGGTCTGCCCACCTCAGTCTCCCAAAGTGCAGGGATTCCAGGCTTGAGCCACCGTGCCTGGCCTTCTGTTGATCTTGAATTAAACTGTGATCAGTATAGTGTCATGGCCTGTATGAGCTCTCTGTGGATCTGCTGCAGCTTTTTTGCATTTCTTTTAAGGATTTATGTTTGCTATTTCCCATAAATGAGTAGTAACCTCTGTGTAGCCCTAGCATTTTATTCATACTCTCGCTAAAGAAGTGAGGAACTTGAAATTAGAGTTGGTTGTTCAGAGGCCTCCCTTCTCCAGTGGAGTTTTGAGGAGGTTACTGTTGGCCGTTTGTATCTGCAGGTTCTACATCATGGATACAGGGTACTGGCTATACTCTGCCATTTTATTTCATTTTATTTTTATTGATTGATTGAGACAAGGTCTTATTGTGTCACTTAGGCTGGAGTGTGGTGGTCCAATCACGGCTATTGCAGTCTGGACCTGCCAGGCTTAAGTGATTTTCCTGCCTCAGCCTCCTGAGTAGCTGGGACTACAGGCACGTGCCACCATGCAGGCTAATTTTTTGTGTGTATGCGCTGGGGGAGGGGAGACAGGGTCTTGCTCTGTCACCCAGGCTGGAGTACAGTGGCTTGATCACAGCTCAGCAGCCTTGACTTCCTGGGCTCAAGCAATTCTCCTGCCCAGCCTTTTAAGTAGCTGGGACCACAGGCACGCACCACCACGCCAGCTAATTTTGTATTTTTTGTGGAGGGGAAGTTTCGCCGTGTTGCCCGGGCTGTTCTTGAACTCTTGGGCTCAAGCAGTCTGCCCATCTTGGCCTCGCAAAATGCTGGGATTATAGGCATGAGCCACCGTTCCTGGCTCAGCTAATTTTTTTTTTTTTTTTTTTTT
>NW_012098097.1:8255746-8258487 GCF_000951045.1 Mandrillus leucophaeus
TTTTTTGAGAAAGGGTCTTGGCTGGGTGCAGTGGCTCATGCCTGTAATTCCAGCCAGCACTTTGGGTGTGGCCAACTCAGGAATCGCTTGAGCCCAGGAGTTTGAGATTAGCCTGGGCAACAAAGTGAGACCCCCATCTCAAAATAAATTAATAAATAAAAATATGAAAGAAAAAAGAGAATCTGACTCTGTTCCCCAGGCTGTTGTGCGGTGGTGTGATCTTGCTCACTGCAGCCTCTACCTCCTGTGCGGTCCTACCACCTCAGCCTCTCAAGTAGCTGGGACCACAGGTGCGAACCACCATGCCTGGCTAATGATATAAAACCAATTGATAGGGGCCGGGGTGCCTACGGGGTTGGATGTAAATGAGCTTGCACATTACTTTGGATTATCAGTTTGGAAGTCAGCATGTCGTATGTGTGTATATGGATGTATTATCTATGCGTTAGGTATTTCCATTCACCTCTGCTGACTGACCTAATTGGGAGGTGGCAGGGAGAAGATTGCTAGTTCACTGGGCTAATGGAAAGTTGACTAAACGTATAAAACCTGAAATTGGGAACAGATTGTGAGGACAAAAAAGAAAAGAAAAAAAAACCTGTAGTTCGGCCCGGCACGGTGGCTCACGCCTTTAATCCCAGCATTTTGGGAGGCCGAGGTGGTGGGATCACCTGAGGTCAGGAGTTTAAGACCAGCCTGGCCAACATGGTGAAACCCCATCTCTACTAAAAATACAAAAATTATCTGGGTGTAGTGGCAGGTGCCTGTAATCCCAGCTACTCAGGAGGCTGAGGCAGGATAATTGCTTGAACCTGGGAGGCAGAGGCTCCAGTGAACTGAGATGGTGCCGCTGTACTTCAACCTGGGTGAGAGAGCGAGACTCTGTCTCAATTAAAAAAAAAAAAAAGAAAACCTTGAATTCAAATAAGGAGTTGTTACCGTTGGGGCTATTTGTAGGCCTTATGGTACTGGGAGATCTGTGCAGGTAAGGGAAGTGCGTTTGTTGAGGAAGTAGTGGGCCAAATGTTTGAGTCTCTGATTGATTCACTAGGGTTTGTTGTTGTTGTTGTTTAGAGACAGGCTCTCGCTTTGTGGCCTGGGCTGAAGTGCAGTGGCTGTCTCTTATACACATCTAGATGTGTATAAGAGACAGGGTAAGGGAAGTGCGTTTGTTGAGGAAGTAGTGGGCCAAATGTTTGAGTCTCTGATTGATTCACTAGGGTTTGTTGTTGTTGTTGTTTAGAGACAGGCTCTCGCTTTGTGGCCTGGGCTGAAGTGCAGTGGCGGGATCATGGTACACTGCAGCTTTGATTTCCTGGGCTCAAGCGATCCTCCCACCTCAGCCTCCTGAGTGGCTGGGACTACAGGCGCATACCACCATGCCTGGCTAGATTTATTTTTTGTAGAGATGAGGCCTCACTGTATTACCCAGGCTGGTCTTGAACTCCTGGGCTCAAGCAGTCCTCCCACCTTGGCCTCCCAAAGTATTGGGATTGCAAGTGTGAGCCACCATGCCTGGTCATTCACTGAGTATTTATTGAGCCCCTTCTATTTGCAAGACACCAAGGAGACAACCATGACTAAAACAGGCAAAGATTCCTGCCTTTATAGAGTTTATATCCTGTGTGTGGAGACAGAACAGCAACACATAGGCCAGTACCATGTATCCTGGCACATAGTGAAGTGCTCTGGCAAGGTGCCAAAAAGAGGGGAGGCTGCAAGTGCTGGAGTGGCATCAAAGAAGGCCTCCCTCATGAGAGATTGGAGGTGAGACCTGAAGGAGGTGAGGAGAGCTAGGCTGAAGAAAGCATTCCATATCGCAGGGCCTGCAGATGCTGTGTTCTAGAGCCAGGGTGGGGCAGGAGGGGCTGTGCTGTGTAGGGATAGGTGGGAGGAATGAGTTGGGGAGATAAAGACAGATATACCAGTCTGAGGGCCCCCTGAGTAGTCACTGAGACTAGCTTTTTGCAGCCTACATAGCAGGGTGACTAAGAACATGGTCTGTGGTGCCACACTGCCTGGGTTAGCTTTCTAGCTCTGCCTTTTACTAGCTGTGAGGTGGTGGGGGTTTTTTTGTGGGTTTTTTTTTTGTTTGTTTGTTTTTTGAGACAGAGTCTCGCTCTGTCATCTAGGCTGGAGTGCAGTGGCACAGTCTCGGCTCACTGCAACCTCTGCCTCCGGGGTTCAAGTGATTCTCCTGCCTCAGCCTCCCGAGCAGCTGGGACTACAGATGCGTGTCACAACACCCGGCTAATTTTTGTATTTTTAGTAGAGGTGGGGTTTTACCATGTTGACCAGGCTTGTCTTGAATTCCTGACCTCATGATTTGCCCACCTTGGCCTCCCAAAGTGCTGGGATTACCAGCGTGAGCTACCATGCATGACCTTTTTTTTTTTTTTTTTTAAAATACAGTTTTGCTGTGTTCCCCAGCTGCAGTGCCCAATCACCACTCACTGCAGCCTTGGCCTCCAGGGCTCCAGTGGTCCTCCTACTTTAGCCTCCCAAGTAGCTGGGACCACAGGTATGTGCTACCAGCACCAGCGAAAGTTTTTTATTATTTATTTATTTGTTTTTTTGAGATGGAGTCTTGCCCTGTTGCCTGGGCTGGAGTGCAGTGGCGCTAGCTCAGATCACTGCAACCTCTGCCTCCCTGGTTCAAGCAGTTCTCCTGTCTCAGCCTACTTGAGTAGCTGGGATTATAGGCATACACCACAATGCCCAGCTGATTTTTTTTTTTTTTT
>NW_012098097.1:8259517-8261537 GCF_000951045.1 Mandrillus leucophaeus
GGGTTACAAATAAATTTTAGTGAGTAGGCAGATTCATAGATAAAGACTGAACTGTGAGGACTATTTGGTTGAATGTATTTTTATTTTATTTATTTGAGACAGTCTCACTCTGTTGCCCAGGCTGGAGTGCAATGGCACGATCTCAGCTCACAGCAACCTCCGCTTCCTCAGCTCAAGCGATTCTCCTGCCTCAAGCCTCCCGAGTAGCTGGGATTACAGGCATGCACCACCATGCCCGGCTAATTTTGTATTTTTTTTAGTAGAGACGGGGTTTATCCATGTTGGTCAGGCTGGTCTCGAACTCCTGACCTCAGGTGATCCACCTGCCTCGGCCTCCCAAAGTGCTGGGAGTACAGGCATGAGCCACCACACCCAGCAATTTTTTTATGTTTTGAACTCCTGGCCTCAAGCAATCCTGCCTTGGCCTCCCAAAGTATTGGGATTATAGGTGTGAGCCACTGTGCCCAGCCACTAGCTGTGAGATCTTGAGTGAGCTACTTAATGGCCCTAAGGGTCCTCATCTGTGTAGTGGAGATAATAATACTTGTCCCACGGGGCTGCTGTGATCATTAAATTAGTTAAAGGACATAAATGTGGTTGAAGTAGTTGACATGGTTGATGTACAGTAAAAGCTAGTTTTTTACTTCTAAGCCAGATGGGGTGAGGGGGCATTGGAGAGCTGAGCAGAGGAAGCCTGAGATCTTACTTAGGTTCCCAAAGGCTGTCCTGGCTGCCATGTTGAGACTATACAGCAAGGATGGAAGCAGGCCAGTCCGGATTCTGCTGTACTAAGCCAGGCAAAAGATGGTGGTGGTGTAGGCTAGATATGTTTGAAGAGAGTTGATGGGGTTTGCTGATGGATTGATTTGATGTGGGCATGCAAGAAATAGAAGAATGTGGGAGGATGAGGTTGGTGAGTTGGAGGCAAACTGGTGTTTAATTTTAGACATGTTTCTCTCTTGTGTGTGTGTGTTTTCTTTTTTTTTTTTTTTTTTCCCTGAGACAGAGTCTCTTGCCTATGTTGGAGTGCAGTGGTCGGATTACAGCTCACTGCAGCCTTGACCTCCTAAGCTTAGGTGATCCTCCCACCTCAGCCTCCCAGGTAGCCAGGACTACAAAGGCGTGCCACCACATCCAACTAATTTTCTTATTTTTAGTGGAGATGGGGTTTTGCCGTGTTGTTCAGGCTGGTCTTAAACTCCTGGGCTCAAGCAGTCCACCCTCCTTGGCTTCCCAAAGTGTTGGGATTACAGGCGTGAGGCACCATGCCTGTCCAACATGTTACGTTTTAAGATGCCTATTCAAGATCCAAGTGGAGATGTTGACTAGGCCCTTGGATATACAAAGCTGGAATTCAGAGAAGGAAGTTTGGGCTAGAGTGGAAAAGTTGGGAGTTATTAGTATGTGTATGTATATATATTTGTGATTTTTTTTTTTTCTTTGAGATAGAGTTTTGCTCTTGTCGCCCAGGCTGGAGTGCAGTGCCTTGAATACTGAATTAGTGAATGTTAAACCATTGCTTCTAGGGGAAATACAGGGTTAGGTTCCTGCAAGCCTCTGGTCACATTTTGTTCAACCAATCAATATATAACTGATCACTTGTTTTATGTGTGTTTCTGTTTAGAGACAACTTACTTGACATAATATTGTTGATTCATTAACAGTGAACTCAGGGCCAACAGCACTGTGATTTGTGCCTGACTGAACCTTATCCAACACCTCCCATAGTTCTTGCACTTAGCAACACTAGAAAGCACCTCAGTACTATACTTGGGGACCCAACAAAATGTACACAAATGAAAAAAAGTAGCATTAACTGCATCACAATAAAGCTTTGTTTAGTGTGTGTCCAGCAACTCAATATTCTTACCACTCTGTACACCTCCATGAATTTTGATTTGAAAGTACCACAAATATTGATTTGGGGGTTACAAATAAATTTTAGTGAGTAGGCAGATTCATAGATAAAGACTGAACTGTGAGGACTATTTGGTTGAATGTATTTTTATTTTATTTATTT
>NW_012098097.1:8262417-8269464 GCF_000951045.1 Mandrillus leucophaeus
ATCACGCCCAGCTAATTTTTGTATTTTTAGTAGAGACAGGGTTTCACCATGTTGGCCAGGCTGGTCTCAAACTCCTGCTCTCAGGTGATCCACCCGTCTCGGCCTCCCAAAGTGCTGGGATTACAGATGTGAGCTACCGCTCCCGGCCTGAGTGTATTTATTTTACATATTTATATTTGAACTGAAACTTTTATGAACCATTTTATTTAATGCATTCTGACATTTTCTATTATTTCATTTTAATTTTTTTCCAAACAAAACTTCTCACATATTTATTATTGAACCAGCCTACCAGTGTAGAGCTTATAATCAGAGAAAAACCATTTTCTCAACAAAGTATGTCCACCTTTCCAGATAGTGGTGACAGTTTCAGCTTGTTGTGATAAGGTGTGCTGCATCTCATGTGTAATTCCTGGCAGACCTAGCTTGGTTCTTCTCCAGTCCCTCCTCTTGGGGTTGTAGCTAACTGTATTAGCAGTTTTTTGTTTTGTTTTGAGATGGAGTCTCACACTGTTGCCCAGGCTGGAGTGCAGTGGCGCAATCCCAGCTCCCTGCAACCTCCACCTCCCAGATTCAAGCGATTCTCCTGCCTCAGCCTCCTGAGTAGCTGGGACTACAGATGCGTACCACCACGCCTTGCTAATTTTTTTGTATTTTTAGTAGAGATGGGGTTTCACCATGTTAACCAGGATGGTCTCAATCTCCTGACCTTGTGATCTGCCTGCCTTGGCCTCCCAAAGTGCTGGGATTACAGGCATGAGCCACCACGCCTGGCCCTGTATTACCAGTTTTAATCTGAATCCACTGGGGAATGGGACGATTTTGCTTTTGTTTCTTGGCCAGGAATTGCATGATCCTGAACGTTTTGTGAGAAGACGGTGGGAGGAAGAATCAACAGCACACACCATGATGGTGGAGAAGGGGTGGGGGGAAGCGGGTAGAGGAACATGTTTCTCTGTTTCATTTATTTTTGAAAAGCTGGGTCTGGGCGTGGTGGCTCACACCTATAATCCCAACACTTTGGGAAGCCGAGGCGGGGAATCACTTGAGTTTAGGAGTTTGAGACCAGCCTGGCCAACATAGTAAAACCCTGTTTCTACTAAAAACACAAAAATTAGCTGAGCGTGGTGGCATGTACCTGTAATCCCAGCTACTTAGGAGGCTGAGACAGGAGAATCACTTGAACCCGGGAAGTGGAGGTTGTAGTGAGCCAAGATTGTGTCATTATACTCCAGCCTGGGCAGAAAGAGCGAAAATCTGAAAAAAAAAAAAAAAAAAAAGCTGGTCACAGACTATAATGGACTACAGCTGGCTGTTTGAAAAACATGGTGGAAGTGGCAAAGCCATGAGACTGGATGTGATAGATTACTTCTGGAGGGAAAGAGCCATCATTCTTCCCAGGGCCGACTCAGGGTCAGAAAGAAGCCTATGTGTGAGGAGTTAAAAAGCCAAAGTGTGGCTGGGCGCGGTGGCTCACGCCTGTAATCCCAGCACTTTGGGAGGCCAAGGCGGGCGGATCATGAAGTCAGGAGATCAAGACCATCCTGGCTAAGACGGTGAAACCCTGTCTCTACTAAAAATACAAAAAATTAGCCAGGCATGGTAGTGAGCGCCTGTAGTCCCAGCTACTTGGGAGGCTGAGGCAGGAGAATGGCATGAATCCGGGAGGCGGAGTTTGCAGTGAGCCGAGATCACGCCACTGCACTCCAGCCTGGGCGACAGAGCGAGACTCAGTCTCAAAAAAAAAGCCGAAGTGTGGGGTGAGGGGACTGGCCTCCTCACGCCTCGGCAGGGCCAGGCCTCCTGCTAGTGCTCATGGGCCCGATCTCCTCCCAGGTGACCATCTTGGTGCTGCAGGGCCGGCTGGATGAGGCCCGACAGATGCTCTCCAAGGAAGCCGACGCCAGCCCCGCCTCTGCAGGCATATGCCGAATCATGGGAGACCTGATGAGGACAATGCCCATTCTCAGTGTACGTGGGGGTAGCTTTGCTCTGCTGGGTCACAGGAGATGGGTGATTTACTAAATATAAAGAGTTTGGGTGGGATGATGTCTCATGGCTGGTCTCTCCCTTAGCCCGGGAACACCCAGACACTGACAGAGCTGGAGCTGAAGTGGCAGCACTGGCACGAGGAATGTGAGCGGTATCTCCAGGACAGCACATTCGCCACCAACCCTCACCTGGAGTCTCTCTTGAAGGTCTGGGAAGCAGTTCAGATTGCATCCATGTCGGCTTCCTGTGGGGGCTGTGGCATCCAGTGCAGCAGTGGCAGAAGCTTGGTCCTCTTTGGATAGGGCTGTCTGTTGCTCTGCCATGATGGTGAGAGCTTTCAGACTAGTTGAAATCCAGTGCTCTAGCTGAGAGCAGGAGCATTATGGAGAAGGTACCCCTGAAAGGAGGACAGAGTTCAGCACAAATGTCTCTTCCTCAGATTATGCTGGGAGACGAAGCCGCCTTGTTAGAGCAGAAGGAACTTCTGAGTAATTGGTATCATTTCCTAGTGACTCGGCTCTTGTACTCCAATCCCACAGTAAAACCCATTGATCTGCACTACTACGCCCAGGTGAGTGAGCTTGGGGTGGGCAAGGGTGGAGGTAGGAGTCCTGGTGGCGCCGTGATGGGTCATTCTCTTTGAATTTGTCCCCGAGGAACAGGAGGATCCTTTCCTTTGGTCCTTAGTGAAAGAACATGGCACCCTTCTCTGGGGTTCCTTATACAGCAGCCCTGCCTGTCCCCTGAGTCTCTGCTTCCATCCTCGGAATTGAGTGTCTCATCACCTTTCCACAGTCCAGCCTGGACCTGTTTCTGGGAGGTGAGAGCAGCCCAGAACCCCTGGACAACATCTTGTTGGCAGCCTTTGAGTTTGACATCCATCAAGTGATCAAAGAGTGCAGGTAGGATCTCTCCCACCCCCTACTGTAACCATTTTTAGGTGTGCAAATATCACCACCATCCGTTTCTAGAGTGGCCTGTTCTTCCTTACCCTTCTTTCCTCAGACCTGCTATCTTAGTCCATCTCTTGCTGCTATTGCAGAATACCTGAGACCAGGTAATTTATAAAGAAAAAGATTATTTTCTCACAGTTCTGGAGGCCAGGAAGTCCAGGATCAAGGTACTGGCAATGTTTCTGGTGAGGGCTGCTCTCTGCTTCCAAGATGGCACCTTGAACAACTGTGTTCTCAGGTGGTGGAAGGGCAAGAAGGACAAACTCCCTTTGTCAAGTCACTTTATAAGGGTACCCAATCACATTCATGAGTGAGGAGTCCTCCTGGCCTAATCACCTCTCAGAGGCCCTACCTCTTAATACTATCACATTGGCAAAACTGGGGTTTTAGAGGGGATCCCTTCAAACCATAGCACCAGCTCCCCTGCTTGGCCTGCTACAGGTAGATAATGGCTTCTCCCTGGGTGAGCTTGGGGACTTCCTGGAGGCTTGAGGGCTACCATATACATAACTGTTTCTATTTTAGGGATGTTTATTTAAAATAACATTGCAGGAAATTACTTTGACAATTTAAAATCTAGAAAAAGCCAGCAAGCCTGTTTCTTGGCACCTAATGGATATGTAGTCACCTTATGGGATGGCATGTTCCAACAGTCTCACTCCAGTGACGTGAGCTACCAAACCACCGGGCTTGAGGCTGGGTATTAGAATTTCCAGCCCTCTATCCAAAAGAAGGTGTTCTGTCATTGCACTGAATCTTTAGCAAGGCAGGAAAGGGAGTGCCAAACATAATGAATCAGAGATAAACCTTTCCAGAACTCTCCATATATGTTAAGTCAGAAAGAATGTCCCCTTCCTTCTTGTGCACCCTGGATGGTGGGCATTGCACTGAAGACCTGCTGGGAAGGGAGGAAGTGGGTAATAGCAGAAGATGGCCTTGATCAGGTGGCAGATTCACTGACCTCAACTGGCTCTTTGTAGATCTGGGCATGGGAAGAGTTTCCTTAGCCCTGCCGGCTCTTATTTTGGCCAAAAGAAAGCCAGGGCTTCAAGAAAATGATTCTAGATTTGGGGAATGAAAAAAGTTTTTTGTGTGTTTGTTTGTTTCTGGGGTTTTTTTTTTTTTTTTTGAGACAGAGTTTTGCTCGTTGCCCAGACTGGAGTGTGGTGGCGCGATCTTGGCTCACTGCAACCTCCACCTACTGGATTCCAGCGATTCTCCTGCCTCAGCCTCCCAAGTAGCTGGGATTACAGGTGTCTGTCACCACGCTGAGCAAATTTTTGTGTTTTTCAATAGAGACAGGGTTTCACCATGTTGCCCAGGCTGGTCTGGAACTCCTAACCTCAGGTGATCTGCCCACCTCAGCCTCCCAAAGTGCCGGGATTACAGGTGTGAGCCACTGCCCCCTGCCAAGGTTTTTTTTTTTTTTTTTTTTTGAGACAGGGTCTTACTTTATCACCCAGGCTGGAGTGCAGTGGAGTGATCTCAGCTCTCTACAACGTTGATGTCCTGGGTTCAAGTGATCCTCTTGCCTCAGCCTTCCAGGTAGCTGGGACTACAGGTGTGTGCCACCATGCCTGGCTAATTACTATTATTTTTTTTGTAGAGATGAGATTTCACTATGTTGCCCAAGCTGGTCTTGAACTCGTGAGCTCAAGTGGTCTGCCTGTCTCAGCCTCCCACAGTGCTAGGATTACAGGCGTGAGCTGCCATGCCCGGCCTGATAGTCAAGTTTTGTGTCAGTATTTTCACAGGCCTGTAAACATCGTGGGAAGTCCCTGCATGGAGGAATTAGAATAACTTAAAAACACGCAAACACACCATCATTTGGCTTTTTTGGTGTCTCTGCCCATAGTTGAGTATTCCTAAATTTCCTGTCCGTTATAATAGTGAATGCGTTTCACCAGGGCTTCCTTTATAAGCTGTATCTGAATTTTTAGGAATAAAACAGATTTGAGCAGAACAAGTCTCTTGGATGCAGGGAGTATAAAAGGGGAAAGCGTCCTGCTATTTCCAGTGGCAGAAGAAAAAGAGAAGTACCAATGAAGAGGGGTGAACAACAACACTCTCGTGCCGGACACAGACAAGGAAGGGTCAGGCTCACAGTCCCCCAGTCTCGGCCTCTCTCCATCCTCACAAGCAGGAAGGGATCTGAGCTCTGTTAGTGGGAAATCTTGGAGTTTGCATTTCTCTGATGGCGAGGCTACCTCCTATCCTGTTTTGAAAGAGGAACAGAAAAGCAGAGCTTGTCCCAGGAATTGTGAAATGGGCTGAAATGTCTTGAGAGACAGTAGCAGTTTTAAAAGTGTGCCCTCCTGGCTCTGGGGAAAGATTGAATTGGGGTCTTGTGGGCACATGTTTTCTCATGGGATGTATCAGTCAGATCCATGCACACTTCGGGGGGCAGGGAAGTGTCTCTTTCTGGACTTGAGCCAGTGGGCTGTTGGCATGACTTTTTAAAGGCATTGGAAAGAGGCTTCTTTCTCTTTTTCCTTTCCTGTTCACACCACCTTCATATGAACATGGAGAAGGGAGGTTTCTAAGTGGGCCCCTGATTTACTCCTATGTCAGTAGTCATGCCAGACCCTAAGGGGCAGAAAAGGCAGCCAGGGGATCCTGACTTAGAGGCTGTAGTTCCTCAGCCCTGCTAAAGGGCCAGGGGTTTGTCTGTCAGCGCCTGGCTGGGCATGCTTGACTGTTAACCCCTCAGCTGAAAAGATGGCAGGATTCCTCCATGGGGTCCTCCACAGGGTCCCTTCTTCCCTCCTGGCTTACAGCTTCCTCTGAAGACGGGCCAATTCCTTGCTCTCTGGCAAGAGGAAACAGAGCTGGGGTATACTTCACTGGGAATTGGGCAAGATGTCAGCAGTTTCCTGGTGCCCTTCAAGTCCTCCAAAAGTATCGAGCTAAAAGGTGACAAGTCTTCCTTCAGTAACCAAGAAGAGTTCCAGTTTAATGTCTGCTGAATCTGGAATCTTCTGACTTGTTTTTTGGCCCAGCACACAACCTTGGATGCAGGGTGCAGCAGTGTTTGCAAACCTCACACCCCATTTCCAGAATAGCAGGCAGAGGCTCTGGAGCTTTGATTACTCCAGGGCCCCCAACAAGCAAGATGGGGCCTGGGTAAGGAGTTGACAGTGACCTTAGTACAGGACAAACAGCTCATTTGGGGCTACAGTTGCCCAGGGGGGTCACCTTCATCGTAGCTGGTCTTCCCAACTCCACAGCGTTCTTTCGTTTTCAGCAGAGGGCTACTTCGGAGCTGATAATTAGGCCTTTCCTGCCTTGAATGTTGAGGTTGCCCGCCTGCTCTGCGTCTCAGCTGCTCACTCAGAATCCTTCAGAGTGAGAGAGTGTGAGAGTGTGTGTGTGTGTGTGTGTGTGTGTGAGATCTAAGACCTAACTGTATGGTTCAGGCCTGCTGGGCCCTGCGGGGAGACCGGGGTGTGTGTGTGTGTGTGTGTGTGTGTGTGTGTGAGATCTGAGACCTAACTGTATGGTTCAGGCCTGCTGGGCCCTGCGGGGAGACCGCGGTGGCCTTGTGCAGCACTAGGTCTGGTCTCCGTCACTTGAGTTGTATTGTGGGCAGAGGCCCTCAGTGCTTGCTGCCTTTCAGCCTGGGAGGCTGCTGGATCCTTTGGGAAGACACCGGGCACCGTCTCAGCCCTTCCTTCCACTGGCGGGTGACTTTCATGCAGGCTAAGGCTTTGGCTCCCTTAGCCTGGGTCCCCTATAGCCTTTTCACTGGCTTCTCTAATGGTTTTGACATAACCATCAGCTATAAATCTGGGTAGCAACAGCTGTTTTGGGAAGCTGAGGTGTCCTTTCCCCTGGGCCAGCCCACTCCCCATTTTTTTCCCCAGCTTTATTGAGGTGTGATTAACAAAGTAGTATGTATTTAAGGTATACAACCTTTTTTTTTTTTTTTTCTTTTTTTTTTAAGACAGTGTCTTGTCCTGTCGCTCAGGCTGGAGTGCAGAGGTGTAATCTTGGGTCAACGCAACCTCCGCCTCCTGCAGTCAAGCAATTCTCCTCCCTCAGCCTCCCCAGTAGCTGGGATTCCAGGCACCTGCCACCATGCCTGGCTAATTTTTATATATAT
>NW_012098097.1:8270654-8275889 GCF_000951045.1 Mandrillus leucophaeus
AGTGCTGGGTTTTTTTTTTTTTTTTGAGATATGCTTGTGCTCTCTCACCCAAGTTGGAGTGCAGTGGTGTGATCTCGGCCTACTGCAGCCTCTGCTTCCCAGGCTCAAGCAATCCTCCCACTCCAGCTTCTCGAGTAGCTGGGATTACAGGTGTGTTCCACCACACCTGGCTAATTTTTATATTTTTAGAGATGGGGTTTTGCCATTTTGCCCAGGCTAGTCTTAAATTCTTGGGCTAAGGTGATCTGCCTGCCTTGGTCTCCCAAAGTACTGGGATCATGGGCATGAGCTACCATCACACCCGGCCCCATCTCTCTGAGGGATAGGACATGTGGGGTTCTTGCTCACCCCCGCTCTTGTGGGACACGGCCTCTGCCCTGACTCTCCTTCTTGCTTTGGTATCTGAATCTGCAGCATCGCCCTGAGCAACTGGTGGTTTGTGGCCCACCTGACAGACCTGCTGGACCACTGCAAGCTCCTCCAGTCACACAACCTCTAGTAAGTGGCCTGGACGCACCGATCCTCCTCTTCTTACCACCAAGCCCTCGAGGGTGGGGTGAACTGAATGCCTGGAAGGGAGGTTGGGCTGAGGAAGGGGGCCCTGAACAGGGCAGGCCAGGAGTCTTGGTCTTTTGGTATGTTTTATTCCAGTTTCGGTTCCAACATGAGAGAGTTCCTCCTGCTGGAGTACGCCTCTGGACTGTTCGCTCATCCCAGGTAGGGAGGCTCCCACGGGTGCAGGCTGTGCCGTGTGCTCTTCAGCATGCGGGTGCCACTGGAGCTTGGACTGTTCTCTCCCGGTTGGCTCCCTGACGGCTACAGAAGGGTCAGTGAAAGGGAGCTGCAGGTGCCAGTCCCCAGAGCCACGAGGCAGCACCTCATGTCTGTCTGCCTCGAACCTTTGCAGCCTGTGGCAGCTGGGGGTGGATTACTTTGATTACTGCCCCAAGCTGGGCCGAGTCTCCCTGGAGCTGCACATTGAGCGGATACCTCTGAACACTGAGCAGAAAGCCCTCAAGGTGCTGCGAATCTGTGAGCAGCGGCAGATGACTGAACAAGGTGAGCTGGCCCTGCTCCCAGCCTTACCATCTGTGGGACGTGGGAGTCGCGACCCTGAGGTCACACTTTGTGCCTACCCCAGCCATTCTCCTCCTCATGAGCCACACTGGAGAGAGGTGGGGCTGTGGACGCCAAGAGGTAAACTAAGAGATGGGATAATTATTTGGGAGGGACAGGAAAGCTAGGGATCCTCTGGAACCGAGACAAAATCTACACACCACCTGGAAAGGCGTGAGCCGCCCCTTTTCTCACACACTTGATTCCACGAGGTCAGGGCTGGGGTCGGCGCTATTTCCCTGTCCAGGTGGGTTGCTATCGCTATCTCAGCCAGGCTCAATGGGGAAGCAGTGCTGGAGGTGGCTCCAGAAAAGCAGAGAGAGTGGAATGAGGATGACCAAGTCTGCCCCTTCCTTTCTCCCCTCACTGTTGAGGGATGTAAACATGAGTTACTACCCTGCAGAGAGACAGTTGGCATGTTCACGACCATTTCTGAAAGCATATGGTATTCATGATCCACAGGAAGATAGGATTTGAGGCATCTGGAGAGGTAATAGAAGAGCTGACACGTAGGGAGAAACAAAAATCTTTTGCTACCCTTGAAGCCACACACACTCACAGAGCCAGTCCTGCCATGACGGGCACTTACACTCTTAGCAGAGCCCAGACACTGTTAATCAGCCTGAGTTTCCAGCTCTGCCAATCCAGCTGCGTTTAGAGCCCACAGAGTGGCTTTGGGGTGGAGTGAGGCTGTGAGGCCACTCTGGTCCCCACAGGGCTCAGGAATGGAGTGATTTGTGGAGTGAAAGCCGTTCACCTTTTCTTTTCCCTCCCAAAGTTCGCAGCATTTGTAAGATCTTAGCCATGAAAGCCGTCCGCAACAATCGCCTGGGTTCTGCCCTCTCTTGGAGCATCCGTGCTAAGGATGCCGCCTTTGCCACGCTTGTGTCAGACAGGTGGGTACCGCTGGTGTTGGCTTCCCAGGGACTGGGTGGTTGAGGTGGGCCTGAGACTGCTGCTCTGATGTCTGGGCTGGGCCCTGCAGGTTCCTCAGGGATTACTGTGAGCGAGGCTGCTTTTCTGATTTGGATCTCATTGACAACCTGGGGCCAGCCATGATGCTCAGTGACCGACTGACATTCCTGGGTGAGTCCCTGGGTTTTGTGCCCTGTGCTTTAGACACAAGTGGGTAGTTGGGGAGGTTGGAGGGATCATATCAGACCTCCCAGCACTTCCTTCATATATTCCCATTGCATCAGTGGCCCCAGAAACATCCTCCGTCATGTCCAGGATCGTGAGTTTGGCTGTCACATCTCCTTAGTGCCTCCATGTTTCTGTCTTTTTTTTTTTTTTGAGACAGAATCTTACTCGCTCTGTGGCCCAGGCTGCCAGGCTGGAGTGCAGTGGCATGATCTCAGCTCACTGCAACCTCCACCTCCTGACTTTAAGCAATTCTCATGCCTCAGCCTCCCAAATAGCTGGGATTACAGGCATGCGGCACCACGCCTGGCTAATTTTTGTCTTTTATTTATTTAGTTTTTTGGGACAGTCTCACTCTGTCACCCAGGCTGGAGTGCAGTGGCGTGACCTCAGCTCACTGCAACATCTGCCTCCCAGGTCCAAGCGATTCTCCTGCCTCAGCCTCCCAAGTAGCTGGGACTACAGGCATGCGCCACCATGCCTGGCTAATTTTTTGTATTTTTAGTAGAGATGGGGTTTCACCATGTTGGCCAAGATTGTCTCGAACTCCTGACCTCAAGTGACCCGCCCGCTTTGGCCTCCCAAAGTGCTGGGATTACAGGCGTGAGCTACTGCGCCCGGCCAGTGCCTCCATGTTTCCTTTTTTTTTTTTTAAAGATGGAGTCTCACTCTGTCTCCCAGGCTGGAGTGCAGTGGTACGATCCCGGCTCACTGCAACTTCCACCTCCCAGGTTCAAGCAATTCTCCCTCTTCGGCCTCCCAAGTAGCTGAGACTACAGGTGCATGCCACAATACCTGGCTAATTTTTGTATTTTTAGTAGAGATGGGGTTTCACTATGTTGGCCAGCCTGGTCTCAAACTCCGGACCTCAGGTGATCCACCCACCTTGGCCTCCAAAGTGCTGGGATTACAGGCATAGGCATGAGCCACTGCACCTGGCCTAGTCAATCTGTTTTAATCCATGACTACTGTTACGTATTTTGACTCTGATGTTTCCCCAGATTTGGCTCTTTGGAGTTCTTCCAAGTCTGCTTTGAACGCTCTTTGTCTGCATCTCATTGGGGCCTATGAGTTTGGAGATAGAAAAAATCTCCTGCTCTGTGGAGTGGCTGGTCTGTGGTTTTTCTTCTCTTGTTTAGGGCCAGGGTGACTTTTGTAGGTGTCACTTGGGCAATTTGGGGGAATATGCACGTTACCTAGTGCTCTTGTTTCGCCGTAGGAAAGTATCGCGAGTTCCACCGTATGTACGGGGAGAAGCGTTTTGCTGACGCAGCTTCTCTCCTTCTGTCCTTGATGACGTCTCGGATTGCCCCTCGGTCTTTCTGGATGACTCTGCTGACAGATGCCCTGCCCCTTTTGGAACAAAAACAGGTGAAGGTTGCAGCAGGGTGGTTTTCTTTGCTTGTCCCTGCTGGAGCTTAGTTGTGTAGCTGTTGGCGTGTGTGTGTTTCCTCCCTTGTCGTTCTGCCTGCGCACGTGTGTTCCCCTTAGCACCCTCTCTGGAATTCCAGACTCACACAGGAAACACTGCTTAATTTGAAATGAGGTCTTCCTGTACAAAGCACACTGTTGCGAAAGGCATGAAAGGAAGAACGTGTGAACGTGGGCCCCTGCCCAACCAGTGCAGGCCTGGGCTGGGGGCAGCCAAGCAAGGCAGGCTCTCTTCCCTAGGTGATTTTCTCAGCAGAACAGACTTACGAGTTGATGCGGTGTCTGGAGGACTTGACGTCAAGAAGACCTGTGCGTGGAGAATCTGATATTCAGCAGCTCCAGGTCATTTTCACTTCTGGGCTGATGGTTCCACATGGAGGTGGGAAAAGGCTCCCTCTATCTCAGACTTCCCCTTCCCTCCAGAAACACTGGCTCCTACGGACACATGTGCCTCTGTTCCCCTTAACCTGTGTCATTCACACACCACTTTCTTTTAGGAGGAAATGAGGGATTCTAGTGTTCTGAGCTCTACATTTTGCTCTTTCCTGTTCATTTCCAGTATGGCCCTTTGGTATTGCTTTCTTTTATATTGATAATTTTCTGGAAGCTACTATGAGTGTTAAGTGCCCTCTACCTTTGGATTAGCTAGAACCTTCGGGAGTGTGAAAGGGCTCCTTCCTGTTCTTGTCTCATGCTGGTGCTCTCTGCTTTGCAGGATGAGGACATAGAAACCACCAAGGTGGAAATGCTGAGACTTGCTCTGGCACGAAATCTTGCTCGGGCAATTATAAGAGAAGGCTCACTGGAAGGTTCCTGAGAACTGCTTCATTGTGGTATCTTTGTATGGCAATGTATATAGATTTTTTAAAGGAATAAATGTGTTGCAAATGTAGGTTCTTAGAGTCCACCCAGGGAGTTTATCTGTCCAGTCTGAACCTGAGGTAGTAAGATTAAAAAATGCTTGTTTTATGTTTTTTTGGAGACACAGTCTTGCACTGTTGCCTGGGCTCGAGTGCAATGGTGCCATCTCAGCTCACTGCAACCTCCGCCTCCCAGGTTCATGTGATTCTCCTGCCTCAGCCTCCCAAGCAGCTAGAATTATAGGTGCACACCACATCCAGCTAAATTTTTTGTATTTTTAATAGAGACGGGGTTTCACTGTGTTGGCCAGGCTGATCTCAAACTCCTGACCTTGTGATCTGCCCGCCTTGGCCTCTCACAGTGCTGGGATTACAGGCGTGAACCACCGCACCCAGCCTTCTCTTATGTTCTATTTGATGTGGAACTGTCTTCCTGTGCCTCCTTAGATAAGAAACCACCCCCCCAGGTCTGGCGCAGTGGCTCACGCCTGTAATCCCAGCACTTTGGGAGGATCCCTCAACCCCAGGAGTTTGAGACCAGCCTGGACAACATAGGGAGACCTCATCTCTGTTTAAAAAAAACAAAAAAGAGGCCGGGTGCGGTGGCTCAAGCCTGTAATCCCAGCACTTTGGGAGGCCAAGACGGGCGGATCAGGAGGTTAGGAGATCGAGACCATCCTGGCTAACA
>NW_012098097.1:8275939-8290168 GCF_000951045.1 Mandrillus leucophaeus
TACTAAAAAATACAAAAAACTAGCCGGGCGAGATGGCGGGCACCTGTAGTCCCAGCTACTCGGGAGGCTGAGGCAGGAGAATGGCATAAACCTGGGAGGCGGAGCTTGCAGTGAGCTGAGATCTGGCCACTGCACTCCAGCCTAGGCGACAGAGTGAGACTCCGTCTCAAAAAAAAAAAAAAAAGAAAAAAAGAAACCCCCAAAGTTATGGTGCCTACAGTGTCTTGGAAATTTGAAGAGCCCTTGGTGGTATACTTGTGCTTCTGAAATCTTGCCTCACCTCTTCTGCAACACTTAACATTTTGGTTATTTAGTTCCCTTAAAATAGAAGCATACAGGAACCTGCACTTTTAACAAAAACCTTGGGCAGTTCTATCACAGGCTATCCACTCATGTATACCTGGAATTCATAGGTGGTACCTTTTCCTCCATCAGGGTGAATGGCATCTATATTAGGAAGATTCCAAGTACAGTGAAAATGTTTTTATTTAACATGCAGCAAAACAAGGGCAGCAGAGTTGGTATATCCAGTACAGCCATTTGCCACGAAGCATTGACCTCAATAGTAACGAGTAACACTCAAATAACTGTAATGTCTAGAGCGTAATAGAAAGTTCTATTTCCACAGAGTAATTCCAGACATTCCCAGGGCTGCAGCAGCCAGTCTCTGGAAAGCTCTTGGGTTTATTCTTTAGTGAAAAATGATTCACTTTTGACCTGTCCTGTTCTAATGAAGCAGTGAAACCTGCTTGCTAAAGACAGCGAGGGGCAGGGAAGGAATATGACCTCTTGATCCATAGGAAGGAATAAGGAAGCCTGGCAAGGGGCAGGGAGGAACCAGGGAATGTGGTCTGTGCCACCTTCCTTTCCCCCAGAGATGTCCGATTGCTGAGCTTGTTCATCTGAGCTCTGCAAGCTTCCCCGTGTCTATGGCAGCTGGTGATTGTTTTCTATTTTTTTTTTTTTTTTTGTGAGGGAGGCTTGGAATCCCTGTCCCAGGATCACATCCAGCAGCCAGAGTGGCCAGGACAAGCTGGCTGGGGCCAAGCACTGTTGAAGCAATAGGGTCTGGTGACTCGGCTCATGTGTGGCCCCTGATCTCATCACCTCCAGACCCAGCATTTCGCTGACAGCGCCCCTCAGGAGCTGGGGAACAGTCGAGGTTTCTGGGCAGCACATTAGGACATACGTCTAGTGTAACATTTGTGATCCTGAGGCCTCCTGTGTCCAGCCACAGGTGCCACACCACATGCCATCTGGTGAGAGGAGAGGGAGGCCAAAGCAGTAGGACGCAGAGTAGCGGGAGATTGTAAGGGGAGGATAGCAGTTTATTTCATGCCAAGCAAGAGGTAGTCAGTAGGATGGCCTGTCCCCACGGCTGGAGGCACGCTTTTCCCAGAAAGCTGAGTACCTGCTTCTGGAGAAGGGGAAACACTGGCTCTCTTCATTTTCCTTCCTATCCCTAGTTGGGCCTGTCATGAGGCCAAATTCCATGTCCTGCCAAGATGTCCATAGGACACAGCCTGCCACTGCCAGGGATAAGCACACAACTCCTTACTCCGTGGCCATTCCAGGATGATGCTGTCCACCAGAGGCAGGGCTGGGGACTTTGCAGTATACCAGTTCCTTATTCTGGGCCAGGTATCTTCCTGGGCCACTGAGCTTGGCCCACCTCCCTGGGGATGGCAGCAGGAGCTGCCTGGCAGGGGAAGCATGGAATTGCAAAAGGGCTGCGGCCCCTTGGGCCGTGCATCTGTCAGGTGTGAGGATGTGGCTCTTGTGGGGAGTGAGCCGTGACAGCCTCCCTTTAGAGTCTCCCACCCCCACCCCGGTGGCTTCAGTGAATGCCAGTAGAAAGAAGAAAACACCTACGCCAAGCCTGGGGTCCATGTTCCCGGGACAGCAGTGAAGTCAGGGGCCACTCCCCACCCCTGACAGCATATGGCCACTTCAAGTCACACAGGTAGATAAAAACAGGTCCTTTTAGGGGCCAAAGGAGAGGTTACCACAGCAGCAGTTTGGTTCCCAGCAGAAATGCCCAGGGCCCCTGTTCCACATCAAAGCTACAAGCACTGTCGTCAGGGCATGGAGAGTGATGGGACCAGAGCCCTCCCGGTCTCAGGGCAGCCTGCCTGGCTTCAAGGTGGAGATCACAGCATCCTCTGGGGTCATAGGTTCCCCCATTGCTCCACAGGAGGGAACTGGTCCACCTCGCCCACCTCTGTGCTCAGCTGCTCCCCCAGGGCGAAGGTCAGCTTATACCGAAGCCGCACCTTCTCCTGTGACAGAGGGCAGCAAGTGAGATCCAGCCTGGGCGGCCCCTCAGCAGGACGCCCTCTACTTTGCTACCCTCTCTGTGCTATAGGAATGGTCCCTTTTCCCCACAACCCCCAACCATGCTCAGCTGCTTAACCTGAGGCAGCAAAGGGATGTGTCAATCCTACAGTCAAAACACTTCCGGCTGGGAGGTGGTGGTCCTGAGGTCCTAATCTGGGGCAGCTGGGGCCTCAGGCTGGGACCCCGGGTGCTTTGCTGCTCACCTTCAGTGGATTGGCCAGCAACATGACCTGGGTGATGGCTGCCGGTGGCTGGATGGGGCTGAATGGAGAGAGTTCTGTCCCAGAGGGTGGCTGCAACTTCACTTTCATTGACTAAAGAGAGAAGCTCCTTTGAAGACAGCTGGCAGGTGCCCCAGATGGAACCCACAGTGCACATACACACTGCCATCTGCTGGCTGCAAAGGCCTCCACACAATAGGGTCAAGCTAAAGCCGTTTTGGCCCCAGGGAGACACTAGTACCTTGGGCACTGCAGCCTGCAGCACGATGCTCTTGACAGGCAAGGGAGCTGTGTTCAGCATGGACACCACCACCACCAGTACGTCAGGTCGTCCTGGGGGACACTCCTTGGCAAAGTGGAAGAGGATGCGGAAGCCGTTTTTATCATAGGCTGTGACGGGAAGGGCACTGCCTGCAAGAACGTGGCACGTGGGTGTGGGAGGAGCAGCACCAGAGACACCCAACAGAGCCCTGGCGGTGAGGGGACAAAGGCTACTCCGTGGCCGTGATGAATCCAATGCTTCCTTATGGAATCTGGGAGGGGCGCTCAGTGAGGAGCTTAAGGCCAAGAATGCAGGCAAGGAGGACTGCCTGGCTCCAAGGGACCCCCTGCAAACAGTGCCTGGATCCACCCGTCGCATGTCCTACAGCTCTGTGGCTGTAGGCCCCACTGCCCTGCCCACCTCAAGCCTCCAACACCTACTAGGCTTGATCGATTCCAGGGGCACGTGGATGCTGGCAAGGGAGAGCTCAGGCCCCTTCAGGGGGCTGCCCTGGGACTGGAAACTCAGCGGCTGGAAGAGTGGGCTGCCGGGCGCCGTGGAGAAGGGCAGGAGAGGCCTGGCTGGGGTGGTGGTGGAGATGAGAGGAGAGGTGGCAGGTTTCACCAAGCCTGAGGTCCTGGGAGGTGGGAAGGATGGAAGGCACATCAGAGAGGCAGCCAGAGCTGGACTGACCCTCACCCAAGGCCCCTGGCCATGCTCTTACCCAGGCCCACCCCTTGCCTTCCAGCCTGACTGATGGGACTACAAGGCACCCCCACCCCTTCAAAGTTAGCTCTGGTTCTGACACATTCAGGCCCAACCCCACATCTCCTCCCACTCATTACACTTTGGCCTCTTCTAGAAGCTGATCGAGGGCATCCAGGTGGTGCAACACGCTGTCGCCCAATGCCAAGCCATGGTGCCCAGGGACTGCAGGCTCAACTTTTGGGGCCAAAGCTGGGGCCACTCCAGTAGAAAACAAGAAGGAGCCCGCACTGGGGGCAGGAACACTGGCTGGGACCACAGGAGCTGGGAAGGGAGGCGGCAGTGGAGCTTGGGAGCTGCTTGAGGAGGGGGCCGAAGGCTGGAGAAGAGGAGCGTCGGAGGCGCCACAGGCAGCGGTCCCCGGCCTGGGGCTGAAGAAGTCCAGGTCGGACTGTTCCCTCTATGAGCAATGGAAAAGGTGGTGAGCCGAGGGCTGGCGGGGAGGGGCTGGCGGGGAGGGCCTGCCGCTGGAGCGGGGCACAGCCCTCCAAGGACCGCACGGAAGACAGACCCGGAAACACTCATTGTTCCCCGCTGCAGCTGGCAGGCTCTGGAGGGAAAGGACAGCTAACTGTAGCCCAGGAGACATGACACGGGAAAGTGGAGGTCCTTGGCACAGTAGTGCTGTCACCCATCCTGTGCCCCTACCTGGAGTAGGTGCCACTGGCTGTTCCCAGCTGACTCTTTGGGAGGGACATTAGGGGCTGGGTCGGCGAGGCCTGACAACAGAGAAGAAAACTGGATGAGAAGAGACTGAACTGGGCAGCCCTAGCCCCGCCTTGCCTAGTCAGGTGACAAGTGACATCAGTGGGTGAAGGCACAGGGAGAAGCTGTTCTGCAGGCAGCCTCCAGAGGGGAATGGAGCCCTCCAGTCCATGATGCAGAAGTGGGGGGTTTGTGGAACGGGGTGCAGGGCAGGAGGCAGAGTCCACCGGGAGGATGGCTGTGGGGCCCTCAGGGTTGCTGAACTTCACTGACTACCTACAACTCAGGGCTCTTTGCCCACCTCAACAGTCACACTGGGGCCCCGTTCAGGACTCCTCCTAATTCCACACACCCTTCTTCCTCCCGGAGCCCTGTCAGGGGATGGACAGTCCCCTGCGGGTCGTACCCAAGCAGAGCAGCTCCTCGTCCAGCAAGGAGAGGGCGTTGCTTGTGCTGTTGGGCCCCGGGGTGGCCTCGGCCTGGCTAGAGGAGCGGCTACGTGGAGGTCCTGAAGCCTGGGGTGGTGGAGGGAGGATCGGGATGCCCGAGGAGGGTGGAGTGGGTGCTGGGGCCAACACGGAGGACAAACTGTTCGTCGTGTCCAGCTCGGCAAGGTCGATGAGCGTGCCTTGCTTACTGCACTGACTGTTTCCTGGATGGGTCAACAGAGTGGAACAGGAATAATTAGCGGTCTTCTAGTGGCTGTGTGGCAGGAGGCAGCACCCTAGGCACAGTGGTTACTGCTCCAGCCTCTGGTCTAATCCAATGGCATCTCTGCCAGGGGATGCTGTAAAGCAAGCCTGAGAAAGCAGGCGGGGAAATTCCCACCCACATCTCCAGGCCTCCGGGAAGCTGAAGGACTGCTTGGAATGGCAGAGAACCCCCTTGGGCCTCGTGCAACACCACGCTGGCCAGCCTACACCCGCAGCTTCATGGTCGTGACCTGAGGCTGGTCTGGAGGAGTCTAGAGTTGGGGACCAGAGCATCTCACCTTCTGAGTCAGGCAGGGTTAAGGTGGCCACCTCGCCATTGATGACCTGCCCTTCAATAATTGTTTTGTAAGAGTTGATGACCCGGGAGAGGTTGTCACTGGCCTGCAGGATGTCCCCTGGAGCAGGAAAGAGAGACTTCTCACTCCTGTTGTGACAGTTCCCACCCACGTATCTAAACGCCTGGCTCATCCCTGACAGTTGCTCTTTCACTCACCCAAACTGTTATCATTGTCCTCAGTCTCACTGGCGAGTTTAAATAAAGTCCGCCTCTTGTTCTCACACCGATCAAACAGCTCCTGAAAGAGACTCAAGACATAAAAATCAAACCACACAGGCCCTTAGAGATCATCTGATTCATTCAGGGTTCACACCCAGAAAATGACGGGGATCTGCCAGTTGCCATGGTCAGTTACCAGCAGAGCTGGGACCACAGCGCACGTCTTCTTGCCACCAGCCACCACCACACCATGTCACCCAGAGTGTTGGTTTAGGTAGCAGTCACCAGGATGGATGAGGGGAAGTCAGTCCCCTCCTGCCTTCCAGGCTGGCATGCTCCTCAGAACTCAAAATATCCACCCAACCATGGCCCGCACCATATGGGCATCAGGGTCACAAGGAAGCCTCTCTGTCTCAACGTCCCCAAAGCAGTAAGGAAAGGCAGAGAGCAGGGGTGAGCACCGAGGGCGTGGTCTCTGGAGTCAGACTCAGGTTTCCATTCAGCCCTTACACCCTGGGCAAATCAGCTGATCCCAGGCAGCAAATGGGGACGCCACTCTCTACTGACGTGGCTGCTGTGCAGATGAGTGAGGTCATGAATACGCTGCCAAGTGCACAGCCTGTGTCTCTGACAAGGCAGGTGCTCAGCAAATGCTGGCTGAGCTTCTGGAGGGCAGCGTAGCCCCGGGAGGCAGCCTTTGCCGTCGACGGTCCCACCTTCATCAGCTCTCTGTCCCCGTCCGAAGAGTCCTCCTGGCTGTAATGAAGCAGCATCTCATTGAGCAGTCTCACGTTGTTGTTAACTTCCTCTAACGTGTGCAGACGCTTGGTCACCTTCTGGATCCGTGCCTCATCCTGCCCCAATTAAGAAGATCAGGAGAAAGAGAGCTTCACTTGACTGTCTTTCCACTTCCGCCAGGTCATACCTTACCCCACGACACAAGCGCAGAGGCACGGAAGCTCCTTCCAGTGTTGGGTGCCTGGGGCCCAGTCTACACTTCTGCTTTCACATCCCTGCTCCCGTCCCACTCCTCTCTTCCGTGCTCCCGTGGAAGCTATTGTGCTCCTCCTCCCACTCTCAGCCTCCAGGGCACAGGTAGGGCAGCTGGCAGCAGGGGAGAACAAAACAGGCCGTGTCCAGGGGCAAAGAGGCTTCTGCTGTGTGGTCATGGGTTCCTCCACCCCGTGCCTGAAGGACCCACTCACTTCCTTCACCATGGACTTGATGAGCTTGTTGGCCTCTTGCAGGTCATCTGGGTTCTTGCTTTTCAGCAGCTTGGCTAAAAGCTGAGAGAGGAGGAAATCAGAGGTGAAGGGAAGAGGTAGCATCCCTACCCCGGGGAGACCCCAGAGAGCTCCCCGCAGCACAGTGCAAACCACATTCCCCTGGTGCTACCCCCTCTCATCTGAGAAAATCCCAGGCCCAGGGTGCTCTTTACCTTAGACTTCTCCTCATCATCAAAAACAGGGTTTTTGGGACGAGGTGGTGGAGAGGGGATCAGCGTCCTGTCCACAGGAATTGGCGGATCAGACTGCACTATGCCTGAAAGGGGACATGGCAGCGTGTGCACTCAGGCTGTGGTCACCTTGTCACCCCTCCTCATACACCAAGGGCCATGTCCCTGTGATCAAGACCTGCAAAGGGTAGTGGGGTGGAGGGCAGGCTGCTACACCTTATCCCATCCAACCCGACTCAGCCTTGCCTGGGGACAAATGCTGTTCGCTTCAGGAGGGACTCTGGGGATCCCAAACCTTCCCTTCTCTCCTTGCCTGGGCCAGCCTTCGAGGGCTGCCTGGAGGCTGTGGGCAGGCAGACACGTACCCTGTCTCTTCAGCATGTGGTAGGCGTCTTTGATCTTTGCTTCTTCTGGCAGGGCCATGGTCCAGCTGTATAGCAGCTCAATAACCTTGGTCTTCACTTTCTCAGACACCCTGTCCCCCAGGTACTACACGGCAAGAGAACATGAGAGGACCTAGTAACTGCAGTGTTGAGGCAGAGAAACTGTAAGGTTCCCTTCACAGCAATGGCATGGCTGCTCAGCAGCTACGGTCCTACTCAAAACCCACAGGTGTCCAAGTGTGTGTGAGACAGCGTGGGGAGGGGAAGGACCTCCCTGTGGTGTGGTTGTGTCCACCTGGATACAGTCTGTGGATAGGCAGGGGGCCAGGAGGTCATCACTGCATTTTCACACACAAGTTGCCAGAAACAAACTGCATTTTATCTTGAGGGTGTTTATGAGAATGTCTTTAGCCTGAAAAAGTATTCCCTCTGCTTTAAGTGGGGGCCCAGAGCTGTGCCACACCAGCGTGCAACAGAACATGGCCAGCTGAGCATCGGAGCAATGACGGAGGCCAGCTCCTCTTATCCACGTGAGACAGGCCAAGAAAACCCACAAAACCCACAACTGCCGTGTGCCAGGAGCCTAGAGTCCCATACTACATGGGCCCTCACCTTGGACAAACACACAGCCACTGCCACATCACCTGTCAGATTTGGGTTGTGGGTGCTTCAGAAAAAGCTGCTAGTCCCTGTGGCCTGTTTGGTCATCCCGTTACCTCCAGGGCCTAGCTCTCTAAGGACAAGACACGAATAATCTCAGTTCCTTGGAGATGCTGGATGGGCAGTGAAAGCCAGTATGATGGGAGATGGAAATGAACACAAAAGAAGTCCCTAAGAGCGAGGAATCCGCCGCTGACTGACCTTTGGAGAGACGACTTTGATTAACTCATTCAAAAAGCGGAACTTCCCCACTTCGTTATGAAATCTCCTCCCACAGTTCTTCATGCACGCCTCCAGCACCTGTAGCCGCAGAGAGAGGCGCTGAGTGAGGGTGCGCTCGGGGCTGGGACCTGGCACTGGCAAGACCCCTGGCACCCAGAGAGTGCTGAATAAACACGCCCACAGGAAGGAGCTCATCACAAAAAGCGGTGTGCACTGCCTGGGGACAGTGCAATTAAGCAATGGGATCGCCCACAGACCACGTCCCTCCAACTGCAAACCTCTGCTGGGAAAGCTGGGCAGGGACTAAAGCAAGAAACCCCGAGAACCCGACCCCAAGGCGGCCTGGATGCCAGTCCTGGAAGGTGCCCTCCTTAAAGATTCTGGCCTTGTGTTTTACAATGAGGGAGGTGAGGTCCAGGGACAAAGTTTCTCTGACTCGGTGTCCCGGGTGCTTTCCACAAGCTCACCAAGAGTTGTGCAGGGGGTGGGAGGGATGTTTACATCCTGTTATCTTTGAGAAAGATGACAGCGTATTTTACCTCCCTCCACTGATCTCCCTAACTTACGCTGCGGCTTTCCTGTGCTGCCTGTGGTCCCTGGCACTGCGGTTTCTAAGGCAGGGTGGGGTGCACTGTCCATGCTCCCTTTCTTGGCTTCTGCATTTAAAGCAGGGTTTCTCAGATGAGGCCTGGCTGACACTTTGGGCTGCTCATTCTTTGTCATGGGGGGCCACTCTGCACTTTATAGTGTGTTGAGCAGCATCCTTGGCCTCTGCCTACTTGATGCCAGGAGGACCCCTACCCCAACGTGTGACAACTAAAAATGTTTCCAGACATTGCTAAATGTTCCCTGGAGGGCCCTGTTGAGATTCACTGGTTTGTGTTTTTTTTTTTTTTTTTTGAGACAGAGTCTCGCTATGTTAGGCTAGAGTGCAGTGGTGTGATCACTTTAGCCTCAACTTCCCAGGCCCAAGCCATCCTCCAACCTCAGCCTCCCGAGAAGCTGGGACCACAGGTGTGTGCCACCATGCTTGGCTAATTTTTTTATTTTTTGTAGAGACAGGGTCTCACTATGTTGCCTAGGCTGGTCTTGAATTCCCTTAAGCAATCCTCCCGGCCTAGGCCCCAAAAAGTGCTGGGACTATAGGTACAAGCCACCATGCCCCGCTGAGAATCACTGTTTTAAGAAATTCGTTCTACAGCAAACACGACTGAGGGGAGCATGTGAGCTAGATGATATTTCTTTTCTCTTTCCAGGACCCGAACGCAGTAGGGTTAAAGCCACGGATTCCTCAGATCTCAGCTGCTCTTTGGTTTAGGAGCATGTGGAGGCAGAGGGCCAGGCACCATTCCACGCCTTAAATTCCCTCAGTCTGAATAGACACCAAGATCTGCCCCAGGGGACTCAGCCATCAGTGCGACACCTTCGCTAGTGACCGGCATTATGTTTAACTACAGAATGAATGGACTCACCTCTCTTTTCTTCCCCCGGCCAACTCTGAACTATCAACACAGCCCTGTCAGCATCTCTTCACAAAGGCTTCTCCTGCCCCACATGAGGCTCAGGGCCTTGACTCTGTGCTGATTTCCTTAGCCCCTCTGCCTCACACACTAACCATGTGGCTGTGCTGGCAGGGATGGCACTGCAGTCACCTAACTGCAGTTAAGGAGATCAGCGGAGGGAGGAGAAATACGCTGTCATCTTTCTCAAAGATAACAGGATGTAAACATCCCTCCCACCCCCTGCACAACTGTTGGTGAGCTTGTGGAAAGCACCCAGGACACCGAGTCAGAGAAACTTTGTCCCTGGGCCTGGCATAACGCACACACATTTGTGGAACGGCTGGCTGAACAGATTCTAGATCTATCTAGTCTGTATCAAGGACTTTCTGTTGGCTTTTGGGATGAGCCCTTAGAACCACTATGGGGGCATGAGGAATGGCGGGGGCATGAGGAATGGCGTAGGCAGGTGAAGGGCTGCAGGTTCCACGTCCAGAGAGTGAAGGACCTACTGTCAGGGCCTGGAGTGCCTCCCATTCCTGCGGGGACTGGATCTTGTGGGCCAGCAGTCGGACGGCGATCTGTGGCCTGGGGGACAAGCAGAACACACTTCAGTGCACTAAGCCTGGGGCTACCTGGCTGGCCCTCCTTGGCCATGGTTGTTCCCCTTCCCAGTCCGCTCCCTCAGCTGCCCCCACAGTGCTGAGACTCACCCTTCGAGCTCCTTGTTGATCTGATCGCAGAAGCCAATTATGTATTCCCAGTCCTCCTGGCGGTTGGAAGGATTGGTGGCTTTATCTTGGGACAGAACAAAGAAGAAAACAAGTGTTAGGAAGAGCAAGGAGGATGCAATGGAAGGTTTTCTTCGCAAGTTTTAGGCACTAAGAGTTTGCTTTCAACTTTACTCTATAATACAGAAGCCTCAACAGTTCAGTCAGTAGCAAGGAGAAAGGAAAAAAAAAAGGGTCAGTCGGACAGCAAATACAAATACTGCTTTCTGATCAGTATTTTGAAAGCCACAAATAAAAGAGAAAACAAATTCTGTCTCGTGAAGCTTAGAGTGGATCAAGGTCAAAAGGACAAACACAAATAATTAAAATATTCCCAAATAAATGCCTACATAAAACATGTAAATATAATAATAAAGGGAATATAAATATAATAATAAAGGGAACTCCAGCTGTATACAAATGAGCTCAGTGTTAAGCAAGTGGAGATGGTCAGGAAGGGTTTGTGGGGAAACTGAAATCAAATTGAACTAGATAAAAAATATACATATTTATAACCATTGAATATTTTTTTTTGACAGAGTCTCACTCTTGTCGCCCAGGCTGGAGTACAGTGGCGCAATCTCAGCTCACTGCAACCTCTGCCTCCCGGGTTCAAGTGATTCTCCTGCCTTAGCCCCCCAAGTAGCTGGGACTACAGGTGCGTACCACCATGCCCGACTAATTTTGTGTTTTTAGTAGAGACGGGGTTTCTCCATGTTGGTCAGGCTGGTCTCGATCTCTCGACCTCAGGTGATCTGCCCACCTTGGCCTCCCAAAGTGCTGGGATTACAGGCGTGAGCCATCGCGCCAGGCGCATATTTTCCACATACCTGTCAAAAGGTTTTTCCAGACCTAGCCTTCCATAATGCTTTAAGTACTTTTGAAATTGCACATAATGCTCATCACTGTCAAGTCAACAACATTTACTTAGCCCCTACTAAGCCCCGGTCACTGTGCAATCTCCCTGGGATTGCAGCTTGAGTATCTAGCACCCCCAGGCTCTAATGGCCTTCCATGGTCAAGCACAAACATAAGTACTAGAGTTCTCAGAGGGCCACTGGGATTTAAAATCTAGGCAGTAAATGCAAAGTTCCGATATTTGGTATGGGCTCTCCTCCCTGTTACCTTCCCAAACCTGTGATTACACTGAAGAGCCCTGCTGACGGTGGCTACATGGGTTCCCATCTCTGATTCAGATCCAGAGGCTCCCTCTTCAGAAAGCACTCTCCAGCTGTTTGCTAAATTTAGGGCTTTGGGTTCCGAAGACAAATGGAAGGCTGAAGACACACACCCTTTGAAACACTCCTGCTCCCAGCTGGGTGCAGTGTCTCACGCCTGGGAGCCACTTTGGGAGGCCGAGGTGAGCAGATCGTGAGGTCAGGAGATCAAGACCATCCTGGCGAATACGGTGAAACCCCGTCTCTACTAAAAATACAAAAAAATTAGCCAGGTGTGGTGGTGGGCGCCTGCAGTCCCAGCTACTAGGGAGGCTGAGGCAGGAGAATGGCGTGAACCTGGGGGGCGGAGTCTGCTGTGAGCCGAGATCGCGCCATTGCACTCCAGCCTGGGTGATAGAGGGAGCCTCTGTCTCAAAAAACAAACAAACAAACAAACAAAAAAACCCAAAACACTCCTGCTCCCTCCCCAGATCTCCATGAAGGCCCAAGGCAGGGCGTCAGAGCCCCTCCCGACAAGCCCCTCCTTGTCAGAAGTTTCTAAATTCTCATTTCTCATAATTGTGTTTTGTTAACTTTAAAAATCACCAGCTGGGCTGGGTGCAGTGGCTCACGCCTGTAATCCCAACATTTTGGGAGAACGAGGCAGGCAGATCACCTGAGGTCAGGAGTTCAAGACCAGCCTGACCAACATGGAGAAACCCTGTCACTACTAAAAATACAAAATTAACTGGTGGGCAACAAGAGTGAAAATTCCGTCTTAAAAAAAAAAAAAAATCACCAGCTGGATGAGCAAATCCTAACAGAGACTCCAGCTCCTTCACTGGGAACAGGGCTGCAGGGATCTGAGTAGAGACAGCTGCCAGGCAGAGGGAAGGCCCATGGCAGCCAGTGTAGCACCCTGCTTCCCAGGTCCGGGCTCGGCCTCCCCGGCAGTGTTTCTGTTCTGGCTGCAATGGCTGCGAGGGGAAGATTCTGATGGTTTAGATTCATATTTATTTATTTATTTTTTGAGATTGAGTCTCACTGTATCACCCAGGCTGGAGTGCAGTGGCGCGATCTGGGCTCACTGCCACCTCCGCTTCCTGGGTTCGAGCTATTCTCCTGCCTCAGCCTCCTGAGTAGCTGGGATTATAGGCATGCGCCACTACGCCTGGCTACTTTTTGTATTTTTAGTAGAGATGGGTTTTCGCCATGTTGGCCAGGCTGGTCTAGACCTCCTGACCTCAGGTAAGGAGGTCAAGACCAGCCCCAGCCTCCCTGTAATCCCTCCCAATGCTGGGATTACAGGCGTGAGCCACCGCACCCTGCCTAGGTTTCTATTTAGAAGAAAAGAAGGTGTCTGTCTTCAATCTTGAAAGAGAATCAGTAGGTCCTTCAAAATCTCGAGCTTGAAAGGAGGGGAGTTGAATGTAATCAAGGGTGGCCATCTGGAAAGAAATGTCTGGCAATCCTGCATTACTGTACGGTAGCCTACCAGCTCTCACATTCCAAATGCTGAGTCTCTCCCACCAATTGTCTGAAACCTTCTCAGGTGTTAGCATTAGTGTGGCTCTGTTACTAATTCCTATCGGGTGCTTAAAGTTCTCCGTAACACCAAAAGGCTGCAGGCTACAAAAATTAAATGGTCTGAGGAGCCGTCCCCATCCCCCAGTGCTATTATTTTGGGAACCGTCATACACCTTGTGATAGAAGAAAAATTGGCCCACTCCCACTTTTTGCACGGGGAAAAGCATCTTCCAAGTACAGAGTAAAATGTGGATCCCCCCACTCCCGAAGCAATGGGTATTCACCACAAAATATCTTCTTCCCAAGCCTACTAGTGTTCCAACAGCATTTCTACTTCCAAGAACACTCCTGCCCACTTTTCACTCGTATTAATTTCTCTAGAATCTCACTTTCTTCCACCTTGATAGACCTTTTTATGGCAAATCCACAGGGAGCTCTTTGCCTACTCAGGGGCACAAAAAGCCCTGGTTTCTGCAGCGGTCAGTTCCATATCTATCTCCTCCAGCTCTCTGGGCAGCTCAGAAAGCAGAGCTCACCCGCCCACAGGAATGGGAAGGAACCTCTGGGGATAATTCTGGGTGACTTGATCTCTCCATCTGTCTACTGCCTCCCCAGCAGATGCACACAGCCTTCTACCCACTCAACATTTCCTTCACCTGGCACGGAGGTGACACCCGAGCTTCCCCTACAGACCTTGCCTTCCCGAACCGCCCCTCTGGGCTCCGCTCTGACTCATGATTTCTGTCTATTTTCGGGCCTCTGTTGAAAGCCTCATCTGTTTCTGTGTCTCTGGATTTCCTGCTTTCATTTTTTCAGCTTCACTCCATTGCTAGCCTAGACTCTCGTGGGATTTAAAACGTCATGTGGCGATGGAAACAGCAGCATTGGGTACCCCATTCCAGCATGGCTCAGACATTCCAGAGAAAACAAGATCTACATAGCAGGCTGGATGTGGTGGCTCATGCCTGTAATCCCTGCACTTTGGGAGACCAAGGCAGGTAGATCATTTGAGGTCAGGAGTTCGAGACCAGCCTATACAACATGGTGAAATCCTGT
>NW_012098097.1:8290338-8292240 GCF_000951045.1 Mandrillus leucophaeus
CACACATATATGGGCTGGGCATGGTGGCTCATGCCTGTAATCCCACCATTTTGGGAGGCCGAGGCAGGTGGATCACCTGAGTGAGGTTAGGAGTTCAAGACCAGTCTGACCAATATGGTGAAACGCCATCTCTACTAAAAAGACAAAATTAGCTGGGCATGGTTCCACGCGCCTATGATCCCAGCTACTTGAGAGGCTAAGGCAGGAGAACCGCTTGAACCCAGGAGGTGGAGGTGGCAGTGAGCTGAGATCAGGCCATTGCACTCCAGCCTGGGCCATAGAGTGTGGCTCCATCTCCAAAAAGAAAAATCTATGTAACAAATGACTTATAAACAAGCAGACGCAAGAACATGGGCTGGAAAGGGAGTAAAGGCCAATCTTCCTGAATGGAAACACAAACTTAGTCAATCACCAAGTCTTTGTTAAGCACCCACAGACAATGAAGTAAACAGCATGTCAGCATGCCAGACCCCGGAGGGACTGCAGAAACAGTTCGAGACACAGATTTTACCCTCGAGGAGGCTGTGCTCTCCGGGTTCAATACATGAAAAAAAAAAATCAGTTCAAAACACAAGACAGTAGATAATTGGGCTAATTTGGTACAGAAATAAGTCTAAAAACAAATGTATGGCCCGGGCTCACACCTGCAATCCTAGCATTTTGAGAGGCTGAGGTGATGGGATCACGAGGTCAGGAGTTCAAGACCAGTCTGGCTAAGACGGTGAAACCCTGTCTCTACTAAAACTACAAAAATTAGCCAGACGAAGAGGCAGGCACCTGTAATCCAGCTACTTGGGAGGCTGAGGCAGGAGAATCACTTTAACCCAGGTGGCAGAGGTTGCAATGAGCTGAGATTGTGCCACTGCACTACAGCCCGGGTGACTAGAGTGAGACTCAGTCTCAAAAAAAAAAAAAAAAGCATCACTTCTCTTTCCTGACTTCCCTATTTCTTTTTCTTTTTTCTTTTTTTTGAGACAAGGTCTCACTCTGTCACTCAGGCAAGAGTGCAGTGGTGTGATCATGGCTAACTGTAGCCTCAACTTCCCAGGCTCAGATGATTCTCCTATCTCAGCCTAGCTGGGACCACAGGTACTCACATCATGCCCAGCTAATTTTGTGTACTTTCGGTAGAGACAGAATTTTGCCATGTTGCTCAGGCTGGTCTTGAACTCCTAGGCTCAGGCAATCCGCCTGCCTCGAATTCCCAAGGTGCTGGGATTACAGGTATGAGTTCCAGTGCCTGGCCTCTTTCGTTTTTTTTGTTGTTGTTTGAGACGGGGTCTCATTCTGTCACCCAGGTTGGAGTGCAGTGGCTCCATCACGGCTCACTGCAGTCTCTGCCTCCCAGGCTCAGGTGATCCTCCCACCTCAACCTCCCAAGTAGCTGGGACCACCCACAGGAGTGTGCTCATTCTTTTTTTAGAGATAGGGGTCTCACTCTATTGCCCCAGGCTGCAGTAGGCAATCATGGCTCACTGCAGCCTCCAACTCCTGGGCTCAAGCAATCCTCCCACCTCAGCCTCCTGAGTAGCTGGGACCACAGGAATGAGCCACTGTATGTGGCCTATTAAGTCACTATTCCTATAAATAGTACCACCTTCCAAAAGTCCCCTAGGCCCCCACCTCTTTTTTGACTCCTTCTTCCCTCTCTCCTCATCCATTCCTCTCAGTCCTGTGGTCTTTTCCTTCTCAATGTCTTTTTAAATCTCTTCCTTCCTTATCCCTATCTTCCACTCCTTCTCACCTGCTTCTAGAACTTCCATTCTAATCCATCCTAATCCTATGTAAAGTCCTTATATGAAATCAAGCCTCTTAAGACACCAGGCCAGGCGCGGTGGCTCACGCCTGTAATCCCCCAGCACTTTGGGAGGCCGAGACGGGCGGATCACGAGGTCAGGAGAT
>NW_012098097.1:8293570-8303058 GCF_000951045.1 Mandrillus leucophaeus
GATCTCCCGACCTCGTGATCCGCCCGCCTCGGCCTCCCAAAGTGCTAGGATTACAGGCATGAGCCACCGTGCCCGGCCGCAAAATCTTCTTAAACTTCCCAACTCCTATAACACCCCACATAGCAGGTACTCATTAAACATTGCTTGACTGATCGCGGTGGGACTTGAGAGAAGACTGAAGTCATCAAGAGATGGTTTGTGAGAAAAGAGAATCTGAGATGGTTTTTCAAGCATTTAGTTGAGGAAAGGGGAGCAGGGCTTCCACGTAAGGAGAGCAACGTGTATTGGTAAGCTAAGAACATCAGACTGAGCAGAGGAGAAAAACGTGGAAGCCACAGAGAAAAAGGCCTGGAACAACCAAGGCCAGATTACAGGCAACAGTGGAATGACTTGATTCAACACAAGCACGCTTCTGGGAGCAGAATGGACTGAGGAGAGGTGAGGACGGGAAAGACCTGAGTCTCTGGGCCAAGCAGAGGCTTCTGCAACCATTCAGGCAAACATGGGGTGACAAGGACCCTGAGTGAGATGATGCTGAATCCCAACTGCTGGTTTGCTCAACTGGTACAGTTCACATCATTAAGTCCTAACAACTGTGAAGCTTGTGTCTCTACAGATAGCATGTGACTCCCCCCCGACCAAGTGTCCCTCTCCTTTCATATTGTGACTCTAGGCTGGGTGCAGTGGCTCCCGTGGCTCACGTGTGTAATCCCAGAACTTTGGAAGGGAAAGGTGGGAGGATCACTTGAACTCAGGAGTTTGAGACCAGCTTGGGCAACATAGCAAGACCTCATCTCTACTAAAAATCAAAAGAATTAGCCAAGCGTGGTGGCGTGTGCCTATAGCCCCAGCTACTTGGGAGGCTGAGGCAGGAGACTTATTTGAGCACAGGGGTTCAAGGCTACAGTGAGCTATGATCGCGCCCCTGCACTCCAGCCTAGACAACAGTGCGAGACTCTGTCTCAAAACCAAGTAACAAAAACAAAATGTAGCTTATTAAACTCAGCTTAGGTCATTTAAATTATTCAATACCCATATTAATATCTTCAAAGCAAACTAATTCCACTGTGGTTATAGCGAGTTAGGCATTTCTAGGCAAGTGGTTTGATTGGAGTCAGGATGTCCTCTTTTTGTGAAATTATGGCAGTAGTACCTGCTTTGCTAGGATACTTGATAAACGAATTTAATGAATATCTGTAAAGTACTTTGAGCTCCTTGGAGAACAGTTCCATATATAAAGAAGCCTTATGACCTGCCTGCAACTGTGGATTTGGCAAACGTAATCTTACTTTTTTTCCCTTTTGGGATATGCTCCCCTTTAAACTGAAGCTCAACCTCCTGAAGGGGGTTTCTTACTAGGAAAAATCAGACAATTTAAGGAAATAGCTATCACCTCCAAGATCCTGGAAGCAGTACTAAATAAAAGACCTCAGAACGAGGCAGTACTAGGTATCTCGCCTATCCCATTACCAGTTCAATTTTTCTCTCCACTTCAAGGAGGCTTCCAGGTGTAGCCTATAGAAAAGTTCACTTATTAACCCTCAGGCCGAGTACTACCTGCTAACCAGATAAACACACATTTCCTTCGTAGCACTGTAATTCACAGTGCAATGACAGCAATATGCCTCTATAACTACAGCTTCAGACTGTGCTCCTCGGTCTTAGAATAGGCTATCAACACTGACTCGTTAGGATGTTCAAAGGGGTATATGTATGTGTGCGGGGTGGGGGAGTCCTCGATACCGATTTCACCATGCTTCTGTGGTCACTGCAGGAAAAAGGTAGAGCTCTCTGCTCTCTATCGTCGCTCTCTTTGGAATATTATTCCCACTTCAAGCATTCTGCCTGAGCGAACCCGTCACTTCTTCAACACATGGTCGCAATTCTGAAGCTGCTAGGCGACTGAACGCAGTCGGCAGCACCCACCACTACCGGAGATTCAGCCCCAATCCGAAGCTTTTCCCTTAGTCAGGGGGCGCTAGGTTCCTGGAGTCACCGCCGGGCGGCGACCCCACCACAATCTCCCCAAAGCGCCGATGCATGTCAGCCCTAAGATCGTGGCTGTCGCCTTCCCCCGAGCCTGCGGTGCCCGACGGGACCCCGAGTTCACGCCGCCGCGCGCCAGAGCAAGAGGACGAGCCGCAGCTAGGGAAGCGGGGGCCGGGCTGGGGCCCCGGCGCCCTGATAGGGAAGGGGCGTGATAGCATGCTGCTCGCGGCGAGGGCGAGCCCGGGCGTGGGCTGCTAACAGGTGAAGCCGTGGAGCCCGAGGAGGGGACGTGGGGGTAAAGAGAGGGGCAGCCCAGAGGCTCGAGGGCAGCCAGAACCGGCCGCGGCTACTCACTCAGCCAGGACTCCAGGCTCTCCCCTTCCGCCTCCGCCATATTGCAGCCGCCCGGGCCGGCCCCGCGGCCTCAAAACTCGCGAGAGTCTGCACGAGCTGAGGCGGGGCGGGGCCTGCATGGGGGCCTGAGAGGAGTGAGTGCCATCACCGAGGGCCGCGCCAGAGTGCGACAGATATTGGGAGGGCAAGTGTTTCCTTTTGGCTCTTCCCTTTGGTCCCCAGAGTGAGAAACTCTAACGTCCAGATCAGTGGAGAGAAACGCAGATTTAGGACCCTGAGGAGTCTTTGTCACCCATTTCGCGTCATTCGCTCAGGCGCGCCGAGGGCAGTCCTTGTGGGGTCCTCGTGACCAGCCAAGATGGCTGCCCCCGCAGTGAAGGTTGCCCGAGGATGGTCGGGCCTGGCGTTGGGCGTGCGGCGGGCTGTCTTGCAGCTTCCAGGGTGAGAGGGCGGTGGGCAGCGGGGGGCGCCGCTTGGTTCTACACGAAGGGACCTGCGAGGAAGGAAGGGGGCCACAGGCAGGCCGCGTGGGGCCCTGCAGAGAGCATTGCCCTGGGGGCCGGAGTATCTGGATTCAAGCTTCTAAGTTAGCTGCGTGACCCTGGACCAATCTGAAGGTTTAGTGACTACCTCTCGCCTAAGGGGTCTGGCTGATCTAGGGTCTAACGCGGAGCTGAAAGTGCGGTTCAGCTAAAGAGCTCAGAGCTGGGATCGCCTGTGAATTGGGAAGGATATGTAGGCGCCAAGCCCATCCTTACCGTTAGCACTTGACTAGGAGGAGACTTGACCCGCCTGCTTGAGGGATGTCCTACTTCTTGGGACAAGGGCCTGAATTGTTGTGGCTCAGTTTTAGCTCGCAGTCTCCGCGCCGCTCTCCTTAGTCGGCAGGTTGGCAGCCATGCCTATTGTTAAGTCAAACCTACTCGCTTGTGGAGTCAGCTTTTGCCTGTCTCCTCCTCTTCCCCCTCCTAGGTTAACTCAGGTGAGGTGGAGCCGCTATAGTCCTGAATTCAAGGATCCCTTGATTGACAAGGAATATTATCGTAAGCCTGTGGAGGAGCTAACTGAGGAGGAGAAGTATGATCGGGAGCTCAGGAAGACTCAGCTCATCAAAGCTGCTCCAGCAGGGAAAACAAGTTCTGTGTTTGAAGACCCAGTCATCAGGTTAGATGGAAACAAACATTTGTTACATGGACTGGGACTATCCCAGGGAGGGTCTCTTGTGAGGATTCCGTGATACAGCCTTGGAGAGCTAAACATGTTGCTTTTCTTTTTGAAGTAAATTCACCAACATGATGATGAAAGGAGGAAACAAAGTACTGGCCAGATCCCTCGTGACTCAGGTAAACAGCACCTCCCTCCTCAGTCATCTTTCTTTGCCCCCCACCCCGTAGCCTTGTACTTGGTACTTTCAGTGTAGCTTAAGAGGAAATGGATTCATATACCTATTATTAAGATTAATTTCCCTGCATGTGTACGGGCTTTAAGGAAGCCCTGTAGGAGTCAACAACTGCCATTCCTTGGTGTTTCGGAAATAAACACACAATTACAAAAAAAGGGAAAATAAAACAACTGCCATTCCCCACCTCACTCACCCCCCCTCCACGCCACAAATCTCAGTCCACTCTTTTTGTCCTAGTCTAGCAAAGGGGGAGGCACTTAAAAACTTTGTTTTGGATGTGCTGTGAGAGGAGCTGCATTGCCATAGCAGAACCGGAGGATGGGAGTAAAGGGCAAGGTTCTAGCTTGGCTGGGTAAACCCTTTAGGGAGCCTGGGGCAGCCTCTTCCACTGTATTCTTTTGCAGACTCTGGAAGCTGTGAAAAGGAAGCAGTTTGAGAAGTACCATTCCGCTTCTGCAGAGGAACAGGCAACCATCGAACGCAACCCCTACACCATCTTCCACCAAGCACTGAAAAACTGTGAGCCTGTGATTGGGCTGGTACCCATCCTCAAGGGAGGCCATTTCTACCAGGTGAATGAATGGCCAGGGCAAGAAAGCAGGATCCCTCACATGTGAAACAAGATAGGTGGTACTTGGGAGTTGGGTTAAGATAGCTTTCTAGCTGGTGCAGTGGGATTGCACCTGTAATCTCAGCACTTTGGGAGCCTAATGCAGGATAGCTTGAGCTCAGGAGTTAGAGACCAGCAGGGCAACATAGGGAGACCCCATCTCTACAAAAAAAAAAAAAAAAATTAGCCAGCTGTGGTGGTGTGCACCTGTGCTCCCAACTACTCAGGAGGCTGAGGTAGGAGGATCACTTGAGTCCAGGAGGTTAAGGCTGCAGTGAGTTGTGATTGCGCCCTAAAGCTTGTCTCAGGAAAAAAAAAAAAAAAAAAAAGCAGCTGGGCATGGTGACTCATAGCTATAATCCCAGCACTTTGGGAGGTCAAGGCCGGTGGATTACCTGAGGTTGAGAGTTGGAGACCAACATGGAGAAACCCTGTTTCTACTAAAAATACAAAATTAGCCAGGTGTGGTGGCGCATGTCTGTAATCCCAGCTACTTGGGAGGCTGAAGCTAGAGAATCGCTTGAACCCAGGAGGTGGAGGTTACCGAGATCACGCCATTGCACTGCAGCCTGGCGACAGAGCAATACTCCGTCTCAAAAAAAAAAAAGAAAAGATTGAGACTGTCATGGTCCACTCGTCTGAGTCCTATAGCAGAAAAATTATAGGCAGAAGATGGAAGAGAGAAGAGAGCAAAAAGTACCTAAATAACATCTGGGAGCCCACCTCCCTTTACCTTCTTCTGTCAAGCATCCTGTGTGTCCTAACCTGTAAAATTCTCATGGTGAGGGACTATTCATATCCTATCTTCATATGCCAGTGTTTGCCATAGTGCTTGACCCATAACTGATGCTTCATCCGTGTTTGCTGAGCATTACTAGGTACCTCTTTCATAGCATTTAATTATATTGTATTGTCCTGAGTTTTCTTGTGTTCTCCTTTTTCAGTATCAACTCCATGGGGTAGGGACTTCTTCAGTATTGTCTGCACTCTCGTGTCTGGCATGGTACTGACACATAGTGAAGGCCTAGCAAATTATTTTTGGACAGGGGGTCTTGTTTTTTTGTTTTTCTTTTAACTTTCTTTTTTTTTTTTTGAGATGGAGTTTCACTCTTGCCCAGACTGGAGTGCAGTGGCGTAATCTCGGCTCTTGGCTCACTGCAGCCTTCGCATGCCAGGTTCAGGAGATTCTCCTGTCTCAGCCCCTGCACCCCACCCTCCACCACCGACCCCGAGTAGCTGGGATTACAGGTGGCCGCCACCATGCCAAGCTAATTTTTTTGTACTGTTAGTAGAGTATGTTTGTATTTTAGTAGAGGGTTTTGCTGTGTCTGAAGACTGAAGGGGTCTCGTTTTTAGGTACCTATGGTCTGAGGCAGATAAGTCACCCCAGCTAATAGGGCTTTTCCTGTTTGGTTCTTATAACAACTTGGTAGGACTACCATTTAGGAGGGAAAATGGCCAATGCTTTTCTTCTTTTTCTTTTTTTTTTTTCTTTGAGACGAAGTCTTGCTCTGTTACCCAGGCTGGAGTGCAGTGGTGCAATCTTGGCTCACTGCAACCTCTGTCTCCTGGGTTCAAGCAGTTCTACCTCAGCCTCCCAAGTAGCTGGGATTACAGGCGCCTGCCACTGCGCCCAGCTAACTTTTGCATTTTTAGTAGAGACGAGGTTTCACCACGTTGGCCAGACTAGTCTCGAACTTCTGACCTCAGGTAATCCGCCTGCCTCGGCCTCCCAAAGTGCTGGAATTACAGGCGTGCACCACCGCGCCTGGCCTTATTTTTCTTTTCGATATATGGAGACAAGGTCTTGTTATATTGACCAGCCTGGTCTTGAACTCCTGGGCTCAAGCAATCCTCCTGCCTCGGCCTCCCAAAGTGCTGGGATTACAGGTGTGAGCCACTGTGCCTGGAGAGGCCAGTGCTTAATGAGTGTTTGCTGAATGAACGCCTCTTATGTCTGCTGCACTGGGGTCACCTGAAGGTGAGGGAAGCTCAAAGAAGACAAGACAGGCCCTTCTCACCAGGCCTGACCAGGGCTGGTCCAGAGGGAACGTGTGGCTACTCCTTAGAATTCAGGGAGGCAGGAGGCCCCAAACCCTGGCAGACTCTTGGACCAACTTGCCTATGTCCTGTCTCCCCAGGTCCCTGTACCCCTACCCGACCAGCGCCGCCGCTTCCTAGCCATGAAGTGGATGATCACGGAGTGCCGGGAGAACAAGCACCGGCGGACACTGATGCCGGAGAAGCTGTCACACGAGCTGCTGGAGGCTTTCCATAACCGGGGCCCTGTGATCAAGAGGAAGCATGAAATGCACAAGATGGCAGAGGCCAACCGTGCCCTGGCCCACTACCGCTGGTGGTAGAGTCTCCAGGAGGAGCCCAGGGCCCTCTGCCGCAGCAAACAGTGTGAGCCACTGCCAGGCTGAAAGCTCCCTGTGGGTTAGGGATGTGGTTCCTTTGTAAGGGTGGGCAGGCCTCATGAGAAAGAGGGAGCAGCATGTTCACTATCCGCGAATCCTTCTTTCTTTGAGGCTGGAACTTGCTCTCTCTGCCCCCATTTCCTTATAAAGAGGGAGCACATTGACTTGGGAATTTCCTCCAGGAAACTCAGGGCCATCTTCTCTTCCCTTAGCTTGGGGTGGACCGTTGGATATAAAAGGAAGCAGTTTTAGTATTAGAAAAGATTTATTAGAAAATTCTCACGCTGAACTGGTGTAGCATGTGGTGCAGCATTCATTGAAACTGGCTGGAGGAAATAGGCTTGCTTCCAGAGTTGTCCTTGTACAAAATGTATAAAAAGCAGTTTCTGGTATGACTTGTGCTCTGCCTCCGCCCGTTGACATCCCAAAGCATCCCAATGGCTATGCTTACCCATTTTACAGATGGGTAAACTGAGGCACCAAGGTAGTAGTTGCACTAACGGTTACATAGTGCAGTGGCTCTTAGGAGTTGCTCTTCTCTGCCTGGCCCTGGTGGGAAGGTGGTGGGGAAAGGGGCTCAGGGCAGGACCATGGCATAAGTGGGAAACATCTCACCAGGAGATGGGAAAGTCTAGAAGGGAAGACACTCAAAGTCTGGAAGGGAAAAGTCTTTGGGTGAGGCAGAGACTCCACTGCCAGTTTCAGAGGTGTGTAGAAGAAAGGCCAGTGCTGGCAAGGAAGCCCTGATCTAGAGGCCTAGTCGGAGACTTCGCTGTAATAATACTTGTGAGCAGCTGGCGTCGTCTTCCAGCCGGCCGCCCGGAACTCAATGATCTCCAGCAGCAGCAGCTGGGCCAGGGAGCTGAGGCCAGTTGGGAGCAGGAAGCCATCCCGGATCAGCACAAAGAGCTCATCCATGCGCTGCCCATTCATTTTCTCCAGCTGCTCCCCGACCCGGTGCAGCTGTAGCACCAAACAGTCCACCTGCAGGGGACGGCGGGGGGTAACATGAGTGAACTGGGGCAGGGTCAGCCTGTCACACAGCATTTGCCAAGTGCCAGGTGCTGTGCCTTGCCTTTACACTCATTCCCTTGCTCCCTCCTCACCATCCAGTGGGTACTTCTTCAGCATTGAAGCAGAGCTATCACTAATGGTCTGAATTTGACTGGTTTTACAGCTCTGCAGTGTTAGTAGAGTTTTGCAGGAGCCAGCTGTGCTGTGCTGATGGTATCATTCTCTTACTCAAGCATTTTCAGTGGCTCCTAGCAGACTTCCACATCTTACACAGAAAGAAATGAGTTCCGGGACTTCCTGAGGTCCCTCGTCTGGCCAGGCTCCACTCAAGCCTGTCTCCAAACCACTCCTTCATCCCGCTCTCCTGCCTCCCTCACACCGCCTGACCCTGGTTTGGCTTTGGGGCCATCTGTACCCACAGCTAGCCATGGCTCGCACAGCTGCCATCAGAGGTTGGCTTTCTGACTGAGAAGGAAGCTGCTGAGCCAGTAGGTTTTGGCTGCTGTCTGTATTGGATAAATTCCAGACCTGGCAGCTTGTCCTGTAATTCTGACAGGCCTTAAACACCCCCACACTCCTGCCCCAGAAGTGACACCGTCCTCAAAGGCCTCCATGAGCAGTGAGCTGACACTCGGCTGAGCCAGACTGTCCATCCCGTAGCCTTCTGTGCTTGTACCGGGGCTGGGGCCACCCACCTCCTCCTCCTTGCTCAAACTGTCTGGCTGGGCCAGTCGGAAGAGGCAGTCATAGACAGGGTTCACCAGGGCCATCATGGGCATGTTGTTCACCTGTGAGGGAGAGGAGGGGTCAGAGCACCAGGCTTAGTGGCCAAGGGAAACAGTCCAACCTGGGCCTTGGGTGACAGGCCATGTCGCCTCCCAGGGTGGCTGCCGGGGCCTCACCCTCAGGTAGTCAAAGATGTTGCAGATAAAGGTGACATAGCAGACCCAGCCCTGCAGGGAGCGTGCTCGCAGCTGCTCCCGAGCCTGGTACTCCTGCTGCAGCCGGTTGAGGAGTCCACGCCGGAAGACACTCTGGCCTGCTTGTTTACTCTCTGCCTGTGAGCCAGGGAGAGGAAGGTGAAGGGTGGGGGGCGGTGCCCCTGCAACCCCACCCATCCTATGCCTCTTTATGTCTTTGAGCTAGACCCTGTGCATCTCTGTCCTGCAGGCCAGGCCTTCTGCCCACTCCTGAAGCACCTTCCTCAAAGCAGCTTCCTTTACTCTCCCGACCCCCAACCTGAATGATGGCGTAGCACATGCGTCCTGCTTCCTTGCTGAACACACAGTCCTGCAGAGAATGGTCCACAATGACATTGGCCACTTTCTCCAAGTCCACAGCACCCGGATCTAGGGGTAGAGATATGAGGGGAGTCTAGAGCTGCTGCTTTATCACATTTGCCTCCACCTGCTTCTAAGAACTTGAGATATTTAGAGTAGAGCACTCTCATATGCTTGAAGTGAAAGAGATCAGAAATCATACAGAGGACAGTGACTCCAGTGGTGCAATCAGCGCATGGTACTTACAAGAAATCATGGCCGAGGGGGGAGGGATTGCATTGGGAGTTATACCTGATGTAAATGACGAGTTGATGGGTGCTGACGAGTTGATGGGTGCAGTACACCAACATGGCACAAGTATACATATGTAACAAACCTGCACGTTATGCACATGTACCCTTGAACTTAAATTAAAAAAA
>NW_012098097.1:8304288-8306302 GCF_000951045.1 Mandrillus leucophaeus
TTCCGCCTCCTGGGTTTACGCCATTCTCCTGCCTCAGCCTCCCGAGTAGCTGGGACTACAGGCGCCCACCACCTCGCCTGGCTAGTTTTTTTTTTATTTTTTTTAGTAGGCACGGGGTTTTACCGTGTTAGCCAGGATGGTCTCGATCTCCTGACCTCGTGATCCGCCGGTCTCAGCCTCCCAGAGTGCTGGGATTACAGGCTTGAGCCACCGCGCCCGGCCAGAAATAGTGTTTTTATAAGACACAGGGCCTCCCAGCAGGCTCGGCTTGGCACATGATGGGTGCTGCTAATTATTAGTTGAAGACAAACTTCTGTCCTGCGTGTTACAGCGGGAAGGCATCAGGCGAGGGCAATTACTATAGCTCCTCTGGCAAAAGGAATATTCTCCACCTGTCTCAAAGCACGCAGCTGTGCATTCAAGAGACGGGGCTATGGCAGCACAGAAAAGAGCAATTCAAATGTAAGCGCTTCAAGGGCAGGAGCTGTGTTCTTTTTTTTATGATGAAACCTTTTGTTGTTGTTCTTGAGACAGGGTCTTGCTCTGTTAGCCAGGCTGGAATGTAGTGGCAGGATCATGGCTCATGGCACCCTCACCCCCCCAGGCTCAATCAATTCTCCCACCTCAGCATCTTAAGTAGCTGGGACCACAGGTGCGTGCCACCATGACCGGCTAATTTTTCAATTTTTTTTTATTTTGTAGAGATGGGGTTTACACCATGTTTCCCGGACTGGTCTTGAACTCCTGGACTCAAGCAATCTGCCCACCTTGGCTTTCCAAAGTGCTGGAACTACAGGCATGAGCCACTGCGCCTAGCCCTATGGTTAAACTTTTTAAAACGTCTTTACAGTCTGAGAGGTGACTGATTCATACTCCAAAATAATGGCCTCAATGTAGCTTGTCTTCCAGTTCAAGAATTACGTTGCCGATTCCTATCGTCAGAGAATGAGGGGAGGGGTGGAGGCATTCACCAGGCTCAGCCTCTGGTGCTGCCTACAGGGGCCCTTCTCGGTGGCTCCTGACCCCAGCTCAGGAAGGGGTCCCGTGCTCACCTTTGAGTGCTGTCTTCAGCAGCTGCTGCGTCTCTGCATCAAAGGACTGAATTTTATACTCCTCTCTACTGGGCTCCCCCATGACTAGCCAGCCCCAGTAGCTCTTGACTGGGCTGGGACTAAGGACAGCACCTGGGGAAGAGAAGAGGCGAAGCGAGCGGCCTCAGGTGTGGAGCGCAGGGCGGGTTCCGTCCTGCAGACCCTGGGCGGGGCTGACGGCGCTCGGACAGGGGCTCCAGGGCGGTCCGTGGCGTGCGGTGGTTGGCTGACGGCCCACCAGGCTTGGCTTCTGGCGGGGACTGGGCATCAGCCAGGCACCTGCTGCTCAGTTTAGAAACCCCTTGCTTGTGGGATTACACAAGAGCGAGAAGCTGAAGCAGGAAAGCGCCCACCCTCCAGTCCCAGCGGGAGGCAGGAGTGGACTGGGGCAGGGTGTGTGCGGGCGGACGTTACGGTTGCTTAAATAAACCGGCCTGACGCTGCTGGCCCAACAAGATGCCGGGTGAAGGCCAGGCTGGGAACTCCAAGCGGTGCGACTCTGTCCCCAGCAGGGCTCCAAGGCCCTCTCCCCAACCCTCCGTTTCTGGCTTTTGCCTAGTCCTTCGGTCTAAACACCCGCCGCTGCATCCCCCGGATGGGGCCGGCCTGCGTAGGTAGGAACGCAGGCGCCCTGTCCGCCCCCTAGACCCAGGCCAGCTTCTCCCCGGGACAGACTGGTGGGACCGGCTCCCGAGTGGCTGTAACCCGGCCTTACTCACTCGAGACTCCTAATTCCTAAGCTCCATTATGGAGCTTTCCTCTTACAGTGGGGGGCAGGATGATGCGCCCCCGAGAGGTGGCTCCCGCCGGAGGGTCCCCTCTGGCCATAGGAGGCGCCTTTAGGGTCTCCAGCCCTCGACCGCTCCCCCCGTGCCCAGAACGCCCCTTCCAGCAGCACAGGGCGGACTGCGTAGCCCACGGCG
>NW_012098097.1:8306947-8311253 GCF_000951045.1 Mandrillus leucophaeus
CCGGAGCTCAGGTGCACGGGGCCGGGAGACGCCGCTGGGCTGCGCGGCGTGGGAGGAGCCTGCAGAGGGCGTGGTGGGGACCCGGTGGGAGAAGGAACAGCATCTGCCCTGGTCGCACCACTTTCCCCGTTCCCCTCACCCAGGTAGAGAAGGCAGGGGCTGCAGGACCCGGGCCAGCCACAACCCTCTCCCGCTCCAAGGAGGACATGGTCGAAGCGAGTTTCAGGTCGGAGGGGCAGCCCTGAGAAAGGGGCCCCGTGGGCAACTCGCGGCCGTCGGTTGTTGCGAGTGCCCCTGAAGTGGTGCGGACCGGTCCACCGCCCGGCGTCTGCCCTGGGTGACAGGAGGGCACCTAGAAGAGGGGAAGAACTGCCGCCGCTCCTGCCGCGGGACCAGGAGGAGCGTTGCCGGCGCTGCCCGCGTTTTCGCCTCCTTTTAAAAGAACCGCCAAAGTGGTCACCGAAAACGGAGGATAAAGACAACGCTCAGCTGCAGCAAAAGAAACCAACGGGCAGGAGAGATGAAGAGAAGGAGCTTTAACGGAATTTCATAAAAAATACATTCAGGCAGCTGCATCCTCGCTGCCCCCGCCGCAGCCTGGACCTTGGGAACCAGCAGCCCTGAGCCAGGAAGCCCCAGCATTCAGGGCCCAGACAGACCCCAAAATCCCAGACCAGAAGCAGGGAAGGATGGTGCGAGGAGCAGCCCAGGACCCACACGCCAGGGCCAGCGCCGGCTCCCAGTGGGTGCCTCCTTCCAAGGCTGGAGAGGGAGGCAGAATGGAGGGCTTCCCAGGTCGGAGCAACCCTACAGGCCGGGCAGGTGGAGGGAAGGGTGCAGGTCATGTTCTGGAGACCTCCCCGCAGCCTGGAACTGGTTTCTCCTCTGCCTCTCTGCCTGTGGGTGTCCCTGTGCTCTGGTAACACCCCAGGCACCAGCTGTGCCCTCACCAGGCTGCCTGCCCGCCCCTTCTGCCATCCCCATCAGCGGGCTGCTTCAGAGCCACGGCCCTTCTGCGGCTACAGGGGCGGATGCACCCACAGCATGCTCTGCACTGAGGAGCAGGCAGTGGGCGCTGATGCCACCTGCCCTGCCGACAGCTCCTCACCCAGCAAGGCCGACCCAGCCCCGGGTGAAAGAGGAGCGAGTGAGGTAGATTGGGGAGAGGCTGCACCTTCACCCATGCCTGCCCACAGCATGGCCCCTCCACTTCCTGCACGGGCGCTGGGAACTGCTTTCCATGGAGCCCCACGGCCATGACCAGCCCGGTGCTGGGAGAGGACAGCCTGGGTGGTGTGTGTCTGCAGACACGAAGATCTGGGCACGGGGCCCAGGAAGTGAATGGCTCAGCCTGGAGTTTCCCCCAGCACTAGAAGCAGAGCTGCCAAGGGCTGCAGCTGTGGAGAACATGGGATTTGAGGAAGGCAGGAGTCTTTTCCGTCATACTTTGTGAGCAGGCAGATGTGCCAGGGGAGACGGAAGATAAGGAATGTGCGTTTAGCTTTAATGTCTGTTAAATAGGTTGGGAAAAACAGGCCGAGTGTGGGGACGTGACTCCTGCAAAGGGCCTACTGCAGCCCTCTGCACTCAAGCAGCAGCCCCATCTAGACCAGGAGCGTTCTGTTCTCCGGGCAGACAGGGCTGACAGGTGTAGGACGGCATCTCTTTCCTTTGGAGTGTGGGCTGGGGTCAGAGGAGAAACAGCAACTTCCTGCTCCTTCTCGCTGTGTCCTTGGTTCACCGTAGACCACGTCCTGCATTCCCTCTGATCCTCTCATGGGGAGAGCCCTGGACCTTCTGGTGGTGTCCCAGCTGGGTGGGTTCAAGGCTGCCACCCTGCTGGGGGCAGCTGGCCCGCAGGGAAGGGCCAGACAGCACCTCTCAGTGGAGACTGAATCTTCCTTCAGGAGGCTGCCTCCAGGAAAGGCCTGGGGTCCTTCCTGCGCTCAGCGCTGGCTGGCTGTCCTGTTCATGCAGTGAAAGACATTGCAGAAGAATTCATACCAGAAGAACATGAAGCCTGTGGAGAGGGCAGCCTTCAGCAAGCTGGGGGACAGGCCCTTGAAGAAGCCCAGGGCACCTTCCTTTTGCAGCACCTGCTTGGCACAGTCCATGAGGCCCTTGTATCTGCGCACCTGGGGAGAGGAAAGGGATGAAAACATGGATGTCCACTCTGCTCCCATCAACACAGCCCCTGGCACATCACAGCTCTTAAGAAGTACTTGCTGGACGAAGGAATGAATGCAAAATAGCAAATATTTTTATTTTATTTTTTCATTGAGGCAGAATTTCTCTCTGTTGCCCAGGCTGGAATGTAGTGGCACAATCTTGGCTCATTGCAGCCTCCGCCTCCCAGGTTCAAGCGATTCTCCTGCCTCAGCCTCCTGAGTAGCTGGGATTACAGACACACACCACCACCCCAGGCTAATTTTTTGTATTTTTAGTAGAGATGCAGTTTCACCATGTTGGCCAGGCTGGTCTTGAACTCCTGACCTCAGGTGATCCACCTGCTTCAGCCTCCTAATGTGCTGGGATTACAGTCGTGGGCAACCATGCCCAGCTCAAAATAGCAAATAAATTAATCTCATTTTTTGTACTGCAATTAGATTAAGACTGAATAGCTGACAGGCCTAGAAATCAGCAGCTGGACAGAGCTCCTTCCTGCCCAGGAAGAACGGCTGCCTGTGGCTCCAAAGGATCCAGCAATGGCTCCGGAACCTCTTCCCAGAGGTGTCCCTGACCCTTCACCTCATCCCACCTGATCCCCCTTGGGCAGCAGATCTGAACCTGGCCCTCAGTAGCTCTCAGCCAGGCCTCCCTGCCTCCAGCTCACCCTCTCCAGCTGACCTCATGCACTGCTGCCAGACTTTCGTCCCCAGGCACAGCCCTCCTCAGGCCTGGCTTCCCTCCAAAAGCTGCAGTAACTCATAGTGACAACATCATGAGAAATCAAGTTCAAACCCCAAGATCTGCCATTCAAGGCACTGCACCATTTCGCCTTGATTTCCCTCCCTGATCTGACCTCCACTGTCCTCCCACATGCCCTTCCCACCTCTGGCCAGACTGGATTACACTAGTCTTCGTTAGCAGCAAGGCCTCCCTCTGCCATCCTGGGCTCCCACCATCACTCCCTGTCCAAATTCAAACTGTCCCTTCATGCTGGGTGCAGTGGTGCATGCCTGCAGTTCCAGCTACTTGGGAGGCTGAGAGGGGAGGATCGCTTGAGCCCAGGAGTTCGAGACCAGCCTAGGCAACAGAGTGATGTCCCATTTAAAAAAAAAAAGAAAGAAAAGAAAACAAACTCTTCAGGACAAGTTGGTAAGTGGAAAAGGGAGTTTACAAACCTTGTATACAGTGTATCCCCATTTTTGTTAAAATGTACACTGTATTTATGAAAAGAAATAAAACTACATTGAACGTTTCTATGTGGTTATCTGTGGTAGTGAAATTACAAGGGATTTTGGTCTTTTTTTTTTTTTTTTTGAGACAGAGTCTCACTCTGTCGCCCAAGATGGTGTGCAGTGGTGTGATTATAGCTCACTGCAGCCTCGAACTCCTGGGCTCAAGTAATTCTCCTGCCTCAGACTGTCCAGTAGCTGGAACTACAGGCACACACCACCACGCCTGGCTAATTTTTAAATTTTTATTTTGTAGAGACGGGGTCTTGCTATATTGACCAGGCTGGTTTCAGACTCCTGGCCTCAAGTGATCTTCCCATTTTGGCCTCCCAAAGTGTTGGGATCACAGGTGTGATCGACTGCAGCTGGCTTGGTCTTTGTTTTTGGTTATCTAAATTCTCTAAAGTTTCCTACAAAGAAAATGCATTATAACTACAAACCCAACTCTTTCTCTTCCCCCTACCTTGCCTCCCATTCCATGCCATCCCTCTCCTCTGACATTGTCAGGCATATTTTTTCATGCCTCCACATCTCAGGTTCCAGGATACACAGGGGAGAGCCCTGGAACTGCCCATCCTTACCCTACCCCCAACCCTACCCATTGATGACCAAAAGAAAGGGAGTATGTAAAAATCTGAGCAACTGAGGAGTGACTACTAAGACTACAACATGACCTAGCATGGGGCTTCTCTGAATGGCCAACTCTCCTAGTGCGCATAAAATACAACTTCGGGCCGGGCGCGGTGGCTCAAGCCTGTAATCCCAGCACTTTGGGAGGCTGAGACGGGTGGATCACGAGGTCAGGAGATCAAGACGATCCTGGCTAACACGGTGAAACCCTGTCTCTACTAAAAAATACAAAAAACTAGCCGGGCGAGGTGGCGGGCGCCTGTAGTCCCAGCTACTCG
>NW_012098097.1:8312263-8315865 GCF_000951045.1 Mandrillus leucophaeus
TGGAGTGCAGAGGTGTGATCGCGGTTCACCGTAACATCTACCTCCCAGGTTCAAGCGATTCTCCTGTTTCACCTTCCCGAGTAGCTGGGACTTCAGGTGCCCACCACCATGCCCAGCTAATTTTTATATTTTTAGTAGAAACGGGGTTTTACCATGTTGATCAGGCTGGTCTCGAACTCCTGATGTCAGGTGATCCACTAGCCTTGGCCTCCCAAAATGTTGGGATTACAGGTGTGAGCCACAACGCCCACACCCAGCCTCTGGACATGTTTTTTTTTTGAGATGGAGTCTCACTCTGTTGCCCAGGCTGGAGTGCAGTGGCGCGATCTCGGCTCACTGCAAGCTCTACCTCCTGGGTTCATGCCATTCTCCTGCCTCAGATCCTGAGTAGCTGGGACTACAGGTGCCCGCCACCATGCCCATTTAATTTTTTTTTTTAATTTTTTTTTTTAGTAGAGATGGGCTTTCACCATGTTAGCCAGGATGGTCTCACTCTCCTGACCTCGTGATCTGCCTGCTTTGGCCTCCCAAAGTGCTGGGATTACAGGCGTGAGCCACAGCGCCCGGCCAGGACATGTTTTAAGAGCAGAAACTGGGCTAGGTGCAGTGGCTCACACGTGTAATCCCAGCACACTGGGAGGGGAAGTCAGGAGTGTTCAAGACCAGCTGGGGAAACAGAGTGAGACCCTGCCTCTATTTTAAAGAAAAAAAAAAAAAAGAACAGACACTATATGTCCTTGGCCCAGATCCTTCCACAGTGCTCAGGACCCAGGGCTCACATGCAGCTTTCCCACATGCTTGGGGATCTCCAGGGACAGACTGGAGGTGAAGGGGCCCTGGCCAGGGGTAATGTTGCCCAGTGGGTAGCAGGTGACTACTGGTTCCCTCATGTGCCCAGTGATGGCAAGGATCAGAGCTGTCTGCCCGGGAATGAATGGCTCACCTGGCCAAAGGCAGCTCTGGCGTGCTCGAACCCTCCAACCTGTAGCCGCTTCTTGAAGAGGTCCAGCGGATATGTCAGGGTCTTGCTGATGACACCAGCTCCACTGCCACAAAGCAGGTTTTGGAGGTTCTCTGAACCAGAGAAGTGGGATTGGGAGAACGGATGAGAGAAACGCAGTCTATGGGTGACAACTTAAAAGGCATCAGGGCTAATCCTCCACCACAAACCAAACCCCACAAGCGCACTTCTATCTGACTCCACTGGTCCTCCCATTCCAAAGAGCCAGACACAGCCACTTCTGGCGGAGTGAGCCGGGCTGGAAGGGCTGGAGGCCGCAGTCCCTCAGCTGGAGGCAACGCGGGCCTCAGGCTCCGCAGCATGACTCAGTTCAGGGCTGGAGAGGGACCAGGATGCCCCACCCCTCTCCAGCCTCTCCCTGCCCACACCTCCCGCTCCCCCTGCCTGGAAAAAGCAACGGAAGAACCTCAACCAAAAAACAAGCAATTTGCAATTTGGACTTCTGACAAAAATGAAAACCATGACCAATCACGGGACGTAAATGTCAGTAATGCCAGTGATGGGTGTGGCATGAGCTGGGAGGAATCAAGTTCTCTCCAAGCAGCTGCAGTTGCTTTGTTTGCCACATTACAGAGCCAGGTACAGAGACCCACAGTCTTCGATTTGGACAGAACTTTAGCTCCCTCGTGATTTGGAAGAGGGCATTCTGGCGGCTGGGGTGGGAGGGTTCCCTCTCGCGTGAGGGCTGCCTCACCATTTTTCTTTCCTTCGGCTGGCATGGCCCACTTGTACAGGTGCTTCAGGGAGCTGTAGCAGGAGAACTGCAGCCCGGCGTAGGGGAAGATGGCGATCAAGGTGGGGGCCAACCCTTTGTAGAAAACCCGCGGGCCCTCGCTCCTATACATGGTCCTCACGGCGTGGCGCAGCGTATTATAGACCTGGACACACACACGCACTTTGAATGGTCTCAGTGAGGTGATTTTAGCCCTGGAACAGCCCATCATAGCTCTGTCCCCTCGCCTAAAAACCCAATTACCAGGAGCGAAACTCCTCCTGCCAGGAAGACAGTCAAGAAAAACGCTGGACAGAGATTCAAAGAGAGGCATTTTCCAGAAACTCCCCCTTCCACACAGGTATACCACTGTTCTATCCACAGGTGTGCACAAAGGTATGTGTCCAAGAGTCACTGCAGTGATCTGGGGAAGAGCTAAAGATGCAATGTCCATCTGTGGGTGATGGTTACATGAATTACGGGACACCAGCTCACAAGAACATAGTGCAGCTGTTAAAACAGGAAGGTGTGGCCCGGCGCGGTGGCTCACGCCTATAATACCAGCACTTTGGGGGAGGCAGAGGCAGGCAGATCACTTGAGGCCAGGAGTTTGAGACCAGCCTGGCCAACATGGTGAAAGCCCATCTCTACTAAAAATACAAACATTAGCCAGGTGTGGTGGCTCACGCCTGTAATCCCAGCTTCTTGGGAGGCTGAGGCACAAGAATTGCTTAAACCTGTGAGGTAGAGGTTGCAGTGTGCTGAGATTGTACCATGGCACTCCAACCTGGGTGAAAGGCGGAGACTCTATCTAAAAAACAAAAATAAATAAATAACAAAAATAAAGTAGAGAGGAGGTCTTGCTATGTTGCCTAAACTGGTCTCGAACTCCTGACCTCAAGTGATCCTTCCTCCTTGGCCTCCCAAAGTGCTGGGATTACAGGCATGAGCCACTGCACCCGGCCAAGTATGTTACTTAGAATTATGGAAGGAAATAATCAAAGAAACAACTGTAAGTATTAAAAGTAGTCACCTCTGGGAATCGGAATCAGGGAGCAGCTGGTATTTTTTAAAATTATAATTCATGAAGAATTGTCTTTGTAACCTTGATACACCTTATATGTTGTAAAATTTTTTATCACGCAAGGTCAGGTTTACAATATGGTTGTGACTAGTCTAAAGCAGGTGGAGGGTCTTGTAGGTTTTAACCAGGTCTCTTCCCCTCACTTTCATGACCAGATATTCTCTGATCATTCTAGAATCTAAAATCCAACATGTCCATAGTTTAAGCTAGAGGTAATATGCTATTATCTTTTTTTTTTTTTTTTTTTTAGATGGAGTCTTGCTATGTTCCCTAGGCTGGAGTATAGTGGCACAATCTTGCCTCACTGCAGCCTCCACCTCCCAGGTTCAAGCGATTGTCATGCCTCAGCCCCCCTCCCCCAGTAGCTGTGATTATAGGCACCTGACACCACGCCCAACTAAGTTTTGTATTTTTAGTAGAGATGGGGGTTTCATCATGTTGGCCAGGCTGGTTTTGAATTCTTGACCTTAGGTGATCTGCCTGCCTCAGCCTCCCAAAGTGTTGGGATTACAGACGTGAGCCACCGTACCTGGCCTAAAAAAAATTATTTATTTGTTGTTATTATTTTTTTGAGACGGAGTTTTGCTCTGTCACCTAGGCTGGAGTGCAGTGGCACGATCTCAGCTCACTGCAAGCTCCAATTCCCGGGTTCACGCCATTCTCCTGCCTCAGCCTTCCGAGTAGCTGGGACTACAGTCGCCCACCACCACGCCCGGCTAGTGTTTTGTATTTTTAGTAGAGACGGGGTTTCACCGTGTTAGCCAGGATGGTCTCCATCTCCTGAC
>NW_012098097.1:8315940-8318117 GCF_000951045.1 Mandrillus leucophaeus
CGTGTTAGCCAGGATGGTCTCCATCTCCTGACCTCGTGATCCGCCTGCCTCAGCCTCCCAAAGTGCTGGGATTACAGGCATGAGCCACCGCGCCCTGGCCAAAAAAAATTTTTTTTTTTTTTAATTTTTAAATAATAAAGAGATGGGGTCTCGCTACATCATTCAGGCTATAGTGCAGTGGCCATTCACAGGCACAGTCATGGCACACTGCAGCCTTGAACTCATGGGCTCCAGCAATCCTTCTGCCTCAGCCTCCCAAATAGCTAAGATAATAGCTATTGGCTCATTCTCTTTTCTTAATATTTTCTTCACTTCTTCCTCCTCACAGACTTTTACTGAAGGTTGGAAAGAAATACAGGAGGATTATGGTAGACCCAGAACAGGAAAGCTGGACTGACAGGAGCCATCTCTGCCTCAGCTCTGTGGCTACCACGCTGCGGAGGTTGGTCTGTGCTCTCTATCTGTAAACACCTTCCCCTCCATTTCTGCTTTCAGTTCCTAGGGTCCCTCATCCCATTTCCCTGCAACGACTGTCATCCCAAACTTCTAGTTTTCTACTGAGTTATCATACAGAGCAATTGACCTCTTATGGCCCAATTGTTTTCTTTTTTTCTTTTACATGGAGTTTTGCTCTGTCACCCAGGCTAGAGTGCAGTGGTACGATCTCAGCTCACCACACCTCCACCTCCTGGGTTCAAGCAATTCTCCTGCCTCAGCCTCCTGAGTAGCTGGGATTACAGGCGTGTTACCACGCTCAGCTAATTTTTGTATTTTTAGTAGAGACGGGGTTTCACCATGTTGGCCAGGCTGGTCTCAAACTCCTGACCTCAAGTGATCCACCCGCCTCGGCCTCCCAAAGTTCTGGGATTACAGGTGTGAACCACTGCGCCTGGCCTACAATTGTTTTCTTTTTCTTTTTTTTGGCAGGTGAGTTGTGACATACTCCTTAGTGGATTTCAACTTCCACGGCCGCCATCCTGCCCCAATCCTTTTTCTTCGGATTGTTCCCAGGGGACTTTGCCCTTCTCGACCAAAAAAAGTCATGAGGCTGTCTCCTAAACAAAAGGGCTTCCCCACCCAGGACCTGCACGCCAACCAATACAAAGAACTGGCAGAATCGAATCCACAATTATTCTGCACTAGTCCAGATCAAATTCTATTTTTTTTTTTTTTTTGAGACGGGATATCTCACTTTGTCGCCCGGGCTGGAGTGCAATGGTGCAATCATGGCTCACTCCCCAGGCTCAAGCAATCCTCCCAACTTAGTCTCCCAAGCAGCTGGGACTACAGGTGCATACCACCATGCCTGGCTAATTTTTTTGTATCTTGTAGAGAGCCATGTTGCCCAGATCAAACTCTTAAACAAAGTATCCTTCCTTTCCACTAACAGTATCCTAAAGCAGAGTTGAGACAGTGGAAAAATTGTTTCTCAGCCACGTGTGGCAGCTCAGCCCTATAACTGCAGCACTTTGGGAGGCCAAGGCAGGAGGATCGCTTGAGCCTAGGAGTTCGAGAACAGCCTGTGCAACATGGTGAAACCCCATCTCTACAAAAAATACAAAAATTAGCCAGGTGTGGCACTGAGCACCTATGGTCCCAGCTACTTGGGAGGCTGAGGTGGGAGGATTGCTTGACCTCAGGAGGTGGAGGCTGCAGTGAGCTGTAATTATACCCCTATACTTCAGCCTGGATGGCAGAGTGAGACTCTGTACTAAAAATAAAGAAAAAAAGATCAGGCATGGTGACACGTGCCTGTAATGCCAGCATTTTGGGAGGTTTAGGCGGGCAGATCACTTGAGGCCAGAAGTTCCAGACCAGCCTGGCCAACATGGCAAAAATCTGTCTCTACTAAAAATATAAAAATTAGCCAGGCATGGCCAGGCACGGTGGCTCACACCTGTAATCTCAGCACTTTGGGAGGCAGAGGCGGGTGGATCACAAGGTCAGGAGTTCAAGACCAGCCTGGTCAACAAGGCAAAACCCCGTCTCTACTAAAAATATAAAAATTAGCCGGGTGCGGTGGCAGGCACCTATAATCCCAGCTACTCAGGAGGTTGAGGCAGGAGAATCACGTGAAACCGGAGGGCAGAGGTTGCAGTGAGTCGAGATCACACCACTGCACTCCAGCCTGGGTGACAGAGTAAGACTTTGTCTCAAAAAAAAAAAAAAAAAAAAAA
>NW_012098097.1:8318167-8321629 GCF_000951045.1 Mandrillus leucophaeus
CAGGCACCTATAATCCCAGCTACTCAGGAGGTTGAGGCAGGAGAATCACGTGAAACCGGAGGGCAGAGGTTGCAGTGAGTCGAGATCACACCACTCAAGACAAGCCTGGAGAACATGGTGAAACCTCAGTCTCTACAAAAAAAAAAAAAAAAAAAAAAAAAATTAGCCGGGCAGGGTGGCAGACCTCTAGTCCCAGCTGCTTGGGAGCCTGAGGCATGAGAATTGCTTGAATCTGGGAGGCGGTCGCAGTGAGTTGAGATTGTGCCATTGCACTCCAGCCTGGGTGACAGAGCGAGACTCCATCTCAGAAACAAACAAATAAACAAAAACAATCAGGAGTTCAAGACCAGCCTAAGCCTGACCAACTGAGCAACATAATGAGACCCTGTCCCTACAAAAAGTAAAAAAATAAAAAATTAGTCAGGTGTGGTGGCACACACCTGTGGTCTTAGCTACTTGAGAGGTTGAGGCAGGAAGATTGCTTGAGCCCAGGAGTTCGAAGCTGCAGCAAGCTATTGCAGCCATTGTACTCCCGCCTGGGTGAAAGATCAAGACCCTGTCTCAAAAAATATATACAAATAATAACAATAAAATGATTCTTTCTTGGTTGAGAACACACAGACACACACACATATGATGCTATTCTTAAATATGTCTAGAAAACAATACGGTGGGGCGGTCTATTTCAGGATTTAATCCCTTGTTTTCACTCAGTAAATTCTTCCTCGAGTCTATCCTATTTCCGCCACCCCATTCTTTGTGGAAACCAAAGACACTTGGAATTGGCCGGGTGCGGCGGCTCACGCCTGGAATCCTAGCATTTTGGGAGACCAAGGCCGGGGATCACCTGAGGTCAAAAGTTCAAGACCAGCCTGGCCAACACGGTGAAACCCTGTCTCTATAAAAAATATAAAAATTAGCCGGACATGGTGGCATGTGCCTATAATCCCAGCTACTCAGGAGGCTGAGACAGGAGAATCGCTTGAAGCCGGGAGGCAGAGGTTATGGTGAGCTGAGATCACGCCACTGCACTCCAGCCTGCGCAACAAAGTGGGACTGTCTCAAAAAACCAAACAAACAAACAAACAAAAAAACAAGGACACTCTCATAATAATCCAGCAATAAGTTCTCGAGTCCCACTTTCCCAGATGCAGTCCTTGATCCAGCCCACTGCTGGGTATTTATTTGTTCTTTTTCATACCGGCAGGCTGTGAGCTCCTTTGAGGGAGGGACATAGAGTACCCTGCACCATGCTGCCCACAGTCATGGGTTTTACAAACTGACTGCCAGACAAACTGAAAACCCGAACCTCTCCCAGCTTTGCTTTCTGCAAGGACAAGAACTCAACCTCTGCCGAGTGCAGTGGCTCATGCCTGTAATCCCAGCATTTTGGGAGGCCGAGGCTGGCAGATGGCTTGAGCTCAAGAGTTCGAGACCAGGCCGGGCGTGGTGGCTCACGCCTGTTATCCTAGCACTTTGGGAGACCAAGGTGGGCGGATCACGAGGTCAGGAGATCGAGACCATCTTGGCGAACACGGTGAAACCCCGTCTCTACTAAAAAATACAAAAAATTAGCCGGGCGTGGTGGCGGGCGGGCGCCTGTCAGCCCAGCTTCTCGGGAGGCTGAGGCAGGAGAATGGCGTGAACACGGGAGGCGGAGCTTGCAGTGAGCTGAGATCGCGCCACTGCACTCCAGCCTGGGTGACAGAGCGAGACTCCGTCTCAAAAAAAAAGAGTTCGAGACCAGCCTGGGCAACATGACAGAACCCCATCTCTAAAAAAATACAAAACTTAGCCAGGTGTAGTCTCAGCTACTGGGGAGGCTGATGCAGAAAGATCACTTGATCCCAGGAGATCGGGGCTGCAGTGAGCAGTGATCGTGCCACTACACTACAGCCTGGGCAATAAAACAAGACGGTGTCTCAAAAAATATATATATAGCCGGGTGCGGCGGCTCACGCCTGTAATCCTGGCACTTTGGGAGGCCGAGGCGGGCGGATCGCTTGAGCCAGGAATTCGAGACCAGCCTGGCCAACATGGTGAAACCTCGTCTCTACTAAAAAATACAAAAATTAGCTGGGCATGATGGCAGATGCCTGTAATCCAGCTACTCAGGAGGCTGAAGCAGGAAAATTGCTTGAACCTGGAAGGTGGAGGCTGCAGTGAGTGGAGATCGCACCACTGCACCTCAGCCTGGCGACAGAGCGAGACTCCGTCTCAAGAAAAAAAATAAAAATAAATAAAATAAATAAAAATAAAAATGAAAATTATATGTATGTGTATATACACACACACACATATAAATGTATATTATATATATTTTAAAAAACAGGCTTATCAAATAAAATAAAAAAATAAGTTGGGAGCAGTGGCTCATGCCTGTAATCCCAGCACGTTGGGAGGCCGAGGCGAGCGGATCATGAGGTCAGGAGATTGAGACCATCCTGGCCAACATGGTGAAACCCTATCTGTACTAAAAATACAAAAATTAGATGGGCGTGGTGACATGTGCCTATAATCCCAGCTACTCGGGAGGCTGAGGCAGGAGAATCGCTTGAACCAGGGAGTTGGAGGTTGCAGTCAGCCGAGATTGCACCACTTCACTCCAGCCCGGCCACAGAGCGAGACTCCGTCTCTAAATAAATAAATAAATAAATAAATAAATAAATAAATTCTAGGCCAGGCGCGGTGGCTCACGCCTGTAATCCCAGCACTCTGGGAGGCCGAGGCAGTCAGGAGTTCAAGACCATCCTGGCTAACACAGTGAAACCCCGTATCTACTAAAAACACAAAAAAATTAGCCAGGCATGGTTGCAGGTGCCTGTAGTCCCAGCTACTCAGGAGGCTGAGGCAGGAGAATCGCTTGAACTCGGGAGGTGGAGCTTGCAGTGAGCACAAAACAAAACAAAAACAAATAAAAAAAAAATAAAGAATGCAACCCTTGTGACAACACCTTCTTTATTTGGGCTACCTCATCTGGCCCCTGGTCACTCACCTTGGGCTCACCCTGAGCTGCAAAGCGGGTGCGCAGAACATCCACGGGGTGCACAGTGAGGGTGGCCGTACAGGCAGCCAGGCCACCGCACACAAAGTGCACTGAGAATTCCCGGGCGTCGTACACGCTGCCTCTGTGGACCAGCTCCGTCAGCATTTCAAACGATAAGAACTGGAAGAGTAAGTGAAGAAGTCACTGACAGCCCAAAGGATGAGGGCGAGGACCAAATGCTCCCCAAACACATCACCTGTGACTTGGCTGGGGCCCAGGTGGAGCAGGGAGGAAAAGGTCAGGACATGTTCTTCTTGAGCAGTGACAGCATATGATAAATATAAAATTCTGTGTAAAACTCAGATGCCATTTGATACTTGAGTAGAGTCAGACACTCAAAGGTTTAAGAAGATATATGGGGGCCAGGGGCAGTGGCTCATGCCTGTAATCCCAGCACTTTGGGAGGCCGAGGCGGG
>NW_012098097.1:8322184-8326290 GCF_000951045.1 Mandrillus leucophaeus
AGAGGTTGCACTGAGCCGAGATCACGCCACTGCACTCCAGCCAGGGCGATAGAACAAGACTCGGTCTCAAAGAAAAGACTGGGTGTAGTGGCTCACGTCTGTAATCCCAGCATTTTGGGAGGCCGAGGCGGGCAGATCATGAGGTCAGGAGTTGGAGGCCAGACTGACCAATATGGTGGAACCCCGTCTCTACTAAAAATACAAAAATTAGCCAGGCGTGGTGGCGTGTGCCTGTAACCCCAGCTACTTGGGGGGCTGAGGCAGAAGAATCGCTTGAACCTGGGAGGCGGAGGTTGCAGTGAGCCGAGATTGCGCCACTGCACTCCAGCCTGGGAGACAGAGTGAGACTCCGTCTCAAGAAAAAAAAAATTAATAAAAGATACATGAGAAAAATGTATATCAGAAAATGTCACTGGCTAACTTAGTTTTCTGAGAACTGGGAAAGACGGCCATGCTCTGATTCCTGCAGGGATCCCCTCCGTGCAGCTGACGGCGGCCCTGTTCGAGAATCATTCTTTTCTGGGGCAGATTCTTTCGGGAGCATGTTCAACAGGGTGACCCCCTTACATTCAGATCTTTGTTTTCTTTTTTTGTTTTTGTTTTTTAGAGATGAAAGTGTCGCTCTGTCACCCAGGCTGGAGTACAGTGCACGGCTCACTGCAGCCTCCACCTCCTGGACTCCAGTGATCCTCCCACATCAGCCCCTCAAGTAGCTGGGACTACAGGTGCATGCCACCATGTCCAGCTAATTTTGGTATTTTTTGTAGAACCAGGGTTCCACTATGTTGCCAAGGCTGGTCTCAAACTCCTGAGTTCAAGCGATCTGCCTGCCTTGGGCTCCCAAAGTGCTGGGATTACACACATGAGCCACCGAGCTTGGCCCTGTTTTGCTTTTTGAGACAAGGTCGTGTTCAGTTGCCCAGGCTGAAGTGCAGCGGCTCGATCATAGTTCACAGCAGCCTTGACTTCTCTAGCTCAAATTATTCTCCTGCATCTGGAATAACTGGGGCTAGAGGTGTGTACCATCATACCTGGCTAATTTTTTTTTTTTTAGTAGAGAGGAGGTCTTGCTATGTTGCCCAGGCTGGTCTCAAACTCCTGAGCTCAAGCCATCCTCCCACCTCAGCCTCCCAAAGTGATGGGATTACAGGTGTGAGCCACTATACCAGGGCTATGCTCAGATCTTCCTTCAGCCAAATGAAGATGGCCTGGCTTCTTTTCTTTTTTTTGAGACGGGGTCTGGCTGTGTCACCCAGGCTGAAGTGCAATGGCATGATCGTGGTTCACTGCAACCTCCACCTCACCTCCTGGGCTCAGGTGCTGGGATTACAGGTGTGAGTCACCGAGTCCGGCCTAGGCCTGGCTTCTTGAGACTATCCTGTTGCTGTATTTATTTGTCATGCTGCAGTATCTGTTTGCAGACAAGTGCAGAGACAGGATCACAGGACATGCCCAGCCAGTAAACACCTGACTTGGGCGGTCACTGTGATGTCACAGGAGGAGTAGGCAGGGACGTCTCTGGCACTAGCTGCCTAGGTGGGGGTCGTGGCTCTGCCATTTTCTAGCTAGTGACTTTGGTTGGGTTAATTATGTAAGCTCTGTCCACCTCAGTCTTCTCATGCGTGACATGGGAGGGACAACAGCCCCTACTTTAAGGACTGCTGTGACTGTATGTGAAGTGCTTCCAACAGGGGCCTGGCCCATGGTTTGCACTGTACAGGGCTGGTTCTTACCATGTCTACTGCATAAAATCACACGCTGTGCACTATGACTATACTGGTGCTCCACTGAACGAAGCGTGAGCTCTAACCCTAGCCCTGCCATGTGCAGGCTGTGTGGCCTCAGACAGCTGACTTCACCTCCCTGAGATCCACATGACACCTACCCTGCCCTCCTCATGATGGTGTGGTGAAGTTCAGATGAACCACGTATGTGAAGGTGGTATTTCAAAAATTGAAATGCATTAGTGCTGTCCTTCGCCAAGCGCCACAGAAGGCATGACATCAAATCAGTCTCCAAGATGCAACATCTAAGTTACACAGGATAGATGCGGGGACATAGGGGAGGGGAATGCCTACAGTACAGCTGGTCAGGAAGGCTCCCGGGTGAGGCAGGTGGGAAGCGTGGGGCCTGCCTCTCCCGTCCTGCCCTACGCGGCATTCCTGCTTGCCTCACCCTCCCTCTGTTCCTCCATTGAGCAACGTGACCCCAGAGGCCTGGCCAGGTCCCCTGCCACCTACTTGGACAGCTCCATAGCCTATGGAGAGAATCTGAGCTGGGATGTGTCCCTTCCAGAAAGCTGTCAGCCCCTCCTCCTGCAGGATCTGCCTAGAGGCCTGGAAGATGCCATGGTACTTTGCGTTGGGGTCCCTTCGAGACAGGCGCTCATGCTGAAGCTGGGAATCAAAATAAAAAAGGTCAGGACAGCGGGGTGGGCTGGAATGTGCAGGGGAACTTTCAGAAAAGGCAAGCCCTTCATCTGGATAGAATTCCAAGTTTTCGGAACTGCTTTTGCGAGAAAGACTACACTTGTCCTCCAGTCCATTGCATGGAAAAAAGGGAAGAGTACCTGGAAACGGATCTTGATGACGTCGAAGGGACTGATCAGCGCCCGAGTGACAAGTCCAGACACAGACCCAGCCACTGCCACCTGGAGCTTGGTGTTATTCCTGCCATCTGGTTTGGGGTCATAGCCAACCATCCCTGCCTCTGGCCCACACAATGTCCATCAGTATCAAGCTAAATGCAAGAGATACGGAATAAACACCAGGCAAGTTTCTTATGGTCTCTGCTCAAATACCACCTCCTGAGAGCAGCCCTCCCTGACTAGACTGGAGTTCAAGTCAGGAACTCCAGGAGTTCAAGAGCTCAGGAGTTCAAGACCAGCCTGGGCAACACTGCAAAACCCCAACTCTACAAAAAATACAAAAATTTAAAAATAAAATAAAATAGCACTTGTTTTATTGTTCTTTACAGTACTTATTACTATGGCATATTCGTTTACTTTTTTAGAGACAGGGTCTCACTCTGTCGCCCAGGTTGGAATGCAGTGGTGCCATAACTCACTGCAGCCTTGAACTCCCGGGCTCAAGTGATTCTCTTGCCTCAGCCTCCCAATTAGCTGGGACTTACAGCTGCAGGCCTGGCTAAGTTTTTTTATTTTTGTAGCGATCAGGTCTCAATATGTTGCCCTGGCTGGTCTTGAATTCCTGGCCTCAAGTGATCCTCCTGCCTCAGCCTCCTGAATTGTTGAGATTACATGCATGAGCCACAGCACCCAGCGCACCATGGGTTATTTATACAGTACATTTGTTTCTTGTCTCTCTCCCTAACTAGAATGTAAGCCCATGGAAACATGGCCTTGGTCTCATTTGTTCACTCGTAAATTTCCAGTTCCTGGTATAGAACTCATCATGGTAAGTGCTTAATAATATTTGAGAATTGAATGAACAGGCTTGATAGGCAACTGTTGGTCCCAGAGAGCAACTGGCTTTCCAAGACATCTGGCAACTTTATAGCAAACTCCTGCTCACTGAGTGAGCCCACTCAAGTGTAATGCTGAGGGACTGAAGGACATGCAGGGCTTAGAACAGGGATTGGGATTCTTTAACAATCCCCCACTGTCCAAAGGAAGAGCCCTGAGGCCCTGAGCCCCTTAACCTTTCCCTTTCCCCTTCTGCACACACCTCAGGCCTCCCCGGCACAGTGGGGCCATGCTATGCTAGCAAATGATGCTTCTGGCCAGGCGCGGTGGCTCATGCCTATAATCCCAGCACGTTCGGAGGCCAAAGCAGGCAGATCAGCTGAGGTCAGGAGTTCAAGACCAGCCTGGCCAATATGGTGAAACCCTGTCTCTACTAAAAATACGAAATTAGCTGGGTGTGGTGGTGGGCGCCTGCAATCCCAGTTACTCGGGAAGCTGAGGAAGGAGAATCACGTGAGCCTGGGAGGCCGAGGTTGTCCTGACCCGAAATCATGCCATTGCACTCCAGCCTGGGCGACAGAGTGAGACTGCATCTCAGAAACAAAAAAACAAAACAAAACAAAAAAGTACCGAGCGCGTGGCTCAGGCCTGAAATCCCAGCACTTTGGGAGGCCAAGGCGGG
>NW_012098097.1:8327221-8329313 GCF_000951045.1 Mandrillus leucophaeus
GGGGGAGGAGGGGGGATACTGCCTACAGGATGACAGCCTCCACCCCAGACATCAATTCCTTGTCTCCTCTCACCCACCCTGGAACTCCTCCCCAGGCGCCCATGAGGAAGTTTAAACATGCGGCAAGCGACTGAGAGGCAAAACCTCTCCAGGAGTTACCCAGGGACCGCTCAGGTCACACAGAGCAGTGTCAGTTTCCCGCCCATCTGGGCAGGAAGGAGGAGCAAGCCCGAGTGGCAGGTGTCCTGGATCGGTGTCAAGAGGAGACCGGAGCATAGCAGGCTCTTCCCGGTGTTCGGGTGCCCATGTGCCCAAGGGTTCAGCTGAGCAGTTCTGCAGAGGTCTCCGCGTGGGTACTTAGGTGTCCACGTGTGCCTCGGGGTGTGTTTTTTCTCCCCGAGTCCGAGGGGACGCCCTGGAACTCAGGTGCTCAAGGGCGAGAGCGGGGCTCTGCCGCCGGTGTCCCTGGAGATGCTTCTCGGGTCAGGTGTGACACGTGTGTACACAGTCCCCGCCCCTCGTAAGCGCCCGGGTGCGTGTGCTCCCTCCCTACCGCCCTGCGGAGCGAGGGTGCAGGTCCCCGAGAGGACGGCGAGAAGGACGGAGGTAGAGGTTACTCACACGGCTCGGCGGGTGCGGCCCGGCTACGCGCGCTCTGCTCTCTCCCGCACCTCGCGCAGTCTTAACAGCAAAACTCTACTGAGCTCGGGCGAAAGTGGCGGTCTCCTGGGCCAATCACCGTGCAGCTCCCCGCCAGACGCTGGACCAATGGTTTTGCGCTTGAGGTCTGGCAACCGCCTCCCGCAAGGTATCACTGGGTAATGTAGTCCTTTGCGACCAAGGGCAGGTCCGCTGGACGGCGCACAGCCTCCTGGGAGATGTAGTCCGGCTGCTCGCGGGCGCGCGAGGGCGACCGACGCGTTAGAAGGAGGTGGCTTGCGAAGCCGGGCTGCGACCTTAGGGGTCGCGGTGCTCTGGCGTGTGGCTCGAAAGTCAGCCTGCAGGCGGAGTCCAAGGTTAGGGCGCGGTGAACTTGACGCGCTTTCCTTAAACTCTGTTAATGACACAACACGGATAATCTCAACTTGGTAAAGATGGCAGGAAGCCTAGCAAAAACCTGGAGGACGTGGGGAAGAGAATAGATGAGAACAGTCTCCTCGGGGACAGGGAGGGCAAAAACACTAGTGTCTCCCCGTCTCACCCCGAGTTTTGGTATTTCTCATTATAAAAGTAATATTAAAAGTATATAGACAAAAAATGTAGAAACGAAGGAGGAAATGATTCATCCTGCCGCCCTCACACAGCTAGCGTCACGGTTTTGCACGACAGGATTGCCTCCTGACTTTTAAATTGCATTTTTTTATATTCGTGTTATTTTGACGCACAATTTTAAGACATTTTTATTGTAGAAAATTTCAAGATATACAGAAAATTTCAAGATATACCTGATGAAGCCGCGTAGAGTCGCTATCCGACCTCAGCAGTTACACGACCCACGGGGCAGTCTGTTTCCTGTGTTTCTGCACCTACCTCGCACCCGCTGCCCAGTGTTATTTTGAAGTAAATACCAGACATCATGTGTCCTCACCAGTAAATATTTCAGTATATGTCTTTAAAGGACAAACATTCCCTTTTTAATACGTATACATTATGTTTCATACACAAAACTGTCACTTCGACCCCCAAAAAATACTTTCTTAATATGAAGTATGAATTACTGTTTACACTCCTCTAAATGAAAAAAAGTCCTTCTTTTTTTTTTTTTTTTCTGAGACAGAGTTTTGCTCTTGTCGCCCAGGCTGAGTGCAATGGCGCTATCTCAGCTCACTGTAACCTTTGCCTCTGAGGTTCACACGATTCTCCTGCCTCAGCCTCCCGAGTAACTGGGATTACACGCGGGCACCACTATGCCCAGCTAATGTTTTGTATTTTTAGTAGAGACGGGGTTTTGCCATGTTGGTCAGTCTGGTCTCAAACTTTTTTTTTTTTTTTTTTGAGGCAAGAGTCTCATTCTGCCACCCAGGCTGGAGTGCAGTGGCACGATCTCGACTCACCGCAACCTCCACCTCCCGGGTTCAAGTGATTCTCCTGC
>NW_012098097.1:8329518-8331269 GCF_000951045.1 Mandrillus leucophaeus
TTTTTTTTTTTTGAGATGGAGTCTCACTCAGTCGCCCAGGCTGGAGTGCAGTGGCACGATCTCAGCTCACTGCAAGCTCTGCCTCCTGGGTTCACGCCTTCTCCTGCCTTTGCCTCCCGAGTAGCTGGGACTACAGGCGCCCGCCACCACGCCCTGCTAATTTTTTGTATTTTTAGTAGAGACGGGGTTTCACCGTTGTCTCGATCTCGTGACCTCATGATCCGCCCGCCTCGGCCTCCCAAAGTGCTGGGATTACAGGTGTGAGCCACCGCGCCCAGCCAATGTCCTTCTTAAAACAAGTTTGCTTTTCTAAGTGACAGAGCTCAGAAAACAAACAAACAAAAATGTTTGTCTGAATTGAGATCTTGGTTGGGTGCAGTGGCTCACACCTATAATCCCAGCACTGGGAGGCTGAGGTAGGTGGATCACTTGAGGTCAGGAGTTCAAGACCAGCCTGACCAACATGGTGAAACCACGTCTCTACTAAAAATACAAAAATTAGCCAGGCGTGGTGGTAGGCGCTTGTAATTCCAGCTACTTGGGAGGCTGAGGCAGGAGGATCATTTGAACCTGGGAGGGAGAGGTTACAGTGAGTTGAGATCGTGCCACTGCATTCCAGCCTGGGCAACAGAGTGAGACTCCATCTCCAAGGAAAAAAAAAACATTTGAGATCTCAACTGAACATTGCAACTGGAAGTCCTTTTAAAAATCTATCGTTTTTCTCAAGTTTACTTTTTTTTTTTACTTGAAATTTATTTTCTTTCATTTCCTTTCATTTTCCTTTCTTTCTCTCTATTTTATTTTATTTGTTTTTTAAGAAACTAGATAGAGCCAGGCTGGGGGTGCACACCTGCAACCCCACTATTAGGGAGACTGAGGCAGGAGGATCCCTTGAGCCCAGAAGCTCAAAGATATAGTGCGCAATAATGGTGCCTGTGAAAAGCCACTGTGCTCCAGCCTGGGCAACGTAGCAAGACTCCATCTCTACAAAAACTAAATAATACATTTTTAAAAAGAAAGAAATTAAGTGGTTTATGCTGTGGCATTTTCCCTAGTCTGGATTTTGCTGATAGCATCCCTATGGAGTTGTTTCCACATCTTCCCGTGTCCCTTGTGTTTTTTGTTTGTTTGTTGTTGTTGTTGTTGTTTTTGAGACGAAGTCTCACTCAGTTGTCCAGGCTAGAGTGCAATGGTGCAATCTCAGCTCACTGCAACCTCTGCCTCCTGAGTTCAAGGGATTCTCCAGCCTCAGCCTCCCAAGTAGCTGGGATTACAGGCACCCACCATCATGTCCGGCTAATTTTTGGTAGAGACGAGGTTTCACCATGTTGGCCAGGCTGGTCTCGAACTCCTGACCTCAGCTGATCTGCCTGCTTTGGCCTCCCGAAGGGCTGGGATTATAGGCGTGAGCCACCACACCTGGCCCCTGTGCCCCTTGTCTTCTCTGCTAATTGGTAGTTAGATCTAAAAGGTTTGATTAGACTGGGTTTGACTTTTTTTTTTTTTTTTTTAAGATAAGGTCTCACTTTGTCTCCCAGGCTAGAGTGCAGTGATACGATCTCAGCTCACTGCAGCCTCTACCTCTTGGGTTCAAGCTGTCTTCCTGCCTTAGCCCCTAGTAGCTGGGACTACAGGCGCACGCCACCACACCCAGCTAATTTTTTGTATTTTTTGTAGAGATGGGGTTTTGCCCATGGTGGTCTTGAACTCCTGAGCTCAGGCATTCCACCTGCCTCAGCCTCCCAAAGTGC
>NW_012098097.1:8334439-8335148 GCF_000951045.1 Mandrillus leucophaeus
ACAGAATCTCACTCTGTTACCCAGGCTGCAGTGCAGTGGCACAGTCTTGGCTCACTGCAACCTCCTCCTCCCAGATTCAAGCAATTCTCCTGTCTCAACCTCCCAAAGAGCTGGGACTAAAGGCACACACCACCATGCCTGACTACTTTTTGTATTTTTAGTGGAGACGGAGTTTCACCGTACTGGTCAGGCTGGTCTCAAACTCCTGACCTCAGGTGATCCGCGTGCCTTGGCCTCCCAAAATGTTGGGATTACAGGCGTGAGCCAGTGTGCCCAGCCTAATTTTTGTATTTTTAGTAGAGATGGGGTTTCACCATGTTGGCCAGACTGGTCTCAAACTCCTGACCTCAAGTGATCTGCCCACTTGAGCCTCCCAAAGTGCTAGGATTACAAGCATGAGCCACCGTGCCTGGCCTTAATTTTTGTTAGAGACAGGATCTCCCTATGTTGCTCAGGCTGGTCTTAAACTCCTGGGCTCGGGTGATCCACCCACCTCAGCTTCCCAAAGTCCTGGGATTACAGGTGTAAGCCACCATGCCTGGCCTGTACCAAAGAAATCTTTGCCTAGTCAAAGGTCATAAATATTTTCTCCTATGTTTCCTAATAGAAATTTTACAGTTTTAGGTTTTACGTCTAGGTCTCTGATCCATTTTTAGTTAATTTTTGTTTGGTATGAGATATTGAAGGTTTTTTTTTTTTTTTTTTTCTT
>NW_012098097.1:8335198-8337174 GCF_000951045.1 Mandrillus leucophaeus
TGTCTCCCAGGCTAGAGTGCAGTGATACGATCTCAGCTCACTGCAGCCTCTACCTCTTGGGTTCAAGCTGTCTTCCTGCCTTAGCCCCTAGTAGCTGGGACTACAGGCGCACGCCACCACACCCAGCTAATTTTTTGTATTTTTTGTAGAGATGGGGTTTTGCCCATGGTGGTCTTGAACTCCTGAGCTCAGGCATTCCACCTGCCTCAGCCTCCCAAAGTGCTAGGATTACAGGTGTCAGCCACTGCACTTGGCCTGATTTTTAAAATGTATTTATTTTTTGCGATGGAGTCTCACTCTGTCCCCCAGGTTGGAGGCAGTGGCGTGGTCACAGCTCACTGCAACCTCCAACCTCACCAGCTGTATGACAGTTCTAGTTCCTCCACATTTCTACCAGTACTTGGTAAGGTCAGTCTTTATAATTTTACCTGTTTTTTTAGGTACTCAGTGGTATCACATTATGTGATAGGGAAATTACATTGTGCCTGACCTGATTTTCTTTGTTTGTTTGTTTGTTTGTTTTTTGTAGAGATAGGGTCTTGCTGTCTTGCCCAGGCTGTAGCGCAGTGGCACAATCTTGGCTCACTGCAACCTCCGCCTCCCCAGTTCAAGCAATTCTCTTGCCTTAGCCTCCTGAGTAGCTGGGATTACAGGCGCCCTCCACCATGCCCGGCTAATTTTTGTATTTTTAGTGGAGATGGGATTTCACCATGTTGGTCAGGCTGGTCTCGAACTCCTGACCTCAGGAGATCCACCTGCCTCAGCCTCCCAAAGTGCTAGGATTATAGGCGTGAGCCACGGTGCCCAGCCAATTTTTTTTTTTTTTTTTTTTTTTTTTTTTATGAGACTACTTACATGGTGGTGTGTATTTCCATGAGGAACATCGTAATGCCTGCTTGTCTCTCATTTTGTGATGTTTGTAGCCATTGTGCCTCAAAAAAGAATTGGTTCCTGGCCAGACGCAGCGGCCCATACCTGTAGTCCCAGCACTTTGGGAGACCAAGGTGGGTGGGTCACCTGAGGTCAGGAGTTCGAGACCAGCCTGGGCAACATTGTGAAACCCCATCTCTACTAAAAATACAAAAATAAATAAATAAATAAATCCAAAATTAGTGGGGCATGGTGGCACACGCCTATAGTCCCAACTATTTGGGAGGCTGAGGCAGGAGAATGGCTTGACCGGGAGGTGGAGATTCCAGTGAGCCGAGATGGCTCCACTGCACTCCAGCCTGGGCGATAGAGCAAGACTCCATCTCAAAAAAAAAAAAAAAGGCTGCCCCATTTTATTTTTTCACCAGCTGTATGACAGTTCTAGTTCCTCCACATTTCTACCAGCACTTGGTAAGGTCAGTCTTTATAATTTTACCTGTTTTTTTAGGTACGCAGTGGGTTATCACACTATGTGATAGGGAAGTTAATTTGCATTTCCCTGATCACTGATGTTGAATGTCTTTTCAGGTCTCTTTCTTCCTTCCTCTGCCTCTCTCTGTTTCTCTTTCTTTCCATAGGGTCTCACTATGTTGCCCAGGCTGACCACAAATCTTTTCATATCTTCTTGTGAAGTATCTATTCAAATCTTTTTGTTTGTTTTGTTTTGTTTTGTTTTGTTTTGAGACAGTGTCTCCCTCCGTCACCCAGGCTGGAGCCACACCACTGATCTTTGATCAAGATATCCTCCTGGCCCTGCACAGTGGCTCAGGCCTGTAATCCCAGCACTTTGGGAGGCCAAGGTGGGTGGATCACCTGAGGTCAGGAGTTCGAGACCAGCCTGACCAATATGATGAAATCCCATCTCTACTAAAAATACAAAAATTAGCTGGGTGTGGTGGCAGGTGACTGTAATCCCAGCTACTTGGGAGGCCGAGACAGAAGGATTGCTTGAACTCAGGAGGTGGAGGTTGCTGTTAGCCAAGACCACGCCACTGCACTCCAGCACTCCAGCCTGGGTGACAAAGCGAGACTGTGTCTCAAAAAAA
>NW_012098097.1:8338093-8343258 GCF_000951045.1 Mandrillus leucophaeus
TTGTATTTGGATATTTAATCATTCTAGTACATGGAACTCTGTTTTTGTTGAAAAGTCTATTCTTTCTCTACTAAATTGCTTTGTTCATGTTTGTTGAAAATCAGTTCATATGTACACAAAATGATGACCTTTTTTCTTTTTTCACTCAATGCAAGTCATGATAAGCATTGTCCACATAGGAAAAAGAGAGTTAAACATGTTGCCGGGCACGGTGGCTCATGCCTGTAATACCAGCACTTTGGGAGGCCGAGGTGAGTGGGTCACCTGAAGTCAGAAGTTCAAGACCAACCTGGTCAACATGGCGAAACCCCATCTCTACTGAACGTACAAAAATTAGCTGGGTGTGGTGGCAGGTGTCTGTAATCCCAGTTACTCAGGAAGCTGAAGCAGGAGAATCGCTTGAACCCAGGAGGCAGAGGTTGCAGTGAGCTGAGATCACGCCACTGCACTCCAGCCTGGGTAACAAGAGTGAGACTCCATCTCAAAAAAAAAAAAGGTGTTAAGGTGGGCTTGGGGTGGTGACTCATGCCTGTAATCCCAGCACTTTGGGAGGCCAAGGCGGGTGGATCACTTGAAGTCAGGAGTTTGAGACTAAGGGAGGAGACCACCCCTCATATCATCTTATGCCCAATTTCTGCCTCCAAAGAAAGAAGAAGTAAAAACTGAAAGGGAGAAATGAAATCCACAGGCAGACAGCCCAGCACCGCACCCTGGGCCTGGTAGTTAAAGAGTGACCCCTGACCTAATCGGTTATGTTATCTATAGATTACAGACAATGCATAGAAATGCACTGTGAAAAATCCCTATCTTGTTTTGTTCTGATCTAATTACCAGTGCATGCAGCCCCCAGTCACATACCCTCTGCTTGCTGAATCGATCACAACCCCCTCACACGCACCCCCTCAGAGTTGTGAGCCCTTAAAAGGGACAGGAATTGCTCACTCCGGGGGCTCGGTTCTTGAGACAGAAGTCTTGCCGATGCTCCCGGCCAAATAAACCGCTTCCTTCTTTAACTCGGTGTCTGAGGAGTTTTGCCTGCGGCTCATCCTGCTACAAGACCAGGCTGGCCAACATGGTGAAGCCCTGTCTCTACTAAAAATACAAAAATTATCTGGGCGTGGTGGAAGGCACCTGTAATCCCAGCTACTCAGGAGGCTGAGGCAGAAGAATCACTTGAACCTGGGAGAAGGAGGTTGCAGTGAGCCGAGATCACTCCACTCCAGCCTGGGCAACAGCAAGACTCTATCTCAAAAATAAACAAAAATAAATAAATAAATAAAGATGTTAAGGTGGCCCGTAATGAGCAGAACCTAAAAAACAAATTTGACTTCCTGTTCTAGTCGGAAGCGTTTCTCACTGTGGCCTTCGGGCTGCACTGTCCTCCCTCACTGCCTTTGTCTCCTTGCTTAGGGATTGCCTTATGTCCCCATGCAAGTGCAGCCTTCATGCTTTATCTCTGTTGTCCAGGTCAGTTTGTGAACTGATGGCTAACCTCTTTCCAGATCATCTCTTTGGCTAAGGAGATCTTTGGCCCTACTTTGTCTTCCTGAACTACAGCAAACCTACATTTTAGAATGGACCTCTTCAAAGGCCAATCAGCAGAGAAGCCAGGAAGGACCTTTGACTACGGCTAATTATAGGGTGACTTAGATGCAGGGCACCACAGATGGTCAGAACTGGAAAGATTCATGGACGTCATTTCATCTGGCCGGGGCCCAGAAGGACTAGGAGATGTGCCTGTGGTCCCTCAAGGTCAGGTGGCAAATTGGTGACTGGGATGAGATGAGACTGGAGGTAGATGCTAGTTTTCCTGGGCTTACCTGGATTGTAGTTTTTATACATTTGAAATTTGGCCATTTCATTTTAAGTTAAATATGTTAATTCGTAAATATGAAAAGAGAAACCAGAAAGTAACGGTTCCTGTCAGCTTGGGGAAGTGAATCCTTTTGTGACCTCACCAACACTTACCCTAAAGAGGCCTATAAAAAGCTCCTTTGGACTTCCCCCGCCTCCTCAGAAGGAGTAAATATCTCCTTGGCCTTGACCAAATAGAGGTGGTATTTAGCAGCTGCTTGAGTTGATGCTTCTGAGGCAAATGAGTCTCGTAACATCTAAATGAGTTGGTCAGCTCTCTGTAAGAAGCCTGAAAGTCAGAAGGCAGCTTGCTGTGTGTCTCTGGCAAGTAACTTTCCCTCTCTGGGCTGCAGTTCCTTCATCTGTACAGATGGAGTTGGACTACAGGGTAGGTCAAGCCTTGCTGCTTCTGCACCTCCACAGTTCTAAAATATAATCTGCATTTTTTTTTTTTTTTTTTTGAGACGGAGTTTCGCTCTGTTGCCTGGAGTGCAATGGTGCAATCTTGGCTCACTGCAACCTCCGCCTCCCAGGTTCAAACAATTCTCCTGCCTCAGCCTCCCGAGTAGCTGGGATTACAGGTGCACACCACTATGCCTGGCTAATTTTTGTATTTTTAGTAGACACGGGGTTTCACCATGTTGGTGAAACATGGCTGGTCTGGAACTCCTGACCTCAGGTGATCTGCCCATCTTGGCCTCCCAAAGTGCTAGGATTACAGGTGTGAACCACCGCACCCAGCCATAATCTGCCTTTTTAGTAAACATCCTAAGTGGTTCTCAGTTTCAGCTGATACAAGAATCACTGTACGCTTGTTTTATTTTTTTGTTTGTTTTTTATTTTTTGTTTGAGATGGGGTTCCACTCTGTTGCTCAGACTGCAATGCAGTGGCTCGATCTCGGCTCACTGCAAGCTCTACCTCCCAGGATCAAGCAGTTCTCCCACCTCAGCCTCCTGAGTAGCTGGGACCACAGGTGTGTGCCACAATACCCAGCTAATTTTCTGTATTTTTGTAGAGATGGAGTTTTGCCATGTCGCCCGGGCTGATCTTAAACTCCTGGGCTCCAGCAATCTGTTTGGGTCAGCTTCCCAAAGTGTTGAGATTACAGGAGTGAGCCACTGTGCCTGGCCAGATGTTTATTTTAAAATGTGGATTACCTCCTACCTAGGGACACTTATCCTGATCAAGCAGGTCTGGGTGGGGCCTGGGAATAAGCATTTTGGTTGGTGGCCCACACTTTCAGGGACCAGACTGAACTGGAGATATCTCAGCTGATGATCCCAGGATGCCCTTGCTTCTTTCTACCTTCTTTTCACTCAGGATAAGATGAAGAGCCTCTTTTTTCTTTTCTTCTTCTTCTTCTTTTTTTTTTTTTTTTAAATGGAGATGGAGTCTCATTATGTTGTCCAGGCTGGTCTCGAGCTCCTGGCTTTAAGCAATCACCTCGCTTCAGCCTCCCAAAGTGCTGGGATCAAGCATTTGAGTCACCATATGACTGGACTTTAAAAAAAAAAAAAAAACTCATCAAATATTGAGGGGCTGTTTTGACCAGACACTGTTTCAGATGCTGGAGATTAAGCAGTGAACCAATCAGAATTCTTGCCCTCTTGGATCTGACTTTCTTTCACTCAGCAATATGCAGCTAAGGTTTTTCCACAATTTCTCCTGGCCTGATAGTGTGTTGCTTTTTGGTGCTGAATAACGTCTCATTGTGTGGATCCAGCACACAGTTTGCTTATCCATTCATCTATTAAAGGATATCTTTTTTTTTTTTTCTTTTTTGAGATGGAGTCTCTCCGTGTCCCCCAGGCTAGAGTGCAGTGGCATGATCTCAGCTCACTGCAACCTCTGCCTCCCGGGTGCAAGCCATTCTCCTGCCTCAGCCTCCCAAGTAGCTGGGACTACAGGCATGTGCCACCATGCCCGGTTAATTTTTTGTATTTTTAGTAGAGATGGGATTTCACCTTGTTAGCCAGGATGGTCTCGATCTGCTGACCTTGTGATCCTCCCGCCTCGGCCTCCCAAAGTGCTGGGATTACAGGTGTGAACCACCCCACCTGGCCTTAAAGGATATCTTAGCTGGGCGCGGTGGCTCATGCCTGTAATTCCAGCACTTTGGGAGCTGAGGCGGGCAGATCACGAGGTCAGGAGTTCGACATCAGCCTGGCCAACATAGTGAAACCCCTGTCTCTACTAAAAATACAAAAAATTAGCTGGGCATGGTGGTGGGCACCTGTAATCCCAACTACTCAGGAAGCTAAGGCAGGAGAATTGCTTGAACCTAGGAGACAGAGGTGGCAGTGAGTCGAGATCGTGCCATTGCACTCCAGCACAGGTGACAGTGTGAGACTCCGTCTTAAAACAAAAAAACAAAAAAACAAAGAAAAGAACATCTTAGTTGCTTCCGAGCTTTAGCATTTATGAATAAAGTTGCTATAAGCCTTCATGTGCAGGTTTTGGTATGAATGTAAGTCTCTGTCATTTTATTTTATTTATTTTTAAATGAGATGGGGTGTGCCCAGGCTGGTCTCCAACTCCTGACCTCAAGCAATCCACCCACCTTGGCCTTCCAAAGTGCTGAGATTACAGGCGTGAGCCACCATGCCTGGCCTCCATTTTATTTTTTAAAACTTAAGAGAGCTACAGGGCTGAGGAAATAATGAGAAGCCAACCACTGCTGGAGTATTCTGGAGGAAGTCCTGATAGGCTGCAGGCCCCAAAGATAGGGGCACCTCGGCAACAGTTCCTTTTTTTTTTGTTCTTTCAGATTTACTCAGCAAATGACTCAAACACCAGGAAACTAAAATTTAAAAAAAAAAAAGAAAGAAAGAAAGGATTCACTGTCCAGTAACTTTCAATAGCTGATTTCTTATGCATTTCGACTTTCTTCTGTCGCTCTTCTGAGGGGAGTCAAACATCAAGAGGCTACAGGGGGCCAGGTGCAGTGGTTCACGCCTGTAATCCCAGCTCTTCAGGAGGCGGAGGTGGGCGGATCATCTGACGTCAGGGGTTTGAGACCTGGCCAACGTGGTGAAACCCTGTCTCTACTACTAATAAAAATTAGCTGGGTGCAGTGGCTCACGCCTCTAATCCCAGCACTTTGGGAGGCCGAGGCAGGCAGATCACCTGAGGTCAGGAGTTTGAAACCAGCCTTGCCAACATGGTGAAACCCCGCCTCTACTAAAACTATAAAAATTAGCTGGCGCCGGGCACGGTGGCTCAAGCCTGTAATCCCAGCACTTTGGGAGGCCGAGACGGGCGGATCACAAGGTCAGGAGATCGAGGCCATCCTGGCTAACACGGTGAAACC
>NW_012098097.1:8348068-8352117 GCF_000951045.1 Mandrillus leucophaeus
AAAAAAAAAAAAAAATGATGATGACTACTTTTGGGAGCTCCAAATCTAAGCAGCAGGCTATGAGAAAATGGGTCTAAAGCCTCCTCAAATCCATAGCAAATCAGGCAGGGTGGCCATGTCAGTACTCCCAGGACAGAAACAGATTTTCTCCTGTCCCAGTATTGATACATTTCCTTCCACTGTGCTTTTGCTGTATTTAAGTGATGTGTTTTTGTTTTTAACACAATTATAATCCTACTGTACATGTAAGATTATGTACTTTTACTTAACATTGTACTATGATGATGTTTTCCATGTTTTTAAAGTTTTTCATAAATTATATTTTTTGTTGGTTGTATCATGATCTTTTTCTTCTTTTATGAGATGGGGTCTTGCTCTGTTGCCCAGTGGCACGGTCATGATTCATCGCAGCCTTGACCGCCCAGACACATGCAATTTTTCTCCCACTTCAGCTTCCTGAGTAACTGGGACCTCAGGTGTGTACCACCATGCCCGGCTAATTTTTATTTTATTATTTGTAGAGATGAGGTTTTCCTGTGTTGTCCAGGCCGGTCTTCAACTCCTGGGATCAAGCAGTCCTCCCGTCTTAGCCTTCCAAACTGCTTGGATTACAGGCGTGAGCCACTGCACCTGGCTCAGAATGATTTTTAAAGTGTATTTATATTAAGATATAATTCACGTAACATAAAAAACATCACAAAACTGTATGTTTACAAATATACAGCTCCATGGGGTTTGTTTAGTGTATTGTGCGATCATCACCACTATCCAATTCCAGAACTTTTTTTTTTTTTTTTGAGACGGAGTTTTGCTCTTGTCGCCCAGGCTGGAGTGCAGTAACACAATCTTGGCTCACTGCAACCTCTGCCTCCCAGGTTCAAGCGATTCTCCTGCCCCAGCCTCCTGAGGGTGGGGAGGCATTACAGGCGCCCGCTACCATGTGAAGCTAATTTTCGGATTTTTGGTAAAGACAGGGTTTCGCCCTGTTGGCCAGCTGGTCTCGAATTCCTGACCTCAAGTGATCCACCCACCTCGGCCTCCCCAAGTGCTGGGATTACAGGCGTGAGCCACCGCGTCTGGCTAGCACCATCTTATTAATACATTCCCACCAGCAAGGTCTGCGGTTCCAGTCCCTCGCCATCCCCGCTAACACTCGGTGTTTTCTCTTTGGTGGACACTCATGTGCTTCTGCATGAGCGTTTTTCCCTCCTTTCCCCACGCCTCAGCTCTGGAGTCACCGCCTCTCTGAAGTCTCTCCTGACCCCATCCAAGTCTGTGTCCCTTCTGCTCCCCATCCCCTGCTGGCTTGTGGGATGGATTACTGCTCAGTATCTGCCACAGTATCTCCGGCTCCTGAGGGCTGGTGTTTGGTAACTTTCTTATGCATCTCTGTCTCCAGCATCTGGGCCTGTGTTCGAAGCCTGGGTAGACACTAGAGTGCAGGGATGAGGGAAGTGATTTCCCCCTTCCACATCCTCATCTGCCTCCACCCCAAGAAAGTATTTATAGACAGGGAATCATGCGAGTGGAGAACTACGTATATAGCAGGGTTGAGTAGAGGAAGATGGGATATGTCCACAGACGTCTTTTCTTTGCTCCCCTTTGTGGTGGGGGTTCTGAAGATGTCAGGGACTGTGGGGATTGGCTGCTTGGTAGACAGGCATGAATGATGGGGTATCAGGACTAGATTCAGCTGCCCTGAAAGTGACAGAGCCCTACAACAATAGTGGCTTGAATTTATCAAAGTCCAGAGTAAGCTGACCAGGGCTGGTTCAGCCACTGTCTCCATCAACTTCCCAGGAGCACCTCTCCCTTCCAGCCCCCCATGCCACAACCCCTAGGGCACAAGTACCCAACCCAGTATGGGTCCGTGGCCTGGAAGGAGCTGGGCCCCACAGCAGGAGATGATGGTGGGCGAGCAAGCTTTACCGCCTCCTGTCAGATCAGTGGTGGCATTAGATTCTCATAGGAGCATGAATGCTACGTGAACTGCGTATACGAGGGATCTAGGTTGCATGCTCCTTATGAGAATCTAATACCTGATGATCTGAGGTGGAACAGTTTCATCCCCAAACCATTCCCCCTCCACCGTGGGAAATTGTTTTCCATGAAACCGGAAACTAGTGGTGCCAAAAAGGTTGGGGACCGCTGCCCTAGGGTGTGGCCCTCAGTGTCAGCAGCCAGAGCTCCAGACATCACATGGGTAGTGAAGCAACAGGATGGAGACAGGATTGCAAGAGAAAGGGGTTCCAGGAAGGTTATCTGAGGCTGCCATGTGAAAATTCTGCTTGGATCCTATTGGCCAGAGCTGAGTCACATGGCTGCACCTAAATGTCAGCAGCTGGGACAGGTGGCCTTTACTCTGGGTAGTCATAGGCAAGCTAAAAATTGGGTATTCTCTGGCTGGGCATGGTGGCTCACGCCTGTAATCCCAGCACTTTGGGAGACCGAGGTGGGTGGATCACTTGAGGTCAGGAGTTCGAGACTACCTTGGCCAATATGGTGAAACCCCATCTCTACTAAAAATACAAAAATTGGCCGGGCGTGGCAGTGGATGCCTGTAATCCCAGCTACCTGGGAGGTTGAGGCAAGAGAATTGCTTGAACCTGGGAGGCAGAGGTTGCAGTGAGCCAACGTTGTGCCACTGCACTCCAGCCTGGGTGAAAGAGTGAGACCTTGTCAAAAATAATAATAATAATTGGGCATTTTCCTATTATGGAAGAGGAGAGGGGAAGGTGGCAGATAGCATGTCCGCCCAGATGGATAGATGAAGAGAAACATCTATTGAGGAAGTATACGATTCCTCTGGCATTAGGCTGGATATTTTATTTTATTTTATTTTGTTTTTCGAGATGGAGTTTCGCTCTTGTCGCCCAGGCTGGATTGCAATGATGCGATTCAGGTCACTGCAACCTCCACCTCCTGGATTCAAGTGATTCTCCTGCCTCAGCCTCCTGAGTAGCTGGGATTACAAGCAAGGGACACCAGGCCTGGCTAATTTTTTGTATTTTTAGTAGAGATGGGGTTTCACCATGTTGGTCAGGCTGGTCTCAAACTCCTGACCTCAAGTGATCGACCTGCCTCAGCCTCCCAAAGTCCTGGGATTACAGGCTTGAGCCACTGTGCCCGTCCAGGCTGGGTATTATATACATTAGTCACGTCTCCCAAAAACCCTAGGAGGCCAACATCATATTCCGTCATACTGCTGAGGAGACAAGCTCAGGGGCATCAGGCACCTTGCCCAAGGTCACATAACTAGCAGGATCTGGAGCTGGGACCAAGAACCCGGGTCTGTGGGATTTCGTTATGCACCGCCCCAAATTCATACTTTGAGGCCCTAACCCCACAATGCAATGGTGTTATCAGTTTGCTCTCATACTGCTATGAAATACCTGAGACTTGGTAGTTTATAAGGGAAAGAGGTTTAATTGGCTCATGGTTCTGCAGGCTGTACAGGGAGCATGGCTGGGGAGGCCTCAGAAAACGTACAATCATGGCGGAAGGTGATGGGGAAGGGACATCTTACGTGGCTGGAGCAGGAGAAAGAGAGCAAAGGGAAAGGTGCCATATGCTTTCTTTTTTTTTTTTTTTTTTTTCTGACAGGGTCTCTGTTGCTCAGGCTGGAGTGTGGTGGCATGATGTTGGATCACTGCAACCTCTGCCTCCCAAGCTCAAGCGATACTCCGACCTCAGCCTCCCCAGTAGCTGGGATTACAGGCGCCTGCCATCACGCCTGGCTAATTTTTGTATTTTTAGCAGAGATGGGGTTTCACCATGTTGGCCAGGCTGGTCTCAAACTCCTGACCTCAAGTAATCTCCCCACCCGGCCTCCCAAGGTGCTGGCCCAGCTGCCCTCTGTTTTCGTTTGAGATCATGCTCCTCACCCATCTGTACTTTGAGTTCTACAGCTGAGGGGGAGAGGTCTTCTCCCCATGGATTACTTTTCTCAGACTGCAAAAGTGTTTGGAAGAGCGTCCTCATGGTCAGAAGGCATTTGAAAAACAACTTATATTCCTTACTCAGAACGAAATAGTTTTTGTTTGTTTTTT
>NW_012098097.1:8354597-8356196 GCF_000951045.1 Mandrillus leucophaeus
GCCGTTCTCCTGCCTCAGCCTCCCAAGTAGCTGGGACTACAGGCGCCCGCCACCACGCCTGGCTAATTTTTTGTATTTTTGGTAGAGATGGGGTTTCACCGTGTTAACCAGGATGGCCTTGATCTCCTGACTTTGTGATCCGCGCACTTCAGCCTCCCAAAGTGCTGGGATTACAGGGGTGAGCCAACGCGCCCGGCCGTTTTTTTTTTTTTTTTTTTTTTTGAGATAGAGTCTTGCTTTGTTGCCCAGGCCGGAGTGCAATGGCGTAATCTCAGCTCACTGCACTCTCTGCCTCCTGGGTTCAAGCGATTCTCCTCCCTCAGCCTCCTGAGTAGCTGGGACTACAGGCGTGCGCCATCACATCCAGCTAATTTTTGTATTTTTAGTAGAGACAGAGTTTCACCATGCTGGCCATGCTGGAACTCCTGACCTCAAGTGATCTGCCTGACTTGGCCTCCCAAAGTGCTGAGATTACAGGTGTGAGCCACCGTGCTGACTGGGGAAACTCCATCTGTATGGAAATACAAAAATTAGCCAGGTGTGGTAGCCAGTGCCTACAATCCCAGCTACTCAGGAGGCTGAGGCAGGAGAATTGCTTGAATTCGGGAGGCAGAGGTTGCAGTGAGCTGAGATCACGCCATTGCACGCTAGCCTGGGCGACAGCGAGATTCCGTCTCCAAAAAATAAAAATAAAAAAGGAAAATAAAATAAAAGAAAATATAAACAAGAAGAGCCAGGACATTCTGAGAAGAGCCATGGAAAAAGAATGGCCGATCTGACATCAGAATCTTAGTGTGCGGCACTAGCCCACAGACAGACTGCAGAGTAACAGAGGCCCAGAAACAGGAGCCCAGTATACAAAACACATGGACACTCAGTATACAGAACGTACCCTCTCGCAGGGGGCTGCCAATGGACCTGTGAGTAAATACTATCCAGACAAGCATGTAGCCATCTGGAAAAACGGAGAGCTGAATCCATCTCTCACACCAGTATCAGGATACCTTTAAACAAATCAAAGATTTACACAGGCCAGGCGCAGTGGCTCACGCCTGTAATCCCAGCACTTTGGAGGACCAAGGGGAGATCGCTTGAGCTCAGGAGTTGGAGACCAGTCTGGGCAACATGGTGAAACCTCATTGCTATTAAAAATACAAAAACTTAGCCGGACATGGTGGTGCATGTCTGTGGTCCCAGCTACTTGGGAGGCTGAGGTGGTAGGACTGGTTGAGCCCAGGAGGTGGAGGTTGCAGTGAGCCGAGGTCATGCCACTGCACTCCAGCCTGGGTGACAGAGTGAGACTCCATCTCAAAACAAAAAAAGGCCAGGCACAGTGGCTCACATCTGTAATCCCAGCACTTTGGGAGGCCTAGGTGGGTGGATCACCAGAGGTCAGGAGTTCAAGACCAGCCTGGCCAACATGAGGAAACCATCTCTACTAAAAAATACAAAAATCAGCCAGGCGTGGTGGCACATGAATGTAGTCCCAGCTACTTGGGAGGGTGAGGCAGGAGAATCGCTTGAACCCGGGAGGCGGAGGTTGCAGTGAGCCAAGATTGTGCCATTGCCCTTCCAGCCTGAGCAACAGAGCGAGACCCG
>NW_012098097.1:8359829-8360506 GCF_000951045.1 Mandrillus leucophaeus
CTTGGAGCTCACCTGGCCATGGGCTTAAATGTGTCATTTAGACATGACTTTGAGGCCAGGCATGGTGGCTTTCACCTGTAGTCCTAGCACTTTGGGAGGCTGAGGCAGGAGAATTGCTTGAGGCCAAGAGTTGAAGACGAACCTGGCCTGTAACATAGCAAGACCCTGTCTCTAAAAAAAAAAAAAAAAAGACAGAATTTTGTCTGGATGAGATAGAATGCCAAACCACTGCACACAGACAGGTAATTCAGTAGGGAAGTGAGATCAACATTTGTACAGAGAAATCAATACCTTCCCATAGAAAAATGACAGCTAGTTAGAAAACGGGAGGCCGGGCATACTGGCTCCCGCCTGTAATCCCAGCACTTTGGGAGGCTGAGGTGGGCAGATCACTTGAGCTCAGGAATTAAAGACCAGCCTGAGCAACATGGCGAAACCCCATCTCTACAAAAAGTACAAAAATTCTGTGGGCATGGTGGTACTTGCCTATAGTCCCAGCTACTCAGGAGGCTGAGGCAGGAGGACTGCTTGAACCCCTGTCTCTTATACACATCTAGATGTGTATAAGAGACAGAAATTAGCCAGGCATGGTGGTACTTGCCTATAGTCCCAGCTACTCAGGAGGCTGAGGCAGGAGGACTGCTTGAGCCCAGGAGTTTGAGACCACTCTGGGCAAC
>NW_012098097.1:8363966-8365036 GCF_000951045.1 Mandrillus leucophaeus
CCTAGGAGTTTGAGACCAGCCTGAGTAACATAGTGAGACCTCATCTCTACAAAAATATAAAAATCACCTGGGTGTGGTGGTGTGTTCCTGGAGTCAGCTACTTGGGAGGCTGAGGTGGGAGGATGGCCTGAGCCTGGGAAGTTGAGGTTACAGGAGCTGCAGCTGTGTCACTACACTCCAGCCTGGGTGACAGAGTGAGAGCCTGTCTCAAAAAACCCGCAAAACCAAAAAACAAAAACGTATGAATTCTTTTGCCCTCAGTAAGAACAGAATAAGAATCATGGATGGGCCCAGGGCTGACCAGAAGCTGCCTAAACTCAAAATGATTTACCAGGTGTGGGCACTAGCATAGATTAACCCACCTTGCGCTGGTTACTTAATACACCTTTTCCTGTGTAATCTTATAACCTACACTCAGCCTAAATTCTTTTGCTTTTTTTTGAGATGGAGTCTTGCTCTGTCACCCAGGCTGGGTGCGGTGGTGCAACCTCAGCTCACTGCAACCTCTGCCTTCTGGGTTCAAGTGATTCTCCTGCCTCAGCCTCCCAGATAGCTGGGATTACTACACGTTACACCACACCCGGCTAATCTGTGTGTGTGTGTGTGTGTGTGTGTGTGTGTGTTTTAACAGGGGGTTTCTGTCACTCAGACTAGAGTGCTATGGCACAATCTCGGCTCACTGCAACCTCTGCCTCCCAGGTTCAAGCAATTCTCCTGCCTTAGCCTCCCAAATAGCTGGGATTACAGGCACCTGCCACCACGCCTGGCTAATTTTTGTATTTTTAGTAGAGACGGGGTTTCACCATGTTGGCCAGGCTAGTCTGGAACTCCTGATCTCAAGTGATCCGCCCGCCTTGGCCTCCCAAAGTGCTGGGATTACAGGTATGAACCACCGCTCCCGGACAATTTTTGTGTTTTTAGTAGAGTCGGGGTTTTACTATGTTGAACAGGCTGGTCTTGAACTCCTGACCTCAAGTGATCCACCCACCTAGGCCTCCCAAAGTGCTGGGATTACAGAATTGAGCCACTGTGCCCATAGGAAGATGGAGGAAGGGAGGATGGAGGAAGGG
>NW_012098097.1:8365391-8367890 GCF_000951045.1 Mandrillus leucophaeus
GCCAGGCGCAGTGGCTCACGCCTGTAATCCCAGCACTTCGGAGGGCCAAGGCCAGGGGATCCCTTTAAGGGAGGAGACCACCCCTCATATCACCTTATGCCCAATTTCTGCCTCCAAAGAAAGAAGTAAAAACTAAAAGGGAGAAATGAAATCTACAGGCAGACAGCCCGGCGCCACACCCTGGGCCTGGTAGTTAAAGATCGACCCCTGCCTGATTGGTAATGTTATCAATAGATTACAGACATTGTATAGCAATGCACTGTGAAAATCCCTATCCTGTTTTGTTCCAATCTAATTACCGGTGCGTGCAGCCCCCAGTCACATACCCCCTGCTTGCTCAATCAATCACGGACCCCCTCACACGCACCCCCTTAGAGTTGTGAGCCCTTAAAAGGGACAGGAATTGCTCACTCGGGGAGCTCGGCTCTTGAGACAGGAGTCTTGCTGATGTCCCCGGCCGAATAAACGCCTTCCTTCTGTAACTCGGTGTCTGAGAAGTTTTATCTGCCGCTCGTCCTGCTACAACTTGAGTTGAGGAGTTGGAGTCCAGCCTGGGCAACATGGTGAAACCCCAGCGCTACTAAAAGTACAAAAATTTAGCCGGACATGGTGGTGCGCGTCTGTGGTCCCAGCTACTTGGGAGGCTGGGGTGGTAGGATTGGTTGAGCCCAGGTCTTGCCTGCGATCTGGGAGAAAGGTAGATGCTGACCGAAGGCAAAGACTCACAAGGGATTTGGTTGGCCAAAGGCTTGAAGAATTGGACCAGGTGCAGACTGTATGAGCTCTTAATGCCAAGATCCTAATCAGCAACTGTCACGATGCACTTAATCATTTCAGTTGCAAAACATCTGTGTACATAATCATGTTGGATCCTCACAGCAAACCTAGTAACATTTTCGTTGGTTTGATTTTTAAACAGATGAAGGAAGGGGGTGAGAGGTTAAGGGCCCTGGTCATGGCCAGGCGCCATGGCTCACACCAGTAATCTCAGCCCTTTGGGAGGCCGAGGCGGGTGGATCATTTGAGGCCAAGAGTTCAAGACTAGCCTGGGCAACATAGCAAAACCCCATTTCTATTAAAAATACAAACAACTAGCCAGACATGGTGGAACGTGCCTGTAATTCACTTGGGAAGCCGAGGTGGGAGAATCGCTTGAACTCGAGAGGTGGAGGTTGCAGTGAGCCGGGATTGAATCACTGTACTCCAGCTTGGGCTATAGAGTCTTGCTCTGTTTCTTTTTTCTCTTTTCTTTTTTTTTTCTTTCTTTTGAGACGGGGTCTTGCTCTGTCCCCCAGGCTGGAGTGCAGTGGCGTGATCTTAGCTCACTGCAAGCTCTGCCTCCTGGGTTCACACCATTCTCCTGCCTCAGCCTCCCGAGTAGCTGGGACCACAGGCGCCCGCCACCATGCTCAGCGAATTTTTTGTATTATTAGTAGAGACGGGGTTTCACTGTGTTAGCTAGGATGGTCTTGATCTCCTGACTTTGTCATCTGCCCACCTCGGCCTCCCAAAGTGCTGGGATTACAGGAGTGAGCCACTGTGCCCAGGCGAGTCTTGCTCTGTTTCGAAAAGAAAGAAAGAAAAGAAAGAAAAAAGGGAGCCCTGGTCACACAGCGAGGAATAAAGTCCCTGGCCTCAGGCCTGCAATCTCATGCTCTTTGTCTTACATCACACTGCTCCTGAGGGGCAGGAGCCTGGACTTTGCCCTCTTTGGACAGGCTGGGGAAAGAGGCAGGGTGGAGAGACAGGAGGAGGTTTTGTGGCCGTGGGGAGAGGGGGACAAGGGGCTGGGACCAGGATGGTACCAGGGAGCGTTTTCCCACAGCCTGTCCCTGGAGCCCCGCGGCGTCCCTGGTCCTGTGGGCTCTTGGCTCACCTCCTGCCGCTCTGCTCTGGCCTCTCTCCTCTATGCTTCCTGCCTTCCCCTCACCTGGCCCTCAGGGTTGTGCTTCCTTATGGGGACTGGAGTATGTGAGGCCTCACCTGTGGCCATGGTTTCAGGGCCACCTCCACGCTGACAATCCCTGGATCTGGATCCCCTGTCAGATCTGTCTCCTGAGCTCCAGGTGAACACACTCTGCTTTCTAGATGTTTGTCCTCAGGCACCTCAAATCCAACCCTCCAGCCTTTCTCCCCGCCTCACCCCACCCTGCCCATCTTCCCCTAGTTCCGCATCTCAACAAACAAAAGCCACAGATCCTCCCACTGCCCTGCAGCCATCTGGACCTGCCTTTCCCTCCATCCCAGGTCTTCCCAGCTCCTCCTCCTAAATACAGCTCAACGCCACTGGCTTAAATGGCCCTCTGCCACTCCCTTCACTGGGACAACCGAAGCAGATTCTTTTCTTTTTTTTTTTTTTTTGAGACGGAGTCCGCTCTGTCGCCCAGGCTGGAGTGCAGTGGCCGGATCTCTGCTCACTGCAAGCTCTGCCTCCCGGGTTTACGCCATTCTCCTGCCTCAGCCTCCCGAGTAGCTGGGACTACAGGTGCCCGCCACCTC
>NW_012098097.1:8371010-8373082 GCF_000951045.1 Mandrillus leucophaeus
TTTTTTTTTTTTTTTTTTTGAGACAGAGTCTCACTCTGTCGCCCAGGCTGGAGTGCAGTGGCGGGATCTCAACTCACTCAAGCTCCACCTCCCGGGTTCATGCCATTCTCCTGCCTCAGCCTCCTGAGTAGCTGGGACTACAGGCAACCGCCACCACACCCAGCTAATTTTTTTTGTATTTTTAGTAGAGACGGGGTTTCATCATGTTAGCCAGGATGGTCTCGATCTCCTGACCTTGTGATCCACCCACCTCGGCCTCCCAAAGTGCTAGGATTACAGGCATGAGCCATCACGCCTGGCCAAAACCTCATATATTTCACTGGGCCTCTCAAGTTTCTCCCCAGGTCCTATCCCCAGTGTCGTCCCTGGATAGGCAGTGTGGCTGCTGTAACAGACACCTCTCCTCCCCCCACATCAGCGGTGCAACACGGCTGATTTTTGTTTTGTTTTTCTGAGACAAAGTCTTGGTCTCTCTCTGCTGCCCAGGCTGGAGTGCAGTGGCAGAATCACGGCTCACTGTAGCCTCGACCTTCCAGACTCAAGCAATCCTCCTGCCTCAGCCTCCTGAGTAGCTGGGACTACAGGAGCACACCACTGTGTCAGTCTAATTTTTTGTAGAGACAGGGTCTCACTATATTACCAGGCTGTTCTCAATCTCCTGGGCTAAAGTGATCCTCCTGCCTCAGCCTCCCGAAGCGCTGGGATTATAGGAGCCACTGTGCCCCACCCTAGACATGTTCCAAATCTAACAGGTGCTCTGGGTCTTCTGCCGGCTCTCCTGCATCCACCCATAGGCAAGAGAAACAACAAAGTGGGGAGGCCACAAGGCCCAAACACACCACACACGTCAGGACTGGAGCGCATGGCTGCTTGGAACAGAAATGAGGTTGGGCACATGGTCCAGACAACTGGGAGAGAGCCAGGTGAGGTCACTGGGCAGGCTCCACCACAGAGCCTGACTTCACTCAGCTAACATGACCTCAGCCTCTTCCAGGCTATCTGGATTCTGGTCTCCGCACCGCTGCAAGTTAGGTGTTCCTAAAACTCATCTTTCATCATACCGCTCATCTATAAGAGCTACAGAAGCAGCCAGGCGCGTGGCTCACACCTGTAATCTCAGCACTTTGGGAGGCCGAGGCGGGTGGATCACCTGAGGTCGGGAGTTTGAGACCAGCCTGGCCAACATGGTGAAGCCCCGTCTCTACTAAAAATACAAAAATTAGCTGGGCGTGGTGGCACACACCTGTAATCCCAGCTTCTGGGGAGGCTGAGGAAGGAGAATTGCTTGAGCCCAGGAGGCAGAGGTTTCAGTGAGCTGAGATTGTGTCACAACAATCCAGGCTGGGTGAGAGTGAGACTGTTTTTAAAAAAAAAAAAAAAAAAAGCTACCAAAGGCTCCTGTGTCAACAGGCAGAATGGGCATCACTCAGCCTGCATTCAAGGCCCCCACAAACCCCACCTGGGCTCTTTCTTCCTCGCTGCAGGAGGCCACTCAGGCTCCCTCGAGCCATCTCCAGGCAGGTGCTTGCTCCCACCACCATGCCTCTACTAGACCACCTGCCCTGGTGTCTATTAGTTCTATTAGTCACTGTCCAAACTCATTTCACCCAATCCCCAGGGCAAGTCCCATCTGCCTCCAAGCCTCCCTTTGAGCCTGTGCTGTCTATATTTCCTCTTTGAAAGTCTCTCTCATGCAAGGGCTTGCATAATACAAGAATCAGAACTGAAGAGTGCGTCTGCGTCAAGGACAGAAGGCTCCCGTGGGGCAGTTTCCGGTTTCAGGGTGACTCAGAGCAGCAATGCCACCATGCAGCAATGGAAAGGGGTGGCTGATGGTGTGGGAAGACACGGGGGCCCTCCTCAGCCTCCAGTTAAAGGGGAGATAAGTGCCTCCAATTCCACACGCCCCAGGAATGACGTTCACTGACAATCCCCATAGGTGTGGGCAACACATCTGTAACAGAGTAAATGAGGCTTGGCGCGGTGGCTCAAGCCTGTAATCCCAGCACTTTGGGAGGCCGAGACGGGCGGATCACGAGGTCAGGAGATCGAGACCATCCTGGCGAACACGG
>NW_012098097.1:8373567-8374668 GCF_000951045.1 Mandrillus leucophaeus
AGACGGAGTCTCACTCTGTCTCCCAGGTTGGAGTGCAGTGGTGTGATCTCGGCCCACTGCAACCTCCGCCTCCCAGGTGCAAGTGATTCTCCTGTCTCAGCCTACCGAGTAGCTGGGATTACAGGCACCCGCCACCATGCTCGGCTAATTTTTGTATTTTTGGTAGAGACAGGGTTTCACCATATTGGCCCGGCTGGTCTCGAACTCCTGACTTCCGGTGACCCACCCACCTTGGCCTCCCAAAGTGCTGGGATTACAGGCGTGAGCCACCGCGTCTGGCCAACAGCAGCAGTTTCTTACAATCCAACACAATCATGTCTGCTCCTCTGTTTAAAACCCCTCCAGGATATGGCTGCATAAAATCTTGTACATCAGCCGGGTGCGGCGGCTCACGCCTGTAATCCCAGCACTTTGGAAGGCAGAGGCGGATGGATCACGAGGTCAGGAGATCGAGACCATCCTGGCTAACACGGTGAAACCCAGTCTCCACCAAAACTACAAAAAAATTAGCCGGGCGTGGTGGCGGGCACCTGTGGTCCCAGCTACTTGGGAGGCTGAGGCAGGAGAATGACGTGAACCCGGGAGGCGGGGCTTGCAGTGAGCCGAGATCGTGCCACTGCACTCCAGCCTGAGGGACAGAGCGAGACTCCGTCTCAAAAAAAACAAAAAACAACCTTGTACCTCAATGTTCATAGTCGCGTTATTCCCAACAGCCAAACAGAAACATCCCCAATACCTGTCAATTGGTGAATGGATCAACAAAATGTGGTATATCAGGGCAATGGAAAATTATGATTCCATCATAAGAAGGAGTGAAGTACCAGCTGATCCATGCTGCCATGTGGATGAGCCTTGAAGACGTTATACTAAATAAAAGAAGCCACATCCATAAGCCACATATTGGGATTCTGTTGAAATGAAATGTCCCGAATAGGAAAATCCATAGAGACAGAAAGTAAACGGTGGTTGCTGGGATCTGGGAGAGGTTGGGGGATAGATAATAGGGCATTGGGCCGGGCGCGGTGGCTCAAGCCTGTAATCCCAGCACTTTGGGAGGCCGAGACGGGCGGATCACGAGGTCAGGAGATCGAGACCATCCTG
>NW_012098097.1:8374718-8377627 GCF_000951045.1 Mandrillus leucophaeus
AGACTCCGTCTCAAAAAAAAAAAAACAAAAACAAACAAACAAAAAAAACCCAGAGTAAATGGAAAAGAGTACACCCCTCGCCCCTTGCTTCCCTAGCACAGCACAGGATGAGCGGTGGGGTTACAGCAGGAGGCAAACGTCCACCCTTTCACCCCAGGCTCGGGCCCTTCCACAGGCCTGCAGCACGAGGCAAGCTCTCAGGACCTGGCAGCTGCTATTTTGGAGGCCAAAACTGCTGTCACCACAACTCATACCCAAAGAATGGCTGCAATAGCCGTGCTTTCTCAATCCGAATCCAGGAATGTTAAAAAAGAAGGCTGGGGCAGGGCCCGTTGACTCACACCTGTAATCCCAGCACTTTGGAGGCCGAGGTGGGCAGATCACGAGGTCAGGAGATCAAGACCATCCTGGCCAACATGGTGAAACCCCATCTCTACTAAAAATACAAAAATTAGCTGGGTGTGGTGGCGGGTGCCTGTAGTTCCAGCCACTTGGGAGGCTGAGGCAGCAGAATCGCTTGTACCTAGGAGGCGGAGGTTGCAATGAGCTGAGATCACACCACTGCACTCCAGCAACAGAGTCAGACACTAACTGAAAAAAAAAAAAAAAAGAAAAAAAAAAGAAGGCTGTCCTTGGAGACCTAAGACCAGTGTTGCTCTCGGATGGGCCAGAGTCGAGACTTAAAATATGTCTCAGTAATTTCTTTTTTGGATGGGGTATAGTATGGCTTTTAAGTGTTAGTTTTAAAAGTAGTGTTTAGAATGCACTGAGCAGTAAGTGGCTTAATCAATATCACTATCATGCAACATTGATCTATCAGTGCTGTTGGCACACAGAATTGTATTCTTCTTTTTTTTTTGAGATGGAGTCTCGCTCTGTCGCCCAGGCTGGAGTGCAATGGCACGATCTCAGCTCACTGCAACCTCCGTCTCCCGGGTTCAAGCGATTCTCCTGCCTCAGCCTCCCAAGGAGCTGCAATTACAGATGCCTGCCACCACACCCACCTAATTTTGGTATTTTTAGTAGAGCTGGGGTTTCACCATGTTGGCCAGGCTGGTCTTGAACTCCTGACCTCAGGTAAGGAGGTAAAGACCAGCCTCAGACTCCCAAAGTGCTGGGATTTCAGGTGTGAGCCACCACGCCTGGCCTGTACTCTTATTTCTTCAGTGGTGGTAAGTACCCCCAAGGAAAGCCATTATTTGGGATTCTGACACCAGCCTTCCTAGGGGTGAGCACGATTCATCTGCCTTGGCACAGCTGACTGCAGGGAGGAGCCAGGACCCCACCAGACTGGGGCTAAGCTTCAGAAGCTCCCAATGAACACATCTTAGGCCATGTGCATCTTTCTCTTTATTCATGAGTATAAAATGGGGCTCTGGTCTGGGGAATTTGTATTTATTACACATGTACACACAATATCTCAAGTTAAAAGTATTTCCAGCCAGGCGCAGTGGCTCACGCCTGTAATCCCAGCACTTTGTGAGGCCGAGGCGGGTGGATCACAAGGTCAGGAGATGGAGACCATCCTGGCTAACACGGTGAAATCTTGTCTTTACTGAAAATACAAAAACAAAATTAGCCAGGTGTGGTGGAGGGCACCTGTAGTCTCAGCTACTTGGGAGGCTGAGGCAGGAGAATGGTGTGAATCCAGGAGGTGGAGCTTGCAGTGAGCTGAGATCACGCCTGCACTGGCCAGAGGGCTCCTGGAAGAGGCTGGGAGAATTCCCAAGGCACCCCACCCAGATGCCTTCCCAGGAATCCTGGATCCCTGAGGAGGGAGATACAATCACTAAGAAATCTGTGACCAAACTGCTGCTGATCACAGAAAAGCGGTGATTTTCCCATTAATTCTGAAACAAGTCAAACGCGAGGGAGGGGACAAACTGAGCAAACAGCCTCAAATGAGGCTAAATGAGTCACCATGCCCAGCCTTTTCAATTAAATAGCTCCATTTTGTAAATTTCTGCTCAGCTTCAAGGAGGCCAGCCCAAGTGGACCACAGGACTAGCAGCCTTGACTCTCGCTGGGTCAAGATCCTTATCACATATAGCTACTACAGGGGAGGGTCAAAAACGTCCCAGGCCAGGCACAGCTCACGCCTGGATTCCCAGTACTTTGAGAAGCCAAGGGTTGGGGGATATCTTGAGCCCAGGAGTCTTGAGACCAGCCTGGGAAACACAGACCCCACTGTACAAAAATGAAATGAGCCGGGTGCAGTAGCGTATGCCTGTAGTCCCAGCTACCTGGGAGGCTGAGACGATCACTTGAGCCCAGGAGATTGAGTCTGCAGTGAGTTATGATCCCACCACGGCACTCCAGCCTGGGTGGCAGATAAAGACCCTGTCACAAAACAAAACGACCCACAGACCTCCCCTGCTCAGTGTGGTTAAACCAAGAATTCAAGTCAGGATTTCTTGGGTATTTTTTTTTTTTTTTTTTTAAGATGGAGTTTTGTTCTTGTTGCCCAGGTTTTTGGTGATAGGTCTCTCAGGCTGGAGTGCTGTGGCACGACCTCAGCTCACTGCAACCTCCACCTCAGCCTCCTGAGTAGCTGGGACCACAGGTGTGCATCACCACACTCAGGTCATTTTTGGTAGACATGGGGTTTCACCACGTTGCCTAGGCTGGTCTGGCATTCTTGAGCTCAAGCAATCCACCCGCCTCGGCCTCTCAGTGTTGGGATTACAGGTGTAAGCCACTGAGCCCGGCCCTTATTACCTTTTTTTTTTGAGACAGAATCTTGCTCTGTCACCCAGGCTGGAGTGCAGTGGCACGATCTTGGCTCACTGTAACCTCCACCTTCTGGGTTCAAGCGATTCTCCTGCTTCAGCCTCCCGAGTAGCTGGGATTACAGGTGCCCGCCACCATGCCTCGCTGTTTTTTATTTTTAGTATAGATGGGGTTTCACT
>NW_012098097.1:8382107-8382415 GCF_000951045.1 Mandrillus leucophaeus
GACAATTTTTGTATTTTTAGTAGAGACTGGGTTTTACCAGGTTGGCCAGGCTGGTCGTGAACTCCTGACCTCAAGTGATCTGCCCCCATCGGCCTCCAAAAGTGCTGGGATTACAGGCATGAGTCACCATGCCCAGCCTAAAATCTTTAAAATTTTTAAAATTTGCTAGGCGTGGTGGTACCACCTATAGTCCCAGTTCCTTGGGAGGCTGAGGTGGGAGGAGGGCTTGAGCCCAGGAGTTTGAGGCTGCAGTGAGCTATGATCACACCACTGTACTGCAGGCTGGGCCATGGAGCAAGACTCTGTCT
>NW_012098097.1:8388671-8391126 GCF_000951045.1 Mandrillus leucophaeus
CTGGAGTGCAGTGGCACGATCTTGGCTCACTGTAACCTCCACCTTCTGGGTTCAAGCGATTCTCCTGCTTCAGCCTCCCGAGTAGCTGGGATTACAGGTGCCCGCCACCATGCCTCGCTGTTTTTTATTTTTAGTATAGATGGGGTTTCACTATGTTGGCTAGGCTGGTCTTGAACTCCTGACCTCCTGATCCACCCGCCTCAGTCTCAGAAAGCGCTGGGATTACAGGCGTGAGCCACCCTGCCTGGCCCTTTTTTTATAACTTTTTTGAGACAAGGTCTCACCCTGCTGCCCAGGCTGGAGTGCAGTGGTGCAACCACAGCTCACTGTAGCCTTGACCTCCTGGGCTCCAGTGATCCACCTCAGCCTCCTAAGTAATTGTAACTACAGGCGTGTGCCACTGCATCTGGCTAATTTGCTTTTTGTAGAGAGGCGGGGAGTCTCGCTATGCTGCCCAGATTGGTCTCAAACTCCTGGGCTCAAGTGATCCCCCACTTTGACCTCCCAAAGTGCTGGGATTACAGGCATGAGCTACCATGGCTGGCCCTCATTGCTTTTTTGTTAAGTATTCTTTGCCTCTGTAGCCAACGTGTGTGTAAACATGCCTCGTCTCACCCTAAAAGCAGCCTATTGAGCAAACAAGTAGGTTTTACTTACTTAGCACATCAAAATCATTTCTTCATAGGTGTTTCTGTCCTTCTCCTTGTTTAACACAGAGAACAGGAGAACGAAATAAGCCAAGCTCTTTATCCTCCCAAAGTCCTTGGTCTAGACCAGAGTCCTCAAAGCGTGGTCAGTGGTTTCTCTACATCAGAAACAGCGGGGCATGTCTGTGTCCTCAAAGTTAATGTCCAAGGATGGGGGGCGGTTTGCAATTCTGTACTATTAATAGGATCCCCAGGAGTTCCTGACAGCTAACTATGGGCATCGCTCCCAGGAGGGCCTGTGAGCCCCACATGCTCCCCTAGGGGGATGTAAGCTGGGTGAGTCTGAAATAAGGACCCAAGATTCCTGACTCCCCAAGGCGGTTTTTAAATTTTTAAGGCAGACAACGGGAAAAAAAGATACCAAGTGAAGAATTCATTGTATGTTTATTATTCACAGTTAATCACTACCTACCAAATGCTATCCGCAGAGTTAAAGGATTAAGTACATAGGTCTTTCTTTAAACACTGATTTTTTTTTAAATATATACACACAAAACTTAGTTCAGCAAGGCTTCATGATATACACCAATTCCAAAATAAAACAATCAAATGGTCCAGGTGCAGAATGCCAGATTCCTTTTATCATCAGCGAGGAAAGGAGAAGCAGAATGAGGAGTGAGGGAAGGCAGGGACAGGCTCTGCCCAGAAGAGCTGCCGCCTCCTGGCACAGCGAACGCTCCAGGCCCAGGCCCTGTTCATATTCGGAGTCGGAGGGAGACTCCCATCAGCCGCTTTGGGACCGAGAGGCCCAACTGTCACCAACTCTCCGGAGAGAGGGAGGCAGCCTTGTTTTTGTCGTGGAAAGGGGAGTGGGTGGAGAAAAAGATTACAGGCACATCACTACAGGGGACCAGAAGTGAAGAGAAGACAGAGATCTCTGCCGAGGCCTTGGTCTTTCCAATCTTGCCTTCCCCAACTCTCCCTGCTTCCTGGGACCATCTGTAGGGGTGGGGAGCAGCAGTCAACACAGCCCACTGGCAAGGGAGGCACAAGCAGCACTCTGGCTTCCCAATGCTGCCCTCACGCTCATCTGGACAGGTCAGGGGACACAGGATGAAAGCCACAGCCCAATCTAAGAGCAAGACAGGTGAGAAGTGAGTACTCTCATTGTGCACTCCAGCATAGGAATAAGGTGAAACCTGCTACAACTGGAGGCTGCGTTCCCATGACTTCCTCCTCCGCTCTCCTTGTCTGGGGCTTGCTGGTTCCAGGGGTGCATATAGTGATGGGGTGGGGGCCACAACCCCCGAGACAGTGAGGACAGGCTTCCAACCCCCTGTAAGCCAGATCCAGTGGGATGTGGGAGAGCTGGGCGGTCACCTTCCCTCTTGCCCCGGTGGCCCGTCACACACTGCAACCTGGACAAGCAGTTCCCTGAACCCCCAAGGGGCTCACAAACCTTAAAGCTGGAGCTTAAAGCCTCCTGGCTTAGTACAAGCAGGAGAATGCCTCACCTTCCACTCCTGCTTGTCTCCCTTGCTCTACCCTGCCCCAAGGGAAAAATATTTACACAGAGTAGGAGACAAATTGGCTGAAAAGCTCTGGACTGTCTTTAACTTATTTTAAAACAAAACAAATTAAAAACAAAAACAAAAACAAAAAACAACCACCACTCAGAAGCAACCCTCGAAATAAGGAAAAAGGCACTATGAAAAAACAACATGCTCGATAATCCCACTGGAAGGGCCAACAAAGTGGAAAGAGACAGGCTGTTGGGAGGGCTTTTTTTTTTTTTTTTTTTTTGAGCT
>NW_012098097.1:8395517-8398875 GCF_000951045.1 Mandrillus leucophaeus
AGCAAAAATCCTGTATTTAAAACAACAAATCTTTCTTTTTCTTTTTTTCTTTTTTTGAGAGGGAGTCTCCCTCTGTCACCCAGGTTGGAGTGCAGTGGTACAATCTCAGCTCACTGCGACCTCCACCTCCTGGGTTCAAGCGATTTTTCCATCTCAGCTTCCCAAGCGCAGGTGGGTGCCACCACATCTGGCTAATTTTTGTATTTTTAGTAGAGACAGGGTTTCACCATGTTGGCCAGGCTAGTCTCAAGCTCCTGACCTCAAGTGATCTGCCTGCCTCAGCCTCCCAAAGTGCTGGGATTACTGGCATGAGCTACTACGCTGGGCCAGAAACAAGAAATTTTTAGTGTGAATGGAGGGTAACGTGTTCAGTAACGAGCACAGAAGCCCCAGTGGCAATCCCTGAAGGGCGCCTGCATGTTGATTGAGGGTCACCTCCCCTTTCCCACAGGAATGCACACTGAGGAGCTATTCTTAATTTCTAAAATGATCCCATCTCACCCTGATGAGGCTTACCTGTGGCACCTGTTCTATGTCCCGCAGGAATATCTGCTGGTTTCTGGAGACAGATGTAGATCTGTGATAATCCACCAGCTCATTCAAGGAATTGAACTTCACCACCCAGAGGAAGTACTTGCCGGCTCCGTCTCGGAGCACCTTGAAGTGCTGCACATCGTTTCCAAACCTGGGAGGGACAGAGAGCACATGGACCGGCTAAAGGCTCTAATCTGGCAAATCGAAGGCTATCTGCCCATATAAGCGATATCTTGAGAGAACCACTGTCCCGGCAGCACTCCTCAGGGACTGCAGAGTAACAAGTTTCCTCACTGCGTGTCCCTGGAACAGACCCCTCCCTATGACTGATGGGCACCAGGACAACATGAAGAAACCAGACAGGGACAGGCCATCAGTCACTCTCATTCTGAAGATGTTTGTAAGATAGAGTCCAGGCTGGGCACGGTGGCTCACACCTGTAATCCCAACACTTTGGAGGCCAAGGCGGGCAGATCACTTGAGGTTGGGAGTTCGAGACCAGCCTGATCAACATGGAGAAACCCCATCTCTACTAAAAATACAAAAGTAGCTGGGCGTGGTGGTGCATGCCTGTAATCCCGGCTACTCGGGACACCAAGGCAGGAGAATCACTTGAACCCAGGAGGCGGAGGTTGCAGTGAGCTGAGATTGCGCCATTGCACTCCAGCCTGGGTAACAAGAGTGAAACTCTGTCTCAAAAAAAAAAGAAAAAAACAGTCCATGTGCCCTGAACCCTAACAAATAAAACAGCCTTACTTAAGACAAAGAAGTGTGACTTAACTTCCTTTGAATCAAAAAATAATTAAAATGTTATATGCAGGAAGAAGGTGAGGAGGGCTGGAAATACTTTCAACAATTCTCTCGTAACTGGGAATAGTTCAAAGTCATGTTTTCCATTCAGGAATTTTAGATCCACTCACGGGGAAAAGGTCTCTGAATGAAAGGACACACTGGCACAATAAAAGAGGCCCAGGCTTCGAAACCCAAAGGCTTCTCCATCACCAGATCACACCCTTTTACACTGGCTAGCAAAACCGGCAACAGTGTGGCTGGCTGGTACTAGCTCACAGGGTCTGTCACAGGATATTTGGCTAGAACACCAGCCCAGCGAGGGCGCTTCTGCCTGTCCTGTTCACCTGGCCAGGCACTCAAAAAGGTATTCTCGGCCAGGCGCGGTGGCTCATGCCTGTAATCCCAGCACTTTGGGAGGCCGAGGTGGGCGGATCACAAGGTCAGGAGATTGAGACCATCTTGGCTAACACGGTGAAACCCCATCTCTACTAAAAATACAAAAATTTAGCCAGGTGTGGTGGCATGTGCCTGTGCCTGTAGTCCCAGCTACTCAGGAGGCTGAGGCAGGAGAATCGCTTGCACCCAGGAGGCAGAGCTTGCAGTGAGCCGAGATTGGGACGCTGTACTCCAGCCTGGGCGACAAACGAGACTCCGTCTCAAAAAAAAAAAAAAAAAGGCATTCTCTGAGAGTGCTTGTTCAATGAATGGAGTCCCTCCTCTCCTTCAGTCCTTCAGTCTTTCAGCTGACGGAAACTAAAGGCGTCAGAAAATCAATCCAGCAGGTGGCAGCACTGAGCTTCAAGGAAGCCACAGAGCACAAGATGCCCCGCATTTGGAAAAAATACTGCTTTACATGTAAGACAAAATGTGAAAGGTGAAAGCTTCATTAGCAAGGGTATATCCCACGGCACTTCTGGCCCCACAGAGGCCTACTTCCACCCATGCAACGCAGGTGGTTTCTAAAAGAGTCCAGGGCCCCAATAATCTGAGCAGCATGTTAACTACTGTGTTTCAAATCACAGGCTCAAAACATCCTAAAACTAAGAAACATCTGAAGACTGTTGATTCTTGAACCTCTTTTGCAAAGGGGTGTGTGTGTTGTTAAAGAGAGTCATGACACCTGTTTTGCTTCTAAAACAATAAATGCATTAAATCCTTAAAAGATTCTACTTGAGAAAATGGAAGTTTGAGAGCTTCTGCTGAGCAAACAGGCAGCCTCCAGCCGAGCACGTGGCTGCCCCCGTGGTTTTGGCCACCACCCAGTGATTTATTGCTTGTTCTCCTCATTTTATATGGTTTCAGTTACATTTGGGTCAGCATAAAACTAAAGAAAGACAGGTGACAGTTTTTCTTTTCTTTTTTAAAGATGGAGTCTTGCTCTTTTACTCAGGCTGGAGTGCAGTGGTATGATCTTGGCTCACTGCAGCCTCGACCTCCGAGGCTCAAGCAATCCTCCCACCTCAGTCCCCAAAATAGCTGAGACTACAGGCAAGAGCCACCACGCCTGGCTAATTTTTGATTTTTGCAGAGATGGGGTTTTGCCATGTTGCTCAGGCTGGCAGCGAACTCCTGAGCTCAGGCAATTCACCCGCCTCTGCCTCCCAAAGTGCTGGAATTACAGGCTTGAGCCACCATGCTGGGCCACAACTATAAATTTAAAATCTACATTTCAAAAAAAAATCTACATTTTAATCACACATTAAGTGATTCTAAAACCAAATAAGATACTCAGTTCATTCATTTATTCTTTTTTTTGAGACACAGTCTTGCTCTGTCACTCAGGCTGGAGTGTAGTGGCGTGATCTTGGCTCATCCTCCTCCCGGGTTCAAGTGATTCTCCTGTCTCAGCCTCCTGAGTAGCTGGGATTACAGGCACATGCATGCCACCCAGCCCAGGCCATTTTTGTATTTTTTTGTTTGTTTGTTTTGTTTTTTTTTTGAGACGGGGTCTTGCTCTGTCACCCAGGCTGGAGTGCAGTGGCCGGATCTCAGCTCACTGCAAGCTCCACCTCCCGGGTTCACGCCATTCTCC
>NW_012098097.1:8399821-8403326 GCF_000951045.1 Mandrillus leucophaeus
CTCGCTCTGTCACCCAGGCTGGAGTACAATGGCATGGTCTCGGCTCACTGCAACCTCCACCTCCCAGGTTCAAGTGATTCTCCTGCCTCAAGCTCCCGAGTTAGCTGGGATTACAGGCGCATGCCACCACACCCAGCTAATTTTTGTATTTTTAGTACAGACAGGGTTTTGCCATGTTGGCTAGGTTGGTCTCGAACTCCTGACTTTGTGATCCACCCACCTTGGCCTCCCAAAGTGCTGGGATTACAGGCGTGAGCCACCGCGCTGCCCGGCCCAGGCAGGCTTTCTAGGGAAGCCATGGAGGCAGCGACATGCTTTCCTTCTACCCCACTCTACTGCCAACTTGGACAAAATACACTCGGGGTCTGGGCTGGAAGGCAGATTCCTACAAGTCCCCTCCTCTGGAGGAAGTTAAACAGCAAAGGCGTCGAGCTGCCCTGCCCGCTCCTTTTTGTGTGTATATACGAAGAACACAGAAACAGTGGTTCTTCTTTCAGTCATTCCAACTAAAACAGACATTTTGCATAGAGAGAATACCAGCCCACTTGGTTTCTTGTCTTTTATTATTGGCGTCAGCTAGGACTATACGTGGCCTTAAACGTCATGCACTGATGGACAGAAGAGAAAAAAGGATGAAAAAAAGGGCAAAGGAGGGGAAAGAGGAGCAGCAGTGAAAATTTGTAATAAAAACTCTTCTTAATTTATAGGTAAGTTTTGGCATTTTTAAATCCAACGCCCCCTCCCACCCCCTAAAGTTCCAACCAAAGTGAGAGGGTCACAGGGTGACCCAGCCAGGTGTTCTGCACTCCCTCACAGGCTGCTGTTAGTGGCAGCTTGTGGGTTTAATTCTTTTGTATGTGTTTTACATTTTTCACTTTCTTTAAATAATTGCTTCTTGATTCTTAGACGTTCCGGTTCACGGGGGTGACGTAATTGCGGGGAAACATGCCGGTCTGCCCGTGGCAAGCTCCTTTCCACCAGTTGGGGTCTGAGTTATCCATGACATGGATAAAATCTCCCCGGCGGAAGCCCAGCTCTCCTTCCTCCTGGGGATCAAAGTCAAAGAGGGCCTGGACGTATGTCGGCTGCTGCAAAACAGGAGCAGGAAAAACCCATATTGCATTCCTGGTCTGTGGCCGGCCACCTCCGAGGCCAGACGGGTTCCAGGGGGGAAACGAATGCGTGCCAAATTCTCCATGTTTTCTAAACTCACCTCCCATCTCCCAACCCCCCATTTATTCTTACCTCTTCTAAGTTTACAGGCCAAGCGGGTTTAGTGTGCTCTTTCCCAGTGCTCAGAAAATGCCAGAGTATGTCTCCCAGAGGAGGGTGGCCAACTGTGCCGTATTATCAAGTAGAGGGCAGGCAGCGCTTGGAGGGGAAAGTTCTTCAGAAACAGCCGTCTGTGTTTAGGCTGTGGGCCCAGAATCTGCAAATCCCTTCTACCACACCCTTAAAATATTAGAGCCTAAAATTCTGGAGCTCGCATAACATAAGGGACTCTAACTGTAACTTATGACCAGGGCTCGAGGGACAGGAACGGTGCCGACCTCACTCCCTCACAAGCATAGTTTTCCTCATAATTTGCCTCCAGGGACAGGATCTTTGGGTGGGTGTGTTAAAGACCATCTCCCTAGAGAGACTGGCAAGCTGGCTACACACTGCCTCTGGAAAAGCAAAAATCCTGTATTTAAAACAACAAATCTTTCTTTTTCTTTTTTTCTTTTTTTGAGAGGGAGTCTCCCTCTGTCACCCAGGTTGGAGTGCAGTGGTACAATCTCAACTCACTGCGACCTCCACCTCCTGGGTTCAAGCGATTTTTCCATCTCAGCTTCCCAAGCGCAGGTGGGTGCCACCACATCTGGCTAATTTTTGTATTTTTAGTAGAGACAGGGTTTCACCATGTTGGCCAGGCTAGTCTCAAGCTCCTGACCTCAAGTGATCTGCCTGCCTCAGCCTCCCAAAGTGCTGGGATTACTGGCATGAGCTACTACGCTGGGCCAGAAACAAGAAATTTTTAGTGTGAATGGAGGGTAACGTGTTCAGTAACGAGCACAGAAGCCCCAGTGGCAATCCCTGAAGGGCGCCTGCATGTTGATTGAGGGTCACCTCCCCTTTCCCACAGGAATGCACACTGAGGAGCTATTCTTAATTTCTAAAATGATCCCATCTCACCCTGATGAGGCTTACCTGTGGCACCTGTTCTATGTCCCGCAGGAATATCTGCTGGTTTCTGGAGACAGATGTAGATCTGTGATAATCCACCAGCTCATTCAAGGAATTGAACTTCACCACCCAGAGGAAGTACTTGCCGGCTCCGTCTCGGAGCACCTTGAAGTGCTGCACATCGTTTCCAAACCTGGGAGGGACAGAGAGCACATGGACCGGCTAAAGGCTCTAATCTGGCAAATCGAAGGCTATCTGCCCATATAAGCGATATCTTGAGAGAACCACTGTCCCGGCAGCACTCCTCAGGGACTGCAGAGTAACAAGTTTCCTCACTGCGTGTCCCTGGAACAGACCCCTCCCTATGACTGATGGGCACCAGGACAACATGAAGAAACCAGACAGGGACAGGCCATCAGTCACTCTCATTCTGAAGATGTTTGTAAGATAGAGTCCAGGCTGGGCACGGTGGCTCACACCTGTAATCCCAACACTTTGGAGGCCAAGGCGGGCAGATCACTTGAGGTTGGGAGTTCGAGACCAGCCTGATCAACATGGAGAAACCCCATCTCTACTAAAAATACAAAAGTAGCTGGGCGTGGTGGTGCATGCCTGTAATCCCGGCTACTCGGGACACCAAGGCAGGAGAATCACTTGAACCCAGGAGGCGGAGGTTGCAGTGAGCTGAGATTGCGCCATTGCACTCCAGCCTGGGTAACAAGAGTGAAACTCTGTCTCAAAAAAAAAAGAAAAAAACAGTCCATGTGCCCTGAACCCTAACAAATAAAACAGCCTTACTTAAGACAAAGAAGTGTGACTTAACTTCCTTTGAATCAAAAAATAATTAAAATGTTATATGCAGGAAGAAGGTGAGGAGGGCTGGAAATACTTTCAACAATTCTCTCGTAACTGGGAATAGTTCAAAGTCATGTTTTCCATTCAGGAATTTTAGATCCACTCACGGGGAAAAGGTCTCTGAATGAAAGGACACACTGGCACAATAAAAGAGGCCCAGGCTTCGAAACCCAAAGGCTTCTCCATCACCAGATCACACCCTTTTACACTGGCTAGCAAAACCGGCAACAGTGTGGCTGGCTGGTACTAGCTCACAGGGTCTGTCACAGGATATTTGGCTAGAACACCAGCCCAGCGAGGGCGCTTCTGCCTGTCCTGTTCACCTGGCCAGGCACTCAAAAAGGTATTCTCGGCCAGGCGCGGTGGCTCATGCCTGTAATCCCAGCACTTTGGGAGGCCGAGGTGGGCGGATCACAAGGTCAGGAGATTGAGACCATCTTGGCTAACACGGTGAAACCCCATCTCTACTAAAAATACAAAAATT
>NW_012098097.1:8406436-8418999 GCF_000951045.1 Mandrillus leucophaeus
GCCAGGATGGTCTCGATCTCCTGACCCCGTGATCCGCCCGTCTCGGCCTCCCAAAGGGCTGGGATTACAGGCTTGAGCCACCGCGGCCCGGCCTCAAAAACAATCTTAATGTAATGTAAATTAAGTAGTGATCTGAATGTTGAACCTAATCACTTCTTTATATAGAAGTGATGAAGTGATCTGTCAGACTCCTGGGGAGGGTCCTATGATAATAGATTAACTAGAAAAGAACTGAAAGTAAAAAACATATAGAAATAACAATTTAATTCAAAATCCTGACTTCACAGATGAGGTGCGAATTGTTGAGAATCTTCAAGTGCTGATTTCTATTCTCCACAATTCTCCATGGCGACAGAACTTCTTGTCTTCTCCATTCCCTGCTTACCTGCTCCCTTTCACACCTCAACTTTCCACCGGGAAATGCAAGCCCCAAATCCCCTGCAGCAGCCTTCTTAAGTGACTGTGACGGCCTAGGATGGGGCTGGTGGATTTAAGCCAGGGGATCTGAGCAAGGCAAGCCAAGGCAGCCGACAGGCGTGCCACTATTCCATTTGAGAGAACTGCGGGAATCCCTCAGAGGGCAGAAGCTCAGGAGTGCTGGGCACTAGGGAAAACTGGCAGGCTCCGGCTGGCTGCAGGTGTGCTGCTCACCTCCTGAAGGCTGTGTCCACATGGGAATCTACATCCAGTGCTTCTAGAACTCATTTTGAGAGGAGCCAGAAATTAGGATTTTAATGTGAAATGAAGATACTGTTTAGGCTAAGCCTCCACCATTTTGTGTGTAGCCAGGCACCTGACCGATGGCTTCACAATTTGGATCAGTCAGAGACAGGATTCCAGGCAACTGCAGCAGGAAATACTTACTTGACAGAGAGGGAGAAGTCCCCAGGAGCGCTCTCACTCTCTCGGATAAGAAAGGCCCCATCGTGCCGCTGTTTGCTAAGCATTTCTTCTGCCTTGGCTCTGGGGATTTTGCCAAAAAACCACCTAAGGAAGGAAGGCAAGCTGGTCAACATCTGCTTCCCCACAAAGAAACGGGATATCCAGTCTTCGAAATTTGAGTAACACAACACTCCTTGCCAGAGGAAGGGGCCTCCCTCCTCATCCTCCAGCCTCACAGTGCCCAAGATCGACATTGGGTCAGGTCCCCAGAGATGGACCTTCAAAGGTCTTTACCCTACTCCATTTCCCAGAAAGCGACTCACCCAAGGCACTAATCATGGGTCACTCTTTCTATAGAGGAAGACATTTGAAAATGGGTCTTCCAGGTCAAAGCGCCCTGGACTCCCTACTGACTCATGACAAAGGTGTCTGGGGGAAAAGCCCAGGCCTTTGGGTTTGGTGTACGGGATGAACTGGCCAAGGAGAGACTGGCCCCTTCCTGCAGCCATGTGATAAGGTTCTGGCTTCACCACAGTGGGACTAAGGGAAAGTGGGGAGGAAAGCTGGAGGGGGAGGAAAGCTGGAGGGCCAGGAGCTGGAGGCAGGGTTACTTCTGCTAACAGCCCAAAGGCAAAAGGTTCAGACGGTATGAGGGTGCCTCTACCAGTAACTAAGGTCAGCATTCCTCTCAAGGCCTGCCTCTTTGGTCACTGCTCAGAGTTCAGCTTTCAGAAGCCACTAGGAATATTGTAATTTACCATATGTGCAGTAGTTAGCTGCAAAATTCAGATTTTTGAGGCAAGTTGCAGACTCTTTTGTTCCCAATTGCTGATTCACCTTGGCCAGAAGAAAAAGTGGCTAAATTCATGAAAAACTGTGAAGCAACTGGCTGTGGCTTATCAAGAGAAAGAGGAGAGGAACACTTCTACAAGAGCTTAAAGTCAAGCTGCCCGGCTATTTCAAATGAAAACCATAACTAATTAGGAAGGAGAAACTGTGAAAACCATGTTCTCTTAAAATTGTCTTTAGTTATCAATTTTAAAAGCAAAAGTTATAGCAAATAAAGACCTATTTACATGGAAACCGGCATTCATTTAATATGCTAATTTGATATGAAAAGTCCTTTTAATGGACCAGCTAGTCCATTAAAGTTGTAAATCTGACTTACGTATCTTTTATTTATTTATTTTTTTTGAGAAGGAATCTCACTCTGCAGCCCAGGCTGGAGTGCAGTGGCGTGATCTCAGCTCACTACAAGCTCTGCCTCCCAGGTTCATGCCATTCTCCTGTCTCAGCCTCCTAAGCAGCTGAGTAGCTGGGACTATAGGGGCCCGCCACCATGCCCAGTTAATATTTTGTATTTTTAGTAAAGATGGGGTTTCACCATGTTAGCCAGGATGGTCTCGATCTCCTAACCTTGTTGATCCGCTTGCCTTGGCCTCCCAAAGTGCTGGGATTACAACAGGTGTGAGCCACCACGTCTGGCCGTTTTTTTTTTTTTTTTTTTTTAGACAGAGTCTCACTCTGTCACCCAGGCTGGAGTGCAGTGGCACGATCTTGGCTCACTGTAACCTTCAACTCCTGGGTTCAAGCAATTCTGCCTCAGCTTCCCCAGTAGCTGGGATTACAGGTGGTTACCACCATGCCCGGCTAATTTTTGTATTTTTAGTAGAGACGGGGTTTCACCATATTGGCCAGGCTGGTCTTGAATTCCCAACCTCAAGATCTGCCTGCCTCGGCCTCCCAACCTGCTGGGATTACAGTCGTGAGCCACCGCGCCTGACTAACTTACATATCTTACTTATAAGCAACCATATTGGAAGATGTCCCTAAAATAATATACTATACTCAAATTCAAACAGAAAGACGTGAACTGCTAGGAAGGATGCATTTAGAAGCCTCCCTTAGTAACTTTGTCCTTGTGTGTGTGTGTCAGCCTCTAGGGACCCTTAGTAACTATGAATAGTCTGACATCTACCTGCTGGAGTCTTTCTCATTTTGCATACTCTACTGCCAGGCTGCTGAGGAGCTGGGATAATAGATCCTCCTGCTTCTGCAAATAACTCAAGGCTAGGGCCTGCAGTGCCTGGAAATCAGGCCACACAAGAGAAATCATGTATCACTAGAATAGAATGCTCTCTAAATATAAAAGGACAGGTTGTGCGCCCGTGGCTCACACCTGTAATCCCCACACTTTGGGAGGCTGAGGTGGGGCGAATCACTTGAGGTCAGGAGTTTGAGACCAGCCTGGCCAACATGGTGAAACCTGGTTTCTACCAAAAACAGAAAAATTAGACGGGCACCTGTAATCCCAGCTACTCGGGAGGCTGAGGCAGGAGAATCACTTGAACCTGGGAGGCGGAGGTTGTAGTGAGCCAAGATTGCGCCACTGCACTCCAGCCTGGGCAACAGAGTGAGAGTCTGTCTCAATAAATAAATAAATAAATAGGAGGCTGGGTGCGGTGGCTCATGCCTGCAATTCCAGCACTTTGGGAGGCTGAGGTGGGTGGATCACCTGAGGTCAGGAGTTCGAGACCATCCTTACCAACATGGAGAAACCCCATCTCTACTAAAAAATACAAAACTAGTATGGTGGCACATGCCTGTAATTCCAGCTACTCAGAAGGCAGAGGCAGGAGAATCCCTTGAACCAGGGAGTTGGAAGTTGCAGTGAGCCAAGATCGTGTCACAGCACTCTAGCCTGACGACAGAGCAAGACTCCGTCTCAAAAAAAAAAAAAAGATGGGCTTTGGCAGGGTGCGGTGGCTCACATCTGTAATCCCAGCACTTGAGGCCAAGACTTTGAGATCAGCTTGGCCAACACGGTGAAACCCCATTTCTACTAAAAATACAAAAATCTGCTGGGAGTCGAGGCACTCGCCTGTAGTCCCAGCTACTCGGGAGGCTGAGGCATGAGAACCACTTGAACCCAGCAGGCGGAGGTTGTGGTGAGCTGAGATGGTGCCACTGCACTCCAGCCTGCGCGACAGAGCAAGACTCCGTCTCATAAAAAGAACAACAACAACAACAACAACAAAAAACAACCAGAAAAAAGTGGGCTTACACAACAGAAATAGCAAGGGCGAGAGCTAAGGGGGTGGGGGGAGAAGGCTAATTTTCCAATATAATTCTTTACTACATCCTATAGGCTCCCATCCATATGCATTTAACGTGAAAAGCACGTATTTGGATCCACCCCTCAAGCATATACAACTCACGCTGCAGCACTAATGCCAACAATCATTTTGTGGTCTGTGTCTAATTTGTTAACTTGAATGCTGTATTAATTGACATGGTGTTCCATTTTATGCTTCCCTCTTCCTCCATAACCCCTGCCCCCCAACCCCCCAAAAAAACCCCAAAAAAACCAGGAGGTGGTAGGATGGGGAGAAGGCCTGGTGCGGACCCTGACCCTATACACACAAGCATCCAGTCACAGAGCAGCCCTATACAACAGCAACTGCGTCTGCAAGGCCGCACCCTACACAGGCACAAGCATGCTCTTTGTCAGCAATATGGTAGACCTGAATAAATTAGGGTTTTTCAGTTGCTAGTTGCCTTTTCAGAGCTCAGAGTGGCTAAGCACTGCCCAACCTTTGGCCAGAGTCTGAAAATAACAACACAGCTGAGCCTGTGCTGGACGCTTCTCAATCAATTCTTCTAAAGTTCTTCATAGTGGGGGCAAAAGGTCAAGGCAAGGGAGTGACTGTCCCAGTCAGCCTGGCAGTAACTACAACTTTCCAAGGAAGGTAGCCTTTCCTATCTTTCCTCAACAGTCAGATTTAAATGCCTGTGTTACCCGAAACACTGAAGAAAAATAAGAATTTCGAGCCACAGGCATGTCATATAAGAAGTATAGTATGATGTTCTGTTGAATTCCCTTTCAATCTGAACACATGAAAATAAAAGGGAACTGAAGTCGATGTTGTGTTTGGATCTAATGAAGGAACCAGCAAACAATGGCCTTTGGCCGAAATCTGCCCATAATCTAAGACTGTTTTTAAAATGTCTATGATTGTTAAAAGAAAATTTTTACGCGGAATATTTGACAGGATTGTATGCAGCCCACAAAGCCCAAATTACTTGCTATCTGGCTCTTCACAGAAAAAGTTTAGCCAAACCTTGACCTACAGTTTCTTTTCAGGACGACTGAAGGAAACAGAAGTTCATAAATTATGTGACTTATATGGGACCTGGGGAGGATGTGCTGTGATCCAACAGGCCCCTCTCACTCAAGATGCAACAAGCCACCTGAAAGTCTCCGCCACCAGCTGGTGTAAAAGCAAGCGGACAATGTCCAATGGCATTCTAGTCTGAGCGTGGAAAGCCTCGGCTCCCCTGACACACTTGCAAGGCAAGCCAACAACTGCTTCTGTGCTAGCAGCAGGGCCCGTGAATGAGGGGTAGGTGAGGATGGGTGGACAGTGGTCTGCAGGAGCTCCTGGGGTTCCACTATGTTGCGTTATCAATAAAATCGTGGCAGGGGTAGCTTCTGAAAAAAATTAAAAATATTGACTGCTCCCAGCAGCCTGGAGGACAGCCTATTTTGTTCTCTCAGAAGTAGGAACACTAGGATAAACAATTATTGAGAACTATTAGATGCCAAGCACTGTGCTCTGGGGATACAAAGATATTAAGATACTGTCCCACCGGATTAGCACATATAAACACAAAATCATCTAAGTACCTTTTCCAAAACTCAAAAAAAATGCAGAATTATGAAACATATCTGGCCCTGAGACATGTTGAACAGAAAAAGAATTACGGACCCGCACAACTATTGTTTTATTTTTGAAGATCACGGAAAGCTTTAAATTATCGATCTAAAACATATAATATTATTGACTATTATGTATTATTATATACTGTTAACATGTACGATCAACATCCTTTGTTAATTCCCTAGAAACGTGAATAAAAAGTATGACATCCATCCCAGTGATCTCAGTTTTAAAAAGAGTGTTTGAAAGAAGGAGGTGGGTCCAACCCTTGCAAGACTAATGGAACTCAACTTACGGATGTGGTTTCATTTCTATGTAGTTCTTGGGAATGAAGCCGTCTTTTCCATTAAGCTCTGCCTTGTACCAGTTCTGATCACATTCTTCGTTCAAAACCTGAAAAGAAATAAGACAACAAAAAACCCCAATCATTTCCTTTTCCCTTTAAAAAGGTAGTTACAATTATGCTGCCTTTTAGGTTTGTGAACGTTTTCATTCAAAGCATTATCAGTTATACGGATATAAGACTCCTTGTAACTGCAAACAACCGGCACTATGTTAAACTCTGTCAAAATGAAACAGAAATTATCTCTGAAAATGAAAAGTCAGGCTCCCATACATCTGGAATGAAACCATCAGTAAGGAAGGAGAAAGAAGAATGACAAGAGTTAGTTTTCTTTCTTTTTTCAGACGGAGTCTCACTCTGTTGCCCAGGTTGAAGTGCAGTGGTGCTATCTCGGCTCACTGCAACCTCTACCTCCTGGGTTCAGGTGAATCTCCTGCCACAGCCTCCTGAATAGCTGGGATTACAGGTGCATGCCACATTGCCCAGCTAATTTTTGTATTTTTAGTAGAGACGGGGTTTCGCCATGTTGGCCAGGTTGGTCTTGAACTCCTGGCCTCAGGTGATCTGACCACCTTGGCCTCTCAAATTGCTGGGATTACAGGTGTGAGCCACTGTGCCCGGCCAGTTTTTTTGTTTTGTTTGTTTTTTCTGAGAGAGAAACCTGGAGAGGAGGTTCCGGAAAATGGCAAACACAAAGGAGAATAAGGGAGCCTGATGAACACAAAGTCTGCTCTCTGGGAGAGACAGGTGACACAGTAGAACTGAGCATCTACAGAACCTTTTATTAGACTCCTCTAGAGATCTTCCAACAGACCTCCAGAATCTACAGTGATAAAGTCCTGATCCCCTCATGGCTTCTCTTGGTTACTGCAAGTATGGGTCACCACCAAACAGCTCCAGAACACTGCTGCTTCTGAGGACAACCATATGCCCTCGTATGGGACAACTATTTTAAGGAAAAAGCATGGCAAATCCTACTCAGTTCAATAACCCAAATGCCACACTGTATTAAAGTCAGATAGTGCTGAATGTATATCAACCAGGCACAATTCAGGCAAACGCCTTGGAAATCCTGTAACTGAACCACTGCATTCTACAGATGTAAAAAAACAGACCAATGGCCACCCCAGGTTATGAAGTAGTGACCCCAGAGAGCTAACATCACGTCCAGACTTTCGTATTCCCAATGACCGTTCTCTCCAATGCTGCCTCTCGAATTGCACAGATAGGCCAGGCCATGACACTGTAATGTGTACAGTAATACAGTAGTCCTCCTTATCATGATGGACACGTTTCAAGACCTCCAGTGGGTGCCTGAAACCATGGATAGTACAGGACTCTAGATATGCTATGCTTTTTCCTACACTATACATATACCTATAAGTTTATTATTATTTTTTAGATTTTTAGATTTATTTATTTATTTTGCCCAGGCTATTCTTGAACTCCTATACTCAAGGGATTCTCCTGTCTCAGCCTCCCAAAGTGCTAGAATTACAGGTGTGAGCCACCATGCCAGTCCTACCTATAATTAATCCTGGCAGTCTGGAAGGCTAAGGTGGGAAGACTGCTTTAGCCCAGGAGTTTGGGACCAGCCTGGGCAACATAGTGAAACCCTGTCTTTATATTTAAAAAGTGTAAAAGAAAAGTTGTAACAATATACTGTAATAAAAATGTATGTGAATGTGTTCTCTCTCAAAATATCTTTTTTTCTGCTTTTGAGTCAGGGTCTTGCTCTGCTGCCCACGCTGGAGTACAGTGGCCCCATCACGGCTCATGGCATCTCAATTTCCTGGGTTCAAGCGATCCTCCCATCTCAGCCTCCTGAGTACCTGGGACTACAGGCACTTGCCATGTTGCCCAGGCTGGTCTTGAACTCCTGGGTTCAAGTATCCTCCTGCTTCAGCTTACCTAAGTGTTGAAATTACAGGTGTGAGCCGCTGCGCTTGGCCGAAATATATATATGTTGGACTGCAACTGGCCGCAGGTAAGGGGGGACTAGTATATACAGCGCAGAACAGAATCAGGTACAGTGTGAAAGCCACCCTATGAATTCTAGACTTACAACGAAAGGCAAAGGGCGGAAGGCATAAGGTTGGTAAAAGATAAAACAGAAATGTGAATACAACCCCAAAATGGTGGGCCCAGGAAAATGTTGGCTAGTACAGTCGTAATCTACACTACATAACAAAGTTCTGAGAGGAAACTGGTAAAATTCTTTACAAAACGATTTATTCAAGATGTTGAACAATGCTGTACTCATAGCCAATTAGAAGCTGGATTGCTCTAAAGTGAGTGCTGTCTGTGTACTGCCATTCAAAGTGAGATGCAATAGAAAGGGTAGATAAGAATGACAGATAATCAACAACTGGCCAGGCTGCCTTAATGACTACTCTAGGCTAATTTCTTTCTTAATAGAGGGTATGCCCTGCAGAGCTTTGCAATGCTGGTGCTTATCTGCTATGCTTGCCAAACTCTGGCTGCAGGTGCCAGACACTGGGTTTCAATGCTTAGGATAAGGTGGTAAATCCTGCAAGAGCTAATAAATATGTGTAGCAAACTCTCAAAAAAATTAGCTACTGGTAAATCCCAGCGTATTCAAAGTTTCCAAGAGTCACACACACATTAACAGTATTGATGAAAACTCTTTTAGTCGTCATTTCATTTCTCTTAAATTACATTAAACACTGGAATGAGATAAAACAATATATGCAAGATACACTCGTAATTTTAAAATCTTCATTTTAAAACCACTGCATTGTGCTGCGGCCAGCAATGGTGCTGCATTGATAGACAATTATAAAGTACACACCAAGGACAAGTTTGAGGAGGGAAAGTGTGCTTCAATCCTGCCAGGCCATGACCACCTGCCCCTGTACTGGCAGCACAGAAAACTCTGAATAGCCTTTGAGAAAAGGACCTACTTTAAAAGTTATTTAAGGCCAGGATTCTGTGATCTACCAAAAATAAGGTCTAGAAGGAAAATATGGTCTAATAATGATCTTATAAAGCATCATCCTATAGTAATAATAAAAACCCCACAGGCTTATAAACAATATTATTTCATTTCAGAGACAGTTTCACTATGTTGCTCAGGCTGGAGTAGCTGGGACTACAGGTGCGTGCAACCACACCAGCTATGAGGAGTTTTTGAAAATGTCTTAACTCCTGAAATGGTGAGGTATGTCTACTTTTACTGTATACACTTGTTCTTGGAAGACGAGAGTCAGACTGACAAAGAGCTGCTTGTAACCTATTCGTGCATCAAAACAGAACAAAGTAATCATTAGAAAGGGACACTTTCGGTTTGTGACCAATAACTTTGCAGAAAAAGGTAACTATTTACCTGCCAGGAGTTCATAGAGCTACACTGTCTTCTTGTCACCTTCACCAAGACAGAGGCAAATCTCCCTAAAAAGTGTCCCCTCCCCCAATAAACACAACTCCAGGGCAACTCCCAGATTTGACATCAACTTAGAACTATGGCTGTCTACAGAATAAAAATTATTACTTGGTGTTTAGTATGTTTTTCTCCCCCAGAAAGCAGGAAAACATGGAATTAATGTTTTTAAAAATGTAATTTTTTTTTTTTTTTTTGAGAGAGTCTTGCTCTGTTGCTCTGTCACCCAGGCTGGAGTGGAGTGGCATGATCTCAGCTCACTGCAACCTCCACCTCCCGGGTTCAAGCGATTCAAGGGCCTCAGCCTCCCAAGCAGCTGGGATTACAGGTGTGCGCCACCATACCCAGCTAATTTTTGTATTTCTAGTAGAGACAAGGTTTCACCATGTTGGCCAGGCTGGTCTCAAACTCCTGGCCTCAGGTGATCTGCCCACCTTGGCCTCCCAAAGTGCTGGGATTATAGAAAGGAGCCACCGTGCTTGGCCACAAATAATTTTTAAAGGCCTACTCAGACTCCTGAGCATGAGCAAGCTGCTCCCATCACCGTGTCTTCTTCACTTGCTTATTCACTCCCTCTGCACAAATCCATGGGTGAGTTCACAAAAAAAGTTTCCTTCAGCTTTAAAATCTCTAAGGAATGTTTTTAGCTACTACCCCACAGCTGCATTTTCTATTCCAACCCCCATATTCCCTCGAGTTATGACTTTGTAGCCACACAAGACACTTTGGTTTAACGGAAGCAGATTGATCAAGAGATGAGATTATGAAAGGAGGAAGAGACAAGTTTCAGTGAAGAGAGTTCTTTTTTTTTGCAAAGAGACTGAAAATAATGTTAAGAGCCCAAATCAGGAAGAAATTTAAGAGATGAGGAATGAGGTGAGCTTTCTACAGAGTGCTGATAACACTCACGCAAACGGTCAACGTTCCTACAACTCGCTGGACTCTCTGTAAGAAGTGTGGCAAGCACCAACCCCACGAAGTGACACAGTACAAGAGGGGCAAGGATTCTCTGTATGCCCAGGGAAAGCGGCGTTATGACAGGAAGCAGAGTGGCTACGGTGGGCAGACTAAGCTGATTTTCCGGAAAAAGGCTGAAACCACAAAGACTGTGCTAAGGCTTGAGTGCGTTGAGCCCAATTGCAGATCTAAGAGAATGCTGGCTATTAAAAGATTGCAAGCATTTTGAACTGGGAGAAGATAAGAAGAGAAAGGGCCAAGTGATCCAGTTCTAAGTGTAATCTTTTGTTTTATTAAGAAGACAATAAAATCTTGAGTTTATGTTCACTTCAAAAAATATATATATATATGTACAAGTCAATGGAAGGGGACATGAAGGAACTCCGGAGGTGCTGTTTATCTCACATTTCCTGACCTGGGTGTGTTTTGTTTGTGAAAATTCACTTAACTATAATGATATATAAATTTTTCTTTTCCTTTTTTTTTTTTGAGACGGAGTTTTGCTCTTGTTACCCAGGCTGGAGTGCAACGGCGCCATCTCAGCTCACTGCCATCTCTGCTTCCTGGGTTCAAGTAATTCTTGTGCCTCAGCCTCCCAAGTAGCTAGGATTACAGGCGCCAGCTACCACACGCGGCTAATGTTTTTGTATTTTTAGTAGAAATGGAGTTTCGCCATATTGGCCAGGGTGGTCTCAAACTCCTGACCTCAAGGGATCCACCCACCTCGGCCTCCCAAAGTGTTGGAATTATAGGCGTCAGCCACAGCGCCCGGTCCTTGCAATTAATTTTCTATACAAATTATAGAAAAAGGTGTCATTTAGAAAAATGGCAAGTATTTTGTTTACAGATTGCTGCATTTTGAAATAAGGGGATATTTTCTAGCCTGAACATATTCAGTCATCTGAAAATGAATAAAAAATAGAAATCATTTTTTTTTAAAGAAATAAGCTGTACATTTATGGTCCCATCAAGCCTTTCAACAAGCACTCCAGTTGCAACAGCTTGCAGAAAGTTCAACATTTCTTCAGGGAAAAATTATTCAAAGTTTTATCAATCTGTGAAGCAATTTGTGTGAGAGCATTTGTGCATGAATGATGGGAAGAATTACATTTTCAAGCTCTTAACATGTAAAAAACCAAAAACACTATTTATAGCTGGTCCCTGCAGTGCAGAAATTCAACATAAGCCAGTGCAGTGTCCCCAGTTATTCAAAGAACCCAGGTAAAACTAGTCTAACTCCTGAGTATCACTCAGTCAATCCCAAAGGAGCAATACTGAAATTCTGCTATGACTTGAAGACAAATTTCAAGAATTCTAGTGGTATCTACTACATAATTTCAAGTTCCTAGAAAAGAGAAAACACACATGCACGCATGCTTTTAAAAGACTTTAACCCCTAGGAACAAATTCTAAGGGCCCTGGCGGGGGTAACAGTACTGGGAAGCCACTCAAAGTCAGTTCTCTTCAGGTGCCTGATTACATATTTTATTAGAAGCTATTAGAATGCTCTTCAACTTTCCTTAGTATGGCTAACTGACTCAGTTTCAAGCTATAGTGATTCATTACTAACACTTTAAATAGGTGCTTTACAATCACCACCTCCATCTGTTACAGTTTTTCTGCAACATGAAAAACATCTTGGCAATGCTGCCTGCTATGCTGTGTGCCAAATCATGAAAAACACCCACAGTGCAGATAAACTATTAAGAATTTTAGTGATGAGATAACCAGCAAAGGTAGTTCAATAATTAAGGTTCCCAGTCCCACAGAGAGCTTGAATTGCTCACCCAGGAACACAGAGAGAACAGTTCTCACATTTGCCGAGCAGATCAGTCTCCATTTGGAATGACTGCAACTACAGCAAGGCCACGGCTCAACAAAAATCTGAAAAGCATCTTCGCCAACCAGGCCAGGTGATAGGTACTTGACTTTTAACAACCAGAAAGTTGAGAAGAAATGAAATGCATTTTGAAGTTTTAAAACTCTCCTGGCCGGGCGCGGTGCCTCACGCCTGTAATCCCAGCACTTTGGGAGGCTGAGGCGAGTGATCACCTGAGGTCAGGAGTTTGAGATCAGCCTGGCCAACATGGTGAAACCCCATCTCTAGTAAAAATATAAAAAATCTGCTGGGTGTGGTGGTGGGCGCCTGTAATCCCAGCTACTCAGGAGGCTGAGGCAGGAGAATCGCTTGAAGCCAGGAGGCACAGGTTGCAGTGAACTGAGATCATGCCATTGCACTCCAGCCTGGGTGACAGAGTGA
>NW_012098097.1:8420813-8426729 GCF_000951045.1 Mandrillus leucophaeus
ATAAGCTTGGGAAGGAGTGGGGGTGGGTGGAGAGAGAAGGGAACTTTCAGTATGACAGGGATAAAGGGGGCTGGACTAGGAAGAGAGGAGGTGTAAGTGTTTCTACACATGTCCTACTAATCCCTCTCAGGATGGGGCGCTTCCTGGCAATGTGATGTCTAATTCTGATTCGGTCTGCCTGTCTGACTTGTCACAGACTTTTGCAGGGTGGTAATTTTAATAGCTACAACTCTTCCAGCAAAATTTGTCTGAAACAGTCTGGAAGACCTTGGACTTTTTGATTCACCCACTGACCAGCAACTAGGTTGATGGAGAAAAACGATCACATTAACAGACCAGGACTATTAATGCATTAAAAAAATTTCTTCATAATGTTCACACATGTTAGAAGATGAACAATTAAGACGACTAACCAAATTACAGGATACTTCTTTCTCTGAGAAATATTTTAGTTCAAAAGATAATTAGGTTATACTCATCAACCTCTTCAGCTGACCTCTTATCATCAAGAGAAATTGCTCATTTTTAACAAAACAGGAAGGTAGTTCACACTTATGTGATATTACTCCACCCAGATAAATCTGGAGGCAGCGAAACCTAAACGCATAGACAATACCCCAAAATAAACTTCTACCGAAGGGGTACAAAAAGTTTCCATTCAAAATAACTGTTTTGCGTTTTGTCACACGTGCAAGTCCTATTTGGTGGAGCTGAAATGCTTTTGGAATGTCAGAATTTCAACTGCAGGAGTAGGGAGAAGAAAGGAGCGGAAGGGAGGGGGTAGAAAGAGACCGACGTAGACACACAGAGATCCAGAGGTTTCAAGAAAAATCTGTGTATTTGAAAAATTCAACAATCATATGATGACCTGTACTAGACAAAGACCAAGCTCTGAGCTCGGTGAACTGAGGATAAAATGGACACCCCTCCCACGGAGCTCAGGGACTAGAAAGTTGCCAGGCACATCACAGTGTGATGGATGTCAGGAACGGGGAGTTATGGGTACTATGGCAGGCATCAATTCAACAGAAAATATCTGACTTCCAAACACCAAACACGATGACTTAACTCCAGTTTAGGTGGCATCAGGAAAACATGCCAGATGAACTGTGAACTTGGTTATTCTCTGTCTGCATCTTTAGCTCTGCTTAGTCTGTTTGGATTATGAGTAGAAGGAACACGGCAGACTCTGCAACTTGCAAACAGAGGGATAGATTGTTCTCTTGGCCAGATTTGGCTGCTATTAACTAAAAGACTGGTTAAGCTTCTTTTAGCTTAAAAGTAAAATCTTTATTAATGGTATCAGAACTTCTAACTGGAAATAACCCAAATAATCTCAACTGTAGCTGATTTTTTTTTTTCCCGGACAGTCTTGCTTTCGTTGCCTAGGCTGGAGTGCAATGGCGCGACCTCGGCTCATTGCAACCTCCACCTCCCGGGTTCAAGCGATTTTCCTGCCTCAACCTCCTGAGTAGCTGGGATTACAGATGCCTGCCACCAAGCTGGCTAATTTCTATATTTTCAGTACAGATAGGATTTCACCAAGTTGGCCAGGCTGGTGTCGAACTCCTGAGTTCAAGTGACCTGCCTGCCTCGGCCTCCCAAAGTGCTGGGATTCACAGGTGTTGAGCCACCGCGTGCGCGCCCGGCCTCAATTGTAGCTAATTCTTTACTTCAGTGACACATATTTAGCAAGTGTCCTTTTCATCCTTTCATTAAAACAGAAGAAGGTTTTTAATCTTACATGAAATCCTACACTCCTCTCTTCAAAAAAATAAAACACAAAGCCCCCGGCCTGGGGCAGCAGCCATTACTCATGTTTTGTGATGCTAACAGACAAACCACTCCTGTGTATCAGTACCACCCTCTAAGGTCTCTACTCACATCCCACTGCCTCAGCATAAAGCAGAAAACAGGTGCTCAGACCTCCACCCTGAAAATTAATGACAACAGAGTTTAATTCCACGTAAGACTTTACGATTCAAGAGGTCAATGAAAGGACTGATCGATTTACAGTCGTTCTGTGACCCAAGAGCCACCTCAGAGGATGTTACTGAAAGAAGAAAAAGCAATGTTGGTCACAGAGCTATTCACCAACATGTGCATAAGGATAGACTGAAAAACTCAAGGCTGGGGTCCTTCCACCAGGACGCCGTTAATTTCCAACTCAAAAAGTTAGTTTCAAATGCATTTTCTACTTCTGAAGCAGTTAATCTAGTTTCAAATCGGGAAAGGCCTGCTATAATCACATGACAGACGAAGAGGAACTGGGGTAGAGTGGTGAGTCCCCACCCCACCCCCACCCTCAGGGTGGAGGCGAATGCAGAGAGTTCAACAGGTAATGACAATACAAACTGCAAATGTGGATTCCAGCTAGTGGACAGGGTCAGGGAGCAGAAAACACAGGGACCTAAACTAGTTTGGGGGTGGGGGCTGTCAGAGAAAGCCTCCCCAAGCCAGTGACATTTGAAAGGAGATCAAAGGCTCTCCTGTGAGTGGTCTGGCAGAAGACCACAGTATGCAAATTAAGAAGCTCAAGCTTATATGTTACAATCATCAGAAGTCACTGAGAGTGACATTCAGGTTTGCATTTTTCAAAAGCTCCTCTGCTGACTGTGAGATGAACTGCAAGGAGGTACAGGTGGGTGGGGCAGTGAGGTAAAGAGGAGAGAGTCGAGGTATTTCTGGAGGTAGAATCAAAAGGACTTGGTGATGAGATGCTGCTCAGTGGTCTTCCTCTCGGTTACTGATTTTTTTTTTCTTTCTGAAAAGTGTTTTAGAAAAACTGCTATATTGGCTGGGCACAGTGGCTGATGCCTGTAATCCCAGCACTTTGGGAGGCCAAGGCGGGCAGATCAGTTGAGGTCAGGAGTTCAAGACCCGTCTGACCAACATGGTGAAACCCTGTCTCTACTACAAAATACAAAAAATTATCCAGGCATGGTGGCGGGCGCCTGTGGTCCCAGATACTCGGGAGGCTGAGGCAGGAGAATCGCTTGAATCTGGGAGGCAGAAGTTGCAGTGAGCCGAGACTGCGCCACTGCACTCCAGCCTGGGTGGTAGAGGGAGACTCGTCTCCAAAAAACAAAGACAGGTATCCATCTTGTGCTGGTGTCCTCCATCTGTCTCTCCAGATCCAGCTGACAACTTGCTTTTCTTCCTTTTTTTTTTTTTTGAGACAGAGTCGCACTCTTTGCCCAGGCAATCTTGGTGCAATCTTGGCTCACTGCAACCTCCACCTCCCAGGTTCAAGTGATTCCCCTGCCTTAGCCTCCCAAGTAGCTGGGATGACCACACCTGGCTACTTTTTGCATTTTTTAGTAGAGACGGGGTTTCACCATGTTGGCCAGGCTAGTGTCGAACTCCTGACCTCAAGTGACCCATCCACCTTGGCCTCCCAAAGTGCTGGGATTACAGGCGTGAGCCACTGTGCCCAGCCTGCTCTGACTTTTTGGATCTGTAAGGACTACATCAACAGGCTCCCTCACTCTCTGGCTCCCAGTGCTGTGAATCAATGGGGAGGCCTGCAGAAGGTGAGAGGAAGGGAGGGACAGCTCAGGGCATTCATTCTACCAGCTCCCACCCTGGGAGTGTCTGTGGACAGTCTTGGACTCTCAATTGAAAGTAAGTCCTTTCCTTCTCCAGGTTTGGGCAACTCCTGCCCCTTCCTTCTCCCCGTCTTAGGCCTCATGGTGGTAACCTGATTACCAGCTGTGGACGCTGCATCATCCCTGTGGTTTCTAGAGAAACTTTGCCCACACTGATAGCGGCAGGAGGCAGACAAACGCCTCACAGGGGCAGGTCCCCAGTGAAACCCCACCTCTAAACCAAAGACAATTGAAAGCCTGAAAGCCACACTACAAGTCAAATCCAGGGATCGGACCAAGAACCCATCTTCCCATTTGGTAGGCTTTCCTGATTGATCCCCATCCTTCACCTATTTTACATCTACCTGCTCTTTCCTAATTGATTTTCTACACTGCCGTGCCCACCTTTGAGTGGTGCCTTTGCTTTAGCCTTTCTTTGCATGCCCACAAACCATTCAGCATGGATGCCCCTATTGTGAGTCCATAAAAGCCCTGACCCAGCTACACTGGGAGAGAAACCACCAGACTTCAGGGGTGGGGAACCACCACCTCCCCTCCTGAAAGCTGTTCACCGCTCAATAAAATTCTTCTCCACCCTCCTCACCCTTAAATTGTCAGTGTATCCTCATTCTTCTCGGACACAGGACAAGACCTTGGGAACTGCTGAACATGGGTACAAGCTATAACACAGGTGAGCTGGGGCATACCTGGCCCAGCCATGAGCTGAGCTGGTGCACAAGCAAGACTTAGCCTGGGTGGGCTGAGTGTGGAGGTCCTCAGCTGGGGTCAACACCTTGCAAATAGTCTCATTATTAAAATCCCCTCAATTTAAGTGTGTCAGGTGTTCTCTACCAGGTCTTAGACTGAAATTAGCTTAAAATCAGTTGTATACGTCCTTTGGAATGCATTAAGGAGATGCTCCTTTATATAAAGTGACATTCGTTATGGAGCAGAAAGTGTCCAAATTCTATCAACTACTTGGGAGAAGAAAACCATAAAAGAGTCAAACAATTCTGTTTTGTTAACTACTTTTTCAAAATTTGAGACAGGGTCTTGCTCTGTGGCCCAGGCTGGAGTGCAGAGGCACAATCACAGCTGAATGCAGCCTCAACCTCCCGGACTCAAGTGATCCTCCCGCCTCAGATCTTCCCATAAACAGCTGGGACTCCAGGTGCGAGTCACTATAGTTCGCTACTTTTACAATTTTTTGTGGAGGCAGGGTCTCACCATGTTGCCAAGTCTGGTCTGGAACTCCTGGTCTCAAGGTATCCTCCCATTTCAGCCTCCCAAAGTGCTGGAACTATAGGTATGAGCCACAATACCCAGCCCTATTCCGTTTACTACTAAAAGCTGAGAAAGGGGGTGAAGGTATAAAATCTGAGATCTGTAACCTGACCATTTTACTAGACTGTCATAATGACTTGCAGTAGCTGTTCCCTTTGAATTGCACTTAAGTTAATGTTCAAGTGTCTACTACACTGAAAGCATTGTGTTAGGAAGCTGAAAAGGGAATAAGAATAAAAGGCATGGTCTCTGCCCTCAGAAATGTTTATGAGCTATGGGAGCTATGTGTGTAAATAAAGAAGAAATAAGTAAAAAAGTGAGATAAGGGAAATTGCTGATTGTGAGTTGGACACAGAATTGACAGCTACATGTTTCTATTTACTTTTTAGTTTTGGAGACAGGGTCTCACTCTGTCACCCAGGCTGGACAGTGCAGCGGCACGATCTCTGCTCACTGCAGCCTCTGCCTCCCAGGCCAAGTGAACTTCCCACCTCAGCCTCCTGAGTAGCTGGGACTACAGGCACATGCTGCCATGCCTGGCTATTTTTTGTAGAGACGGGGTTTTGCCATGTTGTCCAGGCTGGTTTCGAACTCCTGAGTTCAAGCAATCCGCCCACCTCAGCCTCCCAAAATGCCGGGGTTTCAGGCATGAGCCACTGTGCCTAACCCAGCAACATGTTTCTAAATTAGCTCCATGGCTGACATGGAAAATTCAACTCATGTATGGAGGTTCTACAAAAAAGGACAACTTCAAATAGTCTAGGAATAGGACAAGAACCTAAAGGTAGAACAGCTCGTAACAGGTGAGAGGGTATGGTAAACAAAGTAATTTTCCTTCTTGTACTTCCATTTGTGTTTAAATAAAAGAAGCAGCCATTCTTGTTTAATCCCACTCTGTCCTCTGCCAGACTATACATTGCCCTCTGTTGATGGAGCTGTCATATGTTTAAATGATAAATGGTAATTTCTTTTTTTTTGAGACGGAGTCTTGCTCTGTCGCCCAGGCTGGAGTGCAGTGGCCAGATCTCAGCTCACTGCAAGCTCC
>NW_012098097.1:8426839-8428275 GCF_000951045.1 Mandrillus leucophaeus
GGTCTCGATCTCCTGACCTTGTGATCCACCCGTCTCGGCCTCCCAAAGTGTTGGGATTACAGGCTTGAGCCACCGCGCCCGGTGATAAATGGTAATTTCATACATTTGGACAGCTGGATATAGCTCAATCAAGCAGGGTCATCTCTTACAGGTAACCATGCTGACCATGTTACTAAAACTACTGCCTAACAGATAACACAAGCGGTCCTCCCTGTTGCCTTCAGCCTGCTAAGGCTGCAAAACCTGAGAGCCCAGAAACCTTCAAGGACACATGTAGGCTTGCTGGGATAACCAGATCAACGGGCTTGTTCAAGCCTTCTGTTTGCATAACTCAGACTTTTTTTTTTTTTTTTTTTTTGAGATGGAGTCTTACTCTGTTGCCCAGGCTGGACTGCAATGGTGCGATCTTGGCCCACCGCAACCTCCGCCTCCCAGGTTCAAGAGATTCTCCTGCCTCAGCCTCCTGAGTAGCTAGGATTGCAGGCGCCTGCCACCACGCCTGGCTAATTTTTGTATTTTAAGTTGAGACGAGGTTTCACCATTTTTGCCAGGCTGGTCTCGAACTGCTGACCTCAGGTGACCCACCCACCTCGGTCTCCCAAAGTGCTGGGATTACAGGTGTGAGCCACCGTGCCCAGCTGACTCAGACATTTGATAGCCACACATTGCCTCACTTTGGATGATCATATTGGCAAAGACTAAAATAATTTAATACTCAGTGATAGGGATATTATTGGTGGGAGTATAAAAAGGTATATGGCTTTATGAAAAGCAATTCGACTGTATGTATTAAAGATCTAATGTTCATACCTATTAACCCAGTAATGCCATTCTTAGGACTCTATCCTAATAAAACAACCAAAAAAAAAAAAAATACATAGTCAAGACGGGGACAGTGGCATGTGCCTGTAGTCCCAGCTACCTGGGAGGATCCCTTAAGCCCAGCAGTTTGAGGCTGTAGTACGCTATGACTGCACCTGTGAAAAGCCACGGCACTCTGGCTTGGGCAATATAGCAAGATCTCATCACTGAGAGGGGGAGAAAAAAAAAAAAAAGACTGAGTAAACAAGTGTGAGTGAGTGCCTATTTTGAGTTAGGAACTATGCTAGGTCCTGGGATACAATTTTAAAAATGAGCCTTACTTTCAAAGAGCTGACAGTGGGGGAAGCAAGTTCATTACAACTTCAGGTTTAAGTTCTATGAGTCCAGGGTGCTCTGTATGACAGCACATCTTAGAGACCGAATCTAATCAATGCACAGATGGGAGTCAAGGAAAGTTCACTTGGGCGGTAATATTTATTTATTTTTATTTTTTTTGAGACGGAGTCTCACTCTGTCGCCCAGGCTGGAGTGCAGTGGCACGACCTCGGCTCACTGCAAGCTCCGCCTCCTAGGTTCACGCCATTCTCCTGCCTCAGCCTCCCCAGTAGCTAGGA
>NW_012098097.1:8429131-8433751 GCF_000951045.1 Mandrillus leucophaeus
GGGGACAGTGGCATGTGCCTGTAGTCCCAGCTACTCTGAGGCTACAGTGGGAGGATCAGTTGAGCCTGGAAGGTGGAGGCTGCAGTAAGTTATGATCATGCCACTGCACCCCAATCTGGGTGACAGAGCAAGACCTACCTCAGAGAAAAAAAAAAAAAAAAAAGAAGTTTAATTATTCTCCACCATAAACAAAGAAAAAGAGAAAGAAAATATATAAAAGGGACACTCCCTCACCTAGAAGGAATGATCCCATTCTTTGATAATATAAGTGATATCTTAATTGTGGTACAATTAAAAACAGCTACACAAAACTGCTCATAACCAATTACCAATTCAAATAAATATACAGAAAATCTTTGTAATCTATGAAAATTCTAACTAGTACACTCTGACACATTTTATTCACTTATCACGTATAGTTACTTCACTTCAAAGACTGACATTAGGGGGCTTTCAAGACCCCAAGTACAGGCCCTTGCATTAAGAAAATAGACATCAGGGTTCAGGGTGTAACAACCTTTTCCTAAGCATCTCTAATGGAATTGGAGACAAATATAACTGTTGTTAACAGGCAGGCTAAATTAACTACCTCCTTTTGCTGCTGGACCGGAGGCTTCTCTAGTAAGTAATTAGCCCGGTCCTGGCCTCCTTCAGGCAGCTGTACGGCTCAGGAAGAGCAGGTTCAGGTTCGCTGTGAGGGCTGGGGAGCAGGGCAGCCGCAGCACAGCCTCTGCTCTTGGCAGGCACCATCACCAAGAGACAAGCCCAGCCTTGCTCCGCCTCTAGATCTCTCTAAGCACCTACACGCTGCTCCATGAGAAAAATCAGCATTTTCGTCCCACAGAACTGTCACAACCTGCAGAGAAGAGAGGGACTAAGAGGGCTAAATGATAGGATGTATTAACACAAACAACAGGCTTGTCAGATCCACAACTCCGTGTTACAAGAACAACTTCCTGATTTCATGTTACACTTAAAGGAGAAACGTGTGTACCATCCCATGATTCTGGGTCAGCTCCCAGTACCAACAGAACATCCATGCTCCCTGGAAATGGAAGGGTGACCAGGCATAAGCAGTTCACTCTCCTGCCCACAATAACAAGTAGTTTTCCAAAGAAGAAAAGCGATCAGACATATTACATGACAACTAAGATATGCCTACTGTTTGCAGCTACAGCCTGGTATTCAGCCTTTATGATCCCCTCTATGCAGTAGAAGTGTTTTAATGTCATGAATGTCTATGTATAAATCTATAATGACTAAGGCTATCAACTCTGAACTGACTAGAACCAAAATTTCCAGTTTTCTCCAGTTGAATTTTCATCATCAAGCTCACAAGACCACCCTCTGGGAGAAAAAGTTAGCTTGGTTTTTTTGTTTTGTTTTGAGATGGAGTCTCGCTCTGTTGCCCAGGCTGGAGTGCAGTGGCATGATCTCAGTTCACTGCAAGCTCCGCCTCCCGGGTTCACAACATTCTCCTCTCTCAGCCTCCCGAATAGCTGGGACTACAGGCGCCCGCCACCTCACCCGGCTAATTTTTTTGTATTTTTTTTAGTAGAGATGGGGTTTCACCATGTTAGCCAGGATAGTCTCAATGTGCTGACCTCGTGATCCGCCTGCCTCAGCCTCCCAAAGTGCTGGGATTACAGGAGTGAGCCACCACGCCCGGCCTAACTTGGTTTTTTAAAAAAAGACACAGCTGTACCTTGTATTCGTGGGGGACTGGTTCCAGGACCCCCGCATATACAAAAGTCTGTGCATACTCAAGTCACACAGTTGGCCCTCTGTGTAAGTGGGCTGTGCATCCTATGAACATTGTCTTTTTGACGCACATGTAGATTGAAAAAATCCATTGTATAAGTGGAACCACGCAGCTCAAACCTCTGTTGCTCAAGGGTCAACTCTACTTCCTTTACTGATGGCCTTCTGCATTTCCTCAAGTTTCCATGACTTTAAAAAAAAAAAAAAAAAAACATTTTTGCCGGGCGCGGTGGCTCACACCTGTAATTCCAGCACTTTGGGAGGCCGAGGCAGGCAGATCATGAGGTAAGGGGTTCAAGACCAGCCTGACGAACATGGTGAAATCCCATCTCTACTAAAAATACAAAAATTAGCCAGGCGTGGTGGCACATGCCTGTAATCCCAGCTACTGAGGAGGCTGAGGCAGGAGAACTGCTCGAACCTGGGAGGCAGAGGTTGCGGTGAGCCGAGATTGCGTCATTGCATTCCAGCCTGGGCAACAAGAGCGAAACTCCATCTCAAAAAAAAAAAAAAAAGATTCTGGCCATGTACAGTGGCTCATGTCTGTAATCCCAGCACTTTGGGAGGCTGAGGCAGGTGGATCACCTGAGATCGGGAGTTCAAGACCAGCCTGGCCAACATGGAGAAACCCTGTCTCTACTAAAAATACAAAAAATTAGCCGGGCGTGGTGGTGTGTGCCTGTAATCCCAGCTACTTGGGAGGCGAAGGCAGAAGAATCGCTTGGACCCGGGAGGTGGAGGTTGCAGTGAGTCGGGATCACATGCCATTGCACTCCAGAATGCGCGACACAGAAAATGTGCTTGAGGGGCAAATGTTCTGAGTCCTTGCATGTCTGGAAATGTCTTGATTCTATGTTTATACTTGAAGGCTAGCTCAGTTGGGTATAGACTGCAACAGAATCCTGGGCTGAACAGCATTTTCCCTCAGAACTTGGAAGAGACACTGTTTTTTGGTATTCAGAGTTGTACAAGCAAAGTTTATTCACAGTCTGGTTTTTTTTTTTTTTTTTTTTTTGGGAGATGGAGTTTCACTCGTGTCGCCCAGGCTGCAGTGCAGTGCTGTGATCTCTGCTCACCGCAACAACCTCCACCTCCCAGGTTCAAGCGATTCTCCTGCTTCAGCCTCCCAAGTAGCTGGGACTACAGGCGCACGCCGCCACGCCTGGCTAACTTTTTTTTGTATTTCAGTAGATAGAGTCAGGGTGTCACCGTGTTGCCCAGGCTGGTGTTGAACTCCTGAGCTCAGGTAATCCACCTGCCTTGGCCTCCCAAAGTGCTAAGATTACAGATGTGAGCCACTGCACCTGGCCCTATCCATCTTAATTTTTAATGCGTTTCAAAGTTACAGATATGAGTACATTTTCCCCTAAATACTTCAGTATACATATTATTACCTTTGGCTAAATATTTGGGCCGGGTACAGTAGTTCATGCCTGTAATTCCAACACTTTGGGAAGCCGAGGCAAGACGTTCGCTGGAGCCCAGGAGCTCAAGACCAGCCTAGGCAACATGGTGAAACCCTGTTCTCTACAAAAAACTTAAAAATTAATTAGGTGTGGTGGTGTGTGCCTGTGGTCCCAGCTACTTGGGAGGCTGAGGCAGGAGGATCACTTGAGCCCAGAAGGTCGAGGCTGCAGTGAGTCATGATCGCATCACTGTATTTCAGCCTAGGTGACAGAGTAAGACCCTATCATTGGTTCACTCATAAATATTAGTTTGCATGTATAATTTACATATCCTCTACTTTTGAGAGAAAGAACACATCTATCACCACAGCAAGTTTCCTTGTGCAGCTTTCCTTGTGCATACCCATCCTCTCTGAACCAGCTCCAAGCACGGTTCCGCTCCTACCACTCTACTGAAACTGCTCAAGGTCACCAATCAGCTCCTACTGCGAAATGCAAAAGTCAATTCCCTGCCCTTATCTGACTTGGCCTATAAGCAGGGCAAAACAGAAGGGATCATTTCCTTCACCTTGAAACACTTTCTTGGCTTCCAAGATGCATCATTTCCCAGCTTTTCTTCCTACCTAACTGGCCACTTCCTGTTGAGTCTCCTTTGCTAGTTTTTTATCTCACTAACTTTTAAACATTCAAGTGCCCCAAGGGTTCCATCCCTGGAACTCTTTTCTTCTCCTCTATACTCATTCCTTTAGTTTCCCCATCCAGGCTCATGGCTTTTATAACATCCCCAAATGGAACACTTTTCACTTTTACCACCATCACTCTGATCCAACCTATCATTCTTTGCCTTGGATTACTGCAGTGGCTTCCTAACCTGTCTCACTGCTTTCACTTTGCCACCATCAGAATCTTCTGAATCCTGCAATCAGAATTAGCATCATTAAAATGTAAGCCAGAAATGGTTGAGGTGTTTTTCTTTTTAATTTTTATTTTCTTACTCTACACTGACGTTGTTAAGTCAGAAATGTCACAGCCAAGAGGAGTCTAGAGAGACATGATGACTAGGTATAATGTGGTGTCCTGGATGGGACCCTAGAACAGAAAAGGACACTGGGAAAAACTAAGGAAATACTGAATAAAGTATGAACTTTAGTTAATGATAACGTATCAATATTGGCTCAATCAAAGTAAATACACCATAATAATGTTAGTTACAGGTGAAAGTGAATGTGGGGCATATGAGAACTCTTTGTACAACTTCTCTATCAATCTAAAAGTGTTCTTTGAAAAAATAAAGTTGTGTTCTTTTAAAGTTGGACTGTCAGGTCATTTGACTTAAAGTCTTTCAATGGGGCTGGGCGCGGTGGCTCACGCCTGTAATCCCAGCACTTTGGGAGGCCAAGGCGGGTGGATCACGAGGTCAGGAAATCGAGACCATCCTGGCTAACACGGTGAA
>NW_012098097.1:8435176-8439609 GCF_000951045.1 Mandrillus leucophaeus
GCACTCCAGCATGGTGACAGGGCAAGACTCTGTCTCAAAAAAATAAAAATAAAAAATAAAAAATAAATAAATAAATAATAAAAATAAATAAAAATAGGCCAGTGGCTCACACCTGTAATCCCAGCACTTTGGGAGGCCAAGGTGGACAGATTACCTGAGGTCAGGAGTTCAAGACTAACCTCACCAATATAGTTAAATTCTGTCTCTATTTAAGAAATGCAAAAATTAGCTGGGTGTGGTGGCACATGCCTGTAATCCCAGCTACTTGGGAGGCTGAGGCAGGAGAATTGCTTAAACCCAGGAGGCAGAAGTTGCGGTGAGCAAGATCATGCTACTGCACTCCAGCCTGGGTCACAGAGCGAGACTCCATCTCAAAAAAAAAAAAAAAAGGAATAATAGACAATACCACTTTGGTTAAATTGTCTCCAAACAGCTGATGGCTCATACATGTAATCTAGCACATTGGGAGGCCAAGACAGGAGGACTGCTTGAAGTCAAGGGCTCAACACCAGCCTGGGCAACAGAAGTGAGACCTATGTCTACAAAAAATACACAAATTAGCCAGGCACGGTGGCACATGCCTATAATCCTAGCTACTTGGGAGGCTGAGGCAGGAGGGTCACTTGAGTCCAGGAGTTCGAGGTTTCAGTGAGCTATGATCATGCCACTGCACTCCAGCCTGGGTGACAGAGTGAGGCCCTGTCTCAAATTAAAATAAAAAAAGTGATTTGAGATTGGCGTGAGTAGTACAACACTGAAGACAAAGCTCTCCACGGCCCACACCTTGCCTAACTCCCCAGTCTTCATCTGCCAGTCCCTGTCATCTCCTGCATTCCTGCCTTGAACTCCAAGTTTCAACAACACAAAAGCTACCTGTGGTTTCCCAACTGCCAGAATGTTTTATGATTTTCACACTTGTATATGTTGTTCTCTCTGCCTAAAATGGCAAACTCAAGACCTAACTTAAGAATCACTTTCTTTCCACCACTGAACCTTGTTTCCTGTCTCAATATACTCTTTTCTCTACTAAATCCAACTACTCGCGGGTAGTATCCTCAGCTATTAATCTTGAGTATATACTCAAGGGCATTCAATAAGTTTTTGACTTGTCCTGGAAAGATAAGTGTTGTTGGAAAAAATGGTATGTTCTTTCTGTCTTTAAAAAAAAAAAAAAAAAGACAGACTGGGCATGGTGGCTCATGCTTGTAATCTCAAAAATTTAGGAGGCTGGGGTGACAGGACTGCTTGAGGCCAGGGGTTAGAGACCTGCCAGGGCAACATGATAAGACCCTGTCTCTAATATACTTAAACATTAAAATTAAAAAAATGATAAACAATCCCCCAAACATAAAGGAGGAAATGTGATTATAATGATTTTTCTGTTTTCTTTTAATTCACAATAAGCAAATGCTTCAATAACTTAAATCTCAAAAACATGTTTTCAGCAGATTACAAGTTTAGTCCCCCCATTACTATCTTAGAAACATAATTCTGGACAACAGGAACTAGTTTTCTGGTCTGGAACAATTCCTGGTAATTGTAAGCCCTTGACACACAAAAATCAAAGGACCAGATGGCATTTTAGAGGATTTTCCCATCCATATTTCTATCATAAAGCCTAGTAACTGAAGTCACAAATACAGGCAAAGTAATTATCTGATTTTAGAAGGCTTCCACAAAACTCACAGAAATGTGATCCCCTACTGATTCAACTGAGGTCAAAGCCAACACTAGTTCACACAGGACAGCACACCAGCACCATTACCACGTGTATCTGTACAGTAAGGAGTGACCTAATACAAACGCAAGGTTTGTGGGGCAAAAAGGACACACAGGGACCTTGTGGCATGGGCCCAACTGCTCCTGCTCACCTTGCTCTCTGGCCACTTGGCTTCTCTGGGCCTCAGATAAATCCCCTTGTAAAATTAAGAGTCCTATAATGCTATGTTCTTTTTTACTTTAAACCTTTTTCAATTTTTTCTGAGACAGGGCTCTTGCTCTTTCACCCAGACTGGAGTGCAGTGGCGTGAACACAGCTCACTACAGCCTTGAACTCCCACCTCAGCTTCTGGAGCAGTTAGGACTACAGGCGTGTGCTGCCACACCCAGCTAATTTTAATTTTTTTTTTGTAGACATGGGGTCTTGCTCTATTGACCAGGCTGGTGTCAAACTCCCGGCCTTAAGCGATCCTCCCACCTTAGCCTTCCAATGTGCTGGGATTTCAGGCATCAGCCACTATGCCTAACCTAAAGTCAAACTTTTAAAAGGTACACTATATTGTGTACCTGTTACGCTTCCTTAACAGAGAGAGTACTTTTATTTTACAGATGAGCAAACCAGAGCTCAAACAGGTCAGGTGTCTTGGACACAAACACATCTAATAAAAAGAAAAATTGCAATTCAATTCAAATTCAGGTCTGTGTTGTTCTCAGAAACATTTTGCTAACCTGTCTTAAACGGGGAAAAGGGAACAAACTAAACTACAGAGTGGCAAAGATCCAAATGCACGTCTTTCCTTCAGGCAGTATAAGGACAGAAAAATAGGTCAAGATAGTCTCCTATGCTGTGGGAAGGATAGGGAAATCCTCAGAAAAATGGGTCCAAACACTTGACTCTTTAAAAGTCATCATAAATCTTATCGTCTCCTTACCAACTAACTGCGTAATTTATCAGGAAACACTATTCCCCTCAGATATCTAGGCTTATCATATTACAAAGGTACCAAGTTATCTACTTGCAAAATACCAAACATGGTATGAGGGAAATAGTCATACACAGAGTCTGAGGAGCCATCCTTAAAAATCACGGGGTGGGGAGAGGGTGATGCACGCAGGGCAATAAACTCCCCACCAAACTAGGGGGGGAAAGCTTCCCAATTTACTAAGTTTTAATATCCCTGAAAACATTACGATTTCATGAGCAAAATATATTACGCTCATTACACAGCCATTACTAACTGAGCAACTCTATTAAAATGAGAGATGGGAGGATTGCTTGAGGCCAGGAGTTCGAGACCAGCCTGGGCAACGTAGTGAGACTATGTCTCTATTTAAAAAAAAAAAAGAGCTGGGCACAGTGGCTCAAGCCTGTAATCCCAGCACTTTGGGAGGCCAAGGCGGGTGGATCACGAGGTCAGGAAATCGAGACCATCCTGGCTAACACGGTGAAACCCTGTCTCTACTAAAAATACAAAAAATTAGCCGGGCGTGGTTGCAGGTGCCTGTAGTCCCAGCTACTCGGGAGGCTGAGGCAGGAGAATGGCGTGAACCCGGGAGGCAGAGCTTGCAGTGAGCTGAGATCACACCACTGCACTCCAGCCTGGGCGACAGAGCGAGACTCCATCTCAAAAAAAAAAGAAAAAAGAAAATCCTTCAATGGCCCAAATATTCCATTCCCCAAATGTCTGGTGCTCGTTGATGGTCTGTTGGTCTGTTCATGCTTAAAACAGAGGCAGGCCAGGCGCAGTGGTGCACGCCTATAATCCTAGCAATTTGGGAGGCCAAGGTGGGTAAATTACCTGAGGTGACGGGTTCCAGACCAGCCTGGCCAACATGGTGAAACCTTGTCTCTACTAAAAATATAAAAATTAGCTGGGTGTGGTGGCGGGCACCTGTAATCCCAGCTACTCGAGAGGCTGAGGCAGGAGAATCACTTGAATCTGGGCGGCAGAGGTTGTAGTGAGCCGAGATCGCACCACTGCACTCCAGCCTAGTCGACACAGTGAGACTCTGTCTCAAAAAAACAAAAACCAAAAATTAGCTGGGCATGGTGGCGCACGCCTGTAGTCCCAGCTACTCAGGAGGCTGAGGCAAGAGACTCGCTTGAACCCGGGAGGTGGAGGTTGCAGACAACATGCATGAGCCGCCATGTCTAGCCTGAAATTACTATTGATTTAATCTAAATGATGGTATTTGCTATGTTAGTCAAAGGTGAGCTCTCTGGAATTGATTTTTAAAATTCTTTAACCTAATTATTAGGTTCACTGCCCACACAAGTAAAGAGGAAGAAAATGGCTAAGTAAACAAATATTTAAACCAAAAAGGTGGCCACAAGGCCTGTTAAAATTATTCCAAATTGCATTTCACCTAAATTGTTAGAAAAAATTCAAATATTTAACATTTTGACTAGAGTTTTAAAACTGCAATTCATGTTACTAAATATCTCCTACGCTATGAGTGGAGTGTGTTTTTGTGTTTTAAATTCCAATTTAAGTTGCATTCTAGCCTCTCTCCATTGTTTATCTGTGGCATGCTCATTTTCCATTACCTTTGAGTGTTTGCTGAGCGGTTAGTTCTGCATATTCATGGCATTATCCTAAAAGGGAGAAACAGGTTAACACTGACAGAGGTGTCATTAAGTTTATTAAGAGTAATAGACAGGGCTGGCTGTCGTGGCTCACGCCTGTAATCCCAGCACTTTTGGGAGGCTGAGG
>NW_012098097.1:8443420-8449913 GCF_000951045.1 Mandrillus leucophaeus
AAAAAAAAAAAAAAAAAAAAAAAAAGGATTATTAAAATAATATTCATTTCTTCTCACCCTTGGTATTTTTCAGATTTTTTCCCCTCATGTTTAATGCAACCGCTAGGCTCTCCAATATAAAGGATGTATATAAAGCACTGCTTGTATTCCTGGTAAGTGTCAGAATCACTTATATTGTGCCATAATAATCCTAAAAGTACCCACTGGCATTCCTGAAGCACTTCAGGTAGTGATACCATTCATCACCCTCAGGCCAGTTTTAGAGAGGAGAAAAATAAAGAAGCGGCACTAGCCTCTCCAAGACACAGACACTTAGGTCCTACAGGTCCTCAAAGGGGAGAGCCCCACCTGTCTCAGTCTTCTTCTTAATCATCATCGCCTCCGCCATACCTTTGTAGACATTTTTTCCTTAATTACCACTTCTCATGAAATTTTGATACCACAGGTAAAATACATATATATTCATGTACTGTACTGTTTATCTGTGCTTTATGCATAAAGAGTTGAGTTTTGTTTTTTCAACCCTCAAGAATCAAATTTCAATCCTTTGAGGGAAAAGTCAAGATCTAGCTCATTCACTCCACCAAATCACTCAGAACACACATTAAGTCAGAAACTATTAACAATTTGGGAGCCAACAGATATTTTTTTGACGTGTTGGTTTTACCAAAAAGCAATAGACACAAAGACTTAATAATTTTCACTTTATCCCTGTTCTTAGTATTTTTAATTACTAGGTGTTAAACAGAAACAAAAGTTCTATCTGTTGTAAATACAGTTTATTCCACTGGCCTCATTAGGTACATGGCTTTTGTCTTACTTTAAAAATTCTAAAACTAGGGCCGGGCGCGGTGGCTCACGCCTGTAATCCCAGCACTTTGGGAGGCCGAGGCGGGCGGATCATGAGGTCAGGAGATCGAGACCATCCTGGTTAACACGGTGAAACCCCGTCTCTACTAAATATACAGAAAAAAATTAGCCAGGCGTGTTGGCGGACACCTATTGTGTCCTAGCTACTCGGCAGGTTGAGTCAGGAGAATGGTGTGAACCTGGGAGGCGGAGCTTGCAGTGAGCCGAGATCATGCCACTGCACTCCAGCCTGGGCAACAGAGCAAGACTCCGTCTCAAAAAAAAAAAAAAAAAAATCTAAAACTATACATGCTCCCACCCACAATATGTTTTTGTGTTCAAAATCTAGCCAGCTTGCTCTGCTCCTGTGTGGGTACCTAAGTACAATGGTGTGTGGGCCAATCTTAAAAAGGGCAGAACAGCCCCCCACCTCCAGCCAAGCTCACCCAATTACTAATGTGACAAATACTGACAGCCAGATAAAGTACTACAGTTAAATGCTAAAGGCTTTCCCATTTTGGGGGTAGGGGAAGGAAGAAGGGTAAGTTTAGGGAATGGAAAGGAAAAAAATTATGACTGTTTGAGGTGGGTAATAAAAGGAGACAGAATGGAGAGTAACTGCTCTAGGTGCCCAGCAGAAAGTATAAAACCCTTTTAAAAGCCCAGCAGACAGTTTGTTCTGGACACCATATTTCACAACCTATTCCTGTCACAAAGGATGTGTATCTGTTTGATTTGGGGGAAAGGGAAGGCTATTTTCCATCCTATAGATCTCCTGGTTTCTAATTTTAAGAGCCAAGAGTCCCATTCTCATAGATAGGGCAGCATCTCACCTAAATTATCTTCTTTGGTCAATGTGTGCCCTGTACCCACCCATAGATAAGGAACTGCCAGGTCACAGGTCACCTCCAAAATCAGTTACAGAGGATAGGCTACTTTTACTTCCACTCATTCTCATTTCATTTTCTGCTTCTAAACTTTCTCCGTGGAGTATCTTTTCCACTCTGGAAAGCTATGTGGGTTGTGGGGAGGACAGTGATAGATATATTGTCTATTATTTCAGGAACCCAAAAGCACAACAAATTAATGTTATACTCTATTTGCAAAATGCTTTACTAAGTCTCACGCTTATTAAATCACAACTCTGAATTTTTGCTGAGCTTAACAGCAAACTAGCTAAAGAACATAAAGATACAGCCAGTGTGTGTGCACCAAAAAGTCAGTGGATATTCCTGGTAAAGTTTTACAAAGGCCTCTTCTGGCTTCAGAAGCGGCAGGACTACTTCCACGGCGTGGCTCACTGCAGGCTCCTCTTTAAAAGTTTCGCATTCCAAAAAATATTATATCTCCCATATCATCTTGCCCAATTAATAGTACCTACAGCCACCAAGCTGCCTTGCACATTGCCTCTACTAGTGAACTCAAACCAACTGGGCTTAAATCGCCAGCCCATATCCTTCACAGTAGTGGCTGTGGTTTTACCACATACCTATATAGACACTCAACATGTTTGAGAAATGAGTTAGTCTCTCCTTTAATAAACAGTAGCTTACATTTAGTAAAGATGTATTATGTACCAGAATTCATGACAAATTAGGCCATTTCATCCTCACAACTCCGTAAGGTGTATAGGTATTGTAACCATTTTACAGATGAAGAATCTAAGGTTCACCCAGAAAGACCAGATACCTTGCCCAAGGAGACAGAGCTTACAAGTGGAAGAGGCAGGATTGGAACCCAGGACTGACCAATTCCAGAGTCCATGTTTGTAACCACTATGTAAACGTCCCTCCCTGTGTTGTTTTATATCGTCTTTAGTGGACACCCAAAGACCCTTGTCCATACTATTTCTGACCAGTACCTCCTGTAATCAGTTATCTAATAGGTTTCTATTAGGGTGGTCTATTTTCTGCAGCTGTAGGGGATGAAGGTATTTCAGATTTAAGACTGTTATGAACAATGAACTCAGAAGAACAAGATTGCTCTGAACTACTTCACAGACAAGTATCTAGTACCCAATCTAATCTCTCCATTCTATACAAACATAAAAACGCAGCCAAACACAAAAAGGCAATGTTTTGAGATCCACTTAGGAAAAAAATCTACTTACTACTTATTTACTTAGGTTAATTCTCAAAGGGAAAAAAGGTCTCTCATTTTTCAGAAGACAGAGCAATGTGAAAACATCAAAATTCTTTTTATTTGGTAGTTTTGAGCCTAATACCCAAACTTCTCATGGCAGACCATGAAAAGTAAAATCAAACGAATCTTCTACTGGCCATCTTTATTTTTAGGACATTCTCTGGCAGTTCCAGTATCAAATGATTGCTATAATGAGAATATGTGAGCGCCACAAGCTGGCAGGTGTCCGACACCAACCCCACTGCAGCTCCATCTGCTGCCCACCCAGAGGCTTATGTTTACAATGGGAAAAGTCCATCAAGGGGGCAGAAAGGAACGGCTCATCTTACACTAGATCTCCTACGGTTAACTTTCTCAAAACAAAACAAACAAAAAACAAAACCCCTGAAACCTCTAAATTAGAATCATTTAAATCTTCCTGGACAGAACCTTATATCCAAGAATTTCTAAATCCTACTTTAATGAATTCTACTTTGCTATAAATAATGGTACAGAAAAGTAAGCTATTCTTTTACTCAGAATAAATCAGTTTTGCATTTTTAATAAAAGTGAAACACAGAAGACTGGATGGGGACAGGTTATTCTAGTAAGAAGATGACTTAAAAGGTTCACTTTATGTAACTGTGGTAGTAATGCATTGCTTGGTTTAACTTGATAAAGGAACATCTGTTACAATCTATACCAAAGCGAAAAAGTTCAAGTTAAAGTACAACAAAGAAAGAAGAAAGTACAATGGAACTATAGGAGATAGAAAGAAAATGAGTGAAAGAGAAAAAAAATCACCGTCAGTACAATTAGTCATTAAAAGATAAAACAGAAGTGATTAGAAGCAATTAATAACCAGTGGGTGCCCACAGTTGCTCGGGAGTACCAAAAAGATGAACAGAACAGCTAGAGGAATGGACTCACACTCAGCATGCCCAGCCCAATCCATCAGTTGCCCCTGTCTCCCTTCTATTGAAATTGTCCATTTCTATCTGTAGAAATATCACTTTTCATACTATTTCTCCTCTTTCCTCTCTTTCATAGTTGTACCTAATCACATATCAAGTTTTATTCTTCCTTTAAAACACATGTAAACATAACAAGGATGTTTACCTAAGCATTATTTTAATAGTGGGAGGCAGAAAGGAAACTCCTACAATGTCCAGTAGAACAGTTAAATAAATTACAGTGCATTCATAGAATGAAATACCCTGCACCCATTAAAAATTTCAGGGCAGAACTTGAAAAAAAAATCAGGGAGATGCTGAGCTTGAGCCCTGATCAAACTTTATCTGATCTCTATGCTACCTTTCAACTTTTTGATTATGTGAGCCAATACACACATAACTCGATTGTGTAGGCCAGTATAACACATTCTGTTATCGACAAATAACAGTGGCTTAACACAATGGGAAAATGTTTATTTTTCAAAAAGGCAAGTTATACACAGTATGATCTCTACTTTTAAAATGCCCAGGACAGGCATGGTGGTTCACACCTGAAAACTCTGCACTTCGGGAGTCTGGCACAGGGGAGTTTGAGATCAGCTTCCAAAAACACAATCAATCAATCAATCAATCAATCAATAAAAATAAAAAGGCCGGGTGCAGTGGCTCACACTGTAATCCCAGCACTTTGGGAGGCTGAGGCAGGCGGATCACTTGAGCCCAGGAGTTCAAAACCAGCCTGGGCAACATGGCAAAAACCCCATCTCTACAAAAAAACAAACAAAAATTAGCTGGGTGTGGTAGTGCATGCCTGTAGCTACTTGGGAGGCTGAGGTGGGAGGATCACGTCTGAGCCCAGGAGGTGGAGGTTGCAGTGAGCCATGATCGCATCACTGCACTTCAGTCTGGGTGTCAGAGTGAGACTCTGGCTCAAAAAAACAAGAAAGTAATCCAACAAATATTTTTTTTTCCCTGAAATAAGCCAATGAAAATGAAAAATACTTCTTAAATCTCAAATAACTAGTTCACCAATAAGCTTAAGGTTCCCAGGTAAAATTTCCTGTGATACATACTAATAAAAACTCAAAAAAGAAAAAAAAGGAAAAAAAAATATGTAAGGCTTCAGTACATGAGGGTCTTACCATTTAGATGTGGGAATTCTCACTCGAATCTATCATTTATAGGGCCACACTATTCTTATGAGGCACAAATAAAATTAAGGCTTACTATAACCAATTCAGAAAGTCTATGGTAATGGGATCTAGTGTTTGTCACAAAGATCATAATCAGACCCATTGCTCCTTTTTTTACCCCTATTCAGGACAGGGTCTTACTCTGTCACCCAGGCTGAAGTGCTGTAGCATGATTATGGCTCACTGCAGCTCCGACCTCCCAGACTCAAGCGATCCTCCCACCTCAGCCTCTGGAGTAGTTGGGACTACAGGTGTGCACCACCACACCCAGCTAATTTTTAAAAAAACTTTTTGTAGAGGTAAGAGTTTTACTGTGTTGCTCAGGCTGGTCTTGAACTCCTGGGCTCAAGTGATCCTCCCATCTCAGTCTCCCAAAGTGGTGGGAGTAGAGGCATGAGCCACTGAGCTGGGTCTCTCAAAGTGGTGGGATTAGAGGCATGAGCCACTGAGCTGGGCCGTTACCCTCTTTTTAAGGGAGATCATGAGGTAGAAACTGCCTAGAGCAGTAAAGTCTCAGAAGTGACTCATGTTTCTCAAGGTTAAGGCTGCTTCTTGCTGGGAAATATGCATAAAGTTACCTTGTGAAAGATGAGTTCAGCCCTTTATTGTTTACTTGATACAGTAGTGGGCAAAGATTCTAAACTATCCACAGTATTTTTTTTTTTTTTTGAGATGGAGTCTCGCTCTATCGCCCAGGCTGGAGTGCAGTAGCACAATCTCGGCTCACTGCAAGCTCCTCCTCCCGGGTTCACACCATTCTCCTGCCTCAGCCTCCTGAGTAGCTGGGACTACAGGCGTCCGCTACCACGCCCGGCTAATTTTTTGTATTTTTAGTAGAAACAGGGTTTCACCGTGTTAGCGAGGATGGTCTCAATCTCCTATCCACAGTATTTTTAGTCGAACTTTTTCCTATGGTTTTAGCATTCAGTCTCTTACTTTCCCCAATTAGATAATGCCTAACTTACTCATTTCTGTTAATGACACCAATATTTCCTCGGCCTCAAAGCCCTGGAATCCTCTGGCTAAACAGAATGTCTCATCTAATCATTAAATCCTGTTATTTCTTCTCTTAAAATACCCTTTAGATTTTTTGTTTTGTTGTTTTGAGATGGAGTCTCGCTCTGTAACTCAGGCTGGAGTGCAGTGGCGTGATGTCAGCTCACTGCAACCCCTGCCTCCTAAGTTCAAGCGATTCTCATGCCTCAGTCTCCCAGGTTCAAGAGATTCTCGTGCCTCAGTCTCTGGAGCAGCTGGGATTACAGGCACCCACCACACGCTTGGCTAATTTTTGTACTTTCTGTAGAGATGGAGTTTTGCCATGTTGGCCAGGCTGGTCTCAAACCCCTGACCTCAAGTGATCTGCTTGCCTTGGCCTCC
>NW_012098097.1:8450244-8462269 GCF_000951045.1 Mandrillus leucophaeus
TGTTTTGCTTTTTTTTTTTTTTTAAACTCTTAGCAGAGATGGGGTTTCACCATCTTGGCCAGGCTGGTCTCGAACTCTTGACCTCGTGATCTACCCACCTCAGCCTCCCAAAGTGCTGGGATTATATGCGTGAGCCACTGCGCTCAGCCTTTTTTTGTTTTTAAAGATAGGATCTTGCTCTGTCACTCAGGCTTGAGTGCAGTGGTGAGATCATAGCTCACTGCAGTCTCAACCTCCTGGGCTCAAGTGATCCTCCCAGATCCTCCCACCTAAGCCTCCTGAGTAGCTGGGACTACAGGCGCATGCCACCATACCCAGTTCATTTTTTATTTTTATTTTTTTTGTAGAAATGGAGTCTCACTGTGTTGCCCAGGCTGGTCTTGAACTTGGCTCAAATGATTCTCCTGCCTCGGTCTCCCAAAGTGCTGGGATTATAGGTGTGAGCCATTGCACCCAGATAATATGACTCTTCCATTTCCACTAACATACTCCATCAGCTTGCCTGAAACAAAACTGCTTCTTATATACTTGCTATTTCAAGTGCTTCCATATTTCAGTTAGTTTAATCCTCACAATATCTAGTGAGTCAAGAACCCATTTTTCCAATGAGGAAATTTTGACACAAAGAAGTTTAAAAAAAAGAACAAAACTTGCCCAACATCATGATCATGGCAAATGGCACAGCCAAAGTTTGAACCCAGATAATCTGGCCTCTTCCCTACTTCAATTCACACTACTCAAAGGCATCTTTCTAAAACACAGCTGTGGTATATAAATATAACATCTTAGAAATTTAAAAATTAATGATCGTCCTCATTTTATATCAACTTACCACTAGATATTACTAACCTAGGAGTTCACAATGGGATATATCAAAAGTAACGTATTTAAATGATTTTAAGCTGGAACAGGAGTAGCAGCACAATATTTTAGGAAAACTGAAGGGTTTCTTTACACCACAGTCCATGAGTCAAAGATATGAAAATTTACGAAGGCAAAATATAAGAATACAAAGTCAACCTTATATTGAGAAAAATTCCAATTTATTCCTTTGCTGCTCTGAGCTCAGCTGTTAAATCAGAATGTTGAGACTAAGACAAGGACTTTGAATGGATGGGTATGAGTTGCACTGGTTAAAAACTGTTTCTGGGCCGGGTGCAGTAGCTCACGCCTGTAATCCCAGCACTTTGGAAGGCCAAGGCAGGCTGATCACTTGAGGGCAAGAGTTTAAGACCAGTCTGGGCAACATGATGAAACCCCATTTCCACCAAAAAAAAAAAAAAAAAAAAAAGCCAGGTGTGGGGGTGCATGCCTGTAGTCCCCAGCTACTCAGGAGGCCGAGGCAGGAGAATCGCTTGAACCAGGGAGGCAGAGGTTGCAGTGAGCCGAGATCGTCCCACCACACTCCAGTCTGGGCAACGGAGACTCCATCTCAGAAAATAACAGCAACAACAACTGTTTTTGACTCTGACTGATGGTATTTAAGAACTTACTGACTCTGATGCAAACGTACCTACCACTACTAGAAAAACAACTCAAAGCATATATGTTACTTTCCTTGAAGGATGGCATTACTAACTCAAAACATGGACCATCACAGTACTAATGAAGAGGTAGGGACACTCAATGAATGAATGCTTAAAAGTGATGCTCAGACTGACTCTGGAGGCAATGGCTAAAGCCAGGTCCCATGAGAAATGCAAATTCATTATTTTGTGGATATCATATGGTTAGCATGTTAACAGAGGTCACTGATGCAACATTCAAGCTCCAAGTCTGCGACTAATATTCATACATTCCAAGAGCTGGCTACTATGGGCAAATTTAAAAAGAGATATTGGTGCCTTGTTGACTGAAACCCACTATTCCGGGCCTGGAAGAACTGAAATGTCAGTGGATGAAAAAAATTTTCAGAAGTGTGTCAAATCTGTCCGCATGAATTTCAATACGAAGGCTTTCCAAACTCTGACTAAGAGAGAATTTGTACCACTTGTTCCTTCTAACTTCAATATCTTGTTCGGTTTGGACACCTTCCAGGCTGGCTACAGCTATGTTTGGCACCACAAAGCATGCCAGGCAGCCCTAGCTGTGTTGCTAATAAGAGGTCAGAACGCATCCCTGGAAATACAGAGACACAATTAAGACTTCAAACAGCTGTTTGTTAAGCCAAGTGTTCTGGCAAAGCTTGAAAAAAAGAAAACCTTCCCCCTCAATCCAGCTCACTTTTGTAGCAGCAAAGTAAACTCCAGAGAGCCATCTGATACAAAGGGATTCTTCTTCCCAGGAGGACTTCAGTCCTCTGCAAAGCTGTTCTTTGGCACTTTCCCTAGGGCTATGGGTTGCGTAAACTATGTAAATTAGAACGAATCATCACAGTTCCTTCAAACTCTCCCTGTGAGTTTTATTCTTGTTTTTTATACCTCCAAAGAATAAAGAACAAATTCAGGTGGGAAAGCCAATGTGTTCGATGCCTCCTTTCATAGCTGATCTTTCTTACCCATGTTTGGACAATCTACTAAAGTATAATGCCACCACGATGTTGGATGGAACAAATGTCCAAAAACAAAAGCCAGTGGAAACTTGGAATGTTTATTGGGCAGTGGCTTTAAGAAATAAAAGTGAGGCCAAGTGTGGTGGCTCATGCCCTTAATCCCAGCACTTTGGGAGGCCATGGTGGGAGGACTGCTTGAGTCCCGGCGCCCGAGACCAGTTTGGGCAACATGGAGAGACCTCATCAATACAAAAATAAAACATAAAAATAAAAAATAACACTGATTAAGTATTCTTTAGATTACAGTAAAGTGTAATTATACTTTACAATGACTCAAAAAAAAGTAGTTAAGAAACCTAACCAAGGTTCTGGCAAGAAAAATAAAGGAATAAAAAAAAAATTCAAGGGTTCCTATTTCTGGTCTGTTGTCTAAATAAAGGCAAAAGAGCTGCGGCAAAATAAGAACCAAGCCTGAACTCCGGCAGGACAACACTGAGTGACAAAAAGAGGATATCAACTATAGACTCGGTTCACACTGAGTAGGATGAACGTGGTGTGAATCTCCTCCCTTCTTGCCTCCAACACATTAAACTATGTTGCTAGGCAACTGTGCAAGATGCTGACAGAGGAACCTAGTGTGAACTGGAAAAACAAAAGCACACTGGTGGCAAGAGGTACACAAGGGTGCTCAGGGGCAGTGGAGGGTAACCTGACGGAAGAGAAGAACACCCAGAAAACCTTCTGGAGATTGGGTCTGTTCTAAGCCACGAGGGGTGGCCAAGGCATGTAAATTCTAAAGGTTACACCAGACAAAAGGAACAACATGACTGAAGACTAGAAATGTGAGATAGCCCAGTGGTCAGGGAAAACAAGCAACTAACCGAAAATTGACAAAATTTTGTTTAAATATAGAAACTAAGATCACCCAACCCATTATTTCTGACATTACTGGCAAAAATGTTGACCAACGGAACACTGTAGAGCTTTCTGGATGAGGATGGTAAATTATGCAAAATTGTGGTGCAAGTTAACACAAAGAATTAAAATGAGTATCTACAATAAGAGTAAGACTGTGCCGAAGATTATTTGCGTAAAACAGAGTTCTGAAAAGAAAACACAGTAATTATGGTTATGCTGAATTCAAAGAAATGCTGCCTCTGCTCTCTGGATATGTCTCAGATGCTGCTGTCTGCACATTTAGCTCAAGACCACATTACACATCCAATGACACAAGGCACCCAAATTAGAAGAGAAAGCACTAGACTCAAGAACATCTTACAGGCCACCCCCGAGCAGTGAGCCTAAGAGAAGAACTCTTTTATTTCCACTAGTGAAGATGCAGAACTAGGTGCAACAGGTTCCCAGTATCTATCTGCCTCTGCACAGGCTGGAGGTGGAAAAGGTGAAGAAGGGGTTTGGGAAATAAAAGGTTCACAAGGAAAGGGAACAGTGCAGACAGGCAAGTGACTCATGAGAACGGGAACACCTCACCCCAATTCTACTTCAAGTCCACAGCAAAGCAGTTTACTTTCCACTCCCATCCCAATTCTGCCCAAGGGCCTCACCTCCAAAGACCACAATAATCACCAGGAGTTTACAACGAGAAGGGAAGACACGATTTCCAGCATTTGAAAGTGGAACACAAAATACTTCACGCCACGAAAAGTGATTCCAGAAACACTGGTGACGTTCTACAGCAGGGTTGTCCAGTAACACTTTCTGCATATGTCCTATATCTGCACTGTCCAATACAGTAGAGTCTCTATCCACTCACAGCCACCGATAACTTGAAATACGGCTGCACTGGTGAATTTTTAGCCTAATATAAACGACAGCCATATAAGCTAGGGGCCACAGTACTCCACAGTGCAGCTTAGAGTACTATGTAAATATCAAGCACATGGAAGACAAATACTTTGTGGTGTCACCTTAAAACACTATTAATATGCATTCAATGAGAAATATCTTCCACAGAAACACCAATTTATTAGCTTTTAGAAAATAATTTGTCACTACATAGGAACTAATAAAGAGCTAAAAGAACAGATATTTAGCTGGGCACAGTAACTCATGCCTGTAATCCCAGCACTCTGGGAGGCTGAGATGGGCGGATCATTTGAGGTCAGGAGTTTGAGACCAGCCTGGCCAACATGGTGCAACCAAATCCCCGTCTCTACTACAAGAACAAAAATTAGCCAGGTGTGGTGGTGGGCACCTGTAAACCCAGCTACTCGGGAGGCTGAGGAAGGAGAATCGGTTGAACCCGGGAGGCAGAGGCTGCAGTAAACTAAGATCATGCCACTGCACTCCAGCCTGGGGGACAGAGAGACTGTCTCAAAAAAAAAAAAAAAGAAAAGAAAAGAAAAGAAGAGAAGAGAAAAGAAAAGAAAAAATCTACTTTCATAGAGTATTTCCTTAAGCAAGAGTGAGGCTGGAGGCATGAAGTTTGGAGGTACTTATCTACAGCCTTTCACAGAATGTCAAAGAAGTGTCATAAGTATTCTGAAGCTCTTCATATGCCGTGCCGCTATCAATATGGCTCATGTCTACTTTTATAACTCTGCCAAACACACTGAATGGCAATTTAACTTCCAAGTTTAAGTGTTCTAGGACAACTCCAACATCTCTTCAGAGTTAACAGTAATCTTGGCTAATGTTAGAAACAAAAGTCCTCAGTAAGTCAGCCATATCTGCATGGACAAAGCAGTCCTGAGTGCTGCTAAATTAGCTGAGAAAACTTTTCAACACTCACGTCTTACTAAGTCTGTTTCATTCAGAACATTACATACACATCTTTAGCAAAGCTCTTAAAACAGTGTATTTATTAAATTTCACATCTGTAATTCTGCTCTTAGTATCAACCTTAGCACTAAACACAGTACCCTTTGCTTAGGAGATACTCAATAATTTGTTGCTATAATTAATCAAGGTACTGGTATTCTTAAGAATTCATTAAGGCCAGGTGCAGAGGCTCACGTTTGTAACCCCAGCACTTTGGGAGGCCGAGGCAGGCAGATCACCTGAGGTCAGGAGTTTGAGACCAGCCCAGCCATTATGGTGAAACCCCATCTCTTCTAAAAATACGCAAATTAGCCAGACATAGTGCTGGGCATCTGTAATTCCAGCTACTCAGGAGGCTGAGGCAGGAGAATCGCTGGAATCCGAGCAAGGAGGTTGCAGTGAGCCAAGATCACGCCACTGCATGCACCACTGCATGCACCCCAGCCTGGGAGACAGAGTAAGACTCCATCTCAAAAAAAAAAAAAAAAAAAAAAAGTTCCTCAAAATGTTACATTTGGCTGGGCACAGTAGCTGACACCTGTAATCCCAGTATTTTGGGAGGCCAAGGTGGGTGGACCACTTGAGCTCAGGGGTTTGAGATTAGCCTGGCAACATGGGAAAATCCTATCGCTACAAAAAAAAAAAAAAAAAGCCAAGTGTGGTGGCACATACCTGTAGTCCCAGCTACTCGGGAGGCTGATGTGGGAAGACTGCTGGAGCCCAGCAGATTGAGGCTGCAGTGAGCCACGATCACGCCACTGCACTCCCAACCTGGGCGACAGAGCAAGACTCTGTCTCAAGAAAAGAAGAAAAAAAAAAGCTACTACTATCATGACATTCTCAAATAACTCTACATGGCATATGCTCTCTGCACAGCATTAGGATTCATGCATTTAAATAATTGTTTCTTTTTCTTTTTTGAGATAAGGGGCCTCATTCAGTCGCTCAGGCTACAGTACAGTGGTGAGATCACGGTTCACTGCAGCCTCAAACTCCTGAACTCAAGTCATCCTCCTGCCTCAGCCTCCTGAGTAGCTGGGACTGCAGATGTATGCTACCACGATTGACTAATTTAAACTATTTGCTTTTTTTTTTTTTTTGAAAGACATAGCGGTCTCACTTTGTTGCCCAGGCTGGTCTCAAACTCCTGGCTTTAAGGGGTATTCCTGCCTCAGCCTCCCAAAGTGCTAGGAATACAGATGTGAGCCAGCTAGCCTGACCTACATAATTCTATCACTATACTTCTCATGCCAATCATCACATCACATTCTATGTCTGATCTTTCATGTTCTCAATTGGATACAAGTCCACAAAAGCTCACGTTATTCTTTCCTATAATTGCTGATTATGAATGGATTCATTGTAGTTAAATCCATTTGAAAACAACTTTCAGAAAAAAAAAAAGAGAAAGTAATTAACCAAGAGATCTATAGAAGACATCTATAGAAGACTCTACCCAACAACAGCAGAATAAAAATCTATCTCAAGCGCGTAGGAGAACATTCTCTAGGAAAAACCAGATGGTAGGCCATAAAACGAGCCCCAATAAATCTGAAACGATTAAAATCATACAAAAGTATGTTCTACAACTACAATGAAAATAGAAATCAGCCGGCACAGTGGCTCACACCTGTAATCCCAACACTTTGGGAGGCTGAGGCAGGCAGATTACCTGAGGTCAGGAGTTTGAGACCATCTTGGCAAATATGGTGAAACCTCATCTCTACAAAAAATACAAAAATTACCTGGGCCTGGATGGGTGCAATGGCTCAGGCCTGTAATTCCAGCACTTTGGGAGGCCGAGGCAGGCAGATTGGCTGAGCTCAGGAGTTCGAGACCAGCCTGGACAACATGGTTAAACCCCATCTCTACTAAAATACAAGAAATTAGCCAGGCGTGGCGGCATGTGCCTATAGTCCTAGCTACTTGGGAGGCTGAGGCAGGAGAATTGCTTGAACCTGGGAAGCGGAGCTTGCAGTGAGCCGAGATCGTGCCACTGCACTCCAGTCTGGGTGACAGAGAGAGACTCCATCTCAAAAATAATAATAATAATAATAAAATAAAATAAAAAATTACCCGGGCCTGGTGGCATGCCCCTGTAACCCCAGCTACTCGGGAGGTTGAGGCAAGAAAATCTCTTGAATGCGGCAGGTGGAGGCTGCAGTGAGCTGAGACTGCACTGCTGCATTTCAGCCTGGGAAACACAGCAAGCGAGACTCTGTCTCAAAAAACAAAACAAAAAAGATTAGCCGAAGCATGAACTTCTACCGATTGTCTTGCACATAGACATTTTTAGCCTGTATGACATAATCTGTAACCAACGATTATAACTTACATATTTACTATCCAATGGAAATAAGACAACTCTGGTTTCAGGAGTATCCTCCCTTCTTTTAAACTTTCCTAAAAACCTTTCACAGGCCAGGCAAGGTGGCTCACACCTGTAATCTGTAATCCCAGCGCTTTGGGAGGCCAAGGTGAGAGGACGGCTTGAGTCCAGAAGTTTGAGACAAGCCTGGGCAACATAATGAGACTCCATCCCTACAAAAAAAAAAAAAGAGTTGGGCATGGGGGTGGACACCTGTAGTTCCAGAGACTAGGGTGGGAAGATCAACTAGCCTGGAATGTTGGGGCTGTACTGAGCCATGACTGTACCACTGCACTCCAGCCTGGGTAACAGAGCCAGATCCTGTCTCAAAAACATAAAACAGACCTTCACAGCTGGGCCCAGTGACTCACGCCTGTAATCCCAGCATTTTGGGAGGCTGAGATGGGTGGATCACCTGAGGTCAGGAGTTTGAGACCAGCCTGGCCAACATGGCAAAACCCCGTCTCTACTAAAAATACAAAAATTAGCCGGGCCTGGTGGCACCCACCTGTAGTCCCAGCTACTAGACATACCTGTAGTCCCAGCTACTAGGGAGGCTGAGGTGGGAGAACTGCTTGAACCTGGGAGGCAGAGGTTGCAGTGAGCCAATATCACGCCACTACACTCTAGCCTGGACGAGAGACCAAAACTCTAAAAGAGAAAACAACCTACGAAGAAACAAACAGCAAAACAAAAAAAATCTTTCACCTTGGGACAGGCTTCAGAACAACCCCCAAGTCTGCTGGTGTGTCTTCCCACGTCGATTCTCATTTGCCAGGCCTTCCAATAAACCTTTATGAAATCATTTCTGCCTCAACAGCCGGAGGCTGAGGCAGGCAGATTACCTGAGGTCAGGAGTTTGAGACCAGCCTGGCCAACATGATGAAACACCATCTCTACTAAAAATACAAAAATTAGTTGAGCGTGGTGGTGGGCACCTGTAATCCCAGCTACTTGGGAGGCTGAGGCAGGAGAACTGCTTGAACCTGGGAGGCAGAGGTTGCAGTGAGCCAATATCACGCCACTACACTCTAGCCTGGACGAGAGACCAAAACTCTAAAAGAGAAAACAACCTACGAAGAAACAAACAGCAAAACAAAAAAAATCTTTCACCTTGGGACAGGCTTCAGAACAACCCCCAAGTCTGCTGGTGTGTCTTCCCACGTCGATTCTCATTTGCCAGGCCTTCCAATAAACCTTTATGAAATCATTTCTGCCTCAACAGCCTTAGTTTCAGTTGACAATATAAAACCCAAACCTGGGCCAGGTGCAGTGGCTCACGCCTGTAATTCCAGCACTTTGGGAGGCGGAGGTCGGGGGGGGATCACCTGCAGTCAGGAGTTCAAGCCAGCCTGGCCAACATGATGAAACACCATCTCTACTAAAAATACAAAAATTAGTTGAGCGTGGTGGTGGGCACCTGTAATCCCAGCTACTTGGGAGGCTGAGGCAGGAGAATCCAAGGAGGGCGGAGGTTGTAGTGAGCCGAGATTTAGCCACTGCATTCTAGCCTGGGTAACAGAGTGAGACTGTCTCAAACAAACAAACACCCAAACCCAAAAGCAAGTTATACAAGAATAATTTTTCATGAGGTCACCTGAGGATATGCAGGTGAGAGGCATATCCTTTTTGCCAGGCCTTTAATATCTAACAGGGAAGGGATGAAGTGAGAGAAAAATATAGAAATTTCACACGTGAACATACAACACTAAAAAATTCATAGCTAAACATGAAAATTACTACTAAGAACTTTAAAGATAACAACTGTTCAGGTTGGTGTAATTCTATTACAAGCTTAAAGAAGGCAGATGACAGGCCTCTGAGCAGATACAGTGTGACTTTCTCCAAGTTTACGAACAACTAAAGTATTAGTTCTTCTGTACTGGTAACCAAAGTATAGAAGGAGACCAATTAATTAAGGGAAGGCTTGTAGAGTCTATCAATTCTCACTTCTAGCATTAAATGAGGCCATTAGTTACAAATTCACTGGGATATATGACGTGGACTACTTCAGCACAATGTTTTGGAAATTCACACAAATTTCGGTTCACAATCTATTCTGACTTAGCTTTAATACGATTTTCTTTTTCTTTTTTTTTTTTTTTTGAGGCAGAGTCTCGCTGTCTCCCAGGCTGGAGTGCAGTGGCGCGATCTCAGCTCACTGCAAGCTCCGCCTCCCAGGTTCACACCATTCTCCTGCCTCAGCCTCCCGAATAGCTGGGACCACAGGTGCCCGCCACCGCGCCCGACTAATTTTTTTTTTTGTATTTTTAGTAGAGACGGGGTTTCATCGTGTTAGCCAGGATGGTCTTGATCTCCTGACCTTGTGATCCGCCTGCCTCGGCCTCCCAGAGTGCTGCGATTGCAGGCGTGAGCCACCGCGCCTGGCTAAGAAAAGTCTTAATCATTGTATCTTCTCTAAGAGCCTGGTATAGAAATCCTCTGAGCTACTGCCATTTTCTAAAGAGGTACACTTCAACAGAAATGCCATTCTTCTCTCCAAAGATGAAGTATCTGCTTACTTTCATTATAAAATTCTGAATATGGTTTCACTGTTATGTTTTATTGTACCAACGAACTGCAATAAAAGTAACTATGGCTATATGCATTAAATGTTTTTTCTGAAAGGTTACAGAAAATCTGAATAGTGATTTTCTTTGGGAAGAAGGTTTGTCATATAAATTTTCTAATGATGAGTGAGACATTTATTTGCTTATTTAATTTCAAAATTGTTATCTGGGCATCAGGAGGGAATTATGACCTAATTTCTTTTATGCTTTTTCTATTAAATGAGTCTAATAAAAATTTTAAAAGAATTAAATAAAGAAGACATTTGATTTCCATTAAAAAAAAAAAGACAGGGTCACACGCTGTCACCCAGGCTGGAGTACAGTGGGGCAATACAGTGGGGCAAACATAGCTCACTGTAGTCTCTGCCTCCTGGGCTCAAGCAGTCTTCCCACCTTAGCCTCCCAAGTAGCTGGGACTACAGGCATGCACCACCACACCTGGCTAATTTTTTTGATTTTTAGTACAGACAAAGTCTTGCATGTTGCCCAGGCTGGTCTCGAACTCCTGAGCTCAAGTTGTCCTCCCATTTCAGCCTCCCAAAGTGCTAGGATTACAGGCCACCTTACCTGGTCACTTGATTTCTTAATGAATGATAGATAGCTAAAACCCACTATTAATTTCATATCTTTGTCTTTTAATTATACTTTTCAAAGTCAAGCATTTTATAAAAGTTGATACATAATAAATAGAATTTTGACTGGGGCTAAAAATGCAGGAAAGCCAAGGAAGGAGAAACGGAAACATGAACCTCTGGAAAACTGCAATTTGTTTCATTAGTAATTTTAATGCAGTGTGGAGACTGACCTAAATCAAAAGTACGTACACAAGAAAGCATATAACATTACTTTCACATCCCATGTGGGGAAAAGATAATTGAGATATAACTAGAAATCTAGATAGCAAGACCAGTTTTAGGGCCAATCTGTTTATTCGTAGAGAAAACAGCTGAACATGTCATGTTTCTAGTTTATCATATTAGATGCTACAAAATTTCTATGTAATAACCTCATATAGTGTGGAAGATGAGGTACTGTCTACACCAAGAAGAGTTTTAGTAGGAAACGAATTTGCTCCATGAAGCTGTGCACAGTGATTTTTTCTTTCCTTGTTAGACAGCAAAATGGCCCTAAAATATTTGTTGACCTGCAAACTGACATCTGGAAAACTACTGAAACTACTGTAGTGTTTTTGTTTTTTACTGCTTTTTCTGATTACAAAACTAATAGCTTGTAGTTTAAAAAAAAAAAAAAACTATTCTAGAAATGCACAATACAGAAAGTTAAAGTTCCCCATAATCCCTACATCCAGAGTAAACCAACAGTTACCCAACATCACACTCTTCTTTTTTCTTTATATTGCAGTATATGTGAGTGAGGATGTTGCATTAAGTTACAATACTTTCTTCTCAAAAGTTCTCAGCAGGGCCTCCTGGCTTAAAGCTAAACATTTGCAACACAAACTAAACAAAGACTGGTTTGTCTGTCTTCTCGTCTTGTTCCAAGCATGAGTTAGGATGGATGGTCTCCCTCTAGAAAATATTCATTTAGTGCAAAGACAAATTAAATTATGAATACATGCCAGATTTCTCTGCTATCATAATCACTTACGAATTTAACCTGACAAAGCTATAGAAAAAGGAAATTAACCACCTAAAAAAATAGCATAAAATAAAACATGCGGCCAAAAACTGTGTCAAGCATCTTACATGCTGAGGGAAAGATGTTTAACCATCTCACAAATCTGGTTAACACAGTCCTATAAAACACTGTCAAACTTTGAAATAATGTTCTATTTTTTTTTTTTTTTTTTTTTTT
>NW_012098097.1:8462409-8471504 GCF_000951045.1 Mandrillus leucophaeus
CTCGATCTCCTGACCTTGTGATCCGCCCGTCTCGGCCTCCCAAAGTGCTGGGATTACAGGCTTGAGCCACCGCGCCCGGCCATAATGTTCTATTGTTAAAGGAGACTAGAGAATGAAGCAAACATTCGCTGTGCTATTATTATGTATTCTGGCTAGGGGTTATGGGCCATTCTCATTTAAGGTCATCTTAAGTAGGTAATCATTTGTTCAGCCATTCAGACAATAGGACAATACATATATCAAAACCTCCCTTGAGATTATGAACTAAATTATTAACAGAAACAAGTGAAATGTATAGCAATAGGGAAATAGGTAAGTCAATTACAGAACATTAACCTGATATGTTATACAGCCACTGAAAATAATTAGTAAAACTAATATGGAAAATGGTAACATTTTAAATTCACTACAATTACAGGATTATAAAAATGTATACATAATGATAAAGCTTAAGAGAAATCTGAAACAGTAAAAATACTGGAATAGAGGGACTTATGCAGAATTTTGAGTTTCCTATCTATTAATGTATGCTAAAGTAACTTTAAATGTTACAGTTAAGTGGAAATATTGCTAATAAAATAATCTAAATATATTCTTTTTCCCCAGCATTCCTTTTCAAACTCCTCTTCATAGTTACCTATGAAAATAAAGATATGCCAGGTGTAGTGGCTCATCCCAGCACTTTGGGAGGCGGAGGTGGGCAGATCACAAGGTCAGAAGTTCAAGACCAGCCTGGCCAACACAGTGAAACCTTTGTCTCTACTAAAAATACAAAAAAATTAGCCAGGCATGGTGGCGGGCACCCGAAATCCCAGCTACTCGGGAGGCTGAGGCAGAAGAATTGCTTGAACCCGGGAGGCGGAAGTTGCAATGAGCCAAGATCACGCCATTGCATTCTAGCCCTGGTGACAGTGATGAGACATGAAATGATCAACATTTCCCAAAACACATACCCCTTTCTTGTTCTCAGTGAATCCTACAGTTTTAGGTCCAAAATACATTTTTTTCACTGCATAACTAAAACTGATGCTCTTGTATTTTTCAAATTTACCAAGGGCTTTTGCCATTTTGTTAAACCTAGATTTTAAAAGTCCTGGGTTCCTGTAATCCCAGCACTTTGGGAGGGTGAGGCAGGTGGATTACAGTGTCAAGAGATCAAGACCATCCTGGCCAATATGGTGAAACCCCGTCTCTACTAAAAATACAAAAATTAGTTGGGCGTGGAGGCGCCTGCCTGTAGTCCCAGCTACTCAGGAGGCTGAGGCAGGAAAATCGCTTGAACCCGGGAGGCAGAGGTTGTGGTAAGCCGAGATCACGTCACTGCAGCAGCCTGGCGACAGATCGAGATGCCGTCTCCCAAAAAAAAAAAAAAAAAAAGTCCTTCAAAAAAAAGGAATAAAAACTCCACTGTTAAACTAAAGAATAAATTAGTTGAAAATAAAAGCCACTGTTAAAATGAGGAAAAAAACTTTCAATATTTTACTGCTAATAATTAATACAGGTTGTATATCCCTTACCTGAAATAAGGGACCAGAGGCATTTCAGAGTTTTCTGGATTTTGGAATATTTGCATTTATATGGGTTCTGCATCCCTAAATCTGAAAATCTAAAATGCTCCAATAAGTACTTCCTTTGAGTGCCATGTTGGCGCTCAAAAAAGTTTCAGATTTCAGATCTTTGAATTAGGGACACTCAATATGTAGTTCTTTTGATAAAAATGTTAGGACAAAAAGTATAAGAACTACTGCTAGAAACTGGACCAAGGTGGGCTAAACTTTCTAATAAAGAAGGAAATATTAAGCATTATCTATAGCATCCTTAAGATTTTTTTAAAGTTGTTTGGGAAAAATACATCTATTCTCACTATTGAGACTACAGAGAATGTTTACCCATGGCTTCTCATTGAGGGCAGTTAGAGATAATGAAATCGTCCTTAATATCCTTACAGTAAATAGTATGAGTTTTCCCCAAGGCTGTTTTTTCAAACATTCCTTACTGTTAGGCAATTGTACAATCCCAAAGCTTCGGTAAACTAAAGAAACTTATAAAAGAGGCCCCCAATAAGACACAGCATAGGTATCCATCTATTTGTTATAGATGTGTAAGAACAGAGAAAACCCCTCCAACAATACAGTGCTTTCAGCTAAGCTCTGGGACAGGGTTGGAACAGTTCTGAGTCTGAGGTAATAGCAGATAACCTTTGGCCAGTTTTATGGGTAGAGTCATGTGACTCAATAGTTTCCCGAACCCGGGGTCTGGACTAATCACCTCTTATCAATGTTGTATACCTGAATAGCATTAATAAAACTAAAAGCTAGCAATTACTGTTGACTTTATGCTAGTTACTGCTTTAAAAACACTAACATAGGCTGGGCACGTGGCTCATGCCTGTAATCCCAACACTTTGGGAGGCTGAGGCAGGTGGATCACAACGTCAGGAGTTCGAGACCAGCCTGGCCAATATGGTGAAACCCCATCTACTAAAAATACAAAAATTAGCTGGGTGTGGTGGCGTACTCCTGTAGTCCCGGCTACTCAAGAGGCTGAAGCAGAAGACTGCTTGAACCCAGGAGGCAGAGGTTGCAGTGAGCCAGGATAGCGCCACTGCACTACAGCCTGGGTGACAGAGCCGAGACTCCTTCCCAAAAAGAAAACAACAAAAAACACCAACATATTGGCTCTTTTAATATTCACTATGACCCCAGGAAGGTAGGTGACTATTGTTCCCATTTTGCAGATGTCAGAACCAAAACACAAAGCCATCCCGTAAATTGCCCAAGTAAATTGCCCAACATCGCAATGCCAGATCTGCCTGTGACAGAGCTGGGATTCCAAGCAGGCAGGTCTCGCCTAGAGCCAGTATTCTTTACAATACTTCAGATGTCTCTCATTCCACATCCAGAAGGAGGTAAAATTAAGTGAGTAGCTGCCAAAAGGACAAAGATTTTCCTCAAAAAGTCATTTTGGGTCACTTTTTCAAATGTCTCAAAGTTGTATGACACTGAGCACAGTCACAGTGATCTGCGGCCTGAAAGATTTAAAATCAGGTTAAACCTCAACCCTTAAAAAACAAAACCACTCCTCAGCAGAGCACTTCACCTTCCTAGAATATCCTTCAAGGTAAACTAGATGCAGAATGTAAACTGCTTACTATCTGAATGTAACTTTTTTGTTTTAATAAAACTGATAGCTGGGCAGGGTGGCTCACGCCTGTAATCCCAGCACTTTGGGAGGCCGAGGCGGGTGGATCACCTGAGGTTGGGAGTTTGAGACCAGCCTGGCCAACATGGTAAAATCCCATCTCTACTAAAAATACAAAAAATCAGCCAGGTGTGGTGGCGTGTGCCTGTAATCCCAGCTACTCAAGAGGCTGAGGAAGGAGAATCGCTTGAACTCAGGAGGTGGAGGCTGCAGTGAGCTGAGATCGCGCCACTGTACTCTAGCCTGGGCAACAGAGACTCTTGTATCAAAATAACATAAAATAAAATAAATAATAAAACTGATACATATGTTAAGTAATTCAAAAGAGAATAAAGAGTAAAAATCACCTGAAAATCAGTTACTTCTTGGGAGAGCATTCAGAAAGAGATCTACGTACATAATAAACAAAGAGGAAAAGACAGCATTTTTTCCTAAATGGCCTCTCTCTGTAGTTTGACCTCATTTGTGTACAGAAAGGCTTTATTTACAGAGGCTGGGTGCAGTAGCTCATATCAGTAATCCCAGCACTTTGGGAGGCAGGCGGATCACTTGAGCCCAGGAGTTCGAGACTAGCCTCGGCAACACAGTGAGACCTCCTGGCTCTACAAAAAAAAAAAAAAAAGGCAAACAAACAAAAAATTTAAATTATCCAGGTGTGGTAGTGCACACCTGTACACCTGTAGTCCCACCTATTCAGGAGGCTGAGGTAGGAGGATTCCTTGAGCCCGAGAGGCTCAGGTTGCAGTGAGTCAAGATCATGCCACTGCATCCCAGCCTGGGTGACAGAGCAAGACTCTGTTTCAAAAATGAAAATAAGGCCAGCCGTGATGGCTCACATCTGTAATCCCAGCACTTTGGGAGGCTAAGGCAGGCAGATCACCTGAGGTCAGGAGTTTGAAACCAGCCTGGCCAACATGGTGAAACCTTGTCTCTACTAAAAATACAAAAATTAGCTGGGCATGGTGGCAGATGCTTGTAATCCCAACTACTCAGGAGACTGAGGCAGGAGAATCACTTGAACCACAGAGGCAGAGGTTGCAGTGAGCTGAGATCGTGCCATTGCACTCCAGCCTGAGCAACAAGAGTGAAACTCCGTCTCAAAAATAAAAAAAAATAAAAAAATAAAAAAGAAAGAAAGAAAGAAAAAAAGAACATAAAATTAGGACTAAAACAGACTGGATCTGAATCCTAACTTGTGAATTTGGGCAAACTATTCAATCTAAGCCTCAGATTTTTTTGTCAGTAAAATGAGGATAACAGCATCTGCCTTTACAGGATTTGTGTGAGATTAAAGAAGAAGGGAAGTTGAATACTTAGCTTAGTGCAAGGGCATGCTAAGTATTTAATATGTTAGTTATATTATTACTTATTAAAACAGGATCCATTTAAACATTTCTCTGTGCAAGTGTAGGCATTTTTCTGTGTTGATATAGATCAACATTAACATCTTCATGGTATTCCACTTAATAGGTGCCATTATCTACTTCTGTAAACCCCACTAATTGGTTTTGTTTTTTGTCTAGTATGGCAATGTCATCAACTGGAAGATGCATGCCACTTTTACGTGTCTTCACATCTCTAAAATGCATCTTACAATTGATAGTATTGGCAGAAAAAATTTTTTCTAGGTGGCACATAGATAATTGAAATAAACATCCTTATGTCTTCATCTTTAAAAAACTTGTTTAAGAGGTTCTTAGAATAAATTCTTTTTTTTTTTTTTGGAGACTCTGTAGCCCAGGCTGAAGTCAAGTGGCATGATCTTGGCTCACTGTAACCTCTGCCTCCCGAGTTCAAGCGATTCTCATGCCTTAGCCTCCTGAGTACTTGGGACTAGAGGCAAACATCACCACGACCAGCTAATTTTTGTATTTTTAGTAGAGACGGGATTTCACCATGTTGGCCAGGCTGGTCTCAAACTCTGACCTCAAGTGATCTGCCTGCTTTGGCCTCCCAAAGTGCTGGGATTATAGGCATGAGCCACTGTGCTCAGCCTCAGAACAAATTCTTAAAATTATAATTGCTGGATCATTTTATGTTCTGATACCTATTACCAAGCCACCAGTGAGAAAGACAATATTGGTAAAAATCTCCAGAGACATGGGATGGTGGTACCCATTTCTTCACACTGCAGTCAACAGAGGATGGGGTCAATCTTTGTCATATCTGGTAATCTGACATACAAAATGACAAACTTAGTCTAGACAGGAAGTCCAATAAATCACTCATGGAAGCAATGCCGGGCAGTTGAACAAAGCAAGACTACTGATACCCTAACCTTTCTGGTTTGCTAATACCGGGACAGTTAAGAGGGGTATCCATGTATTGTGACGGGTACACCACAGCAAGTTCTAAGATCAGACTCTATCTCTGTCACTTGCCAGATGTGTGAATCTGAGCAAGTTTCTTAAGCTTTGAGCCTGTTTCTGCACCCATAAAATGGGGTTAAGAATGCCAATCTCACCCAGCATGGTGACTCAAGCCTGTAATCCTAGCCAAGGCGGGTGGATCTTTTGAGGCTAGGAGTTCGAGACCAACCTGGTCAACCCGGTGAAACCCATCTCTACTAAAAGTACAAAAATTAGCAGGGTGTGGTAGCACACGCTTGTAGTCCCAGCTATAGGCTGAGGTGGGAGGATCGCTTGAGCCTGGGAGACAGAGGTTGCAGTGAGCTATGACGGCACCACTGCATTCTAGCCTTGGTGACAGAGGGAGACTGTCTTTAAAAAAAAAAAAAAAAGAAAAAAAAATGCCAATCTTTCAGGACTCAAGATTAGGAATAACCTATAACTTAGTAGGCCGGGCCTGGTGGCTCACACCTGTAATCCCAGCACTTTGGGAGGCCAAGGCGGGTGGATCACTTGAGGTCAGGAGTTTAAGACCAGCCTGGCCAACATTGTGAAACCACATCTCTACTAAAAATACAAAACATTAGCCAGGTGTGGTAGCAGGCGCCTATAATCCCACCTACTCGGGAGGCTGAGACAGGACAATCGCTTGAATCCAGGAGGTAAAGGCTGTAGTGAGCCGAGATCACACGATTGCACTCCAGCCTGGGCGACAGAGCAAGACTTCGCCAAAAAAAAAAAACACAAAAAAAACCCAACAACTTACTAGCTATTCAACCATATGGTTTAGAGGTGAAACTGAAAGATTCTGAAGGAATACTACATTTCCTTACTCATTTCCTTTTCCAACCAGGGGGAAGAATCCTCTTCAGCCAGTCTCCCAAAGAGTCTTATTTATATAGGAACTGAAAGTTCATTCTCAGCACCTATGTGGAAATAGACGACTCAGCTGACAAAATGAATATAATAAAAAGCAAGCAGATTATTTGCTTTAAGAACACTCAAACAACAAACTGCCCCCTTCCTTTTTTTGTTTGTTTGTTTTTTTGAGATGGAGTCTCTCTCAGTCGCCCAGGCTGGAGCGCAGTGACACAATCTTAGCTCACTGCAACCTCCACATCCCAGGTTCAAGTGATTCTCCTGCCTCACCCTCCTGAGTAGCTGGGATTACAGGTATGCACCCACACTACCGGGCCCAGCTGTTTTTTGTATTTTTAGTAGAGACAGGGTTTCACCATGTTGGCCAGGCTGGTCTCGAACTCCTGACCTTAAATGATCCATGCGCCTCGGCCTCCCCAAAGTGTTGGGATTCAGGCATGAGCCACCGCGCCTGGCCACAAACTAACCTCCTTCTTAAAGATTAAATGCAATATTCTGGTTCAGTCAACAAGATTGATAAGAATTCTTACCAAAAGGCAAAGGCTGGGTACAATGGCTCACACCTGTAATTCCAGCACTTTGGGAGAAAAAATTAATGCTTCTACAGAGTATACTGATACTAGGACTTTAAAATAGTGGGTGGGGGGAACCTCCTTTTTTCTTTTCTTTTTTTTTTTTAATTTGGAGATGGGGTCTCGCTTTGTTGCCCAGGTTGGGCTCCCAACTCCTGGGCTCAAGCCATCTTCCTCTCTCAGCTTCATGAGCAGGTGGGGCCTTCAGGCTTGTACTAGCATACCTGGTTTTTTATTTAGATTAGGTAATTCGAACCCCTTAAATGGGACTTGTGCACTGAAACACAGGACTTACAACTTGTGAAAACTCTAACCAAGCAAACTAGGGTTTGGCTCTTCACTGATCTTCTCCACTGAGGATCATAATCAAAGGGCATTTCTTTCTTAGGAGACTTACTCAAATGCCTCTATCTGACAGGCAGAAATCCTGTGATTCTTCCTTTCAGTATCTTTCAAACCACTCCCCTCCTTCATTTCTAGTATCCCAAGTTGATAGAGATTACTTGACACCATCCAGGCTTGGGATCCCAGACTTGCCCCCTTGCAATTCTTTACACACAGACAACGCTCTTCATCGCTAAAAACCTTCCGAAGCTTCTTAAGGACCAGATCAAACTCTTAACTAGGCTTTTCTCACCTCGCTCCAACTCTACCTTATTTTCCACTTTGTCAGTCTAGATTCTTATTCCAGCCTTCCTATCTCAAACACAACAAGCACAACTTCTGTCTCCCTTGAAATGTGCTCCTTCTCTTAACCTACACGTCTTGTTCTCCTTACAAGGTTCAGTTCAAGTCACAACTCTGCACACACCTGACTGATGTCAACGCTTGCCAGTCTCATCTTTCCTGAATGACTCTAGCAGTTACAGTGTGCATACCATCAAATACTCCTAAGAATCACTACTACAAATCACTACTAAGAATGACAGTTGTGTGATCTTGGATAGATCATTTAACTCTATGGGCCACCATTTCCTCATCTGTAAAATAGTAAATCTAAGTTAAGAAATTTTAAAAGATCGTTCCCTTTTCTAAAAAAATTTTTATATACCATCTTGTACAGTTTCACATATCAATCTCAGTTCTCTTGAGACTTTGGAGCTTCTGAAGGCACTAAGAACATCTTATATTTCTCTCCCAACTCTCAAAGCAACTTATTCCAGTATCTGGCTCAAGAGATGCTTAGTGAGTGTGACACTGAAATAGGCCAGGCAGTGCTACCAAGACAGAGGATGGTTTGAAGATCTCAATGTGAACTCAAGACCTGTTTTTAAAGTAGTTTAAGAAACTAGTAAAGGTAGTTAGTGCCAGAGAAGGTAGAATACAACTAGATGACCCAGGGCTGGCTCTCCACTAGAGTTGAAGAAAGCAAGAAGCTGGCTCTAGAACGGAATGAGCACAGATTTGAGAGCTCAAAACGGTCTCTTAATTCCTATGCAACACAATTTGAAGTAAGTATACATAAGCCCCTAAATGGCAGCTGCAGCTCCTAGGTAAGCTCATCCAGTTTTATGTGCTCTAGTGTAGATTATTTAGGGGTCTTGTCAGTGGAGAACCTCCGGGACTGTCTCAAGTCTGCCCTACAATGGTGGGAGGAATTCTGATTTATTCCAACCACACCAGGCCTGAAACCTACAGAGGAAGGGCAATTCCTTCTATTTTACATCTCAGTGTCCTCTCCCTCCCCCAGCCAAGAAAAACACAAGCTTTTGTAAGAGAGAGAAACAAAGGCAGACATATTGAACCATTCAACTCTATTTTAGGAAAATGCTTTTATTTTTTCCTCTTTTTCTCAGGACAGTAACAGGTCAATGTGTAGACAGAAAGTAGGGAAGGGGTGTGCTGGAGGAAAGGAGTCACCATTTTTAACTAAAAGTTAACCAGGAACTCCAAGACAGGAGAAGATGTGATCCTTCTGAACTATAGTCAGAGGGTGAAGGCTAAGTGCCTTTCTATTTCATTATCTTGAAATGAAACTTATTCAATATCCATATGCACATCTCCTTTATCAAGAGAGGCATGCATTGGCCGGGCGCGGTGGCTCAACCCTGTAATCCCAGCACTTTGGGAGGCCGAGGCGGGTGGATCACGAGGT
>NW_012098097.1:8471693-8480109 GCF_000951045.1 Mandrillus leucophaeus
AAAAAAAAAAAAAAAAAAAAAAAGAGAGGCATGCATATATATGCCTATTTCAATGAAAGTTAAATTGGTCAATGCTATTCCAGCAACTTTTAAAACATGTTTTGGCTTACAATTAATACCCTCAAGACTTACCAAATCAAAGCTATCCAAAGGAAGAATCAAATGAGAAAAACTCTGTTTTTTTAACTAATAGCTTTTAAGAAAGCATGTTCCTCCTCTTCACCCAGCCATTTCACACAGTTATGAGACAAAGGGCAACTACTGTATCGTCACTCTTTTTTTTATCTTTTGGAGTAAAGCCACAACATTACCAACAAACAGCTAATGGCCACAGTTCAAAAGCAATAATGGCATTATGACTTCATATCTCAGTTATCTACCAAATTGAAAAGAACCACATATATGTATTTTTCTGTCTCCTCAAAGAAAATCTGAAAGTGAACGTGAATATTCTGATTTACTTTCTCCTCCATAATAAAAATTTCTGAGGGATCGTTAAACAGTATCTTCTTCCCTAATAAAAAGATGGGAGAGAAGGTTTTTACACTTGTTTCTGAGTTTACTAATTTAAGTTAAATAATTTATAAACTGTTCATGGTCTAGGTCTAGGACAAACTTCAAAGACAGAAATCAGGGAAAGTTCTTGTTTAAAAATTCTTAAAAAGAGGCTGGGTGCGGTGGCTCACGCCTGTAATCCCAGCATTCTGGGAGGCTGAGGAGGGCAGATCACGAGGTCAGGAGATTGAGACCATCCTGGCTAACACAGAGAAACCCCGTCTCCACTAAAAATACAAAAAATTAGCTGTAGTCCCAGCTACTCGGGAGGCTGAGGCAGGAGAATGGTGTGAACCTGGGAGGTGAAGCCTGCAGTGAGCTCAGATCTTACCACCACACTCCAGCCTGGGTGACAGAGCGAGAGTCCGTCTCAAAAAAAAAAAAAAAAAAAAATTCTTAAAAAGAGACCGCATGTCCCTAGTTTTGTTTTAATTTGTTGCTTCAGTGCTTAATGTGCAATGGGACAGATTTGGAGAAAAATATGAACTACCAGCCTTCTAGGTTCAAGTTTTTAAGATAAACTTATGAAATCTAAGCTTATATCACAAACAAAAAATACTGGCCCAAAAGGGTTTTTGTACAGGTTATAAATGGCGGCATTTGAGTAGCCTGTCTTATACCATCACAAGTAGGTTATCTGCGGAAAACAGTAATCACCCACAGAAACATCAAATTTCCTCTCCCATACACCAATGAAAACTGAGCAATTTTGTAGTCTAAGTTAACTTTGCCCTGATCTCTACCTGGGCATATTTTCTCTAGTCCAAGAAAATAGAAACCTAGAGCTGGTTCCTTCTGCTTCCTGACAATTGAGTGCTGACTTTGAGAATACCCCCGAAAAGCCACAAACACAGCTTTGAAATGAACACACAGACACAGAGCTTTCTTCTCTTTAATCGGCTCTGCAGCATCACCTTCTATGAGGCTCAACCTATGTTTCTAACATTAAGAAATTCCTGGGCAGTTAACTTCAGAGTAGAACTCTACACTTTGGGCAATGAGGGCAAAATAGAGACTATCAATAAGTCCACATAACTTAAAAGTAAAAAAACTGCACGTCCTTTTATAAAGAACTGTATTTCTACATCTCTACTTGCTTTCTCTTTACAAAACTCTAAGAATTTCATTCAGGAGTAGTAAACAAATGAGGTAGCAAATTCCAACAATCAGTCTAAGGCTCTGAAGGAAAAATGTCAAAACTTGAGACACAGGAAACACTCAAACATTAAGCTTCAGACTTTCCTCCTTTAAAATTAACATACTCTTTGATAACACTCATCCTCGTTAAAATAAATTACACATCCAAAAGGGCAAACTGCTCCCGTCAATTGGGTAAACAACATAATTAACATGTGCTGGGGGAGAGCGAATCCTCACATAAATAGTGGGGCTCAAAATAAGCTGCACATGGTATAGAAGCTGATTTTTAAACTGTCAGCAGGTTTGTTTTCGTGCAATTAGAGTTTAATATGGGGTAATTGCTCCTCAAGTTTCTTTTAAGAAAGTGGAAATCTGACTTGTACAATAGCAGGTTGCACCTTATTATTTTGAACTCCATTTGTTTTTTCACAAAGAATAAAAATACACTGAGGTTCTTTAATGAGTTTTGGTATGCACTTCTAACAACCTCTCTAAATTGGGAAAATTAATTTCTAACCTACCAAAATCATATTCTAGAAAGCAAAATCTTTCGGCTATATAAGACTAACTGAATGCTTTTACATAAATACTTCAAGTCTAGGTCTTTTTAAAAAATGTTATTTTTAAAATAAAACTCTACAGGGCAAATCAATCTACTCATATACTTCCTTTCTACAATCACACTATTTTGACTTTACTTGAAATATTACCAGTATCAACAGACAAACAAATACTTGAAGCATTCACACAAAGGCAGTTAAAGACCACACATCACACCAACTCACTTAAGTCATATTTAATATTCTACTCAGCATCTATCTCAAGCTCTCCAGATCAAATATGATGGTAAATGTTGAAAGTCTACAATGAAAAACACAGCTTCTTTGTGTGTAATCAGGGCGAAAGAAGGTGAGTGAGCACAAGGAGAGCGATCTCAGCATTGTGCTCGGCATCAGCACTTACCTTGAGGATGTCCCCCCTTTTGAAGCTCAGCTCGTCGTCTGCAGTAGCTTTGAAGTCATATTTGGCGATGGCTTCCATTCTGAGCGCTGCTCAGTGCTCAGCAGCCTGAAGCAGGGGGAAGGGAGTCTTCCCTGCTGAAGCAACCCAGCGCTCTGGGCTTAGCCTCGCCTCTCTTCTGGGACTCGCTCCGGCACTCTGGGACACACAATGCCACCCTGAAGCAGGAGAGGGACGATTAAGAGAAGTGGCCAGGATTGAAGGCAACCCCGCCCTGCCAATCGGCCTGCTGTCCCAGCCCCCACGCCCCCTGGCTCGGCCTGGCTCAGCCCTCCTCCCTCCCTTCCAGGCAACGGCCCCCCCCCCCCCACTTCTTCCTCTTTTCAGCCTCAGCCCCCAAGCGACTGACAGGCCTGTCGGCCAATGGCACAGCTGCCTGAGCTATTCCTGAACACACTTCCTCTTCCTTCCCGCTGGGTGTGCACTGCGTGCAGGAACCGGCTGGAGTCCCGCTCAGTCTCCGCCTTTCCTCCTTCACTCCTCACAGGCTCTTCTCCAGCACCAAATACGGTCCACTGAAAGGAAGGCCTCACCCTGGGGATGGCACCTGTCTCTTCTCGGTTAAACAGGCCTGTCTCCCTCCCTTCCCCCCACCTTCCCTTCTGGTCTTCCCTACTCCACAGTCAAGAGCAAGCTGGCTTCCCTACTCCACAGTCAAGAGCAAGCAAAGCAAGACTCTTTGGTCTCGAGCTGGTGCACTCTTCTCGAAACTAAACCATGGTCTGCTCCCAGGAGAGCAGGAGTAAGTAAACGTAGGAACTGCTTTTTCAATCCATTTACTGCTACAAGCACTGGCGGCTTTCCCCCAGCACTCCCATGTTGTGATCGGCAAGTTCAGGTAACCAGAGAAAGATCACAGCTCCGAGCCGCGTACGGTGGAAATAGTGGGGATGACGCTCTTGCATAAGGCTCTTTCCCCTGCAGATCCCCAAGACTCTGGGGTCCCCACCAGGAATGAAATAAATGACCAAGGCTCAGCACTCCAGAAATAGCTCCACATTTCTAACTAACCTAAGGAGCAGAGCTGAAGTCCTAATCTACACTTGAAAGGAATCCCTTTTTCAGAATCTGAGCTGCCAACTATCTTGTTTGGGAAAGAAAGTGCAGGGAGATGGTGCCCAAAGAAAGTTAAAGTGAAGTCTCTCTCTCAGTCACCTTGCACACAGCTTCTCAGAGCAAGCAGAGTATAAAACTGATGCAAACTGCATGTTGCAGGTAAAAGATTCTGTGAGAACCCTGAGATACTGTATCAGGTGATGATGAACTGGCAGTAGTACAATCACTGGTGTAGTGAAGCGTCTCCAGCCATGAATATAGGACACAACCTAGATCTGTGGATAACTAAAGAAAAATAAAGCCTTGTTCTGGTTAGCTCGGTCACTGTTTTCATACTTGCTAAAAGGCAGAAAACAACAGAATTGGGACAGATTATTTATAGTGACACCTTTCTTGGATAATTATGACCTAGTAGCTCATTTGAGGGGCACAAGTGATTATTATTCCTCTGTTCTAAAGTTGACAATTGGGGCACTAATCAAGCATAGCTGCAAATGGACCAAGGAGTGAGCCAGTGGGGAATATTAAGATTAGACCGAGATAAGTATTATCAAAAAGAAAATAAATCGTTTGATAATGAGTCCTTCAGTCAAATTCTGAAAGCCAAACATTCTGCTGCAGGTAACTAATAAACCAAATCAATGTTTATTCCTTCAGGCCATACCTAAGATATTCCATGTGGCGCCGCTGGCTGTAACAGGGGAAGTAAAGAAAGAATCCCAGCAAATATTTAAAAATGCAGAGGTTGATCTGAGAGTATTTATTTTTGTGTATCCTTAAATGCCCTTCACTTATACTCTCTGTAGTTATTTTGATCAAACTAACCCATGTACATAATTTTAAAAGTCAGAGTTTTAAAAGGCTTATGAAAAAGAGCAGCTCCCTACCAACACCCACAGGTGATCACTCTCAATTTTGTTTTTTGCTTTCTCTTTGTATTTAGAGTATTTTTCTGTTTTTTAATCTTGTGGTCAATGCACAAAATGGATACAGTATTTCTAAAGAATGTGCTTTTACTGCTTTCTTAGTTTATTCCAGCCATTATCTATTGTCTGCAAGGTGAAGATTTAGTTTCCCCCTGCCCTATACCAATGATATCACATATTCTGGTTTAATCAGTAGTATATCATGATATACTACTCACTGATAATTTAAATAATGCACTAAAACCAATCATACTTTTTTTTTTTTTGAGATAGAGTCTAAGATTGCCCAGGCTGGAGTGCAGTGGCATAATCTCGGCTCATTGCAACCTTCACCTCCCAGGTTCAAGCGATCCTCCTACCTTGGCCTGTAGCTGGGACTACAGGCACATGCCAGCAAGCCTGGCTACTTTTGATATTTTTAGTAGAGACGGGGTTTCGCCATGTTGGCTAGGCTGGTCTTGAACTCCTGGCGCCTCAAGTGATCCGCCCACCTTGGCCTCCCCAGGTGCTGGGATTACAGGCATCAGTGGCTGTGCCTGACCCAATGATACTTTTTTGTACAATCCTTCAATTTTCCCCAGCATTAGTAACTGCTTAGTGTTCTATTTTTTACTTGGCTAGTTCCCTGTGTATCTACTTTTACTTTTTCTTTTCTTTTTTTTTTGAGACAGGGTCTTGCTCTGTTGTCCAGGCACAAGTGCAGTGGCATGTCACGGCTTACTCCTTGGCTCAAGCAATCCTCACGCCTCCGCGTCCCAAGTAGCTGGACCTACAGGTGTGGGCCACTATGCCCGGCTACTTTTTCTACTTTTTGTAGAGACAGGGTCTCACTATGTGAGACCAGTCCAGTATAGCTTAGTGTTGAATTTGCATGGTCTCTACAGGCAGGCCCCTCACACTAACAGCTACAATTTTGGGCAAACTTTTGAAACAAGCTCCGGTTTTCTCATATGTAAAACGAGAATAATATCTACCTTTTAAGACCCAGGCTGGTCTCAAACTCCTGGCCTCAAGCAATCTGCCTGCCTCGGCCTCCCAAAGTGCTGGGGTTACAAGGGAGAGTGAGGCACCATGCCCAGCCCTATGTTTACTTTTAACAAATGCTCCCAAATCTCTCCTACATGCTATCAACATTTTCCTCAGCCTGGTTATTTTAACTGGTCTCTATTGCTGAGACTACGTATTAGTGATAGGAAGCTGAAGAATACTTAAAATGATAGGAAAAAAATAAGGAGTTTTATTTTTGAAAAACAGAAATCAGATAGAAACGAAAAGCCCTGTCACTATCAAGGTGCTATGTAGTAAGACCAGCCATAAGCTTCTGTGTCATTCAGGATTTAAGACAGCTGCAATGTTTTTCAATAGCAGTGCCAAAAAATCAAGACAGTTCTCCATACCTGCTTTCCTACTGCTACTCAACTCATCTGCTGAAAGCTTAAAAAGAATAACCTTCTTGAAAATCGTGTTTTGAGTAACTATTGCTTTGTGAGATGCAGAGCTTGACAGAAAATTAAATCCCTACTTCCAAGGCAGTGCTGAGTTAAAAAACTGAAAACTCGAAGAGGAAAGCTTATTAGGTTATCCACCCAAAAGAGTGTATTCGCTAAAGGAATTCCAAAGGGTGTGTTTCAGTAAAGACAGAAAAAAATTCTAACACATACACAACACTAATTACTAAAAGGAAGAAATCTGAAAGCAGACACAATGTATAATGATTTTAACAGAGTAGATGTTGCTGTTCATTTCCCAAGAAAATGGAGTGTAGTGTACTATACACTGAAGCCTAATGAGAGTAACCTCAAAACTATTACCAGCCCATCCCAAGCAGTGAATTTTAAGGGTAAGTACAGCTTTAATCATTCATTTCAAACAATATCAACTGTATCCAAAAAACTACTATCCTAAAAGTATTTGTAAGTTTTTTTTCTTTCTTCCATTTAACTCTCTTCTTCCCCAAATTCACAGACAATAAAATACATGACCCCCGTCCAGTATAGCTTAGTGTTGCATCGTCATGGTGTCTAGAGGCAGGCCCCTCACACTTACAGCTACAGTTTTGGGCAAAGTTGTGAAACAAGTTCCAGTTTTCTCATCTGTAGAATGAGAATAATATCTACCATATGAGAGCCACTGAGGATTAAATTAGACAACATAGATAATATACATTAAATGCTTTGGATAGAGCCTGACATGTAATAATGACTCAAAATAAATTTATTTATTTTTATTTATTTATTTTTTTGAGACAGCATCTAGCTGTCGCCCAGGCTGGACTGCAGTGTCACAATCTCAGCTCACTGCAACCTCTGCCTCCCAGGCTCAAGCAATTCTCCTGCCTCAGCCTTCCAAGTAGCTGGGACTACAGGTGTGCACCACCATGCCTGGCTAATTTTGGTATTTTTAGTAGAGATTGGGTTTCGCCATGTTGGCCAGGCTGGTCTCAAACTCCCACCTCAGCCTCCCAAAGTGCTGGGATTATAGGCATGAGCCACTGCGCCCAGCCTTCAAAAGAAATTTAAAATGTTACTCTACTTAAAACACACGAAAAGAAATGCAAATTAAAACAGAGTTCTTTCATATACTCATATACTAATTGGCAAATTTTAAAAAGATTTATAATATCCAATCTGCAATACTTTGAGTAAACAGACTTTATTTTTTCAGACAGGGTCTCACTCTGCAGCAAAGGCTGGAGTGCAGTGGTGTGATCTTGGCTCACTGCAACCTCCACCTCCTGGGCTCAAGGGATCCTCCCACCTCAGCCTCCTTAGTGGGGACTACAGACACCAGCCACCACACCCTGCTCATTCTTTTTGTAGAGATAGTGTCTCCCTATGCTGCCCAGGCTGGTCTCAAACGCCTAAATTCAACAGATCTGCCTGCCTTGGCCTCCCAAAGTGCTGGGATTACAGGTATGAGCCACTGCACCAGGCAGACTTTTTACCCTACCAGGTGTCCATTCATCCAACATTTTGAGAAGTTACTGACAATGTGGCCTGGTGTTACATTATAACAATAAAATCACCACAGAACCCACACTACAGCAAGGAATTAATGAGCTCAGCTCAATCTTTTTGGTGAGTTATTTGGTAATCTATTGACAATTTTTATTTATTTTTATTTATTTCTTTTTCAGAGACACAGTCTTGCTCTATCCCCCAGGCTGGAGTTCAGTGGTGTGATCTCTGCTCACTGCAACCTCCACATCCTGGGTTCAAGCAATTCTCCTGCCTCAGCCTCCCAAGTAGCTGGCATTACAAGTGCCTGCAACCATGACCAGCTAATTTTTGTGTTTTTAGTAGAGACAGGGTTTCGCCATGTTGCCCAGGCTGGTCTTGAACTGCTGACCTCAGGTGATTCACCCATCTCACCTTCCCAAAGTGCTGAGATTACAGGCATGAGCCACTGTGCCCGGCCTATTTACTTATATTATTTGAGACAGAGTCTCGCTCTATTGCCCAGGCTGAAGTGCAGTGGTGCAATCATGGTTCATTTCAGCCTCAAACTTCTTGGCTCAAGCCATCCTCCTGCCTTAGCCTCCCAAGTACATGTGCACACCACCATGCCTGGCTCATTTTTTTTTTTTTTGTAGTGACCGGGTCTTACCATGTTGCCCAAGCTGATCTCAAACTCCTGGCCTCAAGTGATCCTCCCCATCTCAGCCTCCCCAAGTGCTGGGATCTGGGATTCCAGGTGTGAACCACCACACCTGGCTTTGA
>NW_012098097.1:8480190-8482729 GCF_000951045.1 Mandrillus leucophaeus
TGTCTCGCTTTGTCACCCAGGCTGGAATGCAGTGGCGCGATCTTGGCTCACCGCAACCTCCATCTCCCAGGTTCAAGCCATTCTCCTGCCTCAGCCTCCTGAGTAGCTGGGATTACAGGCCCCCACAACCACAATGGCTAACTTTTGTATTTTTAGTAGAGACGGGGTTTCACCATGCTTGTCAGGCTGGTCTTAAACTCCTGACCTTGTGATCCACTCGCCTTGGCCTCCCAAAGTGCTGAGATTACAGGCATGAGCCACCATGCCCGACCAACAATTTATTTATTTATTTATTTTTTTTGAGACAGAGTCTCGCTCTGTCGCCCAGGCTGGAGTGTAGTGACGCGATCTTGGCTCACTGCAAGCTCCACCTCCCAGGTTCCTGCCATTCTTCTGCCTCAGCCTCCCGAGTAGCTGGGACTACAGGTGCCTGCCACTAAAGGTTCGGGTAATTTTTTTGATATTTTTAGTAGAGATGTGGTTTCACCATGTTAGCCGGTATGGTCTTGATCTCCTGACCTTGTGATCCGCCCGCCTTGGCCTCCCAAAGTGCTGGGATTACAGGCATGAGCCACCGTGCCCGGCCCTGACCAACAATTTTGAAATATTCATACATACCCTTTTTTTTGAGACAGGGTCTTGCTCTGTCACCCAGTCTGGAGTGTGGTGGGTGCCATCTTGGCTCACTGCAGCCTTGACTTCCCAGGCTCATGCCATCCTCCCACCTCAGCTTCCCAAGGAGCTGCGACTACAGGTGTGTGCGACCACACCTGGCTAATTTTTGTAAATACATACTCCTTTTTTTGAGATGGAATCTCGCTCTGTCACCCAGGCTGGAGTGCCATGGCACAATCTCAGCTCACTGCAATCTCTGCCTCCTGAGTTCCAGCAATTCCCCTGCCTCAGCCTCCCAAGTAGTTGGGACTGTAGGCGTACACCACCATGCCTGACTAATTTTTGTATTGTTAGTAGAGACGGGCTTTCGCTATGTTGGCTAGGCTGATCTCGAACTCCTGACTGCAGGTGATCCACTGGCCTTGGCCTCTCAAAGTGCCGGGATTACATGTATACCACCATACTCGGCCTCATGCTCCCTTTTTTCTTTTGAGACAGTGTCTCGCTCTGTTGCCCAGGCTGGAATGCAGCGGCGTGATCTCATCTCACTGCAACCTCCGCCTCCTGGGTTCAAGCGATTCTCCTGCCTCAGCCTCCCAAGTAGATGGGATTCCAGGTGTGTCACCACCACATCATTTTTGTATTTTCTTTTTTTGTGTGTGTATGTGTTTTTAATGTTTGTATTTTCAAATAGAGATGGGGTTTCACCATGTTGGCCAGCCTGGTCTCCAACCCGAAGAGATCCGCCCACCTCAGCCTCCCAAAGTTCTGGGGTGACAGGCACGAGCCACTGTGCCCGACCAATACATATTCTTGACCAAGCAGTTCCACTTCCCAGATTTATCTCACTGAAACAATGAGACAAAACACAATGTGCAACATACACATATACACACACACCCTTGATCAATATCCATGAGCTTGTGTATGGAGTATCTACATAAACACCGCGATATGTTATCGATTTTGGTTTGTTTTTTTTTTTTGAGACTGGAGTCTTACTCTGTCGCCCAGGCTAGAGTGCAGTGGTGTGATCTCTGCTCAAAGCAACCTCCACCTCCTAGGTTCAAGCCATTCTCCTCAAATTTTTAAAGCTGCAGAAAAATTACAGTTTATCCTATTTCTGTAAGGCAAAATAATATATCAGTATGTGCTTTAAAAAAAAAGGCTAACAATGCTTATCTCTGCTAGCCAGATCACAGAACACTTTTACTTTCTGCATGATACACCTCAATTGTATTTTCATTATTCTTACAATGGGCATATGTTACTTTTGTAGTTAGAACACAAACCAAAAAGTTTACTGACGCTCTGGAGTTAGACTTGGATTCAAATGTAACTTTTCCACTTACTAATGAGGGGACACTGGGGAAATAACTCACATTTTGTAATCCCTAGTATCCCTCAACTGGAAAACGGGAATAATAGCAGCAACTATCTTATAAAGTCATCTTGATAATTAAAAGAGATAATGGTTGTAAACTGCTTGGCAGAAGTCTCTGGCTCTCTCCAAAAGACTGAGTTAACTATCCACTATAGTGTGGGCTGTGATGATTTTATTATTATAATCTCGTATAAGCTAGAGACCTTAACTAGTATTTTCAGTCTAGTTTATATTATTTTCAGTACTAGTTAATACTAGTATTAACTAGTATTTTCAAATACTAGCCTACATGTTCTAAAGTAAATCTGGAGCGTCCATCTGCATAGGCAGACATCCTGATGAAGCCATCATAAGTTGAAAATATCGCCGGGCGCGGTGGCTCAAGCCTGTAATCCCAGCACTTTGGGAGGCCGAGACGGGCGGATCACGAGATCAGGAGATCGAGATTATCCTGGCTAACATGGTGAAACCCCGTCTCTACTAAAAAATACAAAAAACTAGCCAGGCAAGATGGCGGGCGCCTGTAGTCCCAGCTACTCG
>NW_012098097.1:8485030-8487335 GCF_000951045.1 Mandrillus leucophaeus
AAAAAAAAAAAAAAAAACAAAGACTTTCAAAAGCCGTTCAGTAATGGTGGACAGTTCCTCTGAATTAACAAATAAGTATTAATTTCTCTCCAGAGGGCATGGTGACTCTCTATTCTGTACCACTTCATTTCTCCAAAATCCATTCCTCTTCTGTTGTATGTGTAACAATTAGAACTCTGATGCACAACATGCGACGTGATAACAGCAATTACTGAGAAGAATCTGTACGAACCATCAACCAGTAGTATTTAAAACCCAGCAAGCCTCTCAAATCTGAGTAACTTGCTGACGGAGTAAAGTGCCTCAAACATTTAAATGTTTGAGTTTATGCCGGGCACAGTGGCTCAGGTCTGTAATCCCAAGGCTGAGGTGGGCAGATCACCTGAGGTCAGCGGTTGGAGAACAGCCTGACAAACGTGGCCATCTATACCAAAAATACAAAAATTTGCTGGGCATCGTGGCACATGCCTCTAATCCCAGCTACTCGGGAGGGTGACGCAGGATAATCGCTTGAACCCAGGAGGTGGAGGCTGCAGTGAGCCGAAATAGCACCACTGCACTCCAGCCTGGGCGACAGAGCAAGACTTCGTCTCAAAAAAATAAAATTAAATAAATAAATAAATAAATAAATGCTTGTGTTTAGTAGGAGAAAGCTGATTATAAGAATTAACTCTGGCCAGGCGCAGTGACCCACACCTGTAATCCCAACACTTTGGGAGGCCAAGGCAGGTGGATCACCTGAGGTCGGGAGTTCAGGACCAGCCTGGACAACATAGTGAAACCCCCATCTCTACTAAAAATACAAAATTAGCTGGGTGTGGTGGTGAGCACCTATGATCCCAGCTACTCAAGGGGCTGAGGCAGGACAATCACTTTAACCCAGGAGGTGGAGGTTGCAGTGAGCCGAGATCACACCATTGCACTCCAGCCTAGACAGAGCGAAACTCTGCCTTTAAAAAAAAAAAAAAAAAAAAAAAAGTCACGTAAGCCCTGAGCCGACCCAATCTTCCTTACTATTATAAAGACATACTAGAAGAAGGCATAAGCAGGCACAAAAGCATAATCTTAAAAGAAAAAGACTAAAAGACAAAAATAACACAAGCAAACCACACTTGTGACCTAGTGGCAGGATTGATTTCTTAGGGATTAATTCAATCTTTTGAGCTTCCCTGTTCTCAGAGAGGGGACTTCAGCCTCCCACAGCTCTCTAGCAACCCTTCTGGCTGACTGCAGGGAACGCGCAAAAGTAAAGGAACGAAAGCAGGAAAGAGAGTCTCTTCCCGAGAAAAAAGATGTAATATTGAAATGAGAGAAAACGAACAGCACGAAAGGGAAGAAACCTCAAAAAATTACGCCAGAGTGGGGACTACAAGGAGGAAGGGGAAGTAGATAAGAGAAAAAAAAAAGGGGGTGATGGGGGGAGGAACGGACAAATGACTTGCATTACACAAGCATTTCGTGTCCCTAGTGGAACGGACAGAAGTAGAGAAGGAAGGACATAACTGGAGAAGTACTAAGTGAAAGAGAGGTAAGAAAGCCAAAAGAGACTAATGCTAATTTCTCTCATGTGTCTGACATTTCTGAAAGTAAACAACATTAAGAGGAGATAGACCTCAAGTGCACTTCAGTCCCCTGCAAACCGCACTTTCATAGCGTTTGAAGCTAGCCTTGAAAAACTTTCTAAACAAGCCATAACTCACATGTGGCTTACAATCACAGAGACGGCGCGCTGCAAATGAAAATTACCAGCGCCCGCTCTCGCCGCAATCCTTCCTCGGTGCAGTCCAACCTGCTGCTGCTGAATTTTTCTTGACAAACATTTTTCAAATAGTTTTTTTTTTTTTTTAAGTGTCAGAATAAAGGTATCTCCCCCGGCTCCAGCAGCAAACGTTCTACCCCAAGGTAGATTCCCGCACAAAATTAAGCCCAAAGACGCCAAGAGATGGTGACGTGGTTGCCGTGCAGGTCGAAAGCACATCAATCACCACAGCTGCAACCCACACCAAGTCCCCCGCCACCGGGCTCGGGCGGACTGACTCAGCCGGCGTTCTGCCCGCCTGGGCTTCCCGGGCATCTTCCGTGCAAACCCTCCCGATGAAGGCAGGGGACTTCGCCAGGGAGCCCCGACCTCTTCTTCCCCTGGACTCCCGGACTGCCCAGAGCCGAGAGCCGGAGGAGGACGGTCCCCAGGAAGGAAGCGCCCCAAAAGGGGAAACGTAGAGTCCGGAGCCCCGGGGATTCCGCTGCACGTCCCGAGCCTCGCCGCCCCGACCCGAACCCCGGGGCCGGTCCCGGTTCCCCCGGG
>NW_012098097.1:8489545-8490675 GCF_000951045.1 Mandrillus leucophaeus
AAAAAAAAAAAAAAAAAAAAAAAAAGTGCTCCAAACACATCAGCCTACAGTTGAGCAAAATCATCTAACACAAAGCCCATTCTACAACAAAGTGATGAATATCTCCTGTACTTTACTGTACTGAGAGTGAAAAACAAAACAGTTATATGGATACTAGAAGTACAGTTTTTACTGAGTGCTACTGCTTTCACACCACTGTAAAGTTGGAAAATCTGTAGTCTGAGTCTACAGACTCAGAAGAATTCTCTGGTAGGCAAATTAATGACCCTATTAAGTATAAATTTCAAGTTAAATCACTCTACATCACAGTACTAAGAATGCTAAAAAATTTACACATGTAAAAATGAATCATGCTTATAGTCACTCATTCCATTAGGCTATTCTAAATACTCACTTTGTGTACACACAGAAAAATGTAATTTTAGCTTGAATAACTTAAAACCACACAGCGGTCTTATTATTTATGGCTACATTCGGTAACAACAGTTTTGATCCTTAGACCATCTGTATCAAAATCTGCCCATTCAGAGACTGATTCACTGTGGGGTACATCCTGGAGTTCTACCAGAACCTAATTTTAAAAAGATCCCCCAGTGATTTTTATGGATACTAAATTTTACATCATTGCTATACCATAAGGATGCCTTAACCAGATTTTAAAATTTGCATTCCAGATAACGCACTACAATGTCCTTGCATGAAATGAAAATAATGCATACTGGCAGGGTGCGGTGGCTCACACCTGTAATTCCAGCACTTTGGGAGGCTGAGGTGAATGGATCACCTGAGGTCGGGAGTTCGAGACCAGCCTGACCAACATGGAGAAATCCTGTCTCTACTAAAAATACACAATTAGCCAGGCGTGGTGGCGCATGTCTGTAATCCCAGCTACTTTGGAGGCTGAGGCAGGAGAATTGCTTGAACCCAGGAGGCGGAAGTTGCGGTGACCCGAGATCGTGCCATTGCACTCCAGCCTGGGCAACAAGAGCGAGAATCTGTCCCAAAAAAAAAAGAAAAAAGAAAGAAAGAAAATAATGCACTGGCGCAGTGGCTCACGCCTGTAATCCTAGCACTTTGGGAGGCCGAGACGGGCGGATCACGAGGTCAGGAGATCGAGACCATCCTGGCTA
>NW_012098097.1:8493415-8500197 GCF_000951045.1 Mandrillus leucophaeus
GAGGGCAGCGCTTGCTCCCGCCGCCGTCACCGCCACAGACACAGGCACAGCCACAGCCTCTGACACAGACGCCGCCGCCGCCCGGTCGCCGAAGCACTAGTGCCTCCTCGCTTCCGCTCCCCGTCGGTATCCCGCGAGAACTTCTCCACGAGGCCCCGCCCCGCTCCGCCCCCGCGAGACTTCCCCCAGCGGAAAAGGCCCAGAGCGCAGGCGCTCCTTCTCGGCCGGGCCCCCGCAGGTGGGGACCAGCTAGCTGCCAGGGCGCATGCGCCAGACCGCCCCGCAGCAGGTGGCCTTGGCACGGCTCCGCCCCCGGGTCGCCGTAACCCTCTCGGTGCCAGAACAGGTAAATGACAACTTGGCCCTGAAGGACTCTTCCCCCGTCTAATCACTTTCTTTTCCTCTTCTACCAAACCGAGGCAGTTGGATGGATAAGGGCTGAGGAGAGGAAGAGATCTTCCAGCATGAAGCGCTCCACATAGAGGACCAGGTCTTGAAGTGTTTGAGAATCCGGTCCGTACAAACTCTGCAGTGTGGAATGATTGGTGAGTTTGTTTGCTCATTGATTGAATCGTGTGCCTAATAGAGACTGAACACTGTGCTGGGTATAGAACAGAAATCTTGGCCCTTAAGGAATTCACTGTCTAGGGAAGTCGAAGAAAAATTAACAAATAATGCCATAAGTACTGTTATAATTATTTGGAGTTACTGAGGAGGCTAAAAGGATGGAGGAGGGACTGCTACACTGCCCATTGCAGAAGAGCCTTCACAGACGTGATGCGGTGATGTCTGAGCTGAGTCTTGGAGGATGAGTAGGAATTTGCCAGGCAGAGAAGCCAGAGTAAGGGCATTTCAGGGAAAGGGAATGGCACGTAAGTACAGAGGCTAAGTACAGAGGAACGGAGGCGTGAAAGAGAAAGTCGTGTTCTGTGCAGTGCTAAGTAGTTCAATTCCTGTATGAGGCCGGTGAGTACGGGGGAGTGGCAGAAGATGAGGCTTGGAGAAATAATTCTTGTTTTTCAGTTCCCAAAGCTCTTCCAATTAAAGGATAGAACAGAACACACCTAGTGTTAATGTGCCTTCTGGAAGCCAACAAAATAGCGCTGAGATGAGAATAACCAAGCATCTGATTCTATAGAGAAAACAAGCCCATTGAAACCCAGAAAATGAATTGTTCTTTCACCAAGTATTTATTGAGCATCACTTGTGTGCAAGGGGCTCTGGAGGGTAAAAGGCCAACCAGATAAAGCCCCTGCTTTCAGTGCTTTGTAATCTGGAGTTGCCTAATCTGTAAGACAGGTAGTTTGGCCCCAAGTGCCACTGAACTACACATAGAGATGGCTGAGGAGGGAGCCAGTACTTGGTGATGAACTAATCAAGAAGGATTTGGTTTGAACGGCGAAGTGAAAACGGGGAGGAAAGAGGAAAGAGTAATGGAATCAGTCACTTTTTTTTTTTTTTGAGACGGAGTTTCGCTCTTGTTGCCCAGGCTGGAGTGCAATGGCACGCAATCTTGGCTCACTGCAAGCTCCACCTTCTCCCACCTCAGCCTCTCAAGTAACTGAGATTACAGCAGCCCACCACCACACCCGGCTAATTTTTGTATTTTTAGTAGAGACGGGGTTTCGCCATGTTGGCCAGGCTGGTCTACGACTCCTGACCTCAAGTGATCCACCTGCCTCGGCCTCCCAAACTGCTAGGATTACAGGTGTGAGCCACCACTCCTGGCCATCAACCAATGTTTTTGATTAGTCTGAGCCCAGGAACTGGGGGGAAGAGTAATGAGAGAGAGGGCCAAAATGCAAAATCTATAGCTCAGGTGTCATAGTCAAGTGATGGGCAACCTCTGAAGGTTTGTGAGCAGGAGATGTCTGATATGAGGTGAAAATAACAAAAGGACCCTCTATTTACCACTTGATGCATACTTAAATCATAGCACCTCCACAGGGTGGGCAATATGCCCATTTTATAGACTTGGAAACTAAGCCTTAGAGAGGTTAGTAATTTACCCAAGGAAACCAAAATATAGTAGACCTAAGATTTGGACTAAGGCCTGTCTTGTTCTAAAATCCATGTTTTTTTCCCCCACTATGCCACTTTGTTCTAAAATAGCAGCCAGAAAAAAATAGAAATGGAAGGGAGGGACTTGGCTGCTAAGCAGAGAGGAAGACGTGAGGGAAGAGTTGCAGTTTTTTGTTTTGAGTGGGCCTGGGTAACGGGCAGAACACAGAAATTTGCCAGTCAAGAGGCATAGCTGACTGGAGGGGGCGGGCACAGAGAACAGGGAAGGGCAGGTGAGGAGATGATTGTAGGGGTGAAGGGAATTTTTCCCTTCCCCTCTTACAGTTTGAGTCTGCTGAAATAAACTGGAAATAGATTAACAGGAAAAGGCACATACAAATTTACTGACATGCAGTGTGCATGGTTGCCATACAGAATATGAGACTCAGAGAAGAGCCAGGTGACTGAAGCTTAAAGAGCACCATCTTTATAGAGGAGAGGGAGATGAGGGGAGGTCGGCAATACTGCGAGGTAGTCAGTGATGTTTAGGTAAAAGGAATGAGCCCAGACAATGGCCTAGGACAAAGTTCCTCTGAGCTCTGGGAGCTGGAGGTTGTGACAAATTTCAGGAAGGTGAGGTGCACCTTCCTGAAGGTTGTCTTACTATGCAGATAAAGTCTCCTAGATAATCTCAGCTGTCCTCAGGAGAATAGACGAAAAGTCTGTTTGCATGTGGTGACAACTTTTTATGTGGTGACAACTTTTAGTATTGTCTCTTCTCTGGTAGTTAATATTTCCTGGTTATTTGATGAGAGTCCTAGGGAGGAAATTTTAAGACAGTTGCATCTATTTTTTTTTGAGATGGAGTTTCGCTCTTGTTGCCCAGGCTGGAGTGCAATGGCGCGATCTTGGCTCACCGCAACCTCTGCCTCCCAGGTTCAAGTGATGCTCCTGCCTCAGCCTCCTGAGTAGCTGGGATTACAGGCATGTGCCACCACGCGTGGCTAATTTTGTATTTTTAGTAAAGATGGGGCTTCTCCTGTTGGTCAGGTTGGTCTCGAACTCCCGACCTCAGGTGATCTGCCCTCCTTGGCCTCCCAAACTGCTGGGATTACAGGTGTGAGCCACCGTACCCGCTCTTTTTTTTTTTTTTTTTTTTAAATGGATTCCTTCACAAATTTGCATGTCTTCTTGCTCAGGGGCTATGCTAATCTCTGTATCATTCCAATTTTAGTATATGTGCTCCCAAAGAAGTACACAATTGAATTTCTTTTGGTTTCTTGGTCAGTTAAGGGAACTTTCAGCCCCTGCATGCACGTGGGGTGGTGAAACGAGAGTTTAAAAAGTCCTTGGTTCTGAGGCAGCTTGTAAGTCCTTCCAATTTTCTTTCATTCAAAAGTGCTCAGAATGCCAGAGGAGCATACTTTGGGGTATCATTCTCTGAGCCCCAACATGATGATGACTCATTTTTGGAAATGCAGAATTCAGCATTCCAGGAGACATGCAGGTGGAAATATCCAGTATGCTGTTGAAAAGCTTGATAAGCCAGGCGCAGTGGTTCTCGCCTGTAATCCCAGCATTTTGGGAGGCCAAGGCAGGTGTATCACTTGAAGTCAGGAGTTCGAGACCAGCCTGGCCAACATGGTGAAACCTCATCTCTACTAAAAATACAAAAATTAGCTGGGCGTGGTGGCACGTGCCTATAATCCCAGCTACTCAGGAGGCTGAGGCAGGAGAATCGCTTGAACCCGGAAGGCAGAGGTTGCAGTGAGCCAAGATCATGCCACTGTACTCCAACCTGGGTGACAGAGCTAGACTCTGTCTCAAAAAAAGAAAAGAAAAGAAAAGAAAAGCTTGATGGATTCATTCCTTTTCTTCACTAATATTAACTAAGCTTCTACTGTCTTTGTTTGTTTTATTGTTTTTGAGACAGGGTCTCACTCTTCTCACCCAGGCTGGAGTGAGTGACCTCAGCTCACTGCAGCCTTGACTTCCCAGGCTCAGGTAATACTCCCACCTGAGCCTCCCGAGTAGCCAGGACTACAGGCATGTGCCGCCATGCCCAGCTAATTTTTTGTGTTATGTATGTATATATGTGTATATGTATTTGTTTATTTATTGAGACAAGGTCTCACTCTGTTGCCCAGGCTGGAGTGCAGTGGCACGATCAGGGCTCACTGCAACCTCAACCTCCTAGCCTCAAGAGATCCTCCTGCCTCAGCCCCCCAGTACCCGGGACAACAGGCACACACCACCACGCCTGGCTCAATTTTTGTGTTTTTAGTAGAGACAGGTATCACCATGTTGCTTAGGTTGGTGATACTCCTGGGCTCAGGCAGTCTGCCCGCCTTGGCCTCCCAAAGTGCTAGGATTACAAGTGTGAGCCACCACGCCCAGCCTAAAGCATCTACTCTCTAGAGAGGAGGACAACCTTTCACAGAGTCTGCAGCCTGAAGGAGAAGACATGTCTCTGAGAATTTGACCAGGATAGTGCTGGTGACTTTGGGAGCGTACAGCAGGGGACCTGACCTCATCCACTATGAGGGAAGGCAGAGGAAGTGGACTTTAAACTGAGACCCTGGTTAGCCTAAGAGGAAGAAAGGAGCAGCAAGTGTGAAGGCCAGACAGTAAGCAAGGACAAAAGGAAGCCAATAGCTGGGACAAGGAAGGATGTGGCATATGGGTGAAGCAGCTGAAGAGGCTCATGAAGGGCCTTTGCTTTTTTCTTTTCTTTTTTTTTTTTTTTGAGGTAGGATCTTGCTGTGTTGCCCAGGCTGAAGTACAGTGGTGTGATCACAACTCACTGCAGCCAGCCTCAACCTCCTGAACTCAAACAATCCTCGGCCGGGCGCGGTGCCTCACGCCTGTAATCCCAGCACTTTGGGAGGCCAAGGAGGGTGGATCACAAGGTCAGGAGATTGAGACCATCGTGGCTAACACAGTGAAACCCTGTCTCTACTAAAAATACAAAAAATTAGCCAGGCATGGTGGCGGGCGCCTGTAGTCCCAGCTACTGGGGAGGCTGAGGCAGGAGGATGGTGTGAACCCAGGAGGCAGAGCTTGCAGTGAGCCAAGATCGTGCCACCGCACTCTAGCCTGGGCGACAGAGCAAGACTCTGTCTCAAAAAAAAAACAAAAAAACCTCCTCCCATGTAGCTGGGACCATAGGCATGCACCATCACCATGCCCGACTAATTTTTGTTGTTGTTGTTGTTTGAGACAGAGTCTTGCTGTCACCCAGGCTGGAATGGAGTGGCACCATCTTGGCTCACTGCAACCTCCACCTCCCAGGTTGAAGCAATTCTCCTGCCTCAATCTCCCCAGTAGCTGGGACTACAGGCGCCTGCTACCACGCCCGGATAATTTTCATATTTTCAGTAGAGATGGTGTATCACCATGTTGCCCAGGCTGGTCTCGAACTCCTGACTTCAGGTGATCCACACACATTGGCCTCCCACAGTGCTGGGATTACAGGCATGAGCCACCGTGCCCAGACTAATTTTTTTATTTTTTGTAGAAAAGAGGAGTCTCACTTTGTTGCTAGCCTGGTCTTGAACTCTTGATCCTCCCACCTCAGCATCCCAAAGTGCTGGGGTTACAGGCATGAGCCACTGCGCCTACCTTTCCATTATTGCTAAAGACTTGAGACTTGACTCTATGGAATACTGAAGCAGAAGCCGGCCATGGTCAAATATTTATCTTCCACATATTTCGTCACTCTGGCTGCAGAGTAGAAAACCAATTGGAAATAAGACATTTACCACCTACTGTCTCAAGTCCCTTACAAGGCCCTTAAAGATCTGGCCCTTCCAGCCAGTGCCACCTTCTCAGTCTCCAGCAACACACACTCCACCAATACTAACCCACTTGTGGTTTCCGGAAGGTACCATGATCCTTTGAGTGTCCATATCTTTACACATGCAATTTCCTCTGTTCAGTCGGCCTTCTCCCCTTCCTCTAGGTCCCTAAGTTAGTTTTCTTCTTCAAAATTTCCACAGTACGTTGGGCACGGTGGCTCACATCTCACTTTAGGAGGTGGAGGTGGGTGGATCAGTTGAGCGCAGGAGTTCAAGACCAACCTGGGCAACATGGTAAAACCCCACCTCTACTAAAAATACAAAAATTAGCTGGGCAGGGTGGTGAACACCTGTAGCTGGGAGCTACTCAGGAGGCTGAGGTAGGAGGATCATCTGAGCCTGGGAGGTGGCGGCTACAGTGAGGCATGATTGTGTCACTGCATTCAGCCTGGGTGACAGAACAAGACCCTGTCTCAAAAAAAAAAAAAAAAAAAAAAAAATTCCCGCCATACCTCCAATTTCATTGCATCATGAATCATTCACCCATTCTCCCCCAGCACTTCTCCCCACAGTGGTCTGCAAGCTCCCAAACAGACAGGGCCACTTTTTCACATTTGTATTCCCGGTACCCAGCACAGTGCATGCAGTGAATAAATGGATGGACAGATGAATGAATAATACAGGCTGACCAGAGACTGAAATGTAGCTGCTTTTCTGTGCCATGGTGATATTTAAAGCTAGGGAAGTGGGTGAGATCTCAGAAAAGAGTAGATGCCTAAGAGAACAGGAAAAAAAAAAAAGTTATGTATTTCCTTTTAAAATACAGCATTGATAAAAACAGACATTGAGTATGTCCGTGTAAAAGCATATGCATGGGAACCAGATTTGGAAGGGAACATTTATATGTAAAAATAATATGTGTTAAAATGGTAGGCTCGTGGGTGACTTTTTTTTTTTGAAGTCAACATTTGTTATATTGTCTTT
>NW_012098097.1:8500247-8508349 GCF_000951045.1 Mandrillus leucophaeus
CAAGCTCCCAAACAGACAGGGCCACTTTTTCACATTTGTATTCCCGGTACCCAGCACAGTGCATGCAGTGAATAAATGGATGGACAGATGAATGAATAATACAGGCTGACCAGAGACTGAAATGTAGCTGCTTTTCTGTGCCATGGTGATATTTAAAGCTAGGGAAGTGGGTGAGATCTCAGAAAAGAGTAGATGCCTAAGAGAACAGGAAAAAAAAAAAGTTATGTATTTCCTTTTAAAATACAGCATTGATAAAAACAGACATTGAGTATGTCCGTGTAAAAGCATATGCATGGGAACCAGATTTGGAAGGGAACATTTATATGTAAAAATAATATGTGTTAAAATGGTAGGCTCGTGGGTGACTTTTTTTTTTTGAAGTCAACATTTGTTATATTGTCTTTTTGATAAATTTTTTTTCTCACAGACACAGACTCAGAAACTTGAAACAACATTGCCCAAGATCATTCTACACGAGAAAAAAACATATTAGAGGCAGCAGTGTTTTGAATATGTGTATGGCTGGTGTTAAATAATGGAAAGAAATTGGAACAAGAGGCAAGTTGTAAAGTGAAAGTCACACCCTGGTATGAAAACCTGTTGTCACTGTAGGGAAACTTGCTAATTACAAACCGACTGCATCAGTAGCTTCATAATGCACAAAATTGCCAAAAAAGTCTCTGTTTTCCTTGGGGGTTTTTAGTCGTCGGAAAGGGCTTCAGGCTTTGTTTTCAGTGAGTTACGGGGCTGCCACCTGCAGGTAAAATCTGGACATTGCCCTGAAATTTACCTCACCTTGGATACAAACCCGGCCTGACAGTAAGCCTCCCTCCCTTAAAACCTGGCTCAAGACCCTCTCAGGGTCATCCTGAGCCCATATTTCCAAGCTTCTCTTTAGTGGGAAAGCACTAGGTACCCAGTAACAGCCAGTGACAGCCTAAAATTGGGCATTTGAAATTCTATGCTCCCTTGCCCAATTGATCTTGGAGGTTCTCATCTAGAATTTCCTTCACTTAAGTTGTGAGCCAAGGCTGTGTACTCTTCTCAGGCTTCCAGTGTTCCCTCTGATGCTGAGCTTACCAATGAGACCAAGTGCTGTGACCCCTCTTCAACATCCTGGCCACCTTTTCCTTCCTTCCTTCCTCCCTCCCTCCCTCCCTCCCTCCCTTCCTTCCTTCCCTCCCTCCCTCTTTCTTTCTTTTTCTTTCTTTCTCTCTCTTCTTCTCTTCTCCTTTCTTCCTTTCTTTCCCTTCTTTCCTTCCTCTCTCTCTCTTTATCTTTCTCTCTCTCTCTCTCTGTCAGACAGAGTCCTGCTCTGTTGCCCAGGCTGGAGTGCAATGGCACAATCTCAGCTCACTGTAACTTCTGCCTCCTGGGTTCAAGTGATTCTCCTGCCTCAGCCTCCCAAGTAGCTGGGATTGCAGGTGCCCGCCATCACACCCAGCTAATTTGTGTATTATTATTATTATTTTTTGGGACGCAGTTTCACTCTTGTTGCCCAGGCTGGAGTGCAATGGCTTGACCCCGCTTCACCACAATCTCTGCCTCCTGGATTCAAGCGATTCTCCTGCTTCAGCCTCCTGAGTAGCTGGGATTACAGGCATGCACCACCATGCCTGGCTAATTTTTTATATTTAGTAGAAACGGGGTTTCTCCATTTTGGTCAGGCTGATTCCGAACTCCCAATCTCAGGTGATCCACTTGCCTCGGCCTCCCAAAGTGCTGGGATTACAGGCATGAGCCACCGCACCCGGCCCCTAATTTGTGTATTTTTTGGTAGAGATGAGGTTTCACCATGTTGGCCAGGCTGGTCTCGAACTCCTGACCTCAGGTGATCCACCTGCCTCGGCTGCCCAAAGTGCTGGGATTACAGGCGTGAGCCACTGCACCTGGCCTTCTTTCTTCCTCTTTTTTTCTTTTCTTTTCTCTTCTTTCTTTTTCTTTCTTTGTTTCTTTTCCTTCCTTCCTTCCTTCCCTTCCTCCCTTCCCCTTCTTCCTTCTCTCTTTTTTCTTTCTCCTTCCTTCCTTCCTTCCTTCCTTCCTTCCTTCCTTCCTTCCTTCCTTCCTTCCTCCCTCCCTCCCTCTCTCTCTCTCTCTCTCTCTCTCTTTCTTTCTTTCTTTTTTTTTCTTCTCTTCTTTCTTTTCTCATAGCCTCACGCTGTTTCCCAGGCAGGATTACAGTGGGACAATCTTGCCTCACTGCATCCTCAACCTTCCCTGGGCTCAGGTGATCCTTCCACCTAAGCCCCCGAGAATAGCTGGGACTACAAGTGTGCAGCACCACATGTGGCTAATTTTTGTATTTTTTGTAGAGATGGGGTTTCGCCATGTTGCCCAGGCTGGTCTTGAATTCCTGGCCGCAAACAGTCCTCCCACTTCAGTCTCCCAAAGTGCTGGGATTACAGGAGCCACTGCGCCCGGCCTCCTGGCCCCATTTCCGTCACCTGACCTAACCCATGCCACCATCCTTCTTGGGTGGCTGCTCTAACCTGCTAACTAATCATCCTGGTCCCCTCCAATCATCCTGGTCCCCTCTACATTGGAACCAGAGCGGACTTCCTAAAACACAAATAGAATGGGGATGGAGGTCACAGATAAGGTCCAAAGTCCTCAGCATGCCCCATATGTCCCTCCATGGCTGGCCCCTGATGAAAACTCCAGCCTCAACCCCTTTTTCTAAAAGTTGTAAATATCTTCTACAAGTGGCCTCAACTCTTAGCCTAACCACCTTTTGAATTCTTTGTCCCCGCTTTTTTGAACTATTTACAGTTTCTCGAATAGCTCTATAACTCATTTACTGTGTGTAGACTACTCCTTTGGGCTTGAATGCCTCCTCTCCTTGCCTTCCCCATCTTTAGCTGGCTCCTCTCTGTCCTTCACCACTCAACTCAGGAGCCGCCTCCTACAGGTCTCAAACTCCTGGGCTCAAGTGATCTGCCCACCTCAGCCTCCCAAAGTGCTGAGATTACAGGCATGTCTCCACTAAAAATACAAAAAATTAGCCAGGCGTGGTGGCACGTGCCTGTAATCCCACCTACTCAGGAGGCTGAGGCAGGAGAATCTCCTGAACCCAGGTGGCAGAGTTTGCAGTGAGTGGAGATCGTGTCACTGCACTCAGCCTGGGCGACACAGCAAGGCTCTGTCTCAAAAAAAATCCCAAAAATATTAAAATTTAAAAAAATTTGGTTTTGATGGCCAGGTGCAGTTGCTCATGCCTATAATCCCAGCACTTTTAGAGGCCAAGGCAGGTGGATCACCTGAGGTTAGGAGTTTAAGACCAGCTTAGCCAACATGGTGAAACCCTGTCTCTACTAAAAATACAAAAAATTAGCTGGGCATGGTGGTGGGTGATGTCATCCCAGCTACTTGGGAGGCTGAGGGAGGAGAATCGCTTGAATGAAGGAGGTGGAGGTTGCAGTGAGCCGAGATCACGTCACTGTACTCCAGCCTGGGCAACAAGGGCAAAACTCTGTCTCAAAAAAAAGCCTGAAAAAAACAAAAAACCTAAAAATTGTTTTTGAGAGAGGGCCTCATTCTACTGCGTGTGCTGGAGTTTAGTGCTGCAATCATGGCTCAATGTAGCCTTGAACTCCTAGGCTCAGGTGATCCTCCCATTTTAACCTCCTAAGTAGCTGGGTAGCTAAGTAGCCTCCTACAGGCTCATGCCATCATGCCCCGCTCATCATTTTGTAATTTTTGTAGAAATGAGGTTTTGCCATATTTCCCAGGCTAGTTTTGAACTCCTGAGCTCAAATGATCCACCTGCCTTGGCCTCCCAAAGTGCTGGGATTCCAGGTGTGAGGCACCACGACCAGCCAATATTAAATTTAAAAAAATATTGATATCTGGCCCCATCTCAGATAAATCAGAATCTCTGGGGTTGGAGCCTAAACATCAGTATTTTATTTTTTATTTTTGGAGACAATGTCTTGCTCTGTAGCCAAGCTGGAGTGCAGTGGCGTAATCATAGCTCACTGAAGCCTCTAACTCCTGGGCTCAAATGATCCTCCCATCTTAACCTCCCGAGTAGCTAGGACTACGAGAGTGCACCATCACACCCAACTAATTCATTTTATTTTTATTTTTAGAAACACGGTCTCACTATGTTGCTCAAGCTGGTCTTGCAATCCTCCCATCTCAGCTTCCTGTGTAGCTGAAATTATAGGCATGAGCTATCACACCCTCAGCATCAGTATTTTAATAGACTATGAAATTGCTGAATTAGTACATTTTCTCTCACTCATTCATTCAACAAACATATACTGAATGTGCATTATGAGCCAGGCACACCACCAGGCACTAGGGATGCTTGAGTGAATTAAAAAGGACAGAGTTGGGCCAGGGCGCAGTGACTCCGCCTGTAATCTCAGCACTTTGGGAGGCCGAGGCGGGTGGATCCCTTGAGCTCAAGAGTTTGAGACCAGCCTGGGCAACATGGTGAAACCCCATCTCTACTAAAAACACAAAAATTAGCCAAGTATGGTGGTGTGTACCTGTAGTTGCAGCTACTCAGGAGGCCAAGGTAGGAGGACTGCTTGAGCCCTGGAGGTCAAGGTTGCAGTGAGCAAAAATTGCACCACTGCACTCTAGCCTGGGCAACAGAGTGAGACCCTATCTAATAAATAAAAAAATAAATAAAAGGACAGGGTTCCTGCCCTCTCGGAGCTTACAATCATATGAGGAAAGGTGAACAACAAGCAACAAGCTAGTAAACAAATATGATTTAATGACTTTTTTTTTTTTTTTTGAGATGGAGTCTCGCTCTGTGGCCCAGGCTGGAGTGCAGTGGCGCGATCTCGGCTCACTGGAAGCTCTGCCTCCTGGGTTCAAGTGATTCTCCTGCCTCAGCCTCCTGAGTAGCTGGGACTACAGGCACCCACCACCATGCCCAGCTAATTTTTGTATTTTTAGTAGAGACGGGGTTTCACCGGGTTGGCCAGTCTGGTCTCGAGCTCCTGACTTCAGGTGATCCACTCACCTCGGCCTCGCAAAGTGCTAGGATTACAGGAGTGAGTCACGACACTCGGCCTAATTACAAATTTAGAAGCCTGTTTTAACCATCTAAGTGGACTTGAACCAAGAAGGTGGATTAGAGATCCACCTTGATCTCCGTCGGAGGCATTGGAGATGCCATGGGATGGGTGGACCTGAGATATTACTGGAGGGAGAAAACACAGGCGGCAGGGTTGGAAGTGAGAGGTGAGTGGGAGCGAGTGAGAAGCAGGACGACATCCAGGTTTACAGCTTGAGCACTGGAGGACCGACCGGAGAGACACAGTGAAATAAGAACAGGATTTAATGTAGGAGAGATGCTTCCAGTGCCAGCCAGCTGGTTCCCAGTGCTGACTAAGGAATTTGTGACATGTCTTGTCACTTGTTTGTGACTTAATTTCTTCATCTAGAAAAGTGTCAATAATAGTATATCTCAAAACAGTCCGGGCACAGTGGCTCATGCCTGTAATCCCAGCACTTTGGGAGGCTAAGGAGGGTGGATCACTTGAGGTCAGGGGTTTGACACCAGCCTGGCCAATGTGGTGCCAACATGGTGAAACCCTGTCTCTACTACAAATACAAAAAATTAGCTGGGCGTGGTGGTGGGCACCTGTAATTTCAGCTACTTGGGAGGTTGAGGCAGGAGAATCCTTTGAACCTAGGAGATGGAGATTGCAGTGGGCCAAGATCACGCCAATGCAGTCCAGCCTAGGCAACAGAGTGAGACTTCATCTCAAAATAATAACAATAATAATAATAATAAATCTCAAAACAGAGTTGACATGAAAATGAAACAAAATAAGATAATGCATATTGGCTGGGCGTGGTGACTCACACCTGTAATCCCTGCACTTTGGGAGGTCAAAGCAGGAGGATCTCTTGAGCCCAGAAATTTGAGACCAGTCTGGGCAATGCAGTGAGATCCCATTTCTCAAAAAAAAAAAAAAAAAAAGATTATGCATATCAAAAGTGTAAAATGTTTCTTAATTGACCAGGTGTGGTAACTCACATCTGTAATCCCAGCACTTTAGGAGGCTGAGGCGGGCAGATCATCTGAGTTCAGGAGTTCGAGACCAGCTTGACCAACATGGAGAAACCCCATCTCGACTAAAAATGCAAAATTATCCAGGTATGGTGGCACATGCCTGTAATCCCAGCTACTTGGGAGACTGGGGCAGGAGAGTAAGTTGAACCCGGGAGGCGGAGGTTGCGGTGAGCTGAGATCCCGCCATTGCACCCCAGCCTGGGCAACAAGAGCGAAACTCCATCTCAGAAAATTTTTTTTTCTTAATTATTACCTTTTAGACATTCTTCTCTCAATTTTCCCTTTCTTCATCTTAACGATTCCACTTGGATCCACCATTCTTATAGTTATTAAAAGCTTCTCAGACAGTATCTTTTAGCTGTTCTCTCCTGAGCATAACTGTGTTCCCAGTCACCCAATGATCTCAAAACACTTTGTAGATTATGGCCATTATTTATTTTATTCTTCTTACATTTTTTTGAGACAGGGTTTCCCTCTGTCATCTGCCTTACCCTCCTTAGTAGCTGGGACAACAGGTGCTCATGACCACGCCCTGCTAATTTTTGTATTTTTATTAAAGGCGGGGTTTCTCCATGTTGCCCAGGCTGGTCTCGAACTCCTAGGCTCGAGGGATCTGCCCACCTTGGCTTCACAAAATGTTGGGATTACAGTGTTGGGATTAAGGCACTGTGACCAGTGCCTTAAAGCTTTATGGAAAAAATAATGGCAGGCCAGGCACAGTGGCTCACACCTGTAATCCCAGCACTTTGAGAGGCCAAGGCAGGCGGATTACCTGAGGTCAGGAGTTCGAGACCAGCCTGGCCAACATGGAGAAACCCTGTCTCTACTAAAAATACAGCCGGGCGTGGTGGCACATGCCTGTAATCCCAGCTACTTGGAAGGCTGAGGCAGGAGAATCACTTGAACCCAGGAGGCGGAGGTTGCGGTGAGCCGAGATGGCGCCACTGCACTCCAGCCTGGGCAACAAGAGTGAAACTCTGTCCCCCAAAAAAAGAAAAGAAAAGAAAAAGTAATGGTCCAGAGCGGTGGCTCACGCCTGTAATCCCAGCACTTTGGGAGGCTGAAGTGGGTGGATCACAAGGTCAGGAGTTCGAGACCAGCCTGGCCAATATGGTAAAACCCCGTCTCTACTAAAAATACAAAAATTAGCTGGATGTTGTGGCGGCTACCTGTAATCCCAGCTACTGGGGAGGCTGAGGCAGGAGAATCACTTGAATCTGGGAGGCAGAGGTTGCAGTGAGCTGATATCGCACCATTGCACTCCACCCTGGGTGACAGAGGGGGACACTCTCTCAAAAAAGAAAAAAAAGAAAAAGAAAAAGAAAAAAAATGTTTTAAGGCCCCTTTAGAGAGAAACCATTCCACTCCAGCCTGTAGCTAAGCAGGTGTACCCCTGGTGGACAAGTGACTTACCCAGGACGATCACTGCTGAGGCTGAGATTTGGGAGCTTTCAAATGTAAGTCGGTGGTTTTGCATTTTACATGAAAGCATACTCCACAGTTCTAATTAGCAAGTGGAATAACTTCTACTTGCTCATGTTGTCAGCCCTACGTGTTGTCATCAACCACAGGGTAATTAGTGAGGGAAAGGATCAAGAGGGTTCTGTTGTGACAAGGAGTGTGGCATTTCTAGGGTGATCCTTACATAGGATGGAAAAGCGGGCACTTCCCTTGGTTGCCATTAGATGTCACTCGAGACAGGCAAGCGTTTCTTCAGAGGCGGTTGTAAAACTAACTAACTGTAAAGGAATGCAGTACTTTGGCTCCAAAAATGGATTCGACCTCGCTGCCCGGACTGGCCGCACTAGGAGTGCCAGGAAACGTTGTTTGATGGAGCGTGGAGGAAATATCCTGTTGCACCAATGCAATGGAAACCCTATTTCCCTGGAACCAAAACAGAATTCAGGACCCAACAAGACTGCTCTCTCCCTCCCCCGCCAACCCCTAAATCTCTGTTAACCACAAGTTTCTTTTTTTTTTTTTAGATGGAGTCTCGCTCTGTCGCCCAGGCTGGAGTGCAGTGGCGCGATCTCGGCTCACTGGGAGCTCCGCCTCCCGGTATCAA
>NW_012098097.1:8514203-8516220 GCF_000951045.1 Mandrillus leucophaeus
TGCAACAGAGCGAGATTCCGTCTCCAAAAAAAAAAAAAAAGGAAAAAAAATTTAAACCTAAGGCTTGTAAAATACTGTGTGGAATTTAACTTAGCTCCTTCTCTTGCAATTCAGGAGTTTATTTCTCTCTCTTTTTTAGCTCTGAATTTAACTAATCATCACAACAACCTCATCTACCTTTTGCTGACCACTTCCTCCACATCTTCTGTTCATGATCTCATTTAACAAGCCAACGAGAAAGTTCCATCATTCTTCAAATTCTACAGACGAGGAAACTGAGGCTTAGAAAGAAGTTCCTTTGTCTGTGAAGTATCAGATCTAGAATTCAAACTTGGGTCTGTCTGACTAGGCACACTTTGTAACCCCCACACCTACTGCCTCAGTAGCTGTAAGAACACTGAAGTATTAAACTGCATCAAACACATTAGAAATTTTCTCACACGTTCCTTAGTCAACCAATTTCCTGGCTTGTCCCAGTGCAGTGGTGTTTACGGCTAGTTGATCACAACCAGTTACAGATTTTTATGTTCCTTCTCCAATCCCACTGCTTCACTTGATTAACCTTTAAAAATAAATAAATGGGCTGGGTGTGGTGGCTCATGCCTGTAATCCTAGCACTTTGGGAGGCTGAGGCGGACAGATCACCTAAGGTCAGGAGTTTGAGACCAGCTTGGCCAACGTGGCAAAACCCCACCTCTACTAAAAATACAAAAATTAGCCAGGCGTCGTGGCATGTGCCTGTAATCCCAGCTACTCAGGAGGCTGTGGCAGGAGAAGCCTGAACCTGGGAGGCCAAGGTTGCAGTGAGCCGAGATCACACCACTGCGCTCCAGCCTGGGCAACAAGAGAGAGACTCCGTCTCAACAACAAAATAAAATAAAAAAATAAAATAAAATAAAATATCAAGCTCTAAAAGACACTAAAGTAATGAAGCACATTTAATGCATGCTCTTTGACAACAAAGCTGGGTTTTCAGTACACGTCTTTTCATATTGGAGACATAAACTATTTCTGCAGGATTACTGGCTAGCCAGTTTACCAAAGTATGAGGTCTCTCTCTGGTCCCCTACAACCAAATCCTGAGCAAGGTCCCTCTTAGTGGGACACATCGTAAACAGCATTCAAATGGAAAGGGAAACCTTGGCCAGGCGCAGTGGCTCATGCCTTTAATCCCAGCACTTTGGGAGGCCGAGGCAGGCAGATCAGGATCAAGACCAGCCTGACCAACATGGTGAAACCCCATCTCTACTAAAAATACAAAATTAGCCGGGCATGGTGGAGGGTGCCTGTAATCCCAGCTACTTGGGGGCTGAGGCAGGAGAATTGCCTGATCCTGGGAGGCGGAGGTTGCAGTGAGCTGAGACCGCACCACTGCACTCCAGCCTGGGCAACAAGAGCGAAACTCTATCTCAAAACAAAAAGAAAGGGAAACATTTTGGTTTGAGTTAGAAGACATCACCAACAGACACACCAGCCCTATTTCTTGGTTTAAGGGGAAATGCTCTTGGGTTCAGAGCAAAGCTGTGAGAATCTTAGAGGCCCCATTAAAGGACAAACCCCTACATTACTAGTAGTTTCTATGGACACAAGAAGAAAGGACAGGATTGCAATGAAAACTAACCAAACAACCCGCAATTCAAGAGGAGGCTGCAGAAGGCCAGGTGGAATAACAGCTGATAATATATCACACACACACTCGCACAAAGCCACTGTCATCCAAAGATAGAAAAGGGGTTTGACAAACAGCCATCAATTACTCCAACTTTTTGTGGTGAAAATCAAGGCAGGGATCTGGTAATCATCCTTAAATAAAGCTGCCTTCCTTATGGAGCTCATGCCCACTGATAGAGGGAGGCTTTATAAGCATATTCTTGATAGGCTTTGCAGTTCAAAAGTATCTCCATGCTGGGCGCAGTGGCTCACGCCTGTAATCCCAGCACTTTGGGAGGCCGATGTCAGGAGATCGAGACCATCCTGGCTAACACGGTGAAACCCCATCTCTACTAAAAATACAAAA
>NW_012098097.1:8516780-8521333 GCF_000951045.1 Mandrillus leucophaeus
GCGTGGAGGCAGGCACCTGTAATCCCAGCTACTTGGGAGGTTAAGGTAGGAGAATTGCTTGAACCTGGAAGGTGGAGACTGCAGTGAGCCTAGATTGCAGCGTTGCACTCCAGCCTGGGCAACAGAACGAGACTCAGTCTCAAATTTAAAAAAAAGGTTAGTTACTACTACTACTGCTATTATTATTGTATGTCTGGATCATGACACTAATTGCCAGTTAGAACCTAGAGGAACAAGATTGGTTGCAAGGATGCAAGCCTACCCCAAGCCCCCAACCCCAAGGCATCTGGGCACCCTGAACCAGGCTGTCACTGGGAACAACCCCCTCCCTGAGCAGTCTGACCACAGGAGAAGGTGAAGTAGCATGGCATAATGAAAACCAATAGTTTTGGTAGTAACAGACACTGTTTACTGGCTGTTTTATGTGACAGTATAGCTAAGGGTTTTAATTGGCAACTAGAATGTCCACTCCATTAAGCCTGTCTTTAACCCTTCTTATTACAAGCAATTAAATTAGGAGGAGAACTAACTCGTACAGAATACTGACTATGTTTTCGGGCCCTGTGCTGGACACTTGGCATCATTTCTCAACTAACTTCCGCAAACCTCAGAGTCCTCATCTATAATAATGTAAGGTGTGTGAGAAGTAATTGAGAATGTCCATTTTCCTGCTTTCTAGAGGCTTGTTTCATTTGCAAACAAGATAGGAGTGCTTGCAAATCAATTCCAAGGCTTTCTGCTTTTCCAATCCCTTCTCTTTTTTGGCCTAGCTGAGTGTTTTATGAGACTTCACTCAGTCACAAAGCCCCCGGAAGTTTACCAATACTGCCTCTGTTCTGTTCTGCTCTGTTCTGAGCGCCAAAGAAATCAAGCAACTTGCTTCAAAGTTCTGCTGGCAGCTTCTCTGGGGCTAACAATCAACCCGTTCCTGAATCTTTGGCCCAGCTCAAGAAATCGAATCCCCATCCTCTCCCAAATTAGCATGAGCATTTGGTCTTTAGGAAAATTAAATCTCTATAAGTATACTGAACTAAGATCATTATAAATACCAGAACTGCCTAGCAACCAGAACGGATGTCATTACTCATTCTCTCTGATATTTAGCTGTGTCAGATGGGGAAAACCTTTTGCTTTATATAGCTGTGCTTACATACACCCAGGCTGAAGATGAATCAGGGAAGCCGCTCCAAATGCCTGTAGGATGCAAGGGAAGTGAAAATAGAGTGAAAGACAGGAGGGATCCTTCATGATATTCTGTGCAGAGAAAATTCTTCACCAGATTCTGTCCTGGTTTGGAGGCCATGAAAGGAGGGGCCTGAACCACAGGCCTCCGTGTAACTGAGGACTTAGAAATTGAACACAAATAGAGGCCGGGCACGGTGGCTCATGCCTGTAATCCCAGCACTTTGGGAGGCTGAGGTGGGCAGATCACTTGAGGCCAGGAGTTTGAGATCAGCCTGGCCAACATGGCAAAACCCCGTATCTACTAAAAATACGAAAATTAGCCAGATGTGGTGGCGCACACGTGTAATCTCAAGCTACTTGGGAGGCTAAGGTATGATAATTGCTTGGACCCGGGAGGCAGAGGTTGCAGTGAGCCGAGACCATGCCACTGCACTCCAACCTGGGTAACAGAGCGAGACACTGTCTCAAAAAAAAAAAAAAAATTAAACACAAATAGAAGATGAAAGAACTTAAATGCACTTTCATTTAGTATTAAAGGGACAAAGGCTTAGTGAACATCTTAAAGTACAAACTGTGATGAAAGACAACCACTGTTACTTTCCCTATTTATTGGAAACCAGACAAATTCTAGCTTAGCAAATTCAGGTTAGATCAAGTGGGACCTTTTTGACGTAAGAATTAAATACTGGAATGTGTTGCTGAGGTTGCAGAATGTCTTTCAGTTGAGGTGATTAGGTACCTGTTTTTTTGGCATGAGGTCGGAGGCAAGGCAGTGAATTCGCTAAGCTCTCTAAATATATTTAATGTATTATATCTAAGCTCTGTAAATCTATAATAATACATAGTGGCCAGAGTGGTAGCTCACGCCTGTAATCCCAGCACTTTGGGAGGCCGAGGCGGGAGGATCGCTTGAGCCCAGGAGTTTGAGACCAGCCTGGGCAACATGGCGAAATCCTGTCTCTACAAAAAGGAGAAAAATTAGCCAGGCATGGTGGTGCCTGTGGTCCTAGCTACTTGGGAGGCTAAAGTAGGAGGATCATTTGAGCCCGGGAGGCAGAGGTTTCAGTGAGCCGAGATCATGTCACTGGACTCCAGCCTGGGCGACAAAGTGAGACCCTGCCTCAAAAAATAAATAAATAAACATAGTTACCCTATTAACAGTGTGGCACAAATAGCCCTGTTTATCCAATAAACAGGTGTGCCTAGGACTTCAACGAGTTTAAATTTGTCAAGTCGATCATAGATAAATATAAGATCTGTACATTTTACAGAACAGAAGCTAGACTCCAGCAGCCAGGGGGAGAATGCAGGAAGGAATCCTTGATCTTTTCACATAATCTCTGATCATCGTCTCTTCCACCCTGTCCTTGCGACCCTCTAGCAGCTGAAGGCAAAGCTATGTGACCCCAAGTATGTCTGTCCAGGAGGGAAGAAAAGAATGTAAACCCTAGGGGAATGTCGGCAATGTGGGCTCGGCAAACGGGGAATGCCGGGAATGAGACCACAGTCCACGGTTCAGATAGCCCAGCGTGGCTCGCCCCGCCCTGATATCCTTCATGAAAGATGAAGCGAAGCGGCTCCTGGAGAGGGGCTCTCTGCTTTGGGAGCTGTAAATTCTGCTTGTGAATCATGTTGCTTTTCTGAGCCCACGTGTCTTAATATAGCTAGAAAGACTTCATCCAGTCTGGCTCAGGCTGCAGAGAATAAATATGTTGTCTAAATACTCCCTAAACTCGGGGTCCAACAAGACCACACAGGCAGCTGTCTTTATTATCACACTGTTCTGCTTAATACTTAGCAAAATATTTGTGAGAATGCTCCCATCGCGGTGCTCTTCAGCATGAATTTCCCTTGGAGGTAGTTTTTAAGTTAAAGAGAATTTCTGGGAGGATACTCATATATTAGTTGCCTCAGAGTAGGAAACCTAAGAGGTAGGAGACAGGGGTGGGAGAGAGACGTATTTTTCACTGTATACTTCTTTATGTCTTTTGATGTCTTTTTTTTTTTTTTTTTTTTTTTGAGGCAGTCTTGCCCTGTCGCCCAGGCTGGAGTGCAATGGCGCTATCTCAGCTCAATGCAACCTCCGCCTCCTGGGTTCAAGTGATTCTCCTGCTTCAGCCTCCCCAATAGGTGGGATTATAGGTGCGCACCACCAAGCCTGGCTAATTTTTGTATTTTTGTAGAGACGGGGTTTTACCATGTTGGCCAGGCTGGTCTTGAAAACCTGACCTCGTGATCCACCCATCTTAGCCTCCCAAAGTGCTGGGATTACAGGCGTGAGCCACAACACCTGGCCTTCCAAAATAAATTTTAAACCTGGGCCAGGCACGGTGGCTCAAGCCTGTAATCCCAGCACTTTGGGAGGTCAAGGTGGGTGGATCACGAGGTCAGGAGTTTGAGACCAGCCTGGCCAATGTGGTGAAACCCCATCTCTACCAAAAATACAAATATTAGCTGAGCGTGGAGGCACACACCTCTAATCCCAGCTACTCAGGAGGCTGAGGCAGGAGAATCGCTTGAACCCGGGAGGTGGAGGTTGCAGTGAGCCAAGATCGTGCCACTGTGCTCTAGCCTGGGTAACAGGGCAAGACTCCATCTAAAAAAAAAAAAAAAAAAAGGAAAAAAAATTTAAACCTAAGGCTTGTAAAATACTGTGTGGAATTTAACTTAGCTCCTTCTCTTGCAATTCAGGAGTTTATTTCTCTCTCTTTTTTAGCTCTGAATTTAACTAATCATCACAACAACCTCATCTACCTTTTGCTGACCACTTCCTCCACATCTTCTGTTCATGATCTCATTTAACAAGCCAACGAGAAAGTTCCATCATTCTTCAAATTCTACAGACGAGGAAACTGAGGCTTAGAAAGAAGTTCCTTTGTCTGTGAAGTATCAGATCTAGAATTCAAACTTGGGTCTGTCTGACTAGGCACACTTTGTAACCCCCACACCTACTGCCTCAGTAGCTGTAAGAACACTGAAGTATTAAACTGCATCAAACACATTAGAAATTTTCTCACACGTTCCTTAGTCAACCAATTTCCTGGCTTGTCCCAGTGCAGTGGTGTTTACGGCTAGTTGATCACAACCAGTTACAGATTTTTATGTTCCTTCTCCAATCCCACTGCTTCACTTGATTAACCTTTAAAAATAAATAAATGGGCTGGGTGTGGTGGCTCATGCCTGTAATCCTAGCACTTTGGGAGGCTGAGGCGGACAGATCACCTAAGGTCAGGAGTTTGAGACCAGCTTGGCCAACGTGGCAAAACCCCACCTCTACTAAAAATACAAAAATTAGCCAGGCGTCGTGGCATGTGCCTGTAATCCCAGCTACTCAGGAGGCTGTGGCAGGAGAAGCCTGAACCTGGGAG
>NW_012098097.1:8522613-8529905 GCF_000951045.1 Mandrillus leucophaeus
GGGCATCTGTAGTCCCAGCTACTCGGGAGGCTGAGACAGGAGAATGGCGTGAACCCGGGAGGTGGAGCTTGCAGTGAGCCGAGATGGCGCGCCACTGAGCTCCAGCCTGGGCAACAGAGCAAGACTCCGTCTCAAAAAAAAAAAAAAAAGTATCTCCATGTGCATGATTTCATCTGAGTGAGCAAGGATCCTGTCTTCCTCCAGTGCTGGTATCCAATACCCTGTCTCTCTACATGCCCCAACAAATAACCAAGTGAGGTGGGCTGCCTTGGAATAGCAGCCCCTGCAAGGCAGCAGCAAGGGTTCTAAGTCTGTAGGCTCTGACCAGGGTAGAACATCTGGGGACATAGACTTGATTTCAAACAATGAGGGTCATGGCGATTCAGTGTTGGCACTAGAACAAAATGTAGGAGAGATTTCTCCCACCTTCAAAGTTTGCATCCATAATGCCCTTTTTTTTTTGAGATGAAGTTTCACTCTGCTGTCTGGGCTAGAGTATAGTGGCACAATCTTAGCTCACTGCAACCTCCACCTCCAGGGTTCAAGCAATTCTCGTGCCTCAGCCTCCGGAATAGCTGGGAGTACAGGCATGTATCACCAAACCCAGCTAATTTTTGTATTTTTAGTAGAGATGGGATTTCACCATGTTGGCCAGGCTGGTCTCAAACTCCTGACCTCAAGTGATCGCCCCCCTCGGTCTCCCTAAGTGTTGGGATTACAGGTGTGAGCCACTGTGCCCGGCCTATTTATTTATTTATTCATTTATTTATTTTTGAGGCAGAGTCTCACTCTGTTGCCAGGCTGGAGTGCAGTGGCACGATCTCGACTCACTGCAACCTCCGCTTCCTGGGTTCAAGCAATTATCCTGCCTCAGCCTCCCAAGTAGCTGGGACTACAGGTGCACACCACCACACCCAGCTAATTTTTGTATTTTTAATAGAGACAGGATTTCACTGTGTTGGCCAGGATGGTCTCAATCTGTTGACCTCGTGATCCGCTTACCTCGGCCTCCCAAAGTGCTGGGATTGCAGGCGTGAGCCACCGCACCCAGCTTTATTTTTAAAATAAATAGAGACATTCAACTCCTGGGCTCAAGTGATCCTCCCACCTCAGCCTCTCAAAATGCTGGGATTATAGGCGTGAGCCACTGCACCCGGCCAAATGTTTATTTTTTAGGAATGTAATGTTTTTCCTAGGTGCAGCTGGTATTACAATGCTAAGAAGGAAGTCTGTTGTGTATGTTTTTATATTTTAAAAATTTGGGGTTTTTTTCAAATTAGATAAATTTGCTCTTTATCATCTGCTGGATGCTCATGTTTGTGCCTGGCTCATTTCAAGAGCATGATGAATACAAACTTTAAAGAGAGGGTGGGAGAAATCTCTCTGACATTTTGCTTCAGTGCCGACACTGAGTCACCATTACCCTCACTTGTGGACCACAGATTTTAAAACATCTTTGACCAAGTTGTTCCTCTGCAACCCTTGAATAGCCTGGTTGTTTTTATTTATTTATTTATGACGGTGTCTCGCTCTGTCACCCAGGCTGGAGTGCAGTGGCGCAATTTCAGCTAACTGCAAACTCTGCCTCCCGGGTTCAAGCAATTCTCTGCCTCAGCCTCCAGAGTAGCTGGGATTACAGGTGCCCACCACCATGCCCGGCTAATTTTTGTATTTTTAGTAGAGATGAGATTTCACCATCTTGACCAGGCTGGTCTTGAACTCCTGACCTCATGATCCACCCGCCTCAGCCTCCCAAAGGCGTGAGCCACCATGCCTGGCTAACCAGGTTGTCTATTAAGGACAAAGAAAGCAAGGTTGCGTACTGTACCTTCAAGTTAAGCTCGGATTTTCCCTTTTGGTCTAGAAGCTGGAATGACATGTTGAAATTCGCTAGGGTCACCAGGGATGTGTGAAGCAAGCATCTGCTCCCTAAATAATGTGCCCTATCCTCTTGCAAACTCAGACAGCAATGGAAAGTCAGCCTAATGTCTCCCACTGTGGAAAGGGTGTGATGAATGAGAAGCTTAGGGTTTATTTTCAGTGTCCACCCACAGTCCATTTATTGTGTGATCCTGAGTAAAACCACTTATCCTGGTTGTCCCACATTTCTGCCTTCCAGAACATGGATATGGTGTTGATACATCTGCAGGGATGTCTTAAGAGGAAGAGAGGTCAGTGGTAGAAAGCCCTGCGAGTACTCAAAAAAAATGTGTGGGAATTCAAGGGTTTATTACTAGAAAGGCAAATAGATCTGAACTTCTGTCTAATAAAGACATCCAAGGGGCCAGGTGCAGTGGCTCACGCCTGTAATCCCAGCACTTTGGGAGGCCGAGGCGGGCGGATCACAAGGTCAGGAGATCGAGACCACGGTGAAACCCCCTGTGAAACCCCGTCTCTACTAAAAATACAAAAATTAGATGGGCGTGGTGGCGGGCGCCTGTAGTCCCAGCTACTCAGGAGGCTGAGGCAGGAGAATGGCGTGAACCCGGGAGGCGGAGCTTGCAGTGAGCCGAGATCGCGCCACTGCACTCCAGCCTGGGCGACAGAGCGAGACTCCGTCTCAAAAAAAAAAAAAAAAAAAGACATCCAAGGAGTTCTATTTTTTTCTTTTTCTTTTTTTTCTTTGAAATGGACTCTCACTCCATCGCCCAGGCTGGAGTGTAGTGGCGTGATCTCAGCTCACTGCAACCTCCACCTCCCGAGTTCAAGCGATTCTCCTGCTTCAGCCTCCCGAGTAGCTGGGATTACAGGCACGCACCACCATGCCTGGCTAATTTTTTGTATTTTTAATAGAGACGGGGTTTCACCACGTTAGTCAGTCTGGTCTCGAATTCCTGACCTTGTGATCTGCCCGCCTCAGCCTCCCAAAGTGCTGGGATTACAGGCGTGAGCCACTGAGCCTGGCTTTTTTTTTTTGAGACGGAGTATCACACTGTCACCCAGGCTGGAGTGCAGTGGTGCCATCTTGGCTCCCTGCAACTTCCACTTCCCGGATTCAAGAGATTATCCTGCCTCCGTCTCCTGAGTAGCCAGGATTACAGGTGCACGCCACCAGGCCTGGATGATGTTCGTATTTTTTTTTAGTAGAGACAGGTTTTCACCATGTTTACCAGGCTGACCTCAGATGATCCACCCACCTTGGTGTCCCAAAGTATTGGGATTACAGGCATGAGCCACTGTGCCTGGCCTGTGAGCCACGGCGCCTGGCCCCAAGGAGTTATAAAGTTCATTCGCTTCTAAACCACATGCTAACCGCACCCCATGATAAAATCAAAACAAAACCAAGGCAACAACTTGTGTCCCTTGGCCTTCTCTTCCAAGACAAACTGCCCAGCCACAGGGTTGTCTCTTCCTGAGAACAAGAGGACTGCTTTCCCAGAGAGAGCATCTGCATTTATTAGCTGACATCGCTCACAGTCATTGCTGTGCCAACTGGCCCCTGACCCCATCCCCTCACCCGGAGAAAGTGGTAAAAAAGGAATAGTGACAACTTGGACATCTGACACCACCAACCTGGCAAGGGACTGTCAAAAGCTAAGCAGTGGCCGGGTGTGGTGGCTCCCACCTGTAATCCCAGCACTTTGTGAGGCTAAGGTGGGCGGATCACCTGAGATCAGGAGTTGGAGACCAGCCTGGCCAAAATGGTGAAACCCCGTCTCTACTAAAAATACAAAATTAGCCAGGCATAGTGGTGGGCGCCTGTAGTCCCAGCTACTCGGGAGGCTGAGGCAGGAGAATCTCTTGAACCCAGGAGGTGGAGGTTGCAGTGAGCCGAGATAGCACCACTGCATTCCAGCCTGGACAACAGAGCAAGACTCTGTCTCAAAAAACAAACAAACAAAAGCTACTAAACCTCTATATTTAAAAAATTATATATTATTACTATTTTTGAGACAGGTTCGCTCTTTTTGCCCAGGCTAGAGTACAATAGCACGATCTCGGCTGACTGCAATATCCGCCTCTCAGGTTCAAGTGATTCTGCTGCCTCAGCCTCCCAAAGTGCATGAGCCACCGCACCCGGCCTAAAAAAATGTTTTAGTAGAGACAGGGTTTCACCATGTTGACCAGGCTGGTCTTGAACTCCTGACCTCAGGTGATCCACAGGTGTGAGCCACCGCACCTGGCCTGACCAATTGTTTTGAATAGGAATATTATATTCCCAGGTATTGACAGCACCTCCAGATACCAACCAGCCACACTGCAAATTCCTGCCCTTGATCAGAAAGGATCCTGGGCAAAAAGTTGCAGGTGAATTGATACAAACATATCACTCCCCTTACACAAGGAGGAGCAACCATATGGGGAAATGACCTTCCATAAGGAAGTGCAAAGGCAACAGTTATTCCTCTGGGGGCATCTTCCTTCTCAGGGGCAACTCATCACCTCTCAGATTTGCGTGTACTCAGAAGTGATCAGGCCACTGGGTCAGGCAGGTGCTAACTGTGTTAACCAGGAATCTTAAGACTGATGCACGAGACTGGGCACAAGGGCTCATGCCTGTAATCCCAGCACTTCGGGAGGCTAAGGAGGGTGTATTGCTTGAGGCCAGGAGTTTGAGACCAGTCTGAGCAATGTGGTGAAACCCCATCTCTTACAAAAACTAAAAGAAGAGTTAGTTGAGTGTGGCGGCTTGCACCTGTAATCCCAACTACTTGGGAGGCTGAGGTAGGAGGATCACCTGAGCCTGGAAGGTTAAGGCTGCAGTGAGCCATAATTGTGTCACTGCACTCTAGCCTGGGCAACAGAGCAAGACCTTGTCTCAAAATAAATAAATAATAAAACATTAAAAAATTAGCCGGGCATGGTGGCACCTCCCTGTAGTCCCAGTTACTGGGGAGGCTGAGGTGGGAGGATTGCTTGAGCCCAGGAGCTGGAGGCTGCTGTGGAGCTGCAATTGTGCCACTACACTCCAGCCTGAGTGACACAGCCAAAACCCTGTCTCAAAAACAAAACAAAACTATGTCAGACATGGTGGTTCATGCCTGTAATCCCAGCACTTTGGGAGGCCGAGGCAGGCAAATCACCTGAGGTCAGGAGTTCAAGACCAGCCTAGCCAACATGGTGAAACCCTGTCTCTACTAAAAATACAAAAATTAGCTGGGTATGATGGTGGGCACCTGTAATCCCAGCTACTCGGGAGGCTGAGACTGGCAAATCGCCTGAGGTTAGGAGTTGGAGACCAGGATGGCCAACATGGCGAAACCCCGTCTCCACCTTAAAAATACAAACATTAGCCAGGCGTTGTGGCACATACCTGTAATCCCAGCTGCTCGGGAGGCTGAGGCAGGAGAATCTCTTGAACCTGGGAGGCGGAGGTTGCAGTGAGCAGAGATTGCGCCGTTGCACTCCAGCCTGGGCAACAGAATGAGACTGCCTCTCAATAAAATAAATAAATAAATAAATAAATAAATAAATAAATAAATACTGATGTATGAACTAAATGGATGATGAATTCCCTCACTACAGGAGGAGGTATAGCAAAGCAGTGAAGAACCCACCTCTGTACCCACATGACCCATCAGTGGCACTCCTAGGCATCTACCCAGGAGAATGGAAAATACATGTCCACACAAAAGCTCTTACATGAATGTTCATAGCAGCATTACTCATAATAGCCAAAAAGAAAAAACAAAAGGAAACAATCTAAATGTTCATCAACTAACTGATGAATGGGAAAACAAGTGTGGTATATCCATATACTAGAATAGTGTTCAGCCCTAAAGAGGAATGGAATACTGATACATGTTACAACATGGATGAACCTTGAAAACATCGTGCTAAGTGACAGAAGCCAGGTGCAAAAGTCCACATAGTATATGATTCAATTTACATGAAATGTCCTAAATAGAAAAATCCATGGCTGGACATGGTATCTCATGCCTGTAATCCCAGCGCTTTGGGAGGCCAAGGTAGGCGAATCACCTGAGGTAAGGAGTTTGAGACCAGCCTCGCCAACATGGCAAAACCTTGTCTCTACTAAATACAAAAAATTAGCCAGGCTTGGTGGCAGGTGCCTGTAATCCCAGCTACTTGGGAGGCTGAGGCAGGAGGATTGCTTGAACCTGGGAGGCAGAGGTTGCAGTGAGCTGAGATCGCACCATTGCACTCCAGCATGGACAAGAAGAGAGAAACTCCATCTCGAAAAGTAAATAAATAAATAGAAACATCCACAAAGACAGAAAGTAGACTAGTGATGGCCTGGGCTAGGGGAGGCAGTGACGGGAAATAGAAATGACTACTTAGGGACGCAGGGTTTCTTTTTTGAGGTGATACAAACATTCTAAAATCAGTTGTGGTGATGGTTACCTAACTTTGTGAATATACTAAGTCTCATTGACTGGTATACTTTATTTTATTTTATTTGAGACAAGGAGTGCAGTGGCGCAACCTTGGCTGACTGCAACCTCTGCCTCCCGGGCTCAAGCGATCCTCCCACCTCAGCCTCCTGATAGCTGGGACTTCAGGCGTGTACCACCATGCCTGGCTAGTTTTTTTGTATTTTTGGTAGAGACGGGGTTTTGCCATGTTGCTCGGGCTGGTCTCAAACCCTTGAGTTCATGCAATCTACCCACCTTGGCCTACTGAAGCGCTAGGATTACAAGTGTGAGCCACTGCACCTGGCCAGACGGGCACACTTTAAATGGGTGAGTTGTATGGTATGTGGATTGTATTTCAACAAAGCTGTTTAACCCTTTTCCCGTTTGCCTAGAGAATACTTGGTGATGTTTGCGGCTGTAGTGTTTACCCTGAGACAATGTTACAATGAAATATCTCACTTTTATTATTATTTTCATATCACTCTAGTATATTGACATTAGAAACAAAAGCCATCGTTCTATTTACAGCATTCTGGTTTTAGTAGTGGTATTTCCTTTACAAAATATAGTAATACTCGATCACTGAAAATGTCAAATCCTAGAAAACAGCATTCCTACAAGTGATGTTAACATGTTCTCAGTTGTTGGCCAAAGATTCATTTGATGGATTTGATTTTTCTGAAATAGATGATTCGGATGATTCAGACAGTTCTGATGCTAGTTCTGTTTAGAAATAAATCCAAGAACAGTTTTTATATTTTATTTTCACATTGAAAATCAATCAGATGGCTGGGCACGGTGGCTCACGCTTGTAATCCCAGCACCTTGGGAGGCCGAGGCAGGCGGATCACAAGTTCAGGAGTTTGAGACCAGCCTGGCCAACATAGTGAAACTCTGTCTCTATTAAAAATACAAAAATCAGCTGGGCGTGGTGGTGGGTGCCTGTAATCCCAGCTACTCAGGAGGCTGAGGCAG
>NW_012098097.1:8531448-8534390 GCF_000951045.1 Mandrillus leucophaeus
TACAGGTGCGCACCACTACCGCCCAGCTAATTTTTGTATTTTTAGTAGAGATGGTGTTTCACTATGTTGGCCAGGCTGGTCTCGATCTCCTGATCTCAAATGATCCACCCGTCTCGGCCTCCCAAAGTGCTGGGATTACAGGCATGAGCCACCATGCCCAGCCAATCCCTGCCTCTTGGTGTTAACTCCCTGCGTGGTCCCTCCACATTGAACAGGGCTGTCCTGTGTCCAGTAGGATATTAGAGAAATGATGGGGTGTGGCCAGGTGCGGTGGCTTACGCCTGTAATCCCAGCACTTTGGGAGGCGGAGGTGGGCGGATCACGAGGTCAGGAGATCAAGACCATCCTGGCCAACACGGTGAAACCCCATCTCTACTAAAAATACAAAAAAATTAGCTGGGTGTGTTGGCGGGCACCTGTAGTCCCAGCTACTTGGGAGGCTGAGGCAGAAGAATGGCATGAACCCAGGAGGCGGAGCTTGCAGCTGTAGTCCCAGCTATTCAGGAGGCTGAGGCAGGAGAATGGCGTGAACCCAGGAGGCGCAGCTTGCAGTGAGCCGAGACTGCGTCACTGCACTTCAGTCTGGGTGACAGAGCGAGACTCTGTTTCAAAAAAAAGAGATAATGGGGTGTGACTTCCAGGGATAGATCCTAGGAGACATTGAGGCCTCCTCCTTGTTCTTGCTTGGATCATTTGCTCTGGAGGAAGCCGGAAGCCATGTCCTAAGGACAAACAGCCCAGTGGAGAGTCCACGTGGTGGGGAACTGAGCCCTCCTGTCAACACCCAGCATTAACTTTTCATGTGAGTGAGGCACCTTGGGTGTCCTAGCCCCAGCTAAGCCTTCCGATGACTGAGCTGAGATCTTGACTTTAACCTCATGACCCCAGAGCCAGGCCATCGGAGCTGCTCCCAGATTCCTGACCTACAGAAACGGTCTGAAATAATAGATGTATAATTTTTTTTTTAAACTCTCTCTCTTTAAATTTTTTTTTCCCTTTGCTTTTCCTGTAAGTCAGGAAACAAAGATACGTGTTGTTTTTTGTTTTTGTTTTTGTTTTAGACAGGATCTCACTCTGTTACCCAGGCTGGAATGCAGTGGCGCAATGTAGGTTCACTGTAACTTCCACCTCCTGGTCCCAAACAATCCTCCAACTTCAACCTCCCAAGTAGCTGGGACTACAGGCATGTGCCACCACGCCCAGCTAATTTTTGTATTTTTTGTAGAGATGAGGTTTCATCATGTTTGCCAGGGTGGTCTGGAACTCCTGACCTCAGATAATCCACCCGGCTCAGCCTCCCAAAGTGCTGGGATTACAGGCATGAACCATCGTGCCTGGCCCAGATTTGTATTGTTTAGAGCACCAAATTCCCGGTCAGTTTATTATGCAGTAATAGACTACCAGTATACCACAGTGACGTGGGATTTTAGTCGAAGTATGATGGAATGCCATTTAAGGAGTTCATGCAGGGGAAGGTCATGACCTGACTTCTGGTGTGGAAAGACCTTCTGGCTACGAGGTGGAATCTGGATAATAGGGAGCTAGAGAAGAAGCAGGGGTCTAGTTAGGAGCTATTTTTTTTTTTAGATGGAGTCTTGATCTGTCGCCCAGGCTGGAGTGCAATGGTACGATCTTGGCTCACTGCAACCTCCACCTCCTGGGTTCAAGGGATTCTCCTGCCTCAGCCTCCCGAGTAGCTGGGATTACAGGTGACCACCACCATGCCTGGCTAATTTTTGGATTTTTAGTAGAGACGGGGTTTCACCATCTCAGCCAGGCTGGTCTTGAACTCCTGACCTCATGATCCACCTGCCTTGGCCTACCAAAGTGCTCGGATTACAGGCATGAGCCACTGTGCCCAGCCTTTGTGGTTGTTTTTGTTTCAGTTTGTTTGTTTTGAGACAGAGTCTCGCTCTGTCGCCAGGCTGAAGTGCAGTGGCATGATCTCGGCTCACTGCAACCTCCGTCTCCTGGGTTCAAGCAATTCTCCTGCCTCAGCCTCCCGCGTAGCTGGGACTACAGTCACGTGCCACAATGCCCAGCTAATTTTTGTATTTTTAGTAGAGATGGGGTTTCACCATGTTGGCCAGAATGGTCTCGATCTCTTGACCTTGTGATCCCCCTGCTTCAGCTTCCCAAAATGCTGGGATTACAGGTGTGAGCCACCACACCTGGCGTTAGGAGCGATTAAACTAGTACAGCAGGTGTTGATGATGGCCTGGACCCAGGTCGTAGAGTTGGAAATGACAGAAGTGGATATATTAGAGTTGTAATTGGAGTTAGAACCCATAGAACTTGCTGACAGATGAATATGGTAAGGGAGGCAAGGGAAGAAATCAAACATGCCAGGTTTTGACTGAAGCAACTAGGTATTCAGCAGTGCCATTTCCTGCCAAGGGGAGGCAGCTGGGATTACAGGTACCCTCCACCACACCCGGCTGTTTTTTATTTTAAAGACAGGGTCTTACTCTGTTGTCCGGGCTGGAGTGTATTGAAGCTGTCATAGCTCACTGAGGCCTTCAACTCCTGCCCTCAAGCAATCTTCCTGCCTCAGCCTCTCAGAAGAAAGTATTTCTAAGACAGAGAAGGGTGGGCCAAAAATAGCTGTAACTGTTTCAGGAAGCATGTTTTGTTACCCTACAAGGCCCTGACCATTCAGTGACAAAGAGTGCTTCTCTGCACAATGGTTGACTGCCTCTTGAATACTCTCCATCCTGTTTCAAATAATGTGTCTCCCTCTGTAGATGACCCAGTGTTCTATTGGGCTGGGAGGATCCCAGCTACCTCCTCCCATTGGCGTACCTCCCAGATTGAACCAATTCAGTTTTAGAGAACCCCAGAGGCAACTATGTAAATATGGTTTAGATACAGCAGGGGGCTTCTTTGGCCCTTATAGATCTAGACACTGTTACTTAAACCCTGTTTGAAAGACTTCTTTGAGG
>NW_012098097.1:8534440-8537529 GCF_000951045.1 Mandrillus leucophaeus
AGTGCAGTGGCATGATCTCGGCTCACTGCAACCTCCGTCTCCTGGGTTCAAGCAATTCTCCTGCCTCAGCCTCCCGCGTAGCTGGGACTACAGTCACGTGCCACAATGCCCAGCTAATTTTTGTATTTTTAGTAGAGATGGGGTTTCACCATGTTGGCCAGAATGGTCTCGATCTCTTGACCTTGTGATCCCCCTGCTTCAGCTTCCCAAAATGCTGGGATTACAGGTGTGAGCCACCACACCTGGCGTTAGGAGCGATTAAACTAGTACAGCAGGTGTTGATGATGGCCTGGACCCAGGTCGTAGAGTTGGAAATGACAGAAGTGGATATATTAGAGTTGTAATTGGAGTTAGAACCCATAGAACTTGCTGACAGATGAATATGGTAAGGGAGGCAAGGGAAGAAATCAAACATGCCAGGTTTTGACTGAAGCAACTAGGTATTCAGCAGTGCCATTTCCTGCCAAGGGGAGGCAGCTGGGATTACAGGTACCCTCCACCACACCCGGCTGTTTTTTATTTTAAAGACAGGGTCTTACTCTGTTGTCCGGGCTGGAGTGTATTGAAGCTGTCATAGCTCACTGAGGCCTTCAACTCCTGCCCTCAAGCAATCTTCCTGCCTCAGCCTCTCAGAAGAAAGTATTTCTAAGACAGAGAAGGGTGGGCCAAAAATAGCTGTAACTGTTTCAGGAAGCATGTTTTGTTACCCTACAAGGCCCTGACCATTCAGTGACAAAGAGTGCTTCTCTGCACAATGGTTGACTGCCTCTTGAATACTCTCCATCCTGTTTCAAATAATGTGTCTCCCTCTGTAGATGACCCAGTGTTCTATTGGGCTGGGAGGAACCCAGCTACCTCCTCCCATTGGCGTACCTCCCAGATTGAACCAATTCAGTTTTAGAGAACCCCAGAGGCAACTATGTAAATATGGTTTAGATACAGCAGGGGGCTTCTTTGGCCCTTATAGATCTAGACACTGTTACTTAAACCCTGTTTGAAAGACTTCTTTGAGGCTGGGTGCAGTGATGCACGCTTGTAAGCCCAGCACTTTCGCAGGACAAGGTGGGTGGATCACTTGAGGTCAGGAGTTCGAGACCAGCCTGACCAACATGGTGAAACCCTACCTTTACTAAAAATACAAAAATTAGCCAGGCATGGTGGCAGGTGCCTGTAATCCCCACTATTCAAGAGGCTGAGGCAGCAGAATTGCTTGAACCTAGGAAACGGAGGTTACAGTGAGCCGAGATCGCACCATTGTACTCCAGCCTGGGCAACAGAGCGAGACTATCTCAGAAAAAAAAGAAGACTTCTTTGCAGGATCATATGTTCTCACAGTTGCTTCTGGTTCCCATGAACTGGTTTACTTCAGGGACTCTCCCACCATCCCACGGGTGTAGTTCCTTATCCAAGAGCACAGACTGAGATGTGAAACATATCCTTGCCGCTTGTCACCAAACCAACCACTCACACAAGGTTTCTATATATGTAGAGATCTCTGTAGAACAGTTGGGAAGATGCAGGGATTTACATCGTAGAAATATGAGCAGCTTTCAATTCAGTGTCAGTGTTTTTTCTCCAAAAGTCCTCTGCCATTTCCACAGTTCAGGATCCAGCTTCCTTACACTCAGCCTTCCTCTCTGCTCTCTCCTCTTTTTCTCTTCCAATTCTAAATTTTTGGTTCATTTTTAAAATGCATGTTGGGTATGGTGGCTCACGCCTGTAATCCCAGCACTTTGGGAGGTTGAGGCGGGCGGATCACTTGAGGTCAGGAGTTTTAGACCAGCCTGGCTAACACAGCAAAACCCTGTCTCAACTAAAAATACAAAAATTAGCCAGGCGTGGTGGTGCACACCTGTGATCCCAGCTACTTGGGAGACTGAGGTGGGAGGATTGCTTGAACCAGGAAGAGGTTCCAGTGAGCCTAGATTGCACCACTACATTCCAGCCTGAGGAACAGAGTGAGACTCCATTTCAAAAAAAAAAAAAAAAAAAGCCACTGGCTCTCACACCTGTAATCCCAGTGCTTTGGGAGGCTGAGGTGGGTGGATCACCTGAGGTCAGGAGATCGAGACCAGACTGGGCAACATAGTGAAACCCCGTCTCTACTAAAAATACAAAAAAGTAGCTGGGATTGCTGGTGGGCGCCTGTAATCCCAGCTACTAGGGAGCCTGAGGCAGGAGAATCGCTTGAACCCGGGAGGCGGAGGTTGCAGGGAGCTGAAATTGTGCCATTGCACTCCAGCCTGGGCAACAAGAGCGAAACTCCATCTCAAAAAAAGCAAAACAAAACAAAAACAAAAAACAAAAGCACTCCTCATTCTTCTCCCCATACCCCAGCCCCTGGCAACCATTTATGGCCGGGCACAGATGCTCTTGCCTTTAATGCCAGCACTTTGGGAGGCCGAGGTGGGCAGATCACCTGAGGTCAGGAGTTCTAGACCAGCCTGTCCAACATGGTGAAACCCTGTCTCTACTAAAAGTACAAAAATTAGCCACGTGTGGTAGCACATGTCTGTAATCCCAGCTACCCGGTGGACTGAGGCAAGAGAAACGCTGGAACCCAGGAGGCGGAGGCTGCAGTGAGCTGAGATCATGCCACTGTACTCCAGCCTGGGCAACAGAGTGAGACTCCGTCTCAAAAAATAAATAAATAAAAATAAACAGGCCAGTTGTGGTAGCTCACACCTGTAATCCCAGCACTTTGGGAAGCTGAGGGCAGTGGATCATTTGAGGTCAGGAGTTCGAGACCAGCCTGGCCAACATAGTGAAACCCTGTCTCTACTAAAAATACAAAAATTAGCTGGGCATGGTGGCAGGCACCTGTAGTTCCAGCTACTCGGGAGGTTGAGGCAGGAGAATCACTTGAACCAGGAAGGCAGAGGTTGCCGTGAGTTGGGATCACACCACTGCACTCCAACCTGGATGACAAAGCGAGACTCCATCTGAAAAATAAAATAGGCCGGGTGCGGTGGCTCACGCCTGTAATCCCAGCATTTTGGGAGGCCGAGATGGGCGGATCATGAGGTCAGGAGATCGAGACCATCCTGGCTAACATGGTGAAACCCCGTCTCTACTAAAAATACAAAAAA
>NW_012098097.1:8537579-8541530 GCF_000951045.1 Mandrillus leucophaeus
ACATGGTGAAACCCCGTCTCTACTAAAAATACAAAAAAAATTAGCCGGGCACGGTGGCGGGCGCCTGTAGTCCCAGCTACATAGGAGGCTGAGGCAGGAGAATGGCGTGAACCGGGAAGGCAGAGCTTGCAGTGAGTGGAGATCGCGCCACTGCACTCCAGCCTGGGTGACAGAGCGAGACTCCGTCTCAAAAAATAAATAAATAAAATAAAATCAAAAATAAATAAATAAAATGCAGAGCATTTGGGCTCATTCTCTTACTGCTTTGATGCAGGCTGACCTGGGCTCTGGGTCTCATCTTTTCTTAAAACATTTACCAGTGATTTTCCTAAACAAAGACAGTTTCCTCCCCAGGAGGAATTTTGGTGTCACCATTAGGATACAAATGTACCTGTCAACAATCCCTCTGATAATCTGAGAGAAACTAAAAAGTAGTAAGGCACTATCCATGCTCTCAAAGAGCTTAAAATTTAGTGAATGTAGTGATATTTACACCTCAAATGCTAAGAAACCGTGCAAAAATAGTCCAGAATGCCAGGCAGAGGTGACTGGGACTGGTATTTGGGAAATAAAGTGCCAGATAAGGTTCCTGGGGTGGGAGTAGGGCTGGATATCTCGTCAGCTAGTGCCTGGACCACCACGGCTGGCTCCGTGTCCCTGCTGGCTCCTGTCTCTCTCTCTCTTTTTTTATTTTTTTTTTTTTTGAGACAGAGTCTTGCTCTCTTGACCAGGCTGGAGTGCAGTGTTGTGCTCTCAAATCACTGCAACCTCTGCTTCCCAGGTAAAAGCGATTCTCCTGCTTCAGCCTCCCGAGTAGCTGGGATTACAGACATGTGCCACCACGCCTGGCTAATTTATATGTTTAGTAGAGACGGGGTTTTACCATGTTGGCCAGGCTGGTCTTGACCTCCTGACCTCAGGTGATCTGCCCACCCCAGCCTCCCAAAGTGCTGGGATTACAGGCATCAGCCACTGTGCCCGGCCCTTATTGTTCTTTTCTTTTCTTTCTTTTGAGACAATCTTCCTGTGTCACCCAGGCTGGAGTACAGTGACATGAACACAGCTGACTCTAGCCTTGACCTCCTGGGCTCAACGGATCCTCCCGTGTACTATAGCTGGGGCCACAGGTGTGCGTCGCCATGCCTGGCTAATTAAAAAAAAAATTTTTTTGTAGAGACAAGGTCTCACTTTGTTGCCCAGGATGGTCTCCAACTCCTGGCCTCAAGCAATCCTCCTGCCTTGGCCTCCCAAAGTGCTGGGATTAAACAGACGTGAGCTACCACACCTGGCCCAAAAATGCTATTTCTAGTTTATCTTCTACAAACTCATCTTCCTCTTAAGCTTGACTGTCTCATTTCTCTACTTAAAAATGTTGGAGGAGGACATGTTCTCCTCCAGCATTTATCTTCTGGTGATTCATAACTTCCCTGGCTCCTTAGAAAATAGTCGCAATCTCTTCTAGCTTTATCTTCTGCTGCAGTCCCTCTGACCATACCCCAAACTATCCACACACAACAGGTAATGAAGATTAGTCTCAGTTTCCACTAATGTGCAGTGAAATACAGCTTCTGCTCTGGAAGTTAAGATGGCTGCTTTGAAGCACATGGAAGACCTTGGTGTCTGTGAGTATAGACTAAGCCTACTGATTTCATTATTCCTGGAAAGCAAACAAAAAGAGGCTTCCAGTACAGGGAATATCAAAGATCAGTAAGATGATACATGCATGATGCTAAACTTATGGCTAGGCAACCTCTGCTCTATTGCCTTTTTTTTTGAGACAGAGTCTCACTCTGTCGCCCAGGCTGGAGTGCAATGGCATGATGTTGGCTCACTGCAACCTCCACCTCCGGGTTCAAGTGATTCTCCTGCCTCAGCCTCCCAAGTAGCTAGGATTTCAGGTGCACACCACCACGCTTGGCTAATTTTTGTATTTTTTTGTGGAGATGGGGTTTCATGATGTTGGCCAGGCTGGTCTCGAACTCCTGACATCAAGTGATCTGCTCACCACGGCTTCCCAAAGTGCTGGGATTACAGGTGTGAGTCACGGCTCCACTGACATTTTGAACCCGATGACTCTTTGTTGTGGGTGGTACTGTAAGTTGCAGGATATTTAGCAACATTCCTGGCCTCTAAACATTAGATGCCAGTAACAGCCCTCTCCCAACCCCGTAGTGACAACCAAAAATGTCTCCAGACATTGCCAAATGTTCCTAGGAGGCAAAACCATCCCCCGACTGACAGTCTGTGTAGGCTCACACCTAGAATCCTAGCACTATATATATATATATTTTTGAGACAGAGTCTTGCTCTGTCGCCAGGCTGGAGTGCAGTGGCATGATCTCGGCTCGCTGCAGTCTCTGCCTCCTGGGTTCAAGCGATTCCTCTGCCTCAGCCTCCCGAGTAGCTGGGATTACAGGCGCCCAAGACTATGCCCGGCTAGCTTTTGGTATTTTAGTAGAGACGGGGTTTCACCATGTTGGCCAGGCTGGTCAATCTCCTGACCTCATGATCCACCTGCCTCAGCCTCCCAAAGTGCTGGGATTACAGGCGTGAGCCACCACACCTGGCTGAATCCTAGCACTTTGGGAGGCGGAGGCAAGAGGACTGCTTGAGTCCAGGAGTTTGAGACCATCCTGGGCAACACAGTGAGACCCTATCTCTAAAAAAAAAAAAAAATAGAATCTATGTGTGTGTGCGTGTGTATACACATACTTTTTTTTTTTTTTTTTTTGAGATGGCATCTTGCTCTATCGCCCAGGCTGGAGTGCAGTGGTGCGATTCAGGCTCACTGCAACCTCTGCCTCCCGCGTTCAAGCAATTCTCCTGCCTCAACCTCCCAAGTAGCTGGGATTACAGGTACCCACCTGCATGCCTGGCTAATTTGGTATTTTAGTAGAGACGAGGGTTTGCCAGGCTGGTCTTGACCTCCTGACCTCGTGTGACCTGTCTGCCTTGGCCTTCCAAAGTGCTGGGATTACAGGCATGGGCCACCTCACCCAGCTACATACATTTTAAAAATCGAGATATAACTTAAATACACTAAAACCTACAGATTTTAAGTATATAGTTGAATAAGTTTTGATAAATATATAAACCTACATAACTCTCACCCTAATCAAGATATGGGGCATTTCCTTCATCTCCCAAAAGTTCGCTTCTGCCCTTTTGCAGTCCGTCCTTGCCTATCCCCCAGATTCCCATCTTAGGAGTTGATATGAATGGAATTGCAGGGTACATAACCTGTTGTATCTGGCTTCTTCCCTTCCTCATGCCATTTGTGTGATTCTTTCAGATTGGGATGTGTATCAGTGACCTCATTTATGTATGTATGTATGTATGTATGTATGTATGTATGTATGTATTTTGAGAGATGGATTCTTGCTCTGTCACCCAGGCTGGAGTGCAGTGGCACGATCTTGGCTCTCTGCCCCTGGGTTCAAGCAATTCTCCTGCCTCAGCCTCCTGAGTAGCTGGGATTACTGGCACACGCCACCACGCCCAGCTAACTTTTGTATTTTTTTAAAGACAGGGTTTCACCATGTTGGCCAGGCTGGTCTTGAACTCCTGACCTCATGATCCACCCACCTCGGCCTCCCAAAGTGCTGAGATTAGAGGAGTAAGCCACCGCATCCGGCCTCATTCACTTATGTGTGTGGCTAAGTAGTATTCCCTTGTTCAGATCCACCACCATTTGTGTACCTGTTCACCAGCTGATGGCTATTCAGTTTGTTTCCCATTTGGGGTGCTTATGAACAATGTCTTTGGGTGGCCATTTCTTGTTACCCAGAGATCTAACTTTTGCAGACTGTGAATGCAGTGTGGGAATGGGACCGTGGTGTGGCCAGTGCTGATGTTGTGTCGTAAAGTTGTGCCATCTATTTCTGGACCACTCTTGTTTTTTTGTTTTGTTTTGGGGTTTTTTTTTTTTTTTTTTTTTTTTTTTTGAGATGG
>NW_012098097.1:8543248-8551045 GCF_000951045.1 Mandrillus leucophaeus
AAAAAAAGAAAGAACTTTCAAAGCAAAGCATAGGGAACCATGTGACGAAGGAGCAGAGGTGGAAAGTTCTCTGACATGTTTAAAGAATGCTGGTGAATCTATGTGGCTGCAGGAATAGTTTAGCCTGCGGGGAGTTTGATCTGGAAATGTATGTCTGAGTCAATTTATGAAGGGCTTTGAACATCAGGGGAAAAGATTTGGACCTATTTGCAAAGATGAACTATAGGTTTTTGTGTGTAGGGTAGTGACATGATTCCAACGGTGTTTTAGGCAACAGCTAAACTGGGTCATACAAGATTAGGTACCAAAATGCCATTTTCTTGTCCAGCTGAGAAAGGAATTTTAATTACGTAATTAAATTCATGAATGTGGGAAGGGGTTCTTACTTCACAGGGCCAACCTCAGCTCCTTCCCAATTTTATAAATAAGTTTTGTTTGTGTTTTTGTTTTTTTAAACAAGTCTTCCAGACTTAGATCTCTGGGAAAAGAGAAGTAAATACTGACACAGGCTTGTTTTGTTTTCCCAAGAGGGGTCTACCAGGCGATTTCTCTAATTACCTAGAAAAAAAAAATTAACTTGTTTTTCCCTTAGATTTCAGCCGAGCTGGAAGGGGGAGGGAGAATTGCAGTATTGCCTTAGATTTTCTAGCTTCGGTTTGGACGCAATATTCGTCCTGAGGGAGTCCCTCCAAGGCCTCTCGGAGCAGGGAGCCTCCAGGCATTTGTTCCCAGCAACAAGGAGGGAGCTTAGAAGAATTTAAGAGAGGCGGGGAGCTCTGTAAAGGGCTTATTTTAAAAAGAAGGGAAAAAGGCGGTGGGGGGGCGTGCCGCCTATCTTTTTAGAATAATTCCGTAGGAAAACGAATTGAAGCTAAAGCCGTGCCCTCTGGTCAGGGCTTCTGGACTAGAAAGTGCCTGAGCATTACGCCCAGGAAAGGACAGTTGCTTTTCACTCTCCCGGTCGCATCACTCGGCACCTAATTCCGCCAGGCTCTCAGAGGGGCGGTTGCAGCTACAGCCTGGCACGCCGCGTAGCCAATAAGAAGCCACAATTCACCCCCATTCTCAAATTCTGACCAATCGGTGGCCTGAACTTTAGCTCTCTGCCAGGCGCCTCTGTTGTCCGGAACGGAGGCAAGCCCCCTTAGAGTTGCCAGTAACGGACATGGCTGCGGCCCCCGGAGGAGGGGATGTGAAGTGAGGAGGGGGCTGGGAGGGGAGAGGACGCGGGCGAGCAAGACCGGCCCCGTGGCCCCGGTAAGTACGAGAAGGCCCGTGGCCCGAAAGTGGGGAACAAGGGGGCGTGGGGCTCGGCCTTGCGCGTCCTTTGGATTCTTGGTCAAGGAAAGGGGAGTCTGGGGTCTGCACCCAGAGAACGGCCTCAGGGGATGCCTCCTGAGGGGGAGTCCAGGGACTGGCTCTGGTCTCCAGCTCTTGACCATTGCCTTCCCCCGAGTCTTCAGACTCTTGCTCTCGGCCCTGGATTGGTCCATTGTGGGGTCTCTCGCCAGAAATAAAGCCTCTCGCCAACAAAGAATCCCTGCCCCAGGTCTGTCGTGCCTGGGCCCTGGCCCAGAGGGCTCCCAGCGCCGACGCCCTGAGTATTTATTTGGAGGCCCCTGGAAGTCCTCATACCCCGACCCAAATAAAGACCGTTGTGCCGCCTGCGCGCGCTCTCCGCAGCCGCCCGGGGTCCTCGCGCGGCCATCCCCAGCTGGATGGAGCCGGCCGAGGGGCTCCTGGCAGCCCTCCCTGATCTTGCAGTTTGGAGCGTGCTTTCTTTTCCTTCCGCCTTTCCAGAAGCGTTTTCAGGCTCCTCAGAAGCAACCATAGGCTACCATCCATGGCATCGGATAAAGTGATTCCTGTGCAATGCCCCGGTTCCTGTGCCGCACACCCCTGGAGCCCAGGTCTCCCGGTTCCTAGCATGCCACGATGCGGCCCCTGCCCGCTGCCCAGCGCCAGATGCAAGCAAAGCCCCGCTCTTTCATTGGTGTGTCACCGCGGGCTGCACTTTGGCATTGCCTTGGTCACGTGCTGCTACATCCCACCCTCTCTCCTGAGTTTTTCGGTGGCTCTTGAGGGAAAAAAGGAGGGAGCTCGTTATGGAATCTGTTTTCCTTCTGGTGTGTGGGTGTGTGCATTGGAGAGAAGGATCGTTTTCTCATGATTTATCCAAGATGCTAAGCTTTAGTGACATAGTTGTTATTCCACAGGTAACCTTGGAAGATGGAAGCAGGGAGGGGGCAGTTTTAACATTTTCATTTTGCAGATGTGGAGATTGTTCAGAGAGGCAAGGCCAGGGTCACCTAGAGCCAAACTAGAATCCGAAAGTCCAGGGGTGTTGAGTTCTTTATCCGCCAGAGCCAGTTGTTTCCTAGGTGTGACCTGAGGAAATCAAGTTCCCTGACTCCCCTGAGCCTCTTGCAGGGTGGCTCTGGGCATTAAAAGTGATGGGCATTAAAAGTCGGATCCTCCTATGCTTCCTGGCAATTACTAGGGTCTTCATGCCTGGTTTGCATTCATTAATTTTAAGAAGCCAGCAGGTAGTTCTCTGGCGGACTACTCGTATTAATATTTATTGTTGTCTCTGTCTATATTGGGGGCATAAATTATTTCAGTGATTCTCAGGGCAGCGAGAGGCAGAGTAGGAGGAAGGTGTGCCTCTTCCTTGTTTTTTGGGAACCATTATAGTGTCATTAGAGATGTTATTCACAGGAACGCATTGCATACAGGAACAGCGTGGAGGCAGAAAAAGATTGAGAGCCATTGAGGAGAGAAGAAATGGCACTGTGGTATCTCTTTATAGTACTTTTGGCAAAAGAAGAGCTGATCTTGGTATTCTAAAGAGGTGGTTAAAAAAAAATGTTAGATCCTGAGGCAGAACTAAAATAATACAAATAAATAAAAAAATTTAAAGCAATGGCATTAGTAAGGTTCAAAAGAGTCAAAATAATGCCTGTAATCCCAGCGTTTTGGGAGGCTGATGTGGGAGGATTGCTTGAGCCCAGGAGTTTGAGATCAACCTGGGCAACACAGTGACACGAAAACCAAAAAATTAGCTGGGCATGGTGGCACATACCTGTGTTCCCAGCTCCTTGGGAGGTGGAGGCCAGAGGATCGCTTGAGTCCAGGTCGAGGCTGCAGTGAGCCATGATCATGCCACTGCACTCACTCCAGCCTGGGCAACAGAGCAAGACTCTGTCTCCAAAAAAAAAAAAAAAAAAAAAGAGTCATGGAATCAGAAAGTTTGCAAATCACTGTAAAGATCAGAGCACATTAAAATGTAGACTATGGTAACCCTAGAACAGGAGACAGCACGTTCAGATAAAATCCTCAAAACATTGCAAGTCTTAGCTGCTATGTTAGCTCTAACTTCCTTGCTCACTGGTTCTCTTTGTCAAAACTGCAAACAGGAAAACTGGTGGATACTGTGGAGTAGTACATTGACCAGGGAGGTGAAGTACAAACCATCCTCTTCATCATCAGCCCCCAAATAATTGAGAGTTAACTGCCCTTGAACCCCCAGACCACCACGCCCCTTGTTTGTGGTGACTTGACATCAGATGAGACTGGGAGAGCTAGGCCTGGACAGTGAAATGGAAGAGAACAGAAACTCCTTGACATTTCTATTTTGAGAAGTTGCTAGGGAGTGCCAGCTGCTAGTGCTGAGAACCAGCCTTTTGGAAACCTTAACTCCTATAGAAACTAATGAGAAATGAAGGTTGTGATCGTCCAGTTCATCCCTGCTGCTCTCTCCCTAAGTTAGGCTTGAGAAACAGTTTCTACAGGAGAGGGAGGAGTCCTAATGTAAATACTACCTACACCCAAGGCTTTATGTATTTAGCTTAATCTGATGAATCAAGTTGAACTCTTACTATAGCAGTCCAAGCCTGAACGCCACAAAGCCTTTAAGTCCATTCCTGGTGTTCAAGTGAGAAGCTTCTGGGTCAGGCTTGGCACCAGTTGGTAAATATGTGTCAGTATTTCTTATCTTACTATTGTGTTAGTGTTGTTTTTACGATGGTGTCTTTCTTTACCAAAATGATAGGATTTAAAAATATTGTTTAAAGGCCGTTTCCAGGCAGGCCTGGATTTGTTTATAGCAGCACAGGTGAACTAGAGGGTAGGCCATGGCTGAAACAGGAATGCTTTTCTTCCAAGCAGACCCGCCAGCCAGAATGTGTGGTTTGGTGATCAGGGGTTTGTGTAATAATAAGCTTTGCCTGTGGCTGCTGAGATGGTAGTAAACAGGATGGGTCACATGGCATGACAAGTAGTTTAAGGGCCAGATTTAGACACTGATGGCCTGCGTAAGGAAGAGCAAACCACACACTGCTTGCTTTGGGTTTCTCTAGCTCCGAAGGCCAGAAGTGATGGGAGAGGGGTGAGGGGTGTCAGAGAGAAGAACCTTGAAAGGCTTAGAGTGGTATTTGAGGAACCAGAAATTTTAGTGTACTATGATTAAATGAACCCAATTTTCATAACTTCAAGGGCTTCTTGAAAAGGAGGTTCATGGTACCAGTCTTGCTTGGTAGGGAGGTGAACAGAAAAATACTGAGAAACACTTTAAAAAGATGTATGCCGGAGAAAGACTCAAAGGTGTATTCAAAGAGTGTAAACCTTCATTACGTTGGCATGAAAGCCAAGTGGGGCATATTGCTTAGCTATAAGGCAGAGCCTATTGCAAAATCAGAATCAGGAGTTGCTGATTTTTCTTTCTTTTTTTTTTTTTTTGAGACAGAACTTGCTCTGTAGCCCATGTTGGAGTGCAGTGGTGTGATTATGGCTTACTGCAGCCTTGATCTCCAGACCTCAGGTGATCCTTCCACCTTAGTCCCCTGAGTAGCTGGGACCACAGGCACATTCTACCACACCTGGCTAATTTTTGTATTTTTTTTTTTTTTTTTGAGACAGAGTCTTGTTCTGTCACCCAGGCTGGAGTGCAGTGGTGCGATCTCGGCTCACTGCAAGCTCTGCCACCTCCCAGGTTCACACCATTCTCCTGCCTCAGCCTCCCGAGAAGCTGGGACTACAGGCGCCCGCCACCACGCCCAGCTAATTTTTTTGTATTTTTAGTAGAGATGGGGTTTCACCGTGTTCTCCAGGATGGTCTCGATCTCCTGACCTCGTGATGCACCCACCTCGGCCTCCCAAAGTGCTGGGATTACAGGTGTGAGCCACCGCGCCCGGCCAATTTTTGTATTTTTTATAGAGACGGGTTCTTGCCCTCTTGCCCAGGCTGGTCTCAAACTCCTGTGCTCAAGGGATCTGCCTGCCTCGGCCTCCCAAAGTGCTGGAGTTACAGGCATGAGCCACCGTGTCCTGCCAGAAGTTGCTGAATTTTTAAAATTATGGAAAAAAATACACAGTATAATATTTTCCATTATAACCAGTTCTGCGACATTAAGTACATTTGCATTGTTGTGCAACCCTCATCACCGTCCTTTTCCAGAACGTTCTTATTTTCCCAAACTGAAACTCTGTCCCCGTTAAACATTTAACTCCCCATTTCCCCCTGCTCCCACCCCCTGGCAACCGTCTTTCTACTTTCTGTCTCTGTGATTTGACTATTTTAGAAACCTCATATAAGAGGAATCATACAACATTTGTCCTTTTGCGATTGGCTTTTGTTTTGTTTTGTTTTGAGACAGAGTTTTGCTCTATCCTAGTCTGGAGTGCAGTGGTGTGATCTCAACTTACTGCAATCTCTGCCTCCCAGGTTCAAGCAATTCTCCTGTCTCAGCCTCCCGAATAGCTGGGATTACAGGCGCACACCACCGCATCTGGCTAATTTTTGTATTTTTAGTAGAGCCTGGGTTTCACCATGTTGGCCAGGCTGATCTTGAACTCCTGACCCCAGGTGATCCACCTGCGTCAGCCTCCCAAAGTGCTGGGATTACAGGCATGAGCCACCGCGTGCAGCCTGAAGTTGCTGATCTTTTAAAGATATATTGGATACATTCACATGATTTGAAAATCAAAAGGCACAAAAGTATGTGTATGCAAGGGCAGGAAAAAGTATAAAAAAGAATTTTTTTTTTTTTTTTTTTGAGATGGAGTCTTGCTCTGTCGCCGTGGCCGGATCTCAGCTCACTGCAAGCTCCGCCTCCCGGGTTTACGCCATTCTGCCTCAGCCTCTCGAGTAGCTGGGCTACAGGCGCCCGCCACCTTGCCCCGCTAGTTTTTTGTATTTTTTGGTGGAGACGAGGTTTCACCGTGTTAGCCAAGGTGGTCTCGATCTCCTGAGCTCGTGATCTGCCCGTCTCGGCCTCCCAAAGTGCTGGGATTACAGGCTTGAGCCACCGCGCCCGGCCAGAATTTTTTTTAAAAAGTGTCTATAGTAAAAATTCTCCTTCCTGCTCCCAACCATTCCCTAGCCACTCAGTTCCAATTTATTAATTTTTCCTTTTGTGGGTTATGCTTTTGGTACTGAATCTAAGAAATGTGACTCACAGCAGGCCGGACGCGGTGGCTCGCGCCTGTAATGCCAGCACTTTGGGAGGCCGAGGTGGGTGAATCACGAGGTCAGGAGATAGAGACCATTCTGGCTAACACGGTGAAACCCCCTCTCTACTAAATATTAGCCGGGCGTGGTGGCAGGCACCTGCAGTCCCAGCTACTTGGGAGGCTGAGGCAGGAGAATGGCCTGAACCCAGGAGGCGGAGCTTGCAGTGAGGCGAGATCATGCCACTGCACTCCAGCCTGGCGACAGGGCAAGACTCCATCTCAAAAAAGAAAAAAAAAAAAAAAGAAAGAAAGAAATGTAACCCACAGTCACAAAGACTTTTTCCTATCTCCTATATAAGTTTTACCATTTTACATTTAGGTCTATGATCCATTTTGAGTTAATTTTTGTATATGGTACAAGCAATATTTCCAAGTTCTTTTTTTTTTTTTTTTTTGCATGTGAATATTTAATTGTTCAGCACCATTTGTTGAAAAGACTATCCTGTCTCCACTGAATTGCCTTTCATCTTTCTCAAAAGTCACTTAAACATATATTCCTGGATCTATTTCTGTCTGCTACTGTCTAATGCCAGGCTATAATACGACATTGCTTTATCATTGTTGTTGTTTTGAGACAGAGTCTCGTTCTGTTGCCTAGGCTGGAGTGCAGTGGTACGATCTCAGCTCACTGCAACCTCCACCTCCTGGGTTCAAGGGATCCTCTTGCCTTGCCTCCAAGTAGCTGGAATTACAGGTGCACACTACCATGCCCAGCTAATTTTTTGTATTTGCAGTAGAGACAGGGTTTCACCAGGTTGGCCAGGCTGGTCTTGAACTCCTGACCTCAAGTGATCTGCCTGCCTTGGCGTCCCAAAGTGCTGGGATTACAGGCGTGAGCTACCATGCCTGGCTCCACATTGCTTTAATTACTGTAGCTTTATAAGGCTTGAAGTTAGGTGGTGAAAGTCTTCCAATTTTGTTATCTTGGCGTAGTCTGATTTGAATGTCTTTTTTTTTTTTTTTTTTTTTTTGAGATGGACTCTTGCTCCATCGCCTAGCTGGAGTGTAGTGGCGTGATCTCGGCTCACTGCAACCTCTGCCTCTTGGGCTCAAGCAATTCTCCTGCCTAAGTGTCCCAAGTAGCTGGGACTACAGGCACGCGCCACCAGGCCTGCTGATTTTTGTTTTTTTGTGTGTTTTTTTGTTTGTTTGTTTTGAGATGGAATCTCGCTCTGTTGCCTAGGCTGGAGTGCAGTGGCACAATCTGGGCTCACTGCAAGCTCCACCTCCTGGGTTCACGCCATTCTCCTGCCTCAGCCTCCTGAGTAGCTGGGACTACAGGCACCA
>NW_012098097.1:8551900-8554025 GCF_000951045.1 Mandrillus leucophaeus
GGAGGCCGAGGCGGGCGGATCACAAGGTCAGGAGATCGAGACCATCCTGGCTAACACGGTGAAACCCCGTCTCTACTAAAAACACAAAAAAATTAGCCGGGCGCGGTGGCGGGCGCCTGTAGTCCCAGCTACTCGGGAGGCTGAGGCAGGAGAATGGCATGATCCCGGGAGGCGGAGCTTGCAGTGAGCCGAGATAGCGCCACTGCACTCCAGCCAGGGGGACAGAGCGAGACTCTGTCTCAAAAAAAAAAAAAAAAAAAAAAAACACAGTTCTAAGGCTGGCCATGGTGGCTCACACCTGTAATCCCAGCACTCTGGGAGGCCGAGATGGGAAAATCGCTTCAAGACAAGCCTGGTTAACATAGTGAGACCCCATCTCTCTCTCTATATATATTTTTTTAAAAAAAGAAAAATGTAAGTTCTAGGCTTGACTCAGTGGCTCACATCTGTAATTCCAGCACTTTGGGAGGCTGAGGTGGGAGGATTTGCTTGAGCCCCAGAGTTCTAGACCAGTCTGGGCAACATAGCAAGACCTTGTTTCTACAAAAAAAAAAAAAAAAAAAAAGCAACTGGTCATGGTGGCATGTGTCTGTGGTCCCAGCTGCTCGGGAGGCTGAAGTGGAAAGATTGTTTGAGCCCAGGAGTTTGAGACTGCAGTTCCAGTGAGCCATGATCGTGCCACTGCACTCCAGCCTGCACAGCAGAATGAGAATCTGTCTCCAAAAGAAAAAAAAGGAAAAAATATATATATACAGTTTAAACTATATAGAAATAGAAAGATACTGTACATTTGAAGTCAGTCTAGCTCTTACAGCATCCTAGTTCCTGTTTTGGGGCCTCCCAGAGTAAGCCTGACCCTTCTCACTGCTTATAGCCATGATACCTTTCTAGCCCTGCTTGCACCCAAAATGTGTTTTTGGTGTACTAGCTAAGCATCTTCAGTTCTTTCTGCCATTTCTCATGTCTTGGTTTCTCCAACCTGGTTACTGGTCTCTGAAGGCCTTCCAGTTTTGTTAGTGTCCTTCTTAAAGTGTGTGATGTACAACTGAACAAACTATTCCAGGTGTTCTCTGATATGTACAGAAATCAGACTTCCTCATTTCTTGTTAGGGACACGGGATATCTATTAATGCAGCCTAAATGTGAATGAACTTTGAGTGAGCACACACTCATATTGAAATTGCATCTAATTAATCCATTTGTGGTAGTTTTATACAGTAGTTTTTGAACCTAAGTGCAGGACTTAATATTTTTTCCAGTTAAACTGAACCTATTTGATTTGGCCCATCACTTCAGCCTGTTGAGAGCTTCTTGGATTTTGACTTTGATCTCCTTTCCAGGTTTATGCTATCCAAGAATTTGATTAGCATACCATCTGTTTCCTCACCCAAGTCATTGATAAAAATATTGACTATAATGCCACCAAGGATAGAATCCTACAGCTTGCTATTAAAAATTTCCCTCCAGCTTAACACAGATCTATCAATTAGTACCCTGTGGGCACCACCATTAAACTGAATACAAATCCACCAAACTGTATTTTTTGTGTGTTGGGCATGGCTAGCGTACAAGCACAGCTAATGAAGTTTGTCCTTGAAGGGATTAGAAGGACAGCCAACTCCTCATCTTGCCATCAATCTGAGCCTTGGGCTCCCACTTAGTTCTTTTGGTTTTTTTTTTTTTGGAGACAGAGTCTTGCTCTCTTGCCCAGGCTGGAGTTCAGTGGCACGATCTCGGCTCACTGCAAGCTCCGCCTCCCGGGTTCACACCATTCTCCTGCCTCAGCCTCCCGAGTAGCTGGGACTACAGGTGCCCGCCACCACGCCCGGCTAATTTTTTGTATTTTTAGTAGAGATGTGGTTTCACCATGTTAGCCAGGATAGTCTCGACCTCCTGACCTCATGATCCGCCCACCTTGGCCTCCCAAAGTGCTGGGATTACAGGCGTGAGCCACCGTGCCCAGCCCTTAGTTCTTTTTGACCTTGTTTCTGAGCTTGGCATCAGGAAGCATCCACCCCTTTGTTTTCATGGCTACTATTGCCACCTTTGTCTAGATACTTGGCATGGCAAACCAAGATTATCGTCATTTTCTTCTAACTCTTCTGCCTAAAATTTCTTTCCTTTT
>NW_012098097.1:8554105-8554414 GCF_000951045.1 Mandrillus leucophaeus
TCAGGCGTAGTGGCACATACCTGTGATCCTAGCTACTCGGGAGGCTGAGGTGGGAGGATCACTTGAGCCTGGGAAGTTGAGGTGCAATGAGCTGTGATCGCACCACCGTACTCTAGCCTGGGCAATAGGGTGAGACCCTGTCTCAAAAAAACAAACAAACCTGTGGCCTACTCAGAAACCCAGACTCTTCAGTGACTCCTCAGAGCCTCTCCATTTTGGCCCCTTATCCCTGTGTATTTTTTCATTTTCTTTCTTTCTTTCTTTCTTTCTTTCTTTCTTTCTTTCTTTCTTTCTTTCTTTCCTTCCTTC
>NW_012098097.1:8557779-8558882 GCF_000951045.1 Mandrillus leucophaeus
TTTTTTTTTTAATCCCAAAGACTTCAAAACTACTTTTGCTTTTTGAGACGTGATTTTGCTATGTTGCTCAGGCTAGACTCGAACTCTTGGCCTCAAGTGATCTGTCTGCCTCAGCCTCCCAAAGTGCTAGGATTATAGGCAGGAGCTACTATGCCCAGCCTCAATTTCTTTATGGCACGTTTTGAAGAGTGGAAATTTTTTTTATTTTTATGGAACAATTTATCAGTTGTTTCCTTTTATTTATTTGTTTTTTAGAGGCAGGGTCTCACTCTGTTGCCTAGACTGTAGTGAAGTGGCACAATCATAGTTCACTGTAACCTTCAACTCCTGGGCTCAAGTGATTTCCCTACCTCAGCCTCCCAAGCAGTTAGGACTACAGGCGTGCTCCACCAGACCTAGCTAAAGTTGCTTTCTTTTATGGTTTATGTTTTTTGTGTTTTAAGAAATCTTTGCTTATCCCAAGTTACAAAGATTCCTGCCCCCACCCCTCCTGCATATTTTCTTCTGGAAGTGTTATAGATGTAACCTTTGTGTTTAGATGTGTGATCCATTTTAAGTTAATTTTTGTATATGGTATGAAGTAAGGGTCAATATGTGTGAATCTAGTACTACTCTGTTCTGTCCCACTGATTTGTATGCCTCTCCTTGTATCAGTACCACATATTTTGATTACTGTAGCTGTATGTTAAATCTTCAAATCAGGTAGTGTAAGTCCTCAGAATTTGTTTCTCTTTTCAAAATTGTTTTGCCTATTCTAGGTTCTTTATCTTTCCATACAAATTTTAGAATCAGCTTGCCAATTTCTATGGAAGTCCCAGCTGGGACTTTGATTAAGATTGTATTGAGAGGCTGGGCGCGGTGGCTCACACCTGTAATCCCAGCACTTTGGGAGGCTGAGGCAGATGGATCACCTGGGGTCAGGAGTTCGAGACCAGCCTGGCCAACATGGTGAAACCCCATCTCTACTAAAAAAACAAAAAATTAGCCAGGCATGGTGGTGGGCACCTATAATCCCAGCTACTCGGGAGGCTGAGGCAGGAGAATCACTTGAACCCAGGAGGCAGAGGTTGCAGTGAGCTGAGATTGTGCCATTGCACTCTAGC
>NW_012098097.1:8559287-8560716 GCF_000951045.1 Mandrillus leucophaeus
GCGCCCGGCCATGCTGTTTTTATACTGTTATAAATGATATTAAAATTTTTATTTTCTGACATTTGATTATAGTATATAGAAATATATTTATATTTTGTATTTTGACCTTATATCCTACAACTTTGCACCCTTATTTGTTTTAGTATCTTATTTGTAGATTCCTTAGTATTTTCTCCATATACAGTTGATCTTGTCTTCTGCAAATGAAGACAGTTTCACTTATTTCTTTCCCATCATTATGCCATCCATTTGTTTTTCTTCCACTTTGCTTTTGAGTCCTTATTCTTCGCCTAAGTGGCACTTGGTTCGTATTTTTTGCTTGCTGCTGATAGTAATGGCAGTTGTCTATTGAGTACCTACTATATGTCAAATATTATACTAGATCCCCAGCATATACTATTTTTCATAATTCTATAGCTCCTCTGTGAAATAGGTATTGTCATTTCCATTCTATGAACAAAGAGGCTCAGAGGGACAAATAATTTGTCAAGGCCCCTGGCATTCAAGACAAACTGTAGCTAGGATTTGAACCCAGGGATATTTGGCTTTGAATCCTGTGCTTGTTTTCACAGTGGACTAGGAGCAGAACTGGCCCTTTAAGGACCCGGCTACTGGTTTCAGATCAGACAGTTAAGAATGGCTGTCTCCCAGAATCCCATGTATGGAATGATGGGAAAACAGAGACTCTTAGAAAAATGTCCTGTTCCTGGCTGCCCTCTCTGTACTGCTGTGGTTCCAGCTGGCCACAGAGTGATTTTGCTTTTCTAGCGTTGGCAGAAGGAGTTAACAGGCACAGTCCCCATCTGGCTCCTGGTGCTTTTCCCTGTGTGGCAACGATCTCATCCAGCCCCTGCTGGGATGGGGTGCCATGGGGACCTCGAGCTGCAGTCGTAAACAGGACTGGGGCAGCCTGAGTCAGACAGTGGCCTTGGGGAGGAGTGGCTTTGGTCCCTCAGGATCCCATTTCAGTTGGCTGCCAAAGACTGAATGTCACTGCATTGCAAGGCCACTTCCAGCGTCCCTGTCTGTATCTGAGCCTTTGAGGCTGGCTCAGTTTTCAAAGGCAGAGGTGGGACAGACTTGGTTGCTCAGCCTGGGGCACCAGCATGGGTGCCACCTTGAGAGGAATTGGACGGGGTTTTGGAGTGGAGTTGGCGGTAGAACTGGGGACTTCTGGTTGGGTCCTCCGGACACAGCTTTTATTGTTTCTTGACAGCTTTTTTCTGGGTCAGTTCTCCTGGGTTTCTGCCTGGTACCCCTTGACAAGGCTTGCTGCTGGCCCCCAAAAAGCTGTCCTAGTCGTTAGGTTAGTGCTTTCTCCAAGAGGAGTCGCTTGGCATCAGACCAGAATACTCAGTGTCACTCTTTGCTCAAACACACCCTGGTCTGAGGTCATGAGAGTTGTGATGGCTGCCAGGGCGGGAGGGTG
>NW_012098097.1:8561381-8562328 GCF_000951045.1 Mandrillus leucophaeus
GGCCTTAACCCTAAATTTTCAAAATGCTGGCTGGGTGCAGTGGCTCATGCCTGAAATCCCAGCACTTTGGGAGGCCGAGGCAGGCAGATCACTTGAGGTCAGGAGTTCATGACCAGCCTGGGCAACATAGCAAGACCCAATCTCTACCAAAAAAGTAGTAATAATAAAAATGCCAATAAACCCTTTGGGAGGCTGAGGTGGGTGGATCACCTGAGGTTGGGAGTTGGAGACCAGCCTGACCAACATGGTGAAACCCCGTCTCTGCTAAAAATACAAAAATTAGCTGGGCGTGGTGGCATATGCCTGTAATCCTAGCTACTCAGGAGTCTGAGGCAGGAGAATCGCTTGAACCCGGGAGGCAGAGGTTGCAGTGAGCTGAGATCATGCCATTGCGCTCCATCCTGGGCAATAAGAGTGAAACTCCGTCTCAAACAAACAAACAAAAAGCCAATAAACCAAGGCTTTTCCTGCATGCTGTAATTCAGTGATAAACAGAGTACATATGGAACAAAACACAGTGTGCCTTTGAAAATGAAGGTTGAGGCTGGGCACAGTGATTCACGCCTGTAGCCTGTAGTCGCGGAACTTTAAGAGGCTGAGGTGGGGAGCATTGCTTGAGTCTAGGAGGTTAAGACCAACCTGGGCAACATAGCAAGACCCCTTCTCCATACAGAATTAAAAAAAATAATAATAGCCTGGGCATGGTAGCTCATGCCTGTAATCCCAGCACTTTGAGAGGCTGAGGCAGGTGGATCACTTGAGGTCAGGAGTTCAAGACCAGCCTGACCAACATGGTGAAACCCTGTCTCGACTAAAAATACAAAAATTAGCTGGGGATGCTAGTGCATGCCTGTAATCCCAGCTACTTGAGAGGCTGAGACAGGAGAGTCACTTGAGCCCAGGAGGTGGAGGTTGCAGTAAGCAAAGGTCACACCACTGCACTCCAG
>NW_012098097.1:8562876-8566102 GCF_000951045.1 Mandrillus leucophaeus
CTGACCAAAATGGTGAAACCCCATCTTTACTAAAAATACAAAAATTAGCCGGGCGTGGTGGCAGGTGCCTGTAGTCCCAGCTACTCAGGAGGCTGAGGCAGGGAATTGCTTGAACCCAGGAGGCGGAGGTTGCAGTGAGCCAAGATTGGGCCACAGCACTCCAGCCTGGGTGACAGAGTGAGACTCCGTCTCCAAAAAAAAAAAAAAGAGAAAATGAAGGGTAAAAGAGAGAGTGTTTGTACCCCTCCAGAATCCTCTCTGTGGCCCTCTCCCTCCTGGGCTCAGAGAGTGGAATTCATCCAGAGCTGACTGCTGCTCGACAGGGCTGACCCCGTCTGTTGGTCAGTGAGTCTCGCTCTTTTCCACGTACCATGCTGTGGTTTAGATGATACTGTTATGTTGGGAGGCTGAGGCGGGAAGATCACTTGAGGTCAGGAGTTGGAGACCAGCCTGGCTAACATGGCAAAACCCTGTCTCTACTGAAAAATACAACATTAGCTGGGCATGGTGACACACACCTATAATCCCAGCTACTTGGAAGCTGAAGCAAGAGAATCGCTTGAACCCAAGAGACAGAGTTTGTAGTGAGCCGAGATCTTACCACTGTACTCCAGCCTGGGCAATAGAGCGAGACTCCGTCTCAAAAAAAAAAAAAAACCAGATACTGTTGTGTTTCACAGTAGCTGCCTGTTCCAGCAACCTGGGTGATTTCTTTCTTCTTTTTCCCCAGATGTTGGGACCGTGACAGACTCACCGGGGTTTGTACATGCTGGGGAGGAGACTTCCTTTTGGGGGTGACCACATTCATCTGGGCATGCCTGCAGTACTCTTGGCCCATGGACCTGAAGGAGAAGCACCTGGTAGGCCATATCCTATTACCTTATAGGTATTGTCTGTGTGTCTCTGTTGAACTCTCCCTACTTGTTTTTGCCTGGGAGGTCCTTAACTGGGGGCTTTAATTAAAAGTTGAGGGAGGAGGCATGGCTCTGAGTCTTGGGGGATGCAACTGTGACCTCTCGGCTGGAAAGCACAGACTCACGGAGCTATGAATAAAGGATGAAGGTGGACCTATTAACCACATGGGACCAGGGTTTCTGATTTAGGTTGGCTCCAAGCCAGTCTTCCACTTCTTGCCCAGGGGTGTGTAATTTAGTTTGTTTGCCCTTTGCTAGGGCAATGTCCTAACCTGCTGAGCTGTGCCGAGGGCTGTTGGGCACCCTCTCTGTGGTTAGGGAAGAGCTCCCCAATCAGACTCCAAACACAGCTGCCTGATCAGCTGGTGGTGAGCAGCCAGGTGGCCCAGGCCATCCATAAAATCGGTCTTCTCCTCCCAGCCTGGCTTGGCCCAGCTTCTATGTACACCATCTTTGGATGGAGGTAGAGTTGTCAATCAGAAAACTCTTCTCCCTTGACAAAGGCTGCCCCAGAGGAAGTCCTTTTGTCTCTTGCCAACTTCTGCTACACCTTCCTAATAGATCTTTCTGTCTCTGCTCATCAGCCTTCACATGGCTGCCACAAAACTGGTCACTGGTTCCACACGACCTACTTAACCTGTAGTGTGTGCAGAGCCCTCCAGAATCCTGCTCCTGCCCGTGGATTTGGTGGTCCTAGCCTCCCTGCTTTGACTTTAGCACTAGTAATTACTCTAAAATGCTTCCCATCCCTTTTCCTGGAAACTTCTGTTCTTCCTTCAAGACCCAGTTTTGGCATCATCTTCTCCACTTAAGTCCTCCTTCCTTCCAGAGGTCCTTCCTTTCAGCATTCATAGCACCTCCACCATTGTACTCACTATTCTATGGAAATAACTCGTCTCTTCCACTTCATCTCAATATCCCTAGCTCACAGCACCGAGCCTGGCATGTAGCAAGGGCTTAGTACATATTTATTGACCTGAACTTCTGAATAGTGATCTTCCTTCCAGGGAGATCTTGGGAAGGTCTGGAGAGGGAGCTGTGGGCTCACTCCCTGGGCCTCTGCTGGCACCGGGCTGGCTGACTGCTTCCTGTTCAGCTCCAGGCCTCCTGTGTCTCTGGACCGGCTGTGCAATAGGCTTCTGGAATTGAACTTGAAGCAGGTGTGCTTGGCCTCCTGTTCACAGCCACCTCTGGGTGCTCAGCAGATACCTACCCTAGCAGTGATTGGCACAGTGGGAAAGCTACACTTGCCTCTCTCCTAGCTGGGAATAAGATCAGAAGGTGTCTTGGAGGAGTAGGCTTTGGAGGGGCTGGCATGGTGGTCATTGATGGTAACAGGGTCGTCCCCTGCAAATAGCCGCAAGGGCTCTGCGCTGCTCAGTTCCAAGGAGCACATCCCCAGAGGCTCTGCTGTTATGTAATGCGGTGGCCTGCCTGGGTGAGGCTGAATGCCCCCAAAACAGAGGATGGTATTGTCTTCTGGTTCCAGCCAGAACCACTGAACACTAGTGCCTAGTGTATGGGAGAAATAAAGTTCTGTATCGAGGGGCTGGCTTCTCTCTCCAGCCTGAGGGAGAAGACTTGAGGACCCAGCTGGATAGCTCTCAGGGGCCATTTTTCCTGGAGGGTTTCTCTTTGTTCTCCTCCTCTTTCTGGATAGGTGACCCCTGACCTGGAAAGCATTTTCAGTCATCACTGGCAGTCACCATACTATGGAATGGCAGCTTTGGGTTGGCAGAGCTTTAGGCACCAGGGAGGTGGCCCCTGGCTTAGAGAGGCTTATTGTCTAGTAGAGGAAGTGATAGTACGAGCAGGCTGGGCACAGTGGCTCACATCTGTAATCTCAGCACTTTGGGAGGCCAAGGTAGGCAGATCATTTGAGACGAGGGGTTCGAGACCCGCCTGGCCAACATGGTAAAACCCCGTCTCTACTAAAAATACAAAAATTAGCTGGGCGTGGTGGCACGTGCCACTAATCCCAGCTACTTGGGAGGCTGAGGCAGGAGAATCGCTTGAACCCAGGAGGCAAAGGTTGCAGTGAGCAGAGATTGAACTACTGCACTCCAGCCTGGGTGACAGAACAAGACTCTGTCTCAAAACAACAACAAACAAAATGGATAGTACAAGCAGTAAAGTAATAGGACCTAGTAGGGCCTCTAGCTGAGGTAACTTGTGAGTTGTATAAATGGACTTATAAAGATAATCTCAGCTGGGTACGGTGTCTTATGCCTGTAATCCCAGCACTTTGGGAGGCCGAGGCAGGTGGATCACCTGAGGTCAGGAGTTTGAGACCAGCCTGGCCAACATGGTGA
>NW_012098097.1:8570687-8571221 GCF_000951045.1 Mandrillus leucophaeus
GCCTGGCTAATTTTTTGTATTTTTAGTAGAGACGGGGTTTCACCGTGTTAGCCAGGATGGTCTTGATCTCCTGACCTCGTGATCTGCCTGTCTCAGCCTCCCAAAGTGCTAGGATTACAGGCGTGAGCCACCGCACCTGGCCAACTCCATCTTAAAAAAAAGAAAAACAAAAAGAAAAAAAGGAAAGGGGAGAGGGCCTGGGGCTTGGGGGTTTCGGGCTCTGGGTCACCTGATAAACCTGATGAAAGCAGCACAGGAGAGCTCAGGTGTGTCAGCTCTCCAAAGTGCCTTAGTCTATCCAGGTGCTCAGCTTCAGACCTCCAGAGCTGGGCCTGTTCAGTGGCAGACTCCTTGTGGTTCTGATTTGATGGATAGAATTCTTTCACCACCCAAATCCCCACGCCCTGCCAGCGTCCCCCTTTGATGATAGAACACAGAGAGCTGGCCGGGCGTGGTGGCTCATGCCTGTAATCCCAGCACTTTGGGAGGCCGAGGCGGGTGGATCACGAGGTCAGGAGATTGAGACCATCCTGG
>NW_012098097.1:8573526-8576418 GCF_000951045.1 Mandrillus leucophaeus
ACAGTGGCTGGCATGGAAGCTGACCCCCACTGCCAACCTTTCCTGCTCTCCATGGAGTCTTCCTGTTCTTAACCTCTGGACTGCCTGGGCCCTCCCTTCTGTTCTCACTCAGCACTCTGTTTAGGGGCCCCACAGGGAGCTGCGCTCATGAAAGGGAATGGGGAGGCTGGCTTGGGCTGCTGAGGCTCCTTCTTCCCTGCAGCTTGAGATGGTGTCGTCTAGGAAACGGAGGGCCCTGGAGAAACATGCTCAGGCTCCAGCTCACACTCTCCAGCTCTGGAACCTGTGAGACTGTTTCTTCTCCCCTAGGGTGTGTAACCCCATTATAAGGATGGCTTTAGGCAGAGAAGTGTCCCATCCACTCCTCATGCCTTGGCCCCTCCTTCACTCAGGGTGTCTGTGCTGTGAGCATCCCGTATGTCAAACTCGAGGTCCCTGAATGATGCCCTTGGAGCCACGACTGACTTAGGCTCTGCCTGATGCTCTGGCACGTGCTGAGGCAGGAGCTCCAGGTATCTGGCCTCCTCTCTGCCTCAGGGATGCCGGGCCTGGGCATTCCTGGGCAGCCTCATGGGCCCAGCAGCACTTGGGCAGGTATGTCTGAATGTATTGGGGCATCACCGGCTGCTGGCCCAGCTCTTCCCTGCATGGCTGTTAGGGTGTCCATGCTACCTGGCAGGAAGGTGTTGGAGTCTTCAGAGGCCCTTTGGGCTGGCTCTTCCCCCTCTACTGGATCCTTCCTTCTACCCGCTGCCTGGCCTTGGGCTTTGCCTTCCTAGAAGTCACTGCTTGAGTCTTCTCAGAGGCCAGTCCATCCCGTCCCCCTCCACACAGGATGTGCTGCTATTAATAACCCACAAGTCCCCTCTCCCCTCCTTCCTGCAGCTGTAACTATGGAAAGGGCTGTTGGCTTGGCTCTGTGCTGGGGAGTCGTCATGTGATTTGGGGGGTTCTTGTGGATGATGGGCTCACCCAGTGACTTGGGGACAAAGGACAGGTAGTTTGGGAAGAGAGCTGGGATTTGTGTGTCCCAGGGTTCCCCTTGATACTGGCAGTTGTCTTCAGGTTTCTGGGACCGGGGCAGTTTCTCCTCCATCTGTCCCTCTGTCTGTCCATATCCTAGCTGCATGGTGCCCCTCAGCTCACCTCGCAGTGGCCTCCTCTGAAGAGCAGGCCAAGCTCCTGGACATCTGGCAGCGCATCGGACAAACTTTCTCTTCTCTATGCTCCTGTTTCCTCCCTCCTTCTCTTTCCTCTCCTCCCCTCCCTCCCGCCCTTCCAGGGCTGCTGCCTCCTCCTCCCTCCCTGAATCTGCAGCGTGACTAGAAATAGGCTGAATTAATCAGCAGATTGAAGCTCTGCTCTGCTGCGCCGATTCTCCGCAGCACCCGGCTCCTTGCTCACACACTCTCAGCTGTCTCCATCTCTTCTCTCGTCTTCTCGCTCTCTCTCTTCACCCTCCCCGCTTTGAGGGAGGTGTTGGAAGTTCTTGCAGCTGACTGCTTGTGGCTCAGGCTCTGGCCCATGCTCTTCAAGCAGGCAGAGCTATGGATGCCCCATCAGGGCAAAGGCAACAAAGTGAGTATGCTGGCGGGGCTTTTATGCTTCTCTTTAAAATGCTGTGTTCTCTGCTTTGTGTGGGAGTCTTTGGGTTAGCGGTTGCTGTGAGCGTCCTGAAGACAATGCAAAATGGGAGGCTGCTTGAATGAGCATGGGTAGCCGGGACCTGGGAAGGGGACTGGGAATGAGAGCCAGAAGGCCAATGTGCCTGGGGAGCTGCCAGCCAGGTGCCTGAGTCACCCAGTGCAGGACTGGACCCAAGCCTCCCAGGGGATACCCTGCCAAGGCATGTGAGGACCTGGGTTTCCATGCACAGGTGATAGTAGCTCAGGGCCAGGATGTCATCCCTCCTCAGGGCCAATGAAGGCATTTTGAAGGCACAATGAAGAACCACGTGGGGAACTAAGACAAAAGCCAACAGGGTGGGGAGGATTTTTTCGTAGGTCCTGATGGCTACAGGAGGTGGGGAAGAATGTGGGTGAAAGTGTTAAGGTCAGCATGAGCCAGGAAGAGGAAGAAGCAGCTCCGCTCGAGGCTCTGATTTGCCTGGCTGCAGACAGAGTCCATCTGTGTCTGGCTCAACTCAGAAGAGTGTGTAGTGGCTGAATCTCTGCTTCCATGATTCGGGCATTGTGTGGAGTCCAGCTTTGTGTCCCTTCTATACCTGCACTGACGACAATAGTGGGGACCCAGAGAGGGGGCCAGGCTTGAGATGGAGTTTCACTATGTTGCCCAGGCTGGTCTCGAACTCCTGGGCTCAAGCGATCCACCGGCCTCAGCCTCCCAAAGTGTTGGGGTTACAGGCATGAGCCACCATGCCCAGCCAGCCAGTTCTAATTAGTAGTTATCTGCTGTTGTCAAGGCTGAAGGTCAAGGTCTAAATTTATAACCTGTCTACCTGAGCCTAGGGGACCTTGATTCTGTTGCTCCTGAGACAGCTGGAATAGAAAGGAGAGCAGCTGCTGTGCCCAGAACGCCATGCAGGAGCTCTGAAAGGGGACAGGGCGGCCGGGCGCAGTGGCTTATACCTGAATTTCCAGCACTTTGGGAGGCCAAGGTGAGCGGATCACGAGGTCAGGAGTTCAAGACCAGCCTGGCCAACATAGTGAAACCCTGTCTTTACTAAAAATACAAAACTTAGCTGCACATGGTGGCGCATGCCTTTAGTCCCAGCTACTGTGGAGGCTGAGGCAGGAGAATCACTTGAACCCAGGAGGCGGAGGTTGTGGTGAGCCATTGAGCCACTGCACTCCAGCCTGGGCGACAGAGCGAGACTCCATCTTTTTTTTTTCCTTTTTCTTTTTTCTTTTTTTTTTTTGAGATGGAGTCTCG
>NW_012098097.1:8577388-8588681 GCF_000951045.1 Mandrillus leucophaeus
AGAGCCGTGTTATTTTCTCCTCTTGCTCCAGTTAAGCCTGAGCAGTGAAAACAGTGGAATGGGGTTAGTGCTGCCTGAAAAGCATCCGTGTAATTTGAGAAGCAGGGCCTCCCTTCTCCTTGGCATGGTGGGAGTTTTTAGTATGTGGGAAGCTCTGAGAATCTCATGTCACCTTTGGGTACTTAAAGCCAGGTTAGATTTTTTCTCAGCCATCTTGGCCCCAGGAGTCAAGAAAAGGCGACCTCAGCTTGTGTGTGTCAACCTGGATTTCTGTTTCTCAGATAATAAGAACTGTGCCTGTTCCTTTGCTATGCCCTGCCATTGGTGCCCAGGCACATTGGGTACCCAGCCTAACTCCATGCTTTGGGAAAGGCTGGCAGAGCCCAATCACCCACCACCCATTCTGAACTTCCTTCCAAAAGTATGAAGGTCTTCTGCTCTTATGTCACGTGTCAAAGCTGAGGTACAATGAGTAAGAAAGCAGGCCAGGCATGGTGGTTCACGCCTGTAATCCCAGCACTATGGGAGGCGGGAGGATTGCTTGAACCCAGGAGCTCAGGACCAGCCTGGGCAACATGGCGAAACACCATCTCTACTAAAAATACAAAAAATTAGCTGGGTGTCTTGGCATCACCTATAGTCCCAGCTACTTGGAAGGCTGAGGTGGGAGAATTACCTGAGCCTGGGAAGTCAAGGCTGCAGTGAGCTCTGATGGCACCACTACATTCCAACCTGGGCGACAGGAGTGAGACCGTCTCAAAAAAACACTAAAAAAACCCCTAGCTGGGCATGGTGGTACACATCTGTGGTCTCAGCTGCTTGGAAACTGAGGTGGGAGAATTGCTTGAGCCCAGAAGGTGGGGGCTGCAGGGAGCCAAGATGGTGCCATTGTACTCCATCCATCCTGGGCAACAGAGCAAGACCCTGTCTCAAAGGAAAAAAAAAAAAAAAACGAGCAAAAGAGAGCAGTGACTTGACCCTTAACTCAGACCCCCTGCTGGAGAGGGAGGTGAACGTCTGGGCAGTTGGATAAGCTCAGTTAAAGGCCGCAAAGAGCAGACTGGCCCAGAACGCTGGGTCCCCACCGCAGGGCTGGCCTGTGCGGGCAAGCGCTTCCTTTGGGCGGCATGTAATTACAGAATGGCTTATTTTTCCTCTACTGTGCTGTCTTTAATCACCAGTCTGGAGCTGGTGTCCCTGGCCAGACATAACATGCGGGGGCAGATGCACACAGACAGCTCTGCAGGCGCCCTGCCCGGGAGCATCTGCCACCCTCTGGCCCATACCTCCCACACCTGGAGGGGAGCAGAGCACAGCTTCAAGGTACCTGGGGTAGAGACAGCAAGAGAGCAGATGATAGCCAGGCTGGGTGAGGAGGTCCTGGCTGCTTGGAATGAGGCAGCGGGTGTCAGGACAGCTACCATGTGGCCCATGGGAATCGATGAATGTCCAAGATCTTCAGGCCTGACCAGAGGAGGGACACCTCCCTGGCTCTCTGACTACTCCTCTTAGCCTTTTCTCTGCCTTGCTGGAAATTGTCACCTTCCTGAGTGTGGTCCTCATTCCAGGCCGAGCATCTTCCCAGCCGTGTACAGTTGCCTGGTCCTTCCTCTCTTTCTCCCTCCCAGTCTCCATGTCTTGGGTGGACAGCCTTCCCCCTCTGCAGGCCAGCTCTTCCTGCCTCCAGTAAGTTTCTCACTTGATCATGTCTGGAGGCCAGGCCCAGGCATGGGTCATTCCGTCCTGGGAACACTCACATCCATCTCTGTGGTGAGGAAGCTCAGAAGGCTGAGCCTGAGGGGAAGGCACTGGAGGCCTGGGGTCTCTGTGTACAGCGTCTGTCTCCTAGATCCTCGTCTTCCCTGGGGTGGAAGGAACAGACATCCATGCCCACAGACAGGAGAAGGCCTATGGTCTCCTCTTCCTGTTTCTCTTCCTCCCTTACAACCCTCCCTTAAGCTTTCCTTCCCTCCATGTCAGGAGCTCCGGGAGGCAGTAGGACAGGTACAGGCATTCATTTGCCCTGGCCCATGGCCTCTTTGGGAGGCCTCAGGATCCTTGCCAAGGGCGGGTGGGTGCGTTGGAGCACAGTATTTACCCATGTGGGGGTGTGAGGCCCCCGCCCGGAAGGCCATTTCTTTCTGAGCTGAAATAACCAGTTTATCCCCTCTGGGAAGAGGCAGCTCTTATCTTTCTAATCCCCCAAAGCCACTGTGGAGAGCAGGATTAGGGGAGATTTAGGCAAGGGAGTTGGGGAATCCTGGGGCCAGGCCCACTTTGGAAGCCAGGCCCTGTCCCTCAGGCCAGCACTGGGGGCTCCACTTGGTTGCATCCTGTGGCAGGGGGACAGCACCCCCGCGCCCAGCAGCCACTCTTAGTTATGGGATGTGCACCCTGCCAGGGCTGAGGCTAAGTTGCCGAGGAGGGGGTGTGTGTGGAGATAGGCAGGAAGGAGTAAGTCCAGAAGGCTAGAGGGCACAGCCAGGGCAGGACTCTGGGAGACAGAACTGTGGACCGCAGCATAGAGGGCAGGGAGGGCAGTGAGACGAGGCAGCCAGGGATCCCCAGCCCCACAGCCTGTGGCCGAGCCTCCTCCATAGCTGCCCAAAATCCCTTTCCTGGTGCCTGAGGTCTAGGGATTCGCTCTGCTTGCTCAGGAGGTTTTCCGGATGGAAGCTCACATGGATGCTTCTCAGGTGGCCCTGGAAAGACTCACTTCTCCTTCAGGCGCTGCCTTCCATGGGGCTCTTCTTTGTCCCAAGGCCTCAGAGCTGGGGTGTGGTGGCTCACGCCTATAATCAGAGCACTTTAGCAGGCTGAGGAGGGAGGATTGCTTGAGGTCAGCAGTTCAAGACCAGCCTGGGCAACATATCGAGGCCCCATCTCTACAAAAAAAAAATGCAAAGGGCCAGGCGCAGTGGCTCACACCTGTAATCCTAGCAGTTTGGGAGGCTGAGGCGGGCAGATTGCCTGAGCTCAGGAGTTTGAGACCAGCCCGGGCAACATGGTGAAACTCCGATTCTACTAAAATACAAAAAAAAATTAGCCGGGTGTGGTGGCGTGTGCCTGTAGTCCCAGCTACTCGGGAGGCTGAGGCAGGAGAATTTCTTGAACCCATGTGGCAGAGGTTGCAGTGAGCTGAGATTATGCCATTGCACTCCAGCCTGGGTGACAGAGTGAGACTCTGTCTCAAAAAAGGAAAAAAAAAAAAAACAGCAAAGAAAATTAGCTGGGTGTAGTCCCAGCCACTCCGTAGGCTGAGGCAGGAAGATTGCTGGAGCCTGAGAGGATGGATGCATGTCCATGCCACTGCATCCAGCCTGGGCAGCAGAGCAAGACCCTGTCTCAATTTAAAAATATATACATATATATGTGTGTGTGTGTGTGTATATATATATGTGTGTGTGTGTGTGTGTGTGTATATGTGTATATATGTGTATGTGTGTGTATACGTGTGTGTGTGTGTGTGTGTGTATATATATAATGGGATTCTCTTTATCCCCAGAAATTTTGGTTCGGTAGGTCCGGAGTGGGGCCTAGACATCCACATTTTTAAAAGCTGTTGTGTCTCAGCTACAGATTTTGGGCTGACAGTCCCGATTAAGGTGAAGCCTTGACTAACTGCGGAATGCCTCGGGTTGTTCCTGTTGCTGTTTCATTGGGATCATTGCATTCATTCATTCATTCATTCAGCAAGTATTCATTGAGCTTGTGTGTGCCATGCACTGTCTTAGCAGTTGGATGGTGAGGGTGTGTGGAAATGGAAGAATTCAGAGCCTGTTTTTAAGGAATTTGCAGTCTGGCGGGAGAGCAGGCGTGTCAATCTGTGATTACAGTTCTGTAAGGTGCAGGCTGCAGGTCAGGTTGCCCAGGACACCATTGACATGTAAACCTCCACTGAAGTGCAGCCCCGGGTTTTGGGAAAATGTCCCAGAGGAGGTGATGTTTGAGCTGAGTCTTGAAGGAGATGCAAGAGTTGTTTGGGGTGGGGCACGTGTTTCTGGCTGAGAAACACATCAAGTATATGAACATGAGCTGGAGGGGCTCGGCTCGTGCCAGAATGAGCAGGAAAGGAGGCCAGAGAGGCTGGCACATCTGAAGGGCCTCCAGGAGCACACGCAAGAATCGGACTTGATTTTAAGGGTAAATAGGTCATTTGACCAACCAGGCATGCCCTGCACTGGCCAAGGTGTTCCAGTGGGTTTGGAAAAGTTAGAGAGCGTGGGGTAGAGTTTGGGCAAGCATAAGGCCAGGGTTTGGAATGTTCCAGACGTGATTGGGTGAGACGGTCACTATGGGAGGAAAGGTGACTCTGGCAGTAGAGCCAGGTGGCAAGTTCAAGTTTTTTTTTTTTTTTTTTTTTGAGACGGAGTTTCACTCTTGTTGCCTAGGCTGGAGTGCAATGGTGCGACCTCGGCTCACCGCAACTGCCACCTCCCGGGTTTAAGTGATTCTCCTGCCTCAGCCTCCCGAGTAGCTGGGATAACAGGCATGTACCACCATACCCAGCTAATTTTTTGTATTTTTAGTAGAGATGGGGTTTCTCCATGTTGGTCAGGCTGGTCTCGAACTCCCGATCTCAGGTGATCCATCCGCCTCGGCCTCCCAAAATGCTGGGATTATAGGCATGAGCCACCACGCCCGGCTTCTTTTTTTTTTTTTTTTGAGACAGAATCTGGCCCTGTCACCCAAGCTGGAGTGCAGTGGCATGATCTTGGCTCACTGCAACCTCTGCCTCCCGGGTTCAAGTGATTCTCATGCCTCAGCCACCCAAGCAGCTGGGATTACAGGCATGCGCCACCATGCCTAGCTAATTTTTGTGTTTTTAGTAGAGACAGGGTTTCACCATGTTGGACTGGCCAGGCTGGTCTCAAACGCCTGACCTCAAGTGATCTACCTGTCTCAGCCTCCCAAAGTGCTGGGATTACAGGTGTGAGCCACCATGTTCGGCCCAAGTTCGGGTTTTTGGACATATTGACTCCTAGGTCCCTGTGAAGCAGCTATAGGCCCATTCAGCAGACGGATCCACATTCAGGGTAGTGGTCAGACTTGAAGTAAAATAGGAGTTGTAGGCTTGTTGGTGGCAGGTGATCCATGACTGTGGATGAGGTTGCTCTGGAAACCTACAGAGGTTGGTAATGTGTCCTAGGTGGCCTGTGGGGTAGACGGATGGGGAACAGTCAAAGGAGAAAACAGGAGAGAAGCCAGGAATGGAGGAGTCCTGACAGGGAGAGGCTGGGCCACAAGGTCACCTAAGATGACGTGGTTGGTCCCTGCATTGTTGGGGTCTACCCCATCCACACCGTGTCCCACTCATCCTTGGTGAGATGGGAGTGTGCCTCTGCACAGTCCTGCCCTGGGAATAGCTGCCTTTTTTTCTTTTTTTTTTTTGAGACAGAGTCTCGCTCTGTCGCCCAGGCTGGAGTGCAGTGGCCGGATCTCAGCTCACTGCAAGCTCCGCCTCCTGGGTTCCAGTGATTCTCCCGCCTCAGCCTCCCAAGTAGCTGGGATTACAGGCACACACCACCACGCCTGGCTAATTTTCTGTATTTTTAGCGGAGACGATAGCCAGGATGGTCTCGATCTCCTGACCTCGTGATCCGCCCGTCTCGGCCTCCCAAAGTGCTGGGATTACAGGCTTGAGCCACCGCGCCTGGCCAGCTGCCTGTTTTTCTAATATTTTAGTGTTACAATATCCTCTCTTTCATGAAATGGTAGTTACAGAAGATGGTGGGTTTTTTTCCTCCCCTGCCCCCTTCTTCCCTCCCTCCGTCCCTCACAGAGTTTGAAGGTTTTTCCTTCATGTCTTTCCTAGGAACAATGAAATGCTAGCATCTGTTGTTTTTGTTGTTGTTTGAGACAGGGTCTCATTTTGTCATTTAGGCTGAAGTGCAGTGGCACAATCACAGCTCACTACAACCTTGACCTCCTGGGCCCAAGTGATCCTCCTCCCAAAGTGCTGGGATTACTGGCGTGAGCCACCACGCTGGGCCAAAAGATAGCATCTCTATGTTAGTTTCCCTCTCTCCATTTAAAAACAGATATATTTTAGGCCAGGCGTGGTGGCTTACGCCAGTAATCCCAGCACTTTGGGAGGCCAAGGCGGGCAGATCACTTGAGGTCAGGAGTTCAAGGCCAACATGACGAAACCTCGTCTCCGCTAAAAATACAGAAAATTAGCCAGGCGTGGTGGTGTGTGCCTGTAATCCCAGCTACTTGGGAGGCTGAGGCGGGAGAATCACTGGAACCCAGGAGGCAGAGGTTGTAGTGAGCCAAGATCACGCCACTGCACTCCAGCCTAGGAGACTAAGCAAGACTCCATCTAAAAAAAAATAAAATTGTCCATACAATCAAAGGCTGGCCCCCTTGCAATAAATTGGGAGATCAGTGGTGAGCACAGGCTGGGTGGGCAGGGAGCTCACTGGTGGCAGGGCGGAAAGTGAGTTGGGGAACATGCAATAAAAGAAAAAGTTGTTTTGTTTTTTAACTTAGCTGTAAAGAGTAGGGTAGGAGGCTGTGCACTCCAACAGTTTGTAATTTAGTGGAGATGGACATGGTCACACCTTGAGGGGCCAGAGCTGGTAGGGTAAGAGATGTGAGGATCCCAGAGGAGGGGAAGGATGAAGGGCCAGGGAAGGGGAGGGTTGGGGCCCGCGTGCCTTGCACAGCCTCAGCCTGGCAGTGACGCCCAACGCCTCCTGCTTGCCTGTAGGGCGAGCCTCCCTCGGCCCTGGGCCTGTCCACGCGGAAGGCCCTCAGCGTCCTGAAGGAGCAGCTGGAGGCAGTGCTGGAAGGACATCTCAGGGAGCGGAAGAAGTGTCTGACCTGGAAGGTGAAGCTTTTTCTCGGGACCACCAGAGCCTGGCTGAGATGGCAGGGAAGTGGGAGGCCCCTTCTCAGGACTCTGATGCACTGTCACCCTGGATGGTGTGACCCAACTGAGGCCTCATGAAATGTCAGAAAGAAGCTGGGGTTCCCCTCAGCGTGGCTCCTAAGCCTGCTTGCTGCAGGAGCCCAACAGGATGGAGGCTGGCCAAGGTCAAAGGGAGGGGATCAAGGTGGCCATGGGGGCTGGGGAGGGTGCTGGGGAGGCGGCCAGATTGGAATGGGACATTGTCCCCTCCCTGTCCCTTCCCAGGAGGTGTGGAGAAGCAGCTTCCTCCACCACAGTAACCGCTGCTCCTGCTTCCACTGGCCGGGGGCCTCACTCATGCTACTGGCTGTGCTGCTGCTGCTGGGCTGCTGTGGGGGCCAGCCGGCCGGGAGGTATGCACCCAGAGGCTGCTCCCCAACCTTTCCAGCTGTCCTGTCCGTCCTGCTGCAACACCTGGGACGGCCAGGGCTCCGAGGGGGCTGTCACCCCCAAGCTGCTCCTGGTATGTAAGGGAACCTCCTCAGTCCCTTGACTGGGGTCAGAGGCCTAGCTGGTGTCAGGGCACCAGAACGGGATACTTTCCACAAGGGACTGGGGTGGGAGGGAGCCTGTGGCCCAGGGGCTGCTGGGTGGGCAAGCCCTCACTCCCTGTGGGTGCCCCTCTCTTTCCTCCCGCCAGCCGTGGGGTGGGGCTGGTGAACGCCTCGGCCTTGTTCCTGTTGCTGCTTCTTAACCTTGTGCTCATTGGGCGGCAAGACCGGCTGAAGCGTCGGGAGGTAGAACGGAGGCTGCGAGGGATCATTGACCAAATCCAAGGTGAGGTCAGGGGCAAGAATATTGATGGGAAAAGATGACCGGACATATCAAAGCCCTGAGGGCTCCCCTCATGCACCCCAGCACAGACGGGTCGCCTGTGGCCTTGCAGGGGCTGTTGTCATTTGGGAAGTTAGAAGGATGCCCACCCTCTTTTGAGCAGGGCAGTGAGAGCTGTGGGATCGTGGTGGGTGCCCAGGCAGAAGCTGGGCGGGCAGGAAGGCCAACGGTGGCAGGTGGGCCCGCGGGCTGGCTCGTGTTGGGAAACTAACAGGGAAGACCTCTCACGTGGCAGGAGGATGGTTGAAGTTTTCTCGTTCAAGTCCATCTTGTCTGGTGTACTGTGCCGGGAGACATGGGGAGGTGGGCAGAGGTACCTGCAGGAACTGTGGTGGGGTAGGGGGCTGGGGGCCTGAGATGGAGCAGCCCAGTTCCAAAAGGGAAGGGAGTTGCTTGGATTTCTGCTTGGCCTGTCATTCAGGCGGTGTTTATGCAGCTTGGCTGCGGATTGAGGGTTGTTGAGGCTCTTTTGAGGGACGGTGGCTCCTGCTGTCCAGGGGCATGTCCAGGGCAGGTGCTGTGGGAGAAGCAGCACCCGCTCATGAGACTTTCTCCAACAGAACTGGGTAGTGGACATTTAGTTGCCAAGTGAGAGTTTGTCCTTTCGTTCTGAGATGGTTAATTGCAACCATGTGCCAGGCACTGGGAGTGCAATGCTGATGGCAAAAGATGGGCCCTGCTTTCCAGAGCTTAGTCTCCTGCCCAGGAGCATCAGTGGCTCCCTCTTGCTTATGGAAGCCATCCCAGAGGCACATGTGGCCTCCCAGAGCTTCCAACACAGGCCCACCTTCCTCTCCAGCCTCTTCTCTTCCTCCTCATTCTTACATTAAAACTACTCACCAGTCCTAGGCCCGCTGTGTATCAGCCTCTGCCCCTGTGCCTCTCTCCAGTGTTCTCTGCTGGGGAGCTTCTCCCTCACTCATCTCCAGCTGACAAAATCTCACCCATTCTTCCAGGCCCATCCCAGTAATTCCTCTTCCAGGAAGCCATCTCTGATCGCCCCAGCAAATCGGTTTGCTCCCTCTTCTGGACTCCTGCAGCACAGGGATCTTTGTTAATGCTTAGCCGTGTTTGCCTTGTTTGGGGTTTCCTGTCCATATGTCTCATCTGCCCCACTGGGTTGAGGCTCCTTGAGGAGCCATGTTGTTGTCTCCACCCTGCACCCCTCACAGACCCTCCGCAGTGTTTGTGAAGTGTATCTGAATGGGAGGGGGTACAAAGAATGACAGCTCCAGGTGTTGAGAGGAGGTAGAGGCTCTGGGGCTGGAGTGGCCAGGTAGGGCTTCACAAGGGAGGCGTCCTTGAAAGCAGGGAAGTGTTGGAACGAGTGGAGGGTTTGCCATGGACCTCCTGGGAGAGGAAGTGGGCAGACAGTGCTCCGGAGGTGCTGCTGTATCTGACCGGGGTGCAGGGCCATGGCCGAGAGGGTGGTTTCCCTCTTTCCATTCCCCTCAGATGCCCTCAGGGATGGCAGGGAGATCCAGTGGCCCAGTGCCATGTATCCAGACCTCCACATGCCCTTTGCACCATCCTGGTCCCTGCACTGGGCCTACAGAGATGGACACCTGGTCAACCTGCCAGTCAGCCTGCTGGTTGAAGGAGACATCATAGCTTTGAGGCCTGGCCAGGAATCGTTTGCTTCTCTGAGGGGGATCAAGGTAACTTGAGGCTTTCCTTCTCCCCTGGAAATGCGGTGGGAGCATCCACAGGCAATAATGGGAGGGTCCTCAGACTTCATCCTGAAGCTTCCTGGCCAGCTCACTGGCTTTTTGGCACAGGCTCTGGAACATCTTCCTCCACCCTGCTGTTTTTTTTTTTTTTTTTGAGATAGGGTCTCACCCTATCGCCCAGGCTGGAGTACAGTGGCACGATCTTAGCTCACTGAAGCCTCTGCCTCCTGGGTTCAAGTGATTCTCCCACCTCAGCCTCCCTAGTAGCTGGGATTACAGGCATGTGCCACCACACCTCACCTGGCTAATTTTTGTATTTTTTGGTAGAGACAGGGTTTCGTCATGTTGGCCAGGCTGGTCTCGAATTCCTGACCTCAAGTGATCCACCTGCCTCAGCCTCCCAAAGTGCTGGGATTACAGGTGTGAGTCACCATGTCCGGCCCCCTATGCTGTTCTTTATTCTTGCTAAGAGTCTAGTCCCACAGGCCCTGCCCCAGTGGACTCTGGGCTGATGGCGCCTAACCCCAGGGAATGTCTGTAGTTAGCTGAATTGTCCAGGAAGAGTGACCCCTGATAGGACCCTCTCGTTGCCCCCACTCTCCCACTTGCTGCCTGCAGGATGATGAGCACATTGTCCTGGAGCCAGGAGACCTCTTCCCCCCCTTCTCCCCTCCACCCTCGCCCCGGGGAGAAGTGGAGAGAGGGCCACAGAGCCCGCAGCAGCACCGGCTTTTCCGTGTCCTTGAGACCCCTGTGATTGACAACGTCAGGTAGGGGTGCCGCCCCGCCTCCTGCTGTCCCGGGTGCCTTCCGTGAAGAGGGGGATGAGACTGACAAGGAAGGGGTCCCATTCATCTCGAGGTTCTTTTGAGGGCAGGCATCTCCTTAGGCTCCTGTCTTTAGCATCTTGTGAGAATTCTTAGACTGGGTGGTGCGCTCTCCCAATCTCTACACTGAGGGAACAGCTCTGGAGGTGAACATGGGCTAGGGCCAGGGCAGAGCATGGAACTGCAGGACTCACGGTGCTTGAAGAAGCGCTATCTGGCAGAGAAGCCCAGAATCCTCCCAAGTTGTAGGTTTCTGGCCTCTTTGCCAAGTGAGATTGACAGTCACTTCTTTCTGCAGGTGGTGCCTGGACATGGCCCTGTCCCGACCAGTCACCGCCCTGGACAATGAGCGGTTCACAGTGCAGTCGGTGATGCTACACTATGCTGTGCCTGTGGTCCTGGTGCGTGCAGCAGGGGGCTGCACGGGCAGAGGAGAGGGCTGGACTTGGTGGGGGGAGTCTCAGGGCCACTCACGTGAGCGGGAGTGAATGCAGAGGGTCGCTGAGCGAGCCAGCCTGTGGAGTAGCAAAGGAAGGAAAATGGCAGTGCCTATGACGCTCTAGAGGGGCGGGGTCAAGGCTGTGCCTCTGCTGTTCCCAACAGGCCGGCTTCCTCATCACCAATGCCCTGCGCTTCATCTTCAGTGCCCCGGGGGTCACTTCCTGGCAGTACACCCTCCTGCAGCTCCAGGCAAGGACCGCCCTGTCCTCTCTGTCATGCTTCCCTCTGACCCGCAGGGCTGGCTCTTCTCCTAGTATCCTGGCTGTCCCCTCCCTCTCTGCAGCCCAGAGGTCCCCTTAAACTTCAGCTTAAGAACACCTCTTTCTTGGCCGGGCGTGGTGGCTCAAGCCTGTAATCCCAGCACTTTGGGAGGCCGAGACGGGCGGATCACAAGGTCAGGAGATCGAGACCTCCTGGCTAACACGGTGAAACCCCGTCTCTACTAAAAAATACAAAAAAACTAGCTGGGTGCGGTGGCGGGCACCTGTAGTCCCAGCTACTCGGGAGGCTGAGGCAGGAGAATGGCGTAAACCCGGGAGGCGGAGCTT
>NW_012098097.1:8588731-8614822 GCF_000951045.1 Mandrillus leucophaeus
AAACCCGGGAGGCGGAGCTTGCAGTGAGCTGAGATCCGGCCACTGCACTCCAGCCTGGGCGACAGAGTGAAACTCCATCTCAAAAAAAAAAAAGAACACCTCTTTCCAGCCAAGCACGGGGACTCTCGCCTGTGATCCCAGCACTTTGGGAGGCCGAGGCGGGCAGATCATGAGGTCAAGAGATCGAGACCATCCTGGCCAACATGGTGAAACCCCGTCTGTACTAAAAATATAAAAATTAGCTGGGCATGGTAGTGCGCGCCTGTAGTCCCAGCCACTCGGGTGGCTGAGGTAGGAGAATCACTTGAACCCGAGAAGCGGAGGTTGCGGTGAGCCGAGATCACACCACTGCACTCCAGCCTGGCGACAGAGCGAGACTCCATCTCAAAAAAAAAAAAAGAATACCTCTTTCCCTTCTTTCCATTCCTGCCCGCGAGAGAGCTGGCCCTTCCTGCCCCGGGAATGGCCGTGGGGCCAGGGCAGCCCTTCCCTTCCCTCCTCCCCAGGCCCAGAGCTCAGGAGCCGTCTGTGTGGTCTGCTCCTTCCCAGGTGAATGGCGTCCTGCCCATCCTCCCCCTGCTCTTTCCAGTCCTCTGGGTTCTGGCAACCGCTTGTGGAGAGGCCCGTGTCCTGGCCCAGATGAGCAAGGCCTCACCCAGCTCCCTGGTAGGTTTTTCCAAGGCGTCTGGGGGAAGTGACAGGAACAAAAAGAGGGAGTTGGCTGTGCCAGAGGAGAGGGGCAGAAGTCCAGCCCCACTTTGGGCTCGGCGTGTTGGTCAGCCTGGGCAGCTCTCCAGGCCTCGGGCCCTCTCCATTCCAGACGGGCCCCTAGGCCAGGCCCTGGGTGTGGGTGAAAGTCTACCCTGGCTTCCACCAGGTGGGGAGTCAGGACGGCCTGGGCCCTTTACCAAAGGGGTTGGGAGCCCCGCTGGTGTGGGCCCCACCTCTGCCAGCTTGGAGAGACCTGTGTGAAGGCGGCTTTTTCCTCACTGAGGACCTCACCTCTCTCCGTGCAGCTGGCTAAGTTCTCAGAGGACACTCTCAGCAGCTATACGGAGGCTGTCTCCTCTCAGGTACAACGCTGACCCGGGATGGCTTCTCTTGCAGGTCCCTATAGCCACAACCCTGGGACTCCCCTGTTTTTGGCCTTAAAGCCTCCAATTGGGTTCTTGGAGCCCCATGTCCACCCGTTACATGTGGACATAACCTGGGCCTGTTCCCATAATGTGTGCACGCCCTGCCCTAGAGAAGTGCCTCTCCACCCCAACTTCGTGGTGCTCCCCTGGATTTCCCCCTAGAGGCCATCTCCAGGGAAATGAGGCTGAGCCCTAAATGGCCTTGCAGACTTCCTCTCTCTCACCAGGAAATGCTGCGCTGCATTTGGGGCCACTTCCTGAGGGTGCTCCGGGGGACGTCGCCAACGCTGAGCCACAGTTCCAGCCTGCTGCACAGCCTGGGCTCCGTCACGGTGAGGGTGGGCCTTGCGGGGAGGAGGCACCTGTTGTGCCCGCCCTGCTCTCTGGCTGGGCCTGGGCTGCCCATCTGCCGCTTGAGTGGCCCCTGGGCAGGGTGGGCCAATGCCAGGCTCCTTTCCTATCCCAAACGCTTTCCATGCAGGTCCTATGCTGTGTGGACAAACAGGGGATCCTGTCTTGGCCAAATCCCAGCCCAGAGACTGTACTGTTCTTCAGCGGGAAGGTGGAGCCCCCTCACAGCAGCCATGAGGACCTCACCGATGGCCTATCCACCCGCTCCTTCTGCCATCCTGAGGTAGAGGAGGAGGTACGGCCGGCTCCCATAGGCCCGACTCTGGGCCAGGCTATTTAGCCTTGGAGCCTGGCCAGGGAGGGTGAGGTTTAGGAGGGCGAAGGAGGGTTCAGCACCATTAGGATCTGCTTCTGGGCAGGTGAGGTGAAGACAAGGCAGCCAGGGGACCTACAAGCATTCTGCCTCCCCGGACCACGGGAGCCACTGGTCCTAGCCTGTGCTCCTCATTCTCTTCAGCCCCATGAGCGAGACGCCCTCCTGGCTGGCTCCCTGAACAACGCTCTGCACCTTTCCAGCGAGCAGGAGCGTGGCGACTGGCCTGGCGAGGCTCCCAAGCCCCCCGAGCCCTACTCACACCACAGAGCGCACGGCCGCAGCAAACACCCATCTGGCTCCAACGTGAGCTTCAGCAGGGACACCGAGGGTGGCGAAGAAGAGCCCAGCAAGGTGAGAGGAGGAGGTGGCATGGGGCAGCCACGCCCTCAGCCACAGGCCGTCCTGGCCTCCCTGGCCAGCCTGGCACCACAGGGTCTGAAAGAGCAGGCGTCTCTGCCCTCCATCCCAGCACCTCCAGCCTAGGCCAGTGGCCCCCAAGGCCCTCCCCAAGTCTCTGCCGCGAAGTAGGCGGAGCCTCCCCCACCCTTCCATTCTCGTGGTCGCAATCACTGGTGTCCCTATTGGAACCTTCCAAACACACATAGCCCGGGGTTCCCTCTTAGAGATGTTCCCTGGCCACAAAAGATCCCTCAACTGTGTCCTCTTTGGTCTGGCCACCCCTCTTTTTGGCTCCTGCCAGTGTCATGAGATATATTAATACTTCCTAGAAAAAGCCCAAGAAGGACAGGAAGCGGATTTCAGGAGGGAGGGGAGTGGAAGAGAGTGAGCAGGAGCTCTCTTGGGAAGAGCGCATTTCAGGGGCAGGAGCCCTCCCCAGCCTTGGGAGGTGGGCGGAGCCAGTGCTGGCTTCCCCCGCACCCTCTCCCAGGCTGAGGCTCCTGCCCATGTTTGCCCCAGACCCAGCCCGGGATGGAGAGCGACCCCTACGAAGCAGAGGACTTTGTGTGTGACTACCACCTGGAGATGCTGAGCCTGTCCCAGGACCAGCAGAACCCCTCCTGCATCCAGTTTGATGACTCCAACTGGCAGCTGCACCTCACCTCCCTCAAACCCCTGGGCCTCAACGTGCTGCTGAATCTGTGTAATGCCAGCGTCACCGAGCGCCTGTGCCGATTCTCTGACCACCTGTGCAACATCGCCCTGCAAGAGAGCCACAGTGCCGTGCTGCCCGTGCATGTGCCCTGGGGCCTCTGCGAGCTTGCCCGCCTCATTGGTATGGGCCCCTGTGGCAGGGGATGGCTGGCTGGACCTGCCTCCTAGAAGAGGTCCAGTACTGACTCCTCATGGGACTTAATGGACCTTCCATGGCATGGCCCTAAGTTCCTGTTCCCTGCCCCACAGGCTTCACTCCTGGGGCCAAGGAGCTCTTCAAGCAGGAGAACCACCTGGCGCTGTACCGCCTCCCCAGTGCCGAGACAATGAAGGAGACATCACTGGGGCGGCTCTCCTGTGTCACCAAGCGGCGGCCTCCCCTCAGCCACATGATCAGCCTCTTCATTAAAGACACCACCACCAGTGAGCCCTGGCTACCTCGGCCAGCATCAGGCCAGACCTTCCAGAGCTTGGCAGGGGGGCTCTACCCAACTCCACCCATTGCTAGGGAGGCCTGGGCAGATGAAAAGTAGACTGATTCCAAGTGCTCCACTGTGGCAGGGGCTGGACTTGGGGACCAGGGCTGGGATGGTGTTGACTCCAGAGGCCAGGATTGTCCAAAGGATGGGAATATGGTGTCTGCATTCCAAGCCCAGTGGCATTGCAGACCCTTGTTGATCGTGAGTCCCAGGGAGTCTCCTCCTCTGGCAGGGGCTCCTCAGCGCCCTTCTCCAGGAGGACAGTGTGTTGCCTGTCAGGTCAGAGTGAGGGCTGGGGGCTAGTTAGCGACACTCAGGGTTTGAACTCTGTCCCCCCAGGCACAGAGCAGATGCTGTCCCATGGCACCGCTGATGTGGTCTTAGAAGCCTGCACAGACTTCTGGGACGGAGCTGACATCTACCCTCTCTCGGGATCTGACAGGTGGGTGAGGAAGCATGTGCCAGCAGCAAGAGCAGTCACTCTGCTGGGACACCTGCCCTTCACAGGCGGGACCGCTCACCTCACCTCCATCTGCTTCCCTGGCAGAAAGAAAGTGCTGGACTTCTACCAGCGAGCCTGCCTGTCTGGGTATTGCTCTGCCTTCGCCTACAAGCCCATGAACTGCGCCCTGTCCTCTCAGCTCAATGGCAAGTGCATCGAGCTGGTACAGGTGCCTGGCCAAAGCAGCATCTTCACCATGTGCGAGCTGCCCAGCACCATCCCCATCAAGCAGAACGCCCGCCGCAGCAGCTGGAGCTCTGACGGTACCTCGTGCGTCTGTCCAGCGGGGCTGGTGCTGGGGCTCCCTTGGGCTGCAGAAGCCCAGGAGCAGGGAGGGCTTCTGTAGGGCGCTGGCACCCCCCACAGCAAAGGGTGCAGTGGCCGCAGCCCCAGGCTGGGGTGCCAGTGCGGCACTCTATCCAGTGACATGGGGAGTCCCTTAGTTTCCTCCCTTATCAGCGGTGCTCACTTGGCCTGCCTCACTGGTTGGTTGTGATGCTCAAGTGGGTAACATGTATCAGAGTGCTTTCCTGGGAAGTTACCAAGCAGCATTCATGGAGCATTAGGCTTGGCAGAATCAGACAGGAGACCAGGTCTCTCACCCCGCCGGTGCAGAGGGGCCCAGAAGCTCCACCACACCACCCCATTCCCACCAGACACACACACTTCCTGGGTTTTTTCAACCCAAGAGACCGTGAATTGAAGCCATTGCTGAGGGTGGGGCCGGTCCCCCAGCCCTGGAGCAGGGCTGGGCAGCAGCTGAAGCCATGCCCTGTCATGGCTCCCAGCTTGGATTCAGCCACCTGACTGATGCATACCTTTCATTGTCTTTTCTCCTGTGTCTGTCGGCTCCTTCGTGTGTCTTGGCTGTGTGCATCCGTGGCTGTGTGTGGTCCCCTGGGGCCTGTGTGCTCCTTGATTTGGGTGTGGCATCTGTGTGTGTGGCCCTGGGCTGGTTCCTGGGTGTCCTGATCGGGCTGTGTCCTGTGTGTCCTGCCTGAAGAAGGGATCGGGGAGGTGCTGGAGAAGGAAGACTGCATGCAGGCCCTGAGCGGCCAGATCTTCATGGGCATGGTGTCCTCCCAGTACCAGGCCCGGCTGGACATCGTACGCCTCATCGACGGGCTCGTCAACGCCTGCATCCGCTTTGTCTACTTCTCTTTGGAGGATGAGCTCAAAAGCAAGGTGGGGAGAGCCATCCCCTCTGCCACCACTAACTCTGTCTCCCATGGGCTTTTGGACCCATATGTTCATGGCTGTCTGCCTTTCACAGGTGTTTGCAGAAAAAATGGGCCTGGAGACAGGCTGGAACTGCCACATCTCCCTCACGCCCAATGGTGACATGCCTGGCTCCGAGATCCCCCCCTCCAGCCCCAGCCACGCAGGCTCCCTACACGATGACCTGAATCAGGGTAAGGGCAAAGGCGTGGGGTGGGGACGGGGTGGCGGTGGGAGGATTCCCCTCCTCAGAGCCACAGCCAGGAAGAGCCTCCCAAGAGCCCTCCAGATAAATACATTCCCTTGGGAAATGGCTGTGCTGTCCCTGTGGGAAACAGTAGTCAGCAGGAAGGAGTGGACACAGAGGCAGGAAATTCTCTGCCATCTGCAGGGCAAGGACAGGGCCCCAGAAGGCTGGCCCCAAGGTGAGGGAGAGGCTTTTGTCCCCACAGTGTCCCGAGACGATGCAGAAGGGCTCCTCCTCATGGAGGAAGAGGGCCACTCCGACCTCATCAGCTTCCAGCCTACGGACAGCGACATCCCCAGCTTCCTGGAGGACTCCAACCGGGTACGATGGCAGGATCTGTCTCACGTGTTCCTGTAGTGGTCCCATAGCTGGTCCAGGGGAGAGGTAGAGAGGTAGTGGGCAGGCACATGAAGGGGAGGGATGGAGGGATGCTGATCCCCATCCTGAAGCCACTGGCATCTCTGCTTTCTCCAGGCTAAGCTGCCCCGGGGTATCCACCAAGTGCGGCCCCACCTGCAGAACATTGACAACGTGCCCCTGCTAGTGCCCCTCTTCACTGACTGCACCCCGGAGAGTGAGTGCTGTGGCCACGGGTACTTGGGCAGCCTGGTCCCTGTGGCTGAGCTCTGCCTGGGCCCAGGCACCCTGTGGGCTCTGGAGGGATGTAGGTTTTCCATGCAGGGAGTGAAGAAACCTGGGCTGGGATCAGCTGGGGAATCTTGTGGGTTGGAGTCAGAAGGGCCAATGTTCACATGATCCCGCTGCTGGGGGTGGGGTTGTTTCAAAGAGGGGCCTACCTCCCATTGCCTCCTGCTGTCCTGTCCCATGGGTCTCTGCCCAGCGCCCACATGGCGCTCTGCCTGCCTTACCCTTGTGCCCTCGTATGCTGTCCTCAGCCATGTGTGAGATGATAAAGATCATGCAAGAGTACGGGGAGGTGACCTGCTGCCTGGGCAGCTCTGCCAACCTGCGGAACAGCTGCCTCTTCCTCCAGAGTGACATCAGGTCAGGGCGGGACCCTGGAGCCTGTGGGCCAGCCTCTACCTCCTACACCAGAGGGTCAGATGGGCCTGCATGGGGCTGGGGGTGTGTACCATGGCCGACCTCGCCCTGGCTGGGACCAATGCACTTGGGCACGGTGGGAGAAGAGGGTGGGGTGCCCAGTCCTGTGGGAGATGCAGCTGAAGGGTGTGTGTCTCCCACCCTGAGCAGCATTGCCCTGGATCCCCTGTACCCGTCCCGTTGCTCCTGGGAGACCTTTGGCTACGCCACCAGCACCAGCATGGCCCAGGCCTCGGATGGCCTTTCTCCCCTGCAGCTGTCAGGGCAGCTCAACAGCCTGCCCTGCTCCCTGACCTTTCGCCAGGAGGAGACCATCAGCATCATCCGGCTTATCGAACAGGTGGGTGCTTTGGCAGGCAAAGGAGGAGAGACGCAGGACCCGCCCGGGGTGGGAGTAGCAGCACAGGACCTATTTGGGGGACCTCATGCCCCAGCCCTCCGAGTGGGCTCTCCCAGGCAGTAACATTCGCCTCTGCTCCCCTCATAGAAGCATCCTGGGAGTCTGTCTCTTGGCTGAAGTGTGTCACCTGTTGGGCCTGGGAGAGGACAGGCAGACCCAGCCATAATCTGTCCCTCTTGGTCCCTAGGCTCGGCACGCCACCTATGGCATCCGTAAGTGCTTCCTCTTCCTGCTGCAGTGCCAGCTGACTCTCGTGGTCATCCAGGTGAGGTGGGGCCCGCACAGGCATCACCCCCGTGCCACTCGCCCCTTCACTCAGGGGCCAGCTGAACATCTGAGGAGGGAGGCTGGAGGTAGCAGTACAGTCAAGGGGCCCCCAGAGCCCTGTGAAGCCCCTGGGCTTTTGGAGATGACACTCACTGGCAGAACAGTATTCCCTCCGGCCCCACTTCCCTCTGGCAGGATGTGAGCATCTATCTGGGCCTGGGGCAAGGGAGCTCAGGGGCTCCTACGCCCTTATTATTTGTCTGAATCGAACTGTGGCTCTTGGCTTCTTTCCTGGTTTAGTTCCTTTCTTGCCTGGTCCAGCTGCCGCCACTCCTGAGTACCACTGACATCCTGTGGCTGTCCTGCTTTTGCTACCCTCTGCTCAGGTGAGATGCCGTGCAGCTTCCCCACCCCCCAAGCCCAAGCTGGAGGTGTCTGGATGTCACTGTGCAGCCCTAGGAGCCCAAGGTTCTGGAACTGCTCAGGGCTCACCTCCTCTGGTACAGGAGACATAGAGGGAACCCCCTTTGTCTTTTTTTTTTTTTTTTTTTGAGATGGAACCTCACTCTGTCACCCAGGCTGGAGTGCAATGGTGCAATCTCTGCTCATTGCAACCTCCGCCTCCCGGGCTCAAGTGATTCTCCTGCCTCAGCCTCCTGAGTAGCTGCGATTATAGGTGCCCACTACCACGCCCGGTTAATTTTTGTATTTTTAGTAGAGTTGGGGTTTTGCCATGTTGGCCAGGCTGGTTTTGAACTCCTGACCTCAAATGATCTGCCCATCTCAGCCTCCCAAAGTGCTGGGATTACAGGTGTGAGCCACTGCCACCCAGCCTTTGTTTTACTCCATCCCCTCGCCAGACTCGACCTCACACACAAGACTCCCTAGAGGCTCCCTCTGTGAGAATTGAGGGACAGAGGGTCATTGTCACCATCCCTCTACGTGATCTCTGCTTTTCAGCATCTCTCTGCTGGGGAAGCCCCCCCATAGCTCCATCATGTCTATGGCAACAGGGAAAAACCTCCAGTCCATTCCCAAGAAGGTAAGCGAAGCAGACCCTGTGAGCCTCGCAAGTGAGCATGGAAGGGACTGAGGGTTGGGGGAGGAGAGAGGGGCTAATCTGGAAGGCTCTGGATGGGAGACTTCAGCAGAACTGGGAAGCTGGCACTTGGTTCCTAGTCTTCCCCCAGATCAAAGAGGAGGTGGCGGCACAGAGCTGGGAAAGATCCTTGCTGGGGCGTGAGCTTCCTATACCCCAGGCCTGACCATTTACTAAGAGCCTGTTGAGTACGTGGAAGAGCTAGGAGCAGCCGGCAGAGGGGCTGTGCGCCCCAGGAGTGACTGGCCTTGTTCCCTGGCAGACCCAGCACTACTTCCTGCTCTGCTTCCTGCTCAAGTTCAGCCTCACCATCAGCTCGTGCCTCATCTGCTTTGGCTTCACACTGCAGAGCTTCTGTGATAGCTCCCGGGCCCGCAACCTCACCAACTGCTCCTCCATCATGCTGCGCAGGTGGGTCCCAGCCCCGGAGATCCACCCATCGCCTGCCTCGCCTCAAGGCTTCCTCCCTCCCCACCCCAGCCTACCTCCCTGCGGCCCCAGAGGGTCTGAGCCCATGCCTCACTTTGGCAGCAACGACGACAGGGCTCCAGCCTGGTTTGAGGACTTTGCCAACGGACTGCTGTCGGCTCAGAAGCTCACGGCCGCCCTGATTGTTCTGCACACTGGTGAGAGGGCTCCCTGGGAGGGCACAGATGATGGTGGGAGAGGAGCTCCACTGTGGAAGTCTGACCCCCACATCGCCCCACTTTCCCCAGTCTTCATTTCCATCACCCATGTGCATCGCACCAAGCCCCTGTGGAGAAAGAGCCCCTTGACCAACCTCTGGTGGGCCGTGACAGTGCCTGTGGTGTGAGTATTGCTAGGATGGAGGGCAGAATGCGGGCTGGGGAGGAGAGGGGCTTCTGCAGGGCTAGGATTGGAGGGCGGGACCGGGGCCAGAGGTTTAACTGTGCCCTGCCTGAGCTAACTGCTGTACCAGGAAGCAGGCAGTGTCAGGGCTCACACGGGGCCGCTGCCTCCCACAGGCTGCTGGGTCAGGTGGTCCAGACGGCCGTGGACCTGCAGCTCTGGACGCACAGGGACAGCCATGTCCACTTTGGCCTGGAGGACGTGCCCTTGCTGACATGGCTCCTGGGCTGCCTGTCCCTGGTCCTCGTGGTGGTGACCAATGAGATCGTGAAGCTACATGAGATTCGGTGAGCTGTCAGCAGGGCGCCTCCCTCTGGGCTCAGGCGTGTTCCCTAAACCAGTCACTCCCTTGGCGACACTCCCCCACCTTTCCGCTGCCCATCCCTCCCTTCTCCTCTGTTGTCCTGCCCTGGCCCCTGGTCTAAGGATCGTTGCCAACCTGTACTTTAATTTCCTGCCCCACCAGGGTCCGAGTCCGCTACCAGAAGCGACAGAAGCTGCAGTTTGAAACTAAGCTGGGCATGAACTCTCCCTTCTGAGCCACTGGCTGTGGTGGCCGTAGTTGCCCCCATCCCTGGGGCTAAAGCCAGACCCATTTCTGAACAGGGGAGTTGGTATCATGAATGTTTCCGGGTTTGCTGCACCCGTGGCACTGGAAGCCCAGCTCCCCGTGTCAGACCCCGCTGTCTTCCTGGGCCCTGGGGCTCACTGTGGAGGAGCTGACGGCCTGGGCCCTTGGCCAGTCCTGGCTCTTCTCTGGGCCTCACCCAGGGACACTCTTGAATGTATGGCCTCAGGCGCTCCCTAGAGGGGCCCTCAACCCCCTCACCTGTGGGCTGCCCCCTTGGGGATCCCCTGCCCCCTTGGGGATCCCTTGCCCCCCAGTGCCTCTGCTCGTGGGTCCCTGGACATGGCCTTGAAGCGAACCTTCTTTGGAGAAGCAACAGCAGCAGCCTTGGCCAACGCGTCCAACTCCCAAGGCTGCCGTGGAGGGCAGGGTGGTGGTGCTTGCCTGGATGTGGCCCCGAGTGCCTCCCCTCCCTCCCTCTGCGGGGGAGTCTCCCGCCTGAACCTGAAGATGGAGCAGGGCCCCGCTTCGCCCTGGAGCCTCTTCCTGTGCCTGGCTCAAGCTGGCTGCCTGTCAGTCTCGGGGAATCTGGCCCAGGTCTCCTCAGCCTCTGCCCCAGTTCTGGGAGAAGTTTCTACTGGTGTATATTTTTTACTGGAAATGAGCCTTTTAGGAATGAATGTAGACTGGTTTGTATTAAAATGTGTCTATTGCTAAGAAACACCTGTAGCTGGTCTGTAAGGCCACTGCAGGGTCTGCCCACCCATGGCGGTGGCTGGCAAAGGGAGGCCTCAGCCTTCCTCCATCTACGCTGGTGGGTCCCTCAGGTCTGGCTCAGGCGAGACCCCTGGGGTCAGGGGTCCCCATGTCACAGAGGCAAACACACAGCCCAGTCACGTGGAATGGTGTTTTCATTGGTGTTAGTTGGGGGAAGAGGTTAATGGTTACAGAGCCAGGGCCTGGGCCAACGGGGTCAGGCTCTCCCTGCCCTCAGGTGGGCAGCCGGGGCTCCTGCTATGGTCCGAAGCCCCTCCCCCATTGTGTCCTCTCAGGCAGTTAATAGATAGAATAAATTCCATTTAAAATATATGCATTTCTCTCTGCTTAAAAAATAACATTTACAATTGAAAAGTTAGGACTTGTGGGATCTGTTAACCCCACTGCCTCCCACCCCTGCTAGCTCTGCCTCAGTGAGGGAAGGCGGGGGCAGGAGCTGCCTGGGCACCACCGCTGTGTATTTACATGTCCTCTGTACACCTACGGAGAGGGGGCCCGGCCAGACACATGCCTCCTCCAGCCTCTCAGGGCCTGGGCAGGATGGTGGGTGGCAAGAGGCATTCCCTTGGCACAACAACTTGGGACACAGGCTGGGGGGTACAGAGAAAGCACCCCCAGAGCCCCATCCCCGCTTCCTCCCTGAGGAGAGAGCTCTTACCAGGGTCCCTGTCCAGGAGCAGGGCTGTCGGTCAGATCACCCTGGGAGGGGCTTGGCTGAGATGCAGCGGAGGCCCCTCGCTAGTCAGGTTCTGAGAAGCTGGGCTGCCCCACGAGAGCTGCGGTGCCCACAGCCGCTGGCTTGGAGTGGGAAGGGGCCCTGCTAGGAGGGGCGCTTCAGCCTGACCAGCCTTTGGCCCATCCCTAGGGTGGCAGGGGCCTCTTTTGTGCTGGGGCAAAGGCAGTGGACTTCGGCAGGTCACAGTGGGCACTGCTGGAGGGCTCAGTCCAGCATGGCGTCCAGCTGGTCAGCCAGGGCATCGAACATGGTGCTGATGTCATCCAGAATGTGCTTGGTGGAGGCACTGGGGGCGCTGCAGCAAGGGGAAGGATGCGGTCAGATTAGCCACTGGCCTGTACCCCACTGGCCCTGGGGCAGGGAGCTGTCATAGCTCCCAGAGGCTCAGAGAGGCAAGGGACCGGCCAGGCTCATGTGCCTCTTAAATGGCAGCCACCAAGATTCCCTTATCTGGGTGAGTCCAACACCTGGCCTCTTATCCCATTAGTGCCTGCAGTGTCCCCCTCCAACATCCCCATGGTCCCTGGGCAGAGGATGCAGGGAGCGCCGTTTCTCCGCAGCCTTCTCTCCCTCCCCATCCGGCCCCCCTCACCCCTCTTGCTCCTCCGTGCCAATGCTCTTCTCTGCGGCTCTCAGTGCAGCTGCCAGGGACGAGCTGGTCTGCTCTAGTCTCTGCTGGGCCTGGCCTGGGCCCACAGTCCCAGTGCTCTCAGGCCGTGGAGGAGGCACCGGGCGGGGGCCGAGCCGGGACGCTAGCTTAGGGCCAGAAAATGCCAGCTGGGTGCAGGCCACTGACACAGGCTTGGGGGCTGTTCCTGCAGAGACAAAATGGTTGGCCTGGGACTTGGCTGAGCCAGACATAACCCTGCCAGCAGTGCCTCTCCCACAGGCCTCCCCTCTTACCTGCTCCGGGCACCTTGAGGAGGGCAGCAGGGGCGGCCGGGGGTTCTGTCTCCCCATTCCACCGACTAGCAGCTGAGCTTTCCAGACCTGGCCCTGGGCAGGGTGGCACCGGAGGCTGCGTGGCAGGGCTGGGAGCAAGGGGGGTTGGAACTCCTTGGGCTGGAAGGCTGCTGGGCTCGGGCTGGGGAGGGCTAGAAGCTAAAGGAGACTCGCCAGGAGTTGGGGAAGGCAGGGGGGCAGCGGGGTCAGGCGTGGCGCTGGCCACTCCGAAGGCCAGCAGTGCGGTCTGCAGCGGCTCTCTCTCGCGGCACTTGGGCCTCCGCTTAACAGTGTCTGATTCCGTGAGGTTGAAATCAAGGCCAGGGGGCACGGGTGTCTCTCGGGGCGGGGGACCAGCGGGCTTCGGGCGCTGTTTGATGGTCAGGTTCCCTTCCTCTGCAAACGGCAGCCCTTCCCCGGAGCTGCCCCGAGATGGGGGCATCCCCTCGGGGCCTGGCTCCTCCTCCTCTGTGTCTGATGCAGGCCCAGCCGGGGCAGGTGGGCCAGTGGGCTCTGAGGGGCCAGCGGGTTCACTCAGTGTTCGCCTTCGGGGCCCTGTGGCCCCTTCCTTGGGCCCTGGGCTCCCATCTAGTGGAGGTGGCTCCGGGCTGGGGCCAGAGACGGAGCTGAGGCGTTTGGGGGGTGGGGGCGGGGGGCCTTTGCGCCGGGCCCGCAGGGCGAAGGACTGACTGCGAGGAGTCCCCCGAGCTGGAGTTGGGGTCACGCTAGGACTGGTCCGGACAAGGGCGCTGCGTCCTGGCCGCCGGGTAAGGGTAGCATAACTGCCCAGGGTGCTGCCCACTGGCCCTTCGGCCTCCCCTTCAGCATCCCCCTCCGTGGGGCCAGGGCGGCTTAGGCTGTGGGACCGGCGTTTAGGTCGAGGCGGGTCTGGGGGAGTGGCAGGGGGCCCAGCCAAATAGGAGAAGGCCCAGGGTGCGCCAGGAGGTGGCCCAGGGGCCGGGCTGGAGGGTGAGGCCTGGGGGTACATAAAAACATAGGGTGGGGGTCCTTGGCCAGGAAGTGAGGAACAAAGCTTAGGGGGCCGCTCTGTGCCCTCTGGAAGGTTCCTCTCCTGGGGGTTGCTGGGATCTCCACTGCTGGGCTGTGGGGCAGGCGGTTCCTGTGAGTGGCCAGACCCCCGTGAGCGTGCCCCGATGCTCTCCTGGCTGGGAGAGCGGGCAGGTGGAAGGGGGAGTGGTTCAGGGCCACCCCCTGCCATGGCCGCTTGTAGCTCTGGGCTTAGTTCGCTGCCCTGGAAGGTGAGGAGCCGTGGGCCAGTCGTAGCTGGGCCTTCCCCGTTCTCCAGCCCCTCGATGGCCATCAGCTCCGGACCCTTGGCCAGCCGGCGCCCGCCTTCGCTGAGGGCCTCCCCCTGCAGCAGGCCCCGCCGAAGCTCTGCCAGTCGCTTCACCCCCAGCATGAGCTTCTTCTGATGCCCTGACATGGGGGACGGAAGTGGCAAGGTTAGCTGGGGCTGGGGTTGTCCTGGTCACCGCTGGGTCCCATTCTCTCTCCTCTTGGAGATCCCGGAGGCAGGTGGGGGCCCAGCCGGGCCTCAGGGCAGTCCTTACCGAGCTTGTTGACCCCAATCTCCTGCAGCTCCTCCCAGGTGAGGTCGGCCACCAGCCCCATGGAGTCGTAGCCACTGCTCACCAGCTGCTTGTGGTACTGGGGCAGCCCCAGTGCACACAGCCACTCCAGCAGGTCCGTCTGGAAGAACACCGTCCTCAGAACAGCTCCCAGCCAGCCTCTGCCCCCAGCCAGAGGGGAAAAGGCACCGCAAAGCCACAGCTGAGGGTGACAGCACATGCCCCACTCCCCAGTCACCCTTGATGGCTCACTGGGATGTAGCTGGGCAGCCACTCGGCAATGCTGAGCTGAGCGATCTCGGAGGCGATCTTCTTCCTGTGCCCAGGCTTGGTCACCCCGATGGCCGTCAGGTCCTGCCACACACAGTCTGGCCATCAGGCCCCTCCCCTGCCTGCTGGGCCCTCCCCTGCCCACTGGGCACTGCTTCCCAGCTGCAGCACCCACCTCAGGCGTCATGCGGCTGATGGTAGGCACATCATAGCCGGCCTGCAGAAAATGGGCAGTGTAGCCCTCCAGCTGGAACTCGCTTAGCCAGTTATGAATGGCCTGCGCGTCCTGCGGGGTGGGGGAAGGCGGCAGAATTAGCAGAAGCTGGACCAAGGCCCCAGCCCCCACCAGGGGCTCAAGGCCTGCCTGAGTGGGGCTTCAGTCCAGAGGCCCTTGCATCTCCCCTGCCCTACCCACCCCAAGGCCCACAGTGCACCCCAATGGAGGTCACACCTTCCCCTCCAGCAGCTGTTCCGGCCGCACGTCCTGGGTGAAGATCTGCTCCCCAGAGCGGCAGTTGGTCAGAGGGTGGTGGCTCAGGTTGTCTTCAAGGAGGGAGAAAAATGGAATGGAGAGGTGGCAGGAGGAAGGGGTGCCTACCCTCGGCCTCCTTACCTGCACCTCTCCTAGCCAACCCAGGTCCCCTGACCCTTCCTACCTGCCAGGGACGGTGGGTGGAGTCCTGGCAGCACCTGGTCCTCTCCAGCTGAGGGCAGTGGCTGGAGACAGGGCAGGAGCCAACTCAGCATGTGGGGAACTGGCAGTGGGGGGGTGAGCCCTGCCCTGGTCCGTGACCCCACCATCCTACCTGGGCGTTCTCAATCAGGAGGCCAGGGCCATGGCCATTAGTGCCCTCAGAGCTCTGCCCGCTGCCGGCACTGCGGATGCTGCCCACGCTGCCCTCGCTGCCCACGCTATTCCTGTCACCTGCTGTGGGGGGCAGAAGCCAAAGAGTCAGAGCCCCAAGGGATGCTGCTGACAGCTGACTGGCAGCTTGCCCAGGCCACACGCCCACACAGTGCCCAGCACTGCCCCCTGGGAGCAGGTACCTGGGCTGTCTGGGCTGAGGCCCACCCGAGGGAGCTGGCTGTAGGTAAGAGGGTGCGGGGGTTCTTCGGCAGGAGGCTGTGGTGTTCGGGAGAAGCCTGGGCGCAGGGGGGCGGGTGCGGAGGGGAGGCGGGCTGCAGGGATGCCCACCCGCTTGCTGACCACCTCGACAATGCCTGGGGGGAAGTAACCTATGCGGTCTGTGCCCCTCTGGCTCTCGTGGATGTGGCCCTTCCAGCGGCCGTCGGGATGCTGTTCCAGCACCTGTGGCCAGGGGTGGGGAGTGGGGACGGTCACTCCCAGCACCAGGCAAGTGGCAAACAGTTGTCTCTACAGCTGCGGTCCGGCAACCCTGGTCCAGCTCTTCCCCTACCCCTGAGGAGTTGGCCTCTGATGCCCACACTGGCCCAAGTTCCACCCCTGCTGCCAGCAGCCAGCTCAATCTCCCCCGTGCCTCCAGGGCAAGCCCCAGTGGCAGCCTGTGGTCAAATCCCAGCTCCACTACTTGCTAGCTGTGTGACCTTGGGCAAGTCACTTTAATTTCTCTTGATTTTATTTTGTTTAATTCTCAATTTTGTCATCTCTAAAGAAGAAATGCTAATAGCACTGCCTTCCCCGGCTTTGGGAAGAATTAAATGAGAGTACATATAGAGACCTCAGATCAGAACCTGGTAACATAGCAGGTACCCAAATAAGTAACAGCAATCATTTGTATTTGCAATGCCTGCTTGGGGTCCCTCACCGTGATGACATCCCCTGCCCGGACATTGAGAGCAGTGGGATCGTGGAGGTTCCAGAAATCTTTGAGTGCTCGGACCTTCAGGATCCCTGAGGCCTCTAAGAGAATGGGGCGGGGGACAGGTGTCATCTAAGGGTCCTTAGGGCATCTTTCCACCCCTCATCCCCTTGACAACCCTCCCCCAGGGACGTCCACTTCCCCTCCACATCCTGGTACCTACTTGAGCAGCTCCAGGCCCCCCTGGGCAGGGTATCCTCCCCAGCACTCACCCCGCAGTAGCTGCTTGATTTCCCGGCTGGCCTGGGAGGTGGTGAACTGATTGACTATGTCCAGCGCCGTCTGGTTATACGTGTTCCGGATGTTCACGTCCACACCTCCCTGGGTGCACAGCGTCGCATGAGCACACACTGGGCACTTTGACACTCCTCACCCGGTTCTCTCAGCTACCCGGGACACAGGTACTATTATTTTCAGATTTTACAGATGAGGAAATAGAAGCTCAGGGACTCAGTCAAGGACAAGCTCAAGTTCACTCAGCTAGTAAGAGGCACATCTGGGGTGCCAATCAGGTTGGTCTGCCCCCGATCCATCCGCACTGCGTCGGCACCATTCAGAAGGAAATCAGGCCTCTTCCCTGATGCCAATGCAAAAACCATGCTGGAGTCCTCCGTCCCGTACCTCCCCAGCCCAGTTGGGGCACAGAGCAGAGGCTCCACGGACACCTGCGAGGGAGCAGGGGCGCACACCCACCTCCAGGAGCAGCCGCACCACCTCGGTCTTGCCATACAGCGCGGCCTCGTGGAGCGCCGTACCGGTCTTGGTCTGGCGGTTGATCTCGATCCCAGCTCTCAGGAGCTGCCTGCAGTGGACAAGGGGAGTCACAGGGGAGGTGGGGCAGGAGGGGGTGCTGACTGCTGGGGGCCTGGGAGATGGAGAGCCCGGGGGGTGAGGGCAGCAGGGGAGGGCACTGAGGGGCACCAATTGTCCTGCAGGCAGGTGAAGAGGAAGCAGGGGGACCCCAAGAGTACCTGATGACTTCTCTGTGGCCATTCTTGGCAGCCAAGTGCAGGGGCGTGGTATAGTTGGGGTCACAAGGGTCCTTGGCCTCGCCCTCCAGCAGTGCCACACATAAGTGGCTGTTCAGTAGCAGCTGGGCCACCTGCAGCACCCAGCGCCCAGTTAGAGCCTCCTCCTGAGACCCTGTAGACGTCCAGGACCCAGCACCCCAAGGCTGCGGGCCTCACCTTGAGTCGGCCAAATTCACAGGCCAGGTCCAGGGGTGTCTTCTTGGCCTTGTTGACCAAGCATGGGTTGGACTGATGTTGGAGGAGCATTTCTGACTGGGGTGGGGGGAGCCAAGTGAGGGGGCCTGGCCTGTCCGGCACCCCACCCCGCCCCACGCCACGCCACGCCCCTGTGGGCGGCCTCACGTACCACCTCATAGTGTCCATACTGCGCGGCCAGGTGAAGGGGGATCTGTCCGTCCAGCGAGGCGGCATTGACGGCCGCAGAGGCGCGCAGCAGCAGCCTCACAGGCTCCAGCCGGCCCTGCCAGGCTGCGTAGTGCAGCGGGCGCATGCCTGGCAGGAGGAAAGCGATTCTGAGGGAGGTCCTGGGATGGCCTTGAGGGTGGAGAGGAACTGAGCAGAGGATGGAGCAAGCCCAGCTGGGAGGGCAGAGCCCAAGGGGATGCAATGCTGGTTAGGAAGAGGTCCGGCTTGACAGGGCTGAAGCCAGAGTCCTGCTGTGCCCATCACGGATCATGATGACCCCAGGACAGCAGCAAAACCTCGCTGAGCCTCAACCTACTCATCTGAATAATGGGATGTTAGTACCAGTCCCCTGCGCAAGAAGGCTGTGAAGATTAAACAGGGAAAAGCCACTTGCAAGCCCAGAGATGCTGTGCTAACAACTATTAGCATTGCTACATTGTCATGGGAGCAAGTTCTGGTCCCAGGGTCTGGGTAGGGCCCCTACCTGCCTGGAGTGGGAGTCGGGGGCACATGGGGGTCTCACCATTGCTGTCCTTGATGTCGACAGTGGCCTGAGCCTCTAGCAGCAAGGCTATGAGCTCCAGGCTGCCCCCCAAAGCAGCGTGGTGGAGGGCAGAGAATCTGGTGTGGGAGGACACAAAGTTGAGGTGTTGGTGGGCAGCCCCCACCCTCAAATCCTGGTCTTCCATACTCAAACCTATCCTGGGGCTGGCAGGGATGGGTTACTGACACCCCCACAACCCCGCCAGCCCTGCCATGGGAGCGCAGTGGCTGGCTCCCCGATACCCCACCAGCCCTGCCGTGGGAGTGCAGTGGCTGATCCCCTCATACCCCGCCAGCCCTGCCGTGGGAGCGCAGTGGCTGATCCCCCCACACCCCGCCAGCCCTGCCGTGGGAGCGCAGTGGCTGAGCCCCCCACACCCCGCCAGCCCTGCCGTGGGAGCACAGTGGCTGATCCCCCCCACACCCCGCCAGCCCTGCCGTGGGAGCGCAGTGGCTGACCCCCCCACACCCCGCCAGCCCTGCCGTGGGAGCGCAGTGGCTGAGCCCCCCACACCCCGCCAGCCCTGCCGTGGGAGCGCAGTGGCTGATCCCCCCCACACCCCGCCAGCCCTGCCGTGGGAGCGCAGTGGCTGAGCCACAGCATGAAAGAGCTCAGTGTCTGTGCTGAGAGGCCCGTTTGTCTCGCCCCCCCGTCCCAGCTGGCCCAGGGGAGGGAGCCGTGGGAGCAGAAGCCTGAGGGCTCCTACCCTCCAGGGAGAAAAGGGGGCCCCGAAGGAATCTGACCCCAGGAGGCCCCGCAGAGAGGCACCAAGGCCCCTCCCCTCACTCAGCGCTAACTCCACGGGCGGGCGGGTGCCCCCTCCCTCCAGTCTAGGGACAGGACCCACAGCTCGCAGCAAATACACTTCCAGGGCCAAGTTTGAGAGGGAAAGGGGCTCTGGGCCTCAGGGTCTTTCCCTCCAGCCCCGCCCCCGGGGCTCTGCTGGCCCCACCCGGCAGCTCTGCAGAGGGACGGGGCTCCCACTCACCCGTCAGCGTCCTGGTAGTTCACGTTGAGCCTCTTTGTGGAGCCCAGGAGCTCTGGGGGTCAGGGCAGGAGGTGTCAGGGCCATCAGATGACTGCCCTCACCCAGTATCCCTCCCCCCGCCTGTCACAGCCCGGCTGACCTCTTGGCATGCAGGAAAGCACCTGCCCCATGGCCTTTCGCCCGTCCCGTCCCCGTGGCTTCCCACCCTGGCCCACCGGCCCAGCAGCGTGAGGGCAGTGAGGGCAGGCTGCTGCTGCGGCAGTCGGCTGGCTTCCCCTCGCCCCAGCCCCGCTTGTTTATAGAGCCAAAGGAGGCGGGGGGTGGGACTGGCACCATGTGCCCTCAGTGGACAGGCCCACGGTGTGCATGGTTAGCATTCCTGCCTGAATGGGCCAGGCAGCTGGTCACGTTGTCCTACTGGACCAAGGGGCCAGGGGAGAGAAGGAAAGAGGCACTAGGTATTCAAGGGCAGGCCACGATGCCCAGTCCTGGGGCATCCCCGGGGAAGGTGACATTAGAAAGACCTCTACCCAACACTGGCTCTGCCAGGCGCCAGCTGTGTGACTGTGACAAGTCATTTAACCTCCCAGGCTCAGTGTCCTCAACTGTGAAATGAGCTGATCAGAACCTGCTCACGGGGCTGTGACTACAGTGCCTGACCTTGTCATATGCAAAGACAGGAGCTCTCACCATCTAGCCCTCCTGACATGTTGGCCAATACCATCCCGATGTTAGGGTGATGGTCCTCCAACAAGAGGTGGCACAGGGCCCGCACTGTCCCCATTGGGACCCCCATGGGTGCTCAGACTGCCCAGGGAGTCACTGCTACTGCTGACTCCACACCTACAGGGTCTTAGCTGAGGTGTCCATGCCCTGGACAAGGACTCTGCAGGTTGATGGCAAGAGGAGCTGGGGCCACCCCGTCTCGGGGCAGGGTTCAGGCAGGTGTGCTCCCTGTGAGAGCCAGGGAACTGGTGGGAGTGGTTCTTGAAGCGCTGGGGAGGGAAGGAAGGCCTGTCGTCATGGGCGGCCTCTGCCTCCTGCTAGAACCCACCCTGCAGGGAAGGAGTGGGCCTGGCTCGGCCAGGCCGGGCGGAGTGCCAAGCGTGCTGGCCCAGGCCTGCCCCCCAGGCTCCGGTGGGCCCCCGAATACCCCAGTAGCCTGGGCAGGACAGGGCTTCATTCCAACAGGGAGGGGAGGGACCAACCTGGCAGTGGGGAGCATGGCACAGAGGGAGGGGACAGCTACACTGAGGGCCAGGCTGAAGGACACTGTGCCACAAAGGTAAGGACAGAGCCAGGGAGGGACAAAACGCTAAAGTGGCTGTGGCCACTGGGAAGAAACACAGACCTCCATTTTCCTCCAGTCCCCTTGGAAAGTCCTTGTCATACAGAACCATTTGAGGCAGTAGAAAGAAGAGAGGCTCTAGAAGCAGAAGCACTCAGTTCAAATGCTCACTCTGGCTGTGTGACCCTGGCCTGCCACGGTACCTCTCTGAGCCCCAGTGGAGACGATGCGGTCAGCAGGGAAGAGACACAGAGCGCCCTTCAAGCTGCCCACCCTTCCCTTAGCCCTCCTCCTCCAATAGCCTGGACAGTTTGGGATGAGGCAGCTGGGTGGCGGGATGCAGTCCCTCCAGGGAGGGGCAGGACAACGTGACAGGCAGGACAGGAACAGGGCAAGGGCCAGGCTGGGTGGCTCCGTTCTTTACAGAACAATGGCCGGAAAGGCGGTGGGGAAGAGGCTCAGAGTGACCGGGCTGGGGACCCTGGCGGGAGGGCAGAGGGTCTCGGTTCCTGGCAGTGACTCCAGGCACTTCCCCTGCGGTACAACCTTCTTCCCGGGCCTGGTGCTGGGGGTGGAAGGGTGGCTCCTGATTTAGGCTCCCGGGCAGAGGATGTGAGCTCAGCCGGCTGCCCCAGCATACCCCATTTCCTCTGGCCAAAGAAGGAGATTGTTCAGAAAAGGGAGTGGTGCGGCGAGGGGTGGGGAGCAGGGCCAGGGCAACTGTACCCCTCTTCTCTCAGCCACCTGCTCCCTGAAGAGGACCTGGGTGGGGGCAGGGAATTGCCCTGATATCAAATGCAGGAGGCTGAGGGAGCACCTCCCGCCTCCCTGTTCTCTCTCTGGATAGCTATAAAGCTCTAGCTAACCCCCAGAAGGAAAAAGGGGAGCCCTGACAACTCCCTTTTAGCAGTTTCCTTTGCCTTCTTGTGATACGGAGCAACAGTCCTCAGCCTCACTTCTGACAACTGCATCAGAATCACTGGGAGAACCTTCTGATTCACAGAGTCCCAGGCCCTCTGTGATGAGTCCGATTTTGAGGAGAGTTCAAAGTCTACGCTTTTATTTTTATTTATGTATTACTTTCTGAGATAGGGTCTTGCTCTGTTGCCCAGGTTGGAGTGTAGTGGCATGATCTTGGCTCACTGCAGCCTTGACCTCCCCGACTCAAGCGATCCTCCCACCTCAGCCTCCTGAATAGGCAGGACTACAGGTGTGTGCCACCATGCCCAGATCATTTCTTAATTTTTTTGTAGAGATGGCATCGTACTATGTTGCCCAGGCCAGTCTCAAACTCCTAGGCTAACTAGGAGTCCTAGGGGATTCCTTCCTGTGCACAGGGCCAACAGGCCTATAGGTGTGTGCCATCATGGCTGGCCCAGTCTGCACTTTTGAAACCATCCCTAGGCCAGCATGGTGGCACTGCCTGTAGTACTAGCCACTGAGGAGGCTGAGGTGGGAGGATGAGGCAGGAGGATCACTAGAGCCCAGGAGTTCAAGGCTGGGCAACATAGTGAGACGCCATCTCTTTCCCTATCTTTTTTTTTTTTTTGAGACAGACTCTTGCTCTGTTGCCCAGGCTGGAGTACAGTGGTGCAATCTCAGCTCACTGCAACCTCTGCCTCCCAGGTTAAAGCGATCCTCTTGCTTCATCCTCCAGAGTAGCTGGGACTACAGGCATTCGCCACCACACTGAGCTAATTTTTGTATTTTTAGTAGAGACGGGGCTTCACCATGTTGCCCAGGCTGGTCTCGAACTGCTGACGTCAAGTGATCTGCCCACCTCAGCCTCCCAAAGTGAGACCCCATCTCTTTAAAAAGAAAAGAACAGAACAATCCCTAGGTAATTCTGATGGGCAGCTGAGTGTGGAGCACAGGGGACAGGGTGCAGCTTTGCCTCTGCTCTGCCATGCTATGGCTGTGTGACTTTAGGCAAGTCACTAACCCTTTCTGAGTATCACTTTCCTTATCTACAGAACGGATATTGAAATACCTATCTCACAGGCAAGTGAGGAAATTATAATATTTCATAGACTATAAGGTTTGCAAATGTCACCTTGTGATCTCACTTTTGTCACCAGCCTCTCCAGCTTCTTAGAGGACTGGGAGGGGAGGCACAGTGTCAGGGCCTCACAAGGAATCCCAGGCCCCAGTCACGCTGTGCCTGCGCCTACAGCCTGTGCAGGGTGAATTCTCCCCTTTGGGACTGAGGGAAGGGACCTCGTTCCCTACAGACGTTTCCCACTGGGTACAAGGGACCTTCTCAGAGCCTGAGTCTGGCTCTGCAGTTCCCGCCACCAGCCTTCAAACCCCTCCCTCCTGCCCTCCCTAGGGCCTCACTTTGAGGCCCCAGAGCTGTGAGGCCAGCAGCAGCTTGACCAAGGCCCCACTGGGCAGGTTGCCAAAAACAACACAGAGGTGAGAGAGGAGACAGAGGAGGGGAGTGGCTGCACTGCTGGACCTTAGGGCCCTCCCCCGGGACCTCCTTAGCACCTTCCCAGTGGCACCCACCCTGTGTCCGCTTCCCTAGGCACAAAGACCATCCCATGGCTCCACCTCTCCAGGCCCTGCGTCTCCTGCCCCGGTGTGCCAGTGGACGCATGAGGTTAAGGCCCTTCCTCTGGCACCCATACCCCAGGGGTTCAGGTAGCCTGGGGTACTCCTTCCTGTGCACAGGGCCAAGGTGTACCTTGGGGCTAGAGCCCCTGAACTCCAGAGGAGACCCTCCCATCCAGGGAACTCCTCCTGCCTCAGTCTGGTGGCAGGAACCACCTCCTGCTCATGCTGATCTGGAATCTCAAGGTGACAAGTCCAGTGGCCTCTTGGGACAGCCCAGAGAGCTCTCCCTGAAGCCCAGATGTCTGTTCTCCCTGTGGGGGGGTCACACCACAGAGGGACCCAAGACAAGGGGCTCAGGTGTGGCCACTTGTGCATGGAGCCCCCACAGCCCAGTCAGGTCCCAAGGCTAGGTGAAAACTTCCAGTAAATGAGCTCTGGCCACACCCCACCCCAGGGCAAACATGTCAGGGGAAGAGAAACTTTAGCAAGTTGTTAGAGAGTGTTGAACTTTCTTTAAGCAGTACAACTCCCTTTTTAAAAGCTATCTTGTGGCCTGGTGCGGTGGTTCACGCCTGTAATCCTAGCACTTTGGGAGGCTGAAGCGGGTGGATCACCTGAGGTCAGGAGTTCGAGACCAGCCTGACGAAGATAGTGAAACCCTGTCTCTAGTAAAAATACAAAAATTAGCCAGGTGTGGTGTCAGGCGCCTGTAATCCCAGTTACTCAGGAGGCTAAGGCAGAGGAATCGCTTGAACCTGGGAGGCAGAGGCTGCAGTGTGCTGAGATCATGTCACTGCACTCCAGCCTGGGTGAGAAAGCAAGACTCTGTCTCAAAAAAAACAAAACAAAACAAAAAAGAGCTATCTTATAGATATCCTCTTAAGACACAAACACAGAGATGCTCCGGTTGGAATGTATGCATTTGAGGTTGGGGGGAGGGATGAAGTTCTATCTCTTCAGTCTTCTCTAACCCATCGTCAGAAACCTCATGTCTCCAAAGAACACATCAGAACGACCACCTGCTAGAAGGCAACTCCACCAAGACAGGAATTTAGGTCTGTTTTGTTCACTACTATGGTCAGTGCTCAGAACAGAGCCTGAGCCAGCCATGGTGACTCATGCCTGTAATCCTAGCACTTTGGGAGGCCTAGGTGGGTGGATCACTTGAGGTCTGGAGTTCGAGACCAATCTGGTCCACATAGTGAAACACCATCTCTACCAAAAATATTTTTAAAAATTAGCTGGGTGTGGTTGCACACACCTGTAATCCCAGCTACTGGGGAGGCCGAGGCAGGAGAATGGCTTGAACCCAGAAGGTGGAGGTTCCAGTGAGTCGAGATCCTGCCACTGTACTCCAGCCTGGGTGACAAGCAATAGGCACTCGATAACAATGTGAATGAATGTACTTCAACCCTCTCATTTTGTAGACAAGGAAACTGCAGCCCAGAGAGGTTAAGTGACTTGCCTAAGGACACACAGCAAGGGGGACCCAACTTTCTCTCTGGCTCTCTCATACAGAGGCACTTCTTATTGAGAACAAGACAGTCCACCCTCCTCAAATATGCAGATCACAGTGACCCACCCCCATCCCCCCACCCCCCCCAGCCTCTGTGAACTGAGCACTCAGAGGGCCTCAGCGGGATGCTCGTCCCACCCAGTACTCACTTGTCTTTGTGGCCTTGACCTTTGCCACCAGTTTCTGCACACCGGTCACATCTCCATTCTTGACAGCAAGGATCAGGTCCTGTTCACGACCCATCCTGGCTCCTGGGCTGAGCTCTGCACTCAGGAGTCCAGGGCAAAGGCAGGCAACGGGTCCAAGATGGGGCGTCAGGACGCCATGCCGCAGCCCCTCAGAAGGCTCCTGGTTCCAGGGGAGCAAGTCTGGTATCCCAGGCAGCAGTTCCTCGTCAGGTGCTGAGGGATATTCCCAAAGATGCTCCGTGAACTGCCACCACACGAAGGAAAGCCAGTCTCTGAGGGGTGGAGGCTCTGGAAATCTGGATGGATATCAGCTTGTGGCTTCTGACAGCTCCGGGATGGGCAGGGACCGGGCACACCAATCTTCCAGGCTTGGCTGGGGAACACTAGTGCCCACCCAGAGAGCAGCCAGCATTCCCTTGGGCCTCAGGCAGCAGCGGTGCACTGGTCTCAGGGGTCAGGAAAAGGCACAGGGCCTCTGTCCAATGCTGGGCCACAGCCTGCAAGGGTCCCAGAAGTGGAGTGCAGAGCATGAGCAGAACAAGACCTTCAGGGAGCCCCCAAGCCACCCCGGCTCCCCTCGGAGTCGATGGTGATGCTGAGCCACTTGAAGTGCGGAGGAAGCTGCTGTGCATGAGAGGAGTATTGGTGGCGGGGAGGTGGCATTCTGGGAGGGGGAGGCTGAGTCACTGGGGCCCCAGGGCACCTGGCAGTACCTCAACCTTGGGCAGGAGGGGCCCTGGCAGCATGACATACTAGGGCAGGCCGGGCCAGCAGCCTGTTCTCCACAGCCCGAGGCTCCGACACCCACAGACAACTGGCGGGCCAGGAGGTGGGGCCGGGAGGGTCAGGCACAGGCAGGCGGGCAAGGGTCACTCCCTGTCAAAGGCACCAGCCCCCAGATTCCTCCCTACGGAGGCTTCAAGGCTTCACTTTAATGGCTGGATGCCCTAGCCCTAGGGCTCTTTGTGAATGGAGGGCATGAAGTGCTTCTGGCCCCCCATTTCTGGGGGCTCTGCCTGCCAGAGAGGGAAGCTGCACAGCACCTGTTGCTGACCCGTCCTCGCCCCTTGTGTCGGGTGGAGGAGCAGCTGGGCAGAGAACAGACACAGACACTGCTGACAAACGGGGCTCCCAAGCCCCCCAAGCCTGAACCTGAAGCCCAGACCCTGGACTCCACTGCAGAGAGGCTTACGTCAGTTTCTCGGTGGCCGCGAATTTACTGCCAGAGTCTTGTGGCATGAGATCCGCGCAGGCCTGGGGCCCTGGCCGGGAACCCCTCACTCCCCAAACGTCCCAAGCCCAACCCAGGGGCACTCCCACGCGGAGCCCGCGGCCGACACGGGCGGAGGACGCCCTTGGCAGTGCCTGGGGTCGGGCTGGCTCCCCCGCCCCCCGGAATGTCCCTCCAGCGCCGCGCAACCCCCCAGTCCAGCCCAGCCCAGGCCCACCGGGAAACAAAGCGGCAGGAGAAGCCGGGCGGGCCAAGTGCCCGAGGTATAAACGCGGAGGATGGAAAAAGGGGCGCGAGGACGACGGAAGGAGCGAGGAGATGGAGGCGCCCGCCGATCCCGCAAGAAAAGTTAGTTTGCGCCCGCCCCCATGGGCGCTGACCTCCAACGCGGGCCCCGCAGCCTCACCTCTCCCGGCCGCCCGCCGGGGTCCGGCTGGCCCTGCTCGGTCCCTGGCACTCTGGACGGTGGCTCCCACTCCCCCCCTGCCCCCCTTTCTCCTT
>NW_012098097.1:8616382-8625115 GCF_000951045.1 Mandrillus leucophaeus
GGGGTGAGGGAACCGGGGGCAAGGCGGGCCGCGGGGCCTCGCGAGTGGACTGACGCAGATCCCTTCCCACTCCTCGCCAGGGGCAGCTTGGTGGCTGCCGAGTGGAGGCCGGAAGAGGGCTTCGTGGAGCTGAAGTCTCCTGCGGTGAGCGGCGGGCTCGGGGACAGGGGACCGCCCTCCCTGCCCTCCTCCCTCCCTTGTGACGCTTGCTCTGGGCCCCACACAGGGCAAGTTCTGGCAGACCATGGGCTTTTCAGAGCAGGGTCGGCAGCGGCTTCACCCGGAAGAGGCCTTGTATCTGCTGGAGTGTGTGAGTGGGACCCGGGAGGTGGGGAAGGAGTTGGGACCAAAGAACGGGGAGGACACGTTTTATCGGAGAAAAAGCACACACAACCCGGTCTTTCGAGAACTGATAACCGAACTTCTAGAGCAGGAGGTAGTACGTTACAGGGAGCAGGGATTCCAGTCCAAATTAGTGATGCTGCCCCACTTTCCTGGTTGGTCACATTCTTGAGGCGCTGCTGAGAGGGGGACGGGGAGGTATCAGAGCTGGGAAGTTGCCCCATCTCTCTGAGGCACTGCAGTGAGGGCTCATAAGCTGAGCTGTTGGCCCCACTTCCAGGGCTCCATCCACCTCTTCCACCAAGACCTGCCACTGTCTATCCAGGAAGCTTACCAGCTGCTGCTGACGGACGACACTGTGACCTTCCTGCAGTACCAGGTATCTGCCACCACCCTGCCCCCGGGAGCCACCCATCCACTGAATCAATGAGTATTGACAAGCACCCATAAGATGCCAGGCACAGTGTCACATGCTGGGGCTGCAGGGCAGACGAGGGCTGTGCTGTCACGAGGCTTACATTGTGGTGGAGGCCTCTTGGCTTCGCATAGAACCCAGGGCTGGAGAAGATAAGGTGGGGGAGGAGAATTCAAAGAGACTGGGCTGTTCATTCAGGTGAGAGAAGCTAGGGGCATGTCCCAGGTTGGGGGTGGGTAGGGTTGCAGTGAGTGAAAAATAGATGAATCTCAGAAATATTTTGAAGAAAGAATGGATAGGACTTTGCCAATGGATTGGATGTCAGGATTAAGGAGAAAGAAGAACCCAGGATTACCGCCCATGATTTGGGTATGCGCCAGTGGATGAAGGGTGGGAAGAATGAAGAGGAGCAGATTTGGGAGGAAGAAACCAGTCAAAAGAACTCTGTTTCCGATAAGTTAATTTTGAGGAGCTTCTTGGACATGCAAGTGAGTGTCAAGCAGACAGACAATTGGACTCCCAAGTTTGGAGTGTGGGGAGAGGTCAAGACTAGATGTAAATATGGGTACCATGAGCACATGGATGGTATTTAAACTGCTGGGCTCTGTGGGAGTGTCATCAGAGTAGAGGGCTGGGTCTGAGCCCTGGGGCTCTCTGAGTAGGTTAGGGGGCAGATAAGAAGCAGAAACAGACTGAGGAGTGTGGGGTGATGTAGGAGAAAAACCAAAGTCGCATCACAGAAGCCAAAAGAAGGTCTTTCAAGGAGGAAGTGGTTAGCTGTGCTGAAGCCTGCTGAGAGAAGCAGGATGGGGGACTTCTTGTCTATGTCCCTCTGATATGAACGCAGGGACACAAGGTTGAACATGTGGCTCCTTACCGGAAACTTCCCACCTGCATCGGTGGAGGTATGGGGCTGGAGAGATGCCCACCACCTTCTGCCATTGTTTTATTCACATGGTGGTCGGCAGCTTCACTCTCGTGAGCTTTGTGTCAAAATACTCAAGTATTTCAGGGCATGGTGGTTTTCTGGTTTCATGGCTGTTAGTTTTTTGGGATTTGGCTAAATGTCATTTGTGCTGAGTAAGGTAAGCGGAAGGACAGGAATTCAGAGGCTGAGATCTTTGGGGATGGTGTTCATAATGGAGCATGGTCCAACCTTAGTCACAGGGTTTAGAATCTGGGGGTGTACAGGAGGGGCAGAGAGGGCTGTGGCGATGGCCTATGTCTGGAGAAACCATTTGGTGTTTTCAAGAGTGGCCATCTGAGCTTTCCTTTTTTTTTTCTTTTGAGGTCTTCAGCCACCTGAAGAGGTTGGGTTATGTGGTTCGACGATTCCAACCAAGGTAAATCCCCTTGCTGTTTCCTTTCCACATATTCTAGTCCTGGGACCTGGCTGACTAGTCCTGGGTAGAAAATGGCTTCTCCTTACCTGGAACCCTTGGCTGGAGTGCAGCTCCTGGGACACAGACTGGGGGCCTCTGCTGGAAGTGTTCTGAGAGAGGCAGGTTGGGAGGAATCCAGGTCATTTCGTTTTATTCTGGGTTATGAAATCGAGCCCCGTCTTCAGATGACTTGCGCCTGCCGCTGAGTGTGTGTGAGTACTGAGAGGCAGGATTGGAACAGTGCCTGGCACTTAGTAGGTGCGCAGGCAGATATGTAGAGTGTATGCTTAAATGAAGGACTGGGTGAGGAATTCACCATTAGCAGGGTTTCACATTTTTTATGCCAGGTTAAATGTTTTTTCCTTCAACACCTTAGTAATCCAGCATTGGTAAGAGGCAGAGATCTTCAGACTTGGAATGGAAACAGGTATAGCTTTTGCAGTTACAGTATGTCATAAAAGCTCTAAAGCAGGCACATCTTTTCTTTTTTTTTTTTTTTTTTGAGAGAGTCTCACTCTGTCACCCAGGCTGTAGTGCAGTGGCGTGATCTCGGCTCACTGCAGCCTCTGCCTCCTGGGTTCAAGCAATTTTCCTGCCGAGTAGCTGGGATTACAGGCGTGCGCCACCATGCCTGGCTAAATTTTTTTTTAAATTTTTAGTTCAGATGGGGTTTCACCGTGTTGCCCAGGCTGGTCTCAAACTCCTTACCTCAAGTGATCCTCCTGCCTCAGCCTCCCAAAGTGCTGGGATTACAGGCATGAGCCACCATGCCCAGCTCTACATCTTCTCTTTTCTGAAAGGGGAACCTATCCTAAGGAAAGAATCGTGGATGTGTGTAGTGGTTCACCTGTGAGAATGATCAACAATACTTATTATTTGCTGGGGGCCAGGCTCTGTAAACATCGCTGAGAACAGAAGAGCAAAATCACTGCCCTCACAGAGCTTGGATTTAGTGAGGAGTCACACAGAACACCCTCACTGTGCAAAATCAGTGTACTTGCAAAGAAAAGTTGAACAGGAGACAGGCTCACACAAATGACAGGTTATCCCTTAGAACAGCTCTGTCCAATAGAACTTTCTGTAATGATGGAAATGTTCTGTGTTGGCTGGGCACAGTGGCCCACGCCTGTAATCCCAGCACTTTGGGAGGCCGAGGCGGGTGGATCACGAGGTCAGGAGTTCAAGACTCGCCTGGCCAAGATAGTGAAAACCCATCTCGACTAAAAAAACAAAAATTACCTGAGCGTGGTGGCAGGTACCTGTAATCCCAGCTACTCCGGAGGCAGAGAACTGCTTGAACCCAGAAGGCGGAGGTTGCAGTGAGCCGAGATTGCGCCACTGCACTCCAGCCTGGGTGACAGAGTGAGACTGTCTCAAAAAAAAAACAAAATGTTCTGTGTCTGTGATGTCTAATATATGGGGCTAGACCAACTGTGGGACTGAATGTTTAATTTCATTTAATTTAAATGTATTTAAATCTAACTTAAATAGGCTGGGTGTGGTGGCTCACACCTGTAATCCCAGCATTTTGGGAGGCTGAAGTGGGCAGATCACCTGAGCTCAGGAGTTCGACACCAGCCTGGACAGCATGTTGAAACCCTGTCTCTACTAACATACAAAAAAAAAAGAAAAAAGAAAAAAATCAGCCGGGTGTGGTGGCAGGCGCTTATAGTCCCAGCTATTCAGGAGGCCAAGACACAATAATTGCTTGAACCCTGGCAGCAGAGGTTGCAGTGAGCTCAGATCTTGACAGTGCACTCCAGCCTGGGCGCAAAAGCAAAATTCTATCTCAAAAAAAAAAAAAAACTTAAAAACAAACTTAAATAGCCACCTATCGCTAGTGGCTCCTGTACTGAACAGCATAGCCTTAGAGCCTTACTTAATTCACAGCAGGGAGGCCAGGTGCAGTGGCTCACACCTGTAATCCCAGCACTTTAGGAGGCCCAGGTGGGCAGATCACGAGGTCAAGAGATCAAGACCATCCTGGCCAACATGGTGAAACCTCGTCTCTACTAAAAATACAAAAATTAGCTGGGCATGGTGGCACGCACCTGTAGTCCCAGCTACTTGGGAGGCTGAGGCAGAAGAATCGCTTGAACCCGGGAGGCGGAGGTTGCAGTGAGCCAAGATCCCGCTGCTGCACTCCAGCCTAGCGACGAAATGAGACTCTGTCTCAAAGAAAAAAATTCACAGCAGGGAAGAATGCTGCAGTGTCAGGGGGCTGTGTCAACAATATATTATTGAGTGAAAAAAATTACAAAGCAGTATGCTAGTATAATGCCATTTTGGTTAGGAAAAAATATACAGAGAGAGATTATTCAGTGTGTACATAAAAGAAAGAAAAATGTTAACAACAGTTATCCAAAGTTTTTATTTTTCTATATTTTCCAAGTTTGCTAGCTCCTCTGGGCCATTGCCTAGGCAGAGGCACATGGCTGGGCCTGTACTCCTCATGCAGGTCTGCTTAGGGCCTTAGCCCTTGAGTGTGGCTCCGATCCTGGCCCACTGACTGTCCCCTTGGCCCATTTCCTTACACATCCCACCAGATCCCCAGGCTGAGGAGGTGGGTCAGTGGCCCACCCACTGTTCTCACCCTGCAGCTCTGTCCTGTCCCCGTATGAGAGGCAGCTTAACCTGGATGCCAGCGTGCAGCACTTGGAGGATGGAGATGGCAAGAGAAAGAGGAGCAGCTCCAGCCCTCGGTAACGCCCACATCAGGGTTGCCCCCCTGGGAGTGCTAATGTCTGGGACCTTGGAAAATGCACAGGCTTTCTAAGAACTAGGCTTGGGCAGCTCCCACGCAGGCTCAGGGAGACACGAGGGGACCTGCTTTCAGCTCCCATGGGACGTGTGCACCTTAGCAACCAGGGGCAGATGTGCTGCTTTTCCCCCACGTCCCCCAGGTCCATTAATAAGAAGGCCAAGGCCCTGGACAACTCCCTGCAACCCAAGAGTCTGGCAGCCTCCAGCCCACCTCCCTGCAGCCAGCCCAGCCAATGCCCAGAGGAGAAACCCCAGGAGTCAAGCCCCATAAAGGGCCCAGGGGGCCCCTTTAAGCTTCTGGGGTCCCTGGGGCCCAGCCCTGGCCCGGCCAGGGAGGGGGTGGGGTGCAGCTGGGAGAGTGGCAGAGCCGAGAACGGAGTCACGGGGGCCGGTAAGCGGCGCTGGAACTTCGAGCAGATCTCATTCCCCAACATGGCTTCAGACAGCCGCCACACCCTCCTGCGCGCCCCAGCCCCAGAACTGCTCCCGGCCAACATGGCTGGGCGGGAGACAGATGCTGAGTCCTGGTGCCAGAAGTTGAACCAGCGCAAGGAGAAGCTCTCGAGGCGGGAACGGGAGCACCACGTGGAGGCCGCGCGGTTCCGGGAAGATGTCAACGCTGATCCCGAGGTGCAGAGCTGTTCCAGCTGGCGGGAGTACAAGGAGCTGCTGCAGCGGCGGCACCTGCAGAGGAGCCAGAGCCGGGCCCCTCACCTGTGGGGCCAGTCCGTCACCCCCCTGCTGAGTCCCGGCCAGGCCAGCTCCCCAGGTACCCCCTCAGCCTGCCACATCCTCGAGGGCCACTGGCAGCTGAGGAATCACAGGACTTTGGAAAGGGCATGGATGAACCGGGATGGATTGAGGCTTAAGAAAGATATGGGAGGAGGGAGCGGACCCCCAAGGACGGTCAGTTCTCCCGCGGCTGCAGCAGGGCCTGTGTGGGAATGCTTAGAGATGGTGAGTCAGGAGAGGTAAGGAGAGGTGAAAACTATAGCCATATCCTTAAAATCATAAACAACATGCATGTGGATGGCTTTGCCACCAACTAGCTGTGATCGCAACCTGTTAGATGGAAAAAGGAGGTGCCTTCTTGGCCAAGTGAAAGAAAGGCTTGCTGTCTGCTGTAAGCACAGGGAACCAATGGGGAAAGAATAAGCTCAGTGTGTTACCAGATCCCAAATTACTTAAAGCCTTCCTGGGAATGCGGTAGATTGTAGGTAACTAGATAGGGTTGCCAGATCAGTTCAATTTGACTTTCAGTATAAATCTAATTTTTCAGTATCAGTATGTTCCAAAAATTGCATGGGATATGCTTATACTAAAAAAAAAAAAAACACAAAAAAATGTTGCTAGGCTGGACACGGCTCATGCCTGTAATCCCAGCACTTTGGGAAGCCAAGGTGGGCAGATCACCTGAGGTCAGGAGTTCGAAACCAACCTGGCCAACATGGTGAAACCCTGTCTCTACTAAAAATACAAAAATTAGCCAGGTGTGGTGGTGCAAACGTGTAATCCCAGCTACTCAGGAGGCTGAGGCAGGAGAACTTGCTTGAACCTGGGAGGCGGAGGTCGCAGTGAGCCAAGATCATGCCACTATACTCCAGCCTGGGTGACAGAGTGAGACTCTTGTTTTAAAAAAAAAGGAAAAAAAAAAGTTGCTAAATCTGGCCATCCTAGATGGCAGACTGAGAAATGTGACTCCCCTCCCAGTACCTTGTTTTCTCTGTCCTTGTAGCTGTGGTCCTTCAGCATATTTCTGTGCTGCAGACAACACACCTTGCTGATGGAGGTGCCCAGTAAGTTTCCAAGCAGTGCCATCTCTGCAGGACCTTGGCCGCCAGGAGTTGGTGGTTAGGATTTGGCTCCTGAAAACTGTTCCAGGGATCCCTACCCCTACACCTAGCTCTGAGCAATACCTACTGTTCATGTGGGTCTGGGGAAGAGGGAGAACAACCAGTGGGTTAGCCCAAGGGTTCAGAGTCCCCAACCCTCAAGTGGCACCTCTGTGAGGCTGCTTCCTGGCACTAATGGAGGGAAAGGGTGGGATGGAAAAGAAAGGTTGGGGAGAAAAGTTCATGTCATAACGCTTCTCATTGTATTGTCAGGCTGCTGGAGAAGTCTGGGGGCTTGGAAATCAGCTTTGATGTTTACCAGGCTGACGCTGTGGCCACATTCCGAAAGAATAACCCTGGCAAACCCTATGCCCGGATGTGTATTAGTGGGTACGCAGTGAGCCAGCATTGCCCCCCCCCCCCGCCAGCTGCTGCCAGTTCTCCTGTGAACCAAGTGGGACTCCTGTACTCCCCTGGCCAGTGTGCCAATCTCTGAGAGGAACCTGAGGTCCAGAGAGGCTAAGTGACCTACACAAGGCCACACAGCCAGTTTGTGCTGCCCGACTCTGAGCTCCTTGTTGCTAGCATTTTAGGGTAGTCTCTCTCCAATGCCATTTTAGTCTAAGACTCACCCAGCAGCAGGGATGTAGATTGTGGGAATTTACAGGCTAAAAGTGGTGAGCACCTTGCTCTTCTTAGCACCTCCCCAACCAGGGCTCTGGGGCCCTCTTCATTAGAGCCCTGTGTTTTGCAGACAGATGAGCTCGTGGGCCAGAATTCTTGCACCCCAACTCCTTCCGTAGACTCTCTATCTGGGAGCCATAGAGCTTAGGAGTGGGCTATGGCCGGGTCTCACCCTAACCTTTTGTCCCTGCAGATTTGATGAGCCTGTCCCAGACCTCTGCAGCCTCAAGCGGTTGTCTTACCAGAGTGGGGATGTCCCTCTGATCTTTGCTCTGGTGGATCATGGTGACATCTCCTTCTACAGCTTCAGGGACTTCACGTTGCCCCAGGATGTAGAGCACTGACCTCACAGCTCTGCAGGGGATAGAGCTCGCTCCAGGGGACCGGGACTGTCTGTTCTCAGGGACCATCTCGGCTGCCTCCTGTACCGACTCTAACCTGTAGCTTCAGGGGCCAGTATGGGCCTTGGCCCTGAGTGTCTGATACTCACAGAGTAAAACTGTGACCCTCTCCCCTTCCCTGCTGCCTTGCAGTGACCCCTCTGGAACTCAGGACTCGATTTTAAGGACCCAGGAGGTGGGGCAGAAGAGAGGACTCTGTGCCTTTAACGAGAGGGTGCCTGCTTCGTGCCATAAAGCCAAAGCCATTAAAAATAGATTTCTTTTCTGCTGTTTCTGTATGTACTGGGTAAACCCCTCTCGCCCCCGTCCCGTTGTCAGTGGAACTGCCCCCAGCCCCTCACCCGTGCTTTGCCCACTCAAGGACATCCGCTTCTTCTGGTGCGGGATCTAAGAGTGAGAGAAGCCCGCGGGAGGGCAGGAACGCGACCTCGAACCTTTTGAGCCTTTCCCGGGCCTGGATGGGGCGTTGCAGGGTTTCCTGAAGGGAGGAGGGAGGATGGCGCGCCATCGGCCCTCCCTGGGCGCAGCGGGGTGCGGGTGGCGAGAGGCGCCACCTGCAGTTGGGCGGTGGAGCGCGCTGCAGCCCCGGCCTCCGCGCCCTTTCCGCTCCCGCTTCTCGTCGCTCCAACCTCCTCCCTCGCTTTTGCTAAAAATTCCACCCGTTGTTGCAGACCCCTCCGGCCGACACAGAGGAGGTGGGCTTCCCCTCCGCCCCGCCCGGAGGAAAGGCGTCTAGCTGCGACGCCCCGGTCCCCACACCACCCCTCTTGTGGGGCTAGAAACCCGGCCCTGCGTCCCCCGGTCACCCTGTCTGGGCTGGGCTCTGGCAGAGGAGCTGGCCCGGATCCGCCCCTCCCTCGGCAGCTCCGGGGAGTTGGAGGGACGACTCCCCTGGAGTCTGGGAGGTGGCCCGG
>NW_012098097.1:8625740-8627906 GCF_000951045.1 Mandrillus leucophaeus
GCGGGAGGGCTGCGCCCAGGTCCGAGCGCCTCGCCCCTGTCCGCGTCGCTGTCGTGGCCTGGGAGAGAGACACCTGTAGAAAGTTCCGCGGGGAACTTCTCTGCCTAATCCGCGCGATGACTGAAACTTGGGCTTGGGTTTGCACAATAATGTTGGCTTAGCAGGAGAACAGGTGCCCGGGCCGGCTGGGTGCGGGGGGCACCGCGGGCAGAGACGGAGTCCCCGGACCCACGTGTAGGTGCCAGGCCAGCGGGGTCGGCGACGCGCGTTTGCGGTGACCCCCTCCCCACGGGCGGCGGCCGGAGCGCGGTGCCCCGGCGGCTTAGCCCCTGCCCCTGCCATCTGGGCTGTGTCCCTGCCGGCCCTTTGTGCCTCCTAATCCCCGGACGCAGGAAGCCCGCGGGAGGGACTTCGGTCTCCGGCCTTTCTCCAGCCGGGGCGGCTTTGGACACCTTCACATGACGGTGCGGAGACCCAGTCTGCCTTCCATGCTGACGGGTGGGGTTCGCGCTGTGGGATTTGGCGAGAAGTGGAAAATTCTATCTTGCCAAAGAAAGTGTGCCTGAGTTTGCTCCAGCTGGACGATTGGTGGACACACTGGGCCTTGGCTTGGGGAGAACTGACCGTAACCAGGGGAGCTGTAAAGTGACGCTTTGAGGCTCTCTCACCTGTACAGGTGAGCTTTGAGTGAGTAGGGCGCCCCTTCCCCTGGGTATCCGTATGCGACTGCAGACTGCCGGCAGCCCTAACCTGGGCTCCGGGGACCCCCTGCAGGAGTTTGTAGTTCAAGAGAACCTTGAGTTCTCTTGAAGGGGCTACAGAGAGGATTCTGAGCAGGGAGCGGGCAGGGAGGGAATGGGTGTGTCAAGGTGACAAGGAAACCCTGGTAGGAAGAGCAGAGCTGCCACAGAAGAGCTGTGGCCCAGCCCGGGGGAAGCTAAGGTCAGAAGTGGCATTTGAGGCTGGGTGCATTGGCTCACCGCTGTAATCCCAGCACTTTGGGAAGCCAAGGCGGGAGGATCGCCTGAGCCCAAGAGTTTGAGACCAGCGTGGGCAGCATAGTGAGACCTCGTCTCTACAAATAATAACAAAAATTAGCCAGGCATGGTGGCGTGCACCTGTGGTCCCAGCTACTCAGGAGCCTGAGGTGGGAGGATTGCGTGAGCCTAGGAGGTAGAGGTTGCAGTGAGTCATTATAGCGCCACCACACCCCAGCCTAGGGACAGAGTGAGACCCTGTCTCAAAAAAATAAATAAATAAATAAAGTGGCATTTGAGGAAAACTGTCTAGGTCTGTGTGAGCAGAGGCACGAGGAGAATTGTGGGAGAGATGGCTCAACTTTATTTTATGAACTGGGATTTGGGGTTTAGTTTTCTTAGGCGATCTTCCCACAGTGCTAGCTGTGGCAGACAGAACTCAAACTCAGCTCTTGGGCTTCTAATCAGAGTTCACTCCTTTCCTCTGAAGTTAGACTGGGCCCATCTTTGTGGGGACCCCTGGACAGGGTTTCCGGGGTCCAGGGTCATTTGGCATCCCCATTCTTCCTTGAGGCAATGGAGTTTCCCCTTTGGTGTCAGATTAATATGCTTTTAATTACATTAAAATGACACTACATTCGTAAAAATAAAAGAGAAAAAAAGTAACTTTTTTTCTCTTTTTTTTTTTCTTTTTTTAAAACTAAGTTGACCAAATTCTTTTTTTCTTTAATAATGTATTTTTTAATTTGTAGAGATGGGATCTCACCATATGTTACCCAGGCTGGTCTCAAACTCCTGGACTCAAGTGACCCTCCCACCAAAGCGTTGGGATTACAGCTGAGCCACTGTGCCCAGCTGTTAGTAACTTTTTTTTTCTTTTTTTGAGATGGGGTCTTGCTCTGTCACCCAAGCTAGAGTGCAGTGGTGCAATCACTGGGAGATGGAGGCTCACTGCAGCCTCGACCTCCCAGGCTCAAGTGATTCTCCCACCTCAGCCTTCTGAGTAGCTGGGACTACAAGCGTACAGCACCATGCGCAACTAATTTTGTATTTTTTTTAGAAAGGGGGTTTTGCCGTGTTGCCCAGGTTGGTCTCAAACCCCTGGGCTCAAGTGATCCTCCTGCCTCCCAAAGTGTTGGGATTACAGGTGTGAACTGCCACGCCAGACCTGTTAGTATAAATAACTTTT
>NW_012098097.1:8631221-8632805 GCF_000951045.1 Mandrillus leucophaeus
ACTCCAGCCTGGGTGACAGAGTGAGACCCTAACTCAAAAAAAGAAAAACAGTCTCTGGGGGTCAGAAGTTTTTCAGCGAGGACCTTTTTCAGGAGTTGAGGGCCGCAGTGGAGGGTGTGGCCTCTCCTAAACTGACCTTGCATTCCAGTGGCCCTTGATGCTTCCCTTGCTCCTTGGGAGGGCCGGGAGTGAGAGCCAGTTGCCTGGGAGTCTTTCCTGGGGTGGGGGTGTCAGGGAGTGCAGGATTAAACTTGCTCTGCATTGTGCTCCAGCTGGGGGGTGCTTGCTGGGTACACCCTCCTCACCCTGTTGGGCAGCAGGGCAGAGAGCACAGGCCTGTGCTGCTGTGTTGGCATTAAGGAGACTTTCTAGGAATGTCATTGTGCCCCCTTTCAACCTTGCTTGGGGAAGGATGTCTTCTCCTGCCAGGACTTCGCGGCCCTAGGACCCTCCCTTCGGAAGACGAAGTGCTGCCTGGGGCTTGGTGGCCCGTGAGCCCCTGCCCACACTGTGGGAGATCTGCGCATCTCTGGCAAGAGCTTGCAGGAGCCATCTAAGGAGTTTAGTTTCCCCAGGGAGCTATTCGGCTTTTCTGGTCTTTCCAGATGAGTCAAAAGCAGCTGTTGAGATGCCTGAGTTGGGGGCCAGGATGGAGGCCCAAGAGACCGATGTTCTCTCTCCTGGGCTGACTGCTTTGAGCAGCGCTGGCAGCTTGGACTCATTTGTCCTCAGTCCTCAGCTCTGAGAGGCCCTCTTATCTATCTCTCTTAGGTGATATCGTTCTCAGGGTTCCTCCTGGGGCAAGGCATGCCAGGTCTGCTTGGCAACGCTGTTTTCCTCTGTCAGGAGCTATTTGCAGGGAGAAAACTGGGGACAGGGCAGGAGACGGGCATCCCCCAGCGGGGCCACCAGCAGTGCTTGCCCTCCCCAGCCCTGGCTCCCTAGGAATTCCAAGGAGACCCTCACTCGCTGTGCCCATGGCCATGGCTTTGCCTAGGTCCCTTTGGGGTGGCCTTCCCCCTAGCCCTGCCTCTCAGAGGACAGTGGCTTTGAATCCTCACTCCACTCTTCTTCCCAGGAACCACAGTGAATTCTTGAGCTAGGAGAGGCTGCTCTGGGCGTGGGGACAAGGAGGCTGCAAGGCACCTGACTCTACCCTTCAGGAATTCGGCAGAGACTGGAGCCTTCTCTTCAGACACCTGACTCAGTGTTCCCACAGTTTGACGAGAGGGACATCTGATATATACGTGTGTGTGTGTGTGCGCGCGTGCGCGTGTGTGTGTGTGTGTGTATATATATATATATTTTTTTGAGACAGAGTCTCACTCTGTGGCCCAGGCTGGAGTGCAATGGCGTGATCTCGGCTCACTGCAACCTCCCTGAGTTCAAGTAATTCTCCCGCCTCAACCTCCCCAGTAGCTGGGATTACAGGCACCAGCTACCATGCCCGGCTAATTTTTTATTTGTTTGTTTGTTTTGAGATGGAGACTCACTCTGTCGCCTAGGCTGGAGTGCAGTGACGCGATCTCGGCTCACTGCAAGCTCTGCCTCCTGGGTTCACGCCATTCTCCTGCCTCAGCCTCC
>NW_012098097.1:8633725-8653200 GCF_000951045.1 Mandrillus leucophaeus
GCCCAGGCTGGAGTGCAGTGGCGTGATCTTGGCTCACTGCAAGCTCTGCCTCCCGGGTTCACGCCATTCTTCTGCCTCAGCCTCCCGAGTAACTGTGACTACAGGCGTCCGCCACCACACCCGGCTAATTTCTTGTATTTTTAGTAGAGGTGGGGTTTCCCTGTGTTAGCCAGGATGGTCTCAATCCCCTGACCTTGTGATCCACCTGCCTGGGCCTCCCAAAGTGCTGGGATTACAGGCGTGAGCCACCGCGCCCGGCCTGTTCAAGTATTTTCTGATGCCTCTTGTGTGGTTCTAGATGTTGGATGTGATCCTTAAACAAAGCAAAGATGTCTGCCATCATGGAGAGTTCTTTCTAAAGGGTGAGAAGCCTGAGTGACAGAAAGTAAAAGTAACTAATAAATTAGGTGTTAAAAGGCGATACGGGCTATAGGGTAAAAAGAACTAGAGCAACAATTGCGAACCCGCATGGTAGGGGGCAGGTTACAACTTTAACAGGTGGTTAGAGTGGGCCTCTGCCAGAAGGTGACATTTGAGCAAAGCCTTGAAGGAAGTGAGGGAGCTGTTCAAATAAAATTTCAGTCCCTCCCACGAGGCACTAGGGATGCAGCCATGGATGAGGCCAGCACGATCCCTACCTCCTGGAGCTGACATCTGGAAGCTTCTGGGGACAGCTGTTCCAGTTTTAGGGCAGGTAGGAGGCCCTAGAAAGGGGTCTGATTGGATGGGCTGGGTGGCCTGCCCATGCCAGCCACAGGCAGGTGGTCCATCTTCTCCCCAGAATGGTTTTGCATTTCCTGGGACTTGACTTTCTGCTAGTCACTTCCCTGGAGAGAGAGTCTGGTGTTGGATTGTGAAAGGGTGCTAAAGCCCCCAGAATGGGGGTGCATGCCCACCTTCCACCCCATCTTACAGGCCCAGGAGGGGCAACAGAAAGGAAACTTCAGGAGGAGTCTAGGCATGGCGGGAGGATGCTCTTGGGGCTGTGTGGTGGTTGTGGTTCCATAGGATAGACGGTGGGGGGGATGGAGGCTGACCCCAAATGGGGCCGATCCAACCTGTGAACAGGCAGCCCCTTTGTCCTGGGGGAGAGGCCTGACTTGAGCAGAGGATTCTGGAGTCAGATTGGAATGCAAATGGGATTTGGATTTTTTTTTTTTTTTGGACTTGGATTTTTTTTTTTTTTTTTTCTTAGAAAGGATGTTGCTCTGTCACCCAGGCTGGAGCACAGTAGTGCTATCATAGCTCACTGCAGCCTCAACCTCCTGGGCTCAAGTGATCTTCCCACCTCAGCCTCCTCAGTAGCTGGGACTATAAGTGTGAGCCACCATGGCTGGCCAGTTTTTACGTTTTTGCTGAGACAAGGTCTCCCTAAGTTGCCCAGGCTGGTCTCAAACTCCTAGGTCCTAGATCCTCCTGCCTCGACCTCCCAAAGTGCTGGGATTACAGGCATAAGCCACTGAGCTTGGCAAAGGACTTGGACTCTTATTAACTGTTTGAGCTTGGGGCCACTCCTAATCGATCACTTCATAAGTAATTGTAAGAATTAAATGAGATGGATGTAAAGTGTTAAAGTCACATCCAACCATAGCTAGCTCTCAATACCTTTTACTACTTAACAGCAGCGGGGACGACAGTCCTCTGGTCATGCCCCTATTCCCTCTGGTTTGTGTTTCCCTACATCCCACTCCATGGAAATGCCCTTCAGCCGAGGTTTGGTTGCTAAGCTGCTGGCCAGGGACCTGCCTGGTACTTCTGGGAGATTGGGCTTCCCAGGACTACATGGGCACTTGCAAAGCGGCTACAGACATCTGAGTTGGCACAGATGCCGCAGGGGTCAGCAGCTGCCTCTGTGGTTTAGATCCCTACCCACCACTACCATCAGAGTAGGAGGTGCAGGGGCGGATTCACATCCGTCAAACAGGAGGCCACAGCCACACTCAGGCCTCACACAGGATGTTGTAGAGGGGAAGGCAGCTTCTTAATCAGCAGCGGGCTGTGGGGAGCACGAGTGAAGAGGAGACGAGAGCATGGGACATCAGGCGGCACGCCCTGAGAGCAGGCAGCTGGCACTGGGTGCGGCCCGTGGCCGTCTCTGGTTTGGGCTGGGTCTGGAGTCCTGCCGCTGGGTGTGGACTCTCCCAGCAGATCAATGAGATCAATGGAACTTCCTGAGCTATGGAGGGAGCTTCTTGAAGGCTGGCCCCTCCCACATCTCCAGGCCAGAGGGCTGGCTCGGCTTGGCCAAGCCTTGGTCTCACAGGGACAAATTAGCCCAGGTGCCCCAAACAGTGACAGGGCGGGAGAAGCAGTCTGACCTGGGAATCCCCTCTCCTCTCTGGGGCACAATCACATCTGCTGCTTAGAGCAAGGGGGGCCCCAGGCAAGACCAGCCCTGTGCAGTTATTCTCTCTCTGCCTCCACTGGTCTCTTTCCTGAGCTCTTGAATGGAAGGCGGGCCAGGGTGTGGATTATCTGGCCTGTCACCAAGTGGAGAGCTCTCCTGTTCTTTCCAGGTGGGTGTCCGGGTGTGTGGACACCTGTCCTAGACCCAGAAAAGTTTTGCTGGCCAGCTGCAGAGGTGGGTGAGTGGAACAGTGGGGAGGGAGGGAAACTGGTCAATCAGCTGCCCACAGGGAGCTCTCAGGCTGGTTCCACATACAAGGCACAGGCTTGGGTAGAAAGTGGATGGGAACCAGCCACAAGGCAGCAAACCTCATGCGGCCCGGCTCTAAACCCTGGCGCCCGCCACAAGGGAACAGAGCAGGGCAGAACAGGGAGGGTGGCTCGGAGGCTGGTCTGATGACAGGCCGGAGTGGAGACTGAGGTTGGATGGCCTTTAGAAGTTAGTGGGGTGGAGAAGGTTTTCCTAAGAAGTCTCATCTCAGAGGTGGCACTCTGGCTAGGTGGCGACTCCAGTGACTGCCCTAGACCGTTTCTGGTGTTAGATTTGAGGACTTGTGGCTCCTGAACTTGTCTCTTCTCCACGTTCCTCCCAGGTGTGTCACTTAAGTGCACAGCACCTTAGAGTTTGCCAGGCCGGCTCTCTGGCCCTGCTTTAAAGCCTCGGGACGATGGAATAGAAAAGGCCTTTCTACTCAGGACCCTGAAGCCCACGATCGCACAGCGAGTCCCACCGGCCTGTCTCCCCGGTCTTCCGGGCCTGTCTAACTATTGGGTGTCTCTAGGGGGTACCTCTCCCTACTCAGGTTGCGGTGGCTGGAGAGGAACCCACGCCTGGTGAGCACAGGAACATTCCACCAGCAGGACGGGCTGGACCCACCCTCCCGCCTGACCATGCCTGGGGCCTCATCCCTTCTCTCGTTTGATCCTCTTATCCACCCTGCCTAGGAGGCAGATAAACAAAAAGGAGAAAAAAGAATCACCACTAATCCCATAACCCTTCCAAGTACATTGTCAAACAGGTATTTTTAATAGATTCTGCCTGATTCTTGGATTCTTTGTACATATAGTCCCATGCCATGAAATGGTCTTTTGTCTATTATTTATTTATTGAGATGGAGTCTCGCTCTGTTACCCAGGCTGGAGTGCAGTGGCACGATCTGGGCTCACTGCACCCTCCACCTCCCGAGTTCAGCAATTCTCCTGCCTCAGCCCTCCAAGTAGCTGGGGTTACAGGCACCTACCCCCATGCCCGGCTAATTTTTTTAGTAGAGACGGGGTTTTGCCATGTCGGCCAGGCTGCTGTCAAACTCCTGACCTCCAGTGATCCACCCACCTTGGTCTCCCAGAGTGCTGGCATTACAGACATGAGCCACAGCACCTGGCCCTTTTGTTCCTTTAAATGACTGCAAGCCTTTTGTCATAGGCCTGAGCACACTTCACCTGTCCCCTGTTGTGGGCCATTTAGTTTGCTTCTGATTTTTTCTGACAGTTTCATAAACAGCACATCAAGGCCAGGAGACATGCATGACGCTGGGAGGCTGTCCCTGTCCACCATGGTTTTTTTTTTTTTTTTGAGACGGAGTCTTGCTCTGCCGCCCAGGCTGGAGTGCAGTGGCCAGATCTCAGCTCACTGCAAGCTCCGCCTCCTGGGTTTACGCCATTCTCCTGCCTCAGCCTCCCGAGTAGCTGGGACTACAGGTGCCCACCACCTCGCCCAGCTAGTTTTTTGTATTTTTAGTAGAGACGGGGTTTCACCGTGTTAGCCAGGATGGTCTCGATCTCCTGACCTCGTGATCCGCCCGTCTCGGCCTCCCAAAGTGCTGGGATTACAGGCTTGAGCCACCGCGCCCGGCCTGTCCACTATGGTTTTAACCAAGCATTTTATCCTAAGGTGTGGTTCTTCCCCATCTGAACCCATCTTGACCTTTCTCAGGATTCAGATAAAATGGTCCCTTTACCCATTAGGATAAAATGATCCCAGGCTGGGTGTGGTGGCTCATGCCTATAATCCCAGCACTTTGGGGGCCAAGGTGGGCGGATCACTTGAGGTCAGGAGTTTGAGACCAGCCTGGCCAACGTGGTAAAACCCCGGCTCTACTAAAAATACAAAAAAATTACCCGGGCACGGTGGTGGACACCTGTAATCCCATAATCCCAGCTACTCGGGATGCTGAGGCAGGAGAATTGCTTGAACCTGGGAGACATAGTTGCGGTGAGCCAAGATCACACCACTGCACTCCAGCCTGGGGGACAGAGTGAGACTCCGTCTCAAAAAAAAAACCAAAAAATCCCTTAAAACCATGGTAGACAAGGACAGCCTCCCAGGACTCTGAGAATGGTCAGGATGGGTTCAGATGGGAAGGTTTTTTCGAAGGTGACTTCTTTTTTTTTTTTTTTTTGAGACAGTCTCTCTCTGTTGCCCGGGCTGTAGTGCAGTGGTACAATCTTTGTTCACTACACCTCCGCCTCCTGGGTTCAAGCGATTCTCCTGCCTCAGCCTCCTGAGTAACTGGGACCACATGGCACCCGTCACCACGCCTGGCTAATATTGTGTCTTTTTAGTAGAGACGAGGTTTCGCTGTGTTGGCCAAGCTGATCTCGAACTCCTGGCCTCAAGTAATTCGCCCGCCTTGGCCTCCCAAAGTGCTGGGATTACAGGCATGAGCCACCGTGCCCAGCCTGGAAGGGGGCCAGGCTGATTGAGCAGGCAAGAAGGTATTTCAGACAGAATGGCAGGGACCATAGTGAATGGAGCCAGGGTAGGGCTGAGTAGATGGAGCAGCCAGCGCAGGGCCAAGGAGAGAGGGCCAGGGACATGGAGGAGGGAACGGGGTCGGAGGGCAGGCCCCAACAGGTCCCTGCCTAGGACAGCTCAGGAGGCCCACTTTGTCATCTCTCTCGTGTCATCTACACAGATCTCTGCATTGGGCCCCCCACTTGTCTTCATCCTGAAACATACAAGCCTGTCTCATCTTGAAGCTTTGCAGCTGTTGTTCCTTCTGCCTAATGCACTGTGCCCCAAGTTGTCTGTGGCTGGCCCCTTCCCACCAGTCAGTCTCGGTGGAGACCTCGCCTCCTTCCTCTGTTCATTCATTCATTCAACAGATAACGAGTGAGCCCTCGCTGTGTGCACTCGGATACAGCAGTGAATAAAAGGACAAAAGGCCTTGAATAGGAAAAAGAAAGCTACTGCCTGTGTAGGATTACACAGGTAATCAACAAGATTAATAAGTAAACTATTCAGTGTTTCCAAGCGTGGCCAGGTCCAAGCAGGGAAGGAGAGAGAATGTCCCAGGAGACTGCAGCTTCAGGTAGGGTAGGGCATGAAGGTATCTGGAGGAAAGTGACCCAGGCAGTGGGAACAGGGAACGCACAGGCTCTGACAAAGGAATGGTCACCGAGACCTCTTGGCCGCCAAAGCCTAGTTGCTGGATCGTCGCATCCCTTTTTTTTCTTTCTTTCAGTTCTTTTTTTAGAAACAGAGTCTCGCTCTGTGGCCCAGGCTGGAGTGCAGTGGTCCAGTCATAGCTCACTGTGGCCTCAAACTCCTGGGCTCCACTGATCTTCCTGCCTCGGCCTCCCAAGTAGCTGGGACCACAGGTGCTTGCCACTGTGCCTGGCTAATGCTTTTTGTTTGTTTGTTTTGAGACAGAGTTTCACTCTGTCATCTAGGCTGGAGTGCAGTGGCGCGATCATAGCTCACTGCAGCCTCAACCTCCCATGCTCAGGCAGTCCTTCCACCTCAGCGTCCTGAGTAGCTGGGACCACAGGTGCATGCCACCATGCCCAGCTAATTTTGTTTTTATTATTTGTAGAGATAGGGTCTCCCTATGTTGCCCTGGCTGGTTTTGAACTCCTGAGCTCAAGGGATCCTCCCACTGCAGCCTCCCAAAGTGTTTGGATTATAGGCATGAACCACTGTGCCCAGCCCTCCTTTCTTTTCAAAATTTTTATTGTTCCATGTAAATTTGAAAAAATCTCCTTTCCTTTTTTTTTTTTTTTTTAGAGACAGGGTCTCACTATGTTGCCCAGGCTGGTCTCCAACTCCTAGGCTCAAGTGATCCTCCCACCTTGGCCTCCCAAAGTGCTGAGATTATAGGAGTGAGCCACTGTGCCCAGTCCATCTTTTTTTTTTTTTAATCAGAGATGGGTCTAACCTCTGTCAGAAATCATCCCATTTTCTGGTTACTTTTTTTTTCATACAGAGTCTCACTCCGTCACCCAGCTTGGAGTGCAGTAGTGCGATCTCAGCTCACTGTAACCCACCTCCCAGGTTCAAGCGATTCTCCCGCCTCAGCCTCCTGCATAGCTGGAACTACAGGTGCGCCCCACCATGCTCAGCTAATTTTTGTATTTTTAGTAGAGGCAGGGTTTCACCATGTTGGTCAGGCTGGTCTCGAACTCCTGACCTCAAGTGATCCGCCCACCTCGGCCTCCCAGAGTGCTGGGATTACAGGTGAGAGTTACTGCAGCTGTCTGGAAATCATCCCATTTTCTGACTTGTGTCCCGTGAAGTGTCTGTTGCTCCCCTGTCACTGCTATATCCCTGTCCTAGGACAGTGTCTGCTCCATGCCAAGCTCCTGCTCCTTCTATGCGATCCTTGTGGGAGGAGGAAGTGCCATCCACCTTTACAGAGGAGCTGTCTCTGGAGGCCATGCGGCTTGGGGGAGCTGTGCTGTGCTGTGCTGTGACGGCGAGCCCTGGCCTGTTGGCCCCTAGCCCAGGGCTCTTTCCCTCACAACCCTACAACCCCTGGCTCCCTCTAGGAGTGGGCTGAGTACATAGGATCTGTTCTTACCAGGCAGCTCTAGGCCTGGCTTCCTGAAGTTTCTCTGCAGAGAACCTACTTGTCTGGGGTGGGGAGCTGAGGAGCCACCTGGAGGTGAGCCCCGCCAGGCCTAGACCAGCCCCCTCTTCAAGGAAGCGTGGTGCTTTTCCATGCCTTGACCTGGGCAGTAAGTTGATTGGAGTGAGGGGATGCCTTGCACACCCTGCCTTGGTCCTCCTGGCTCCATCACCCCACGCTCATGAGGTCCCAGCCCCGTGTGGGAAGAGCAGCAGGTCCGTACAAGGCCACCAGCTCTGCCCAGCCAGACCTCGCCAGCACCCTGTCAGCAGTGGCCAGTCACCAGGCCCCAGACTGCTGGTTGGGCTCTGAGCGGCCAGCATCTGGGAGTGTGTCTGCACGTGTCCCTGCCTTTTAACTTCAGGGGTGTCGTTGGGCATCCTTTGTTCTGTATTATCCATCCTTCGCTGCTACCCAGAGCCCTTCTGACTTGGGGTCCAGTCCGAGTTCTGCCGCTTGTTACTTGGTGACGTTGGACAGGGTGTTTTGCTGCCGTGGTCTGTTTCCTTGCCTGTCTAGTGGGGAGGTTCCGCTTACCTTTCAGACGGCTTCCCAGATCAGGGTGGTGTGAGGGGCTCCACGCTCACAAACTCACTCAGTGCCAAGGAAAGGAGGTGGCCAGGACATTCAGCGGCCCATGACTGTGGCTCTCTGGGTGCTGGGGTTTAGGGAGGATTTTCTCCTCTGTATTTGCTTTTTCTACAATGGTCACAGATTACTTGAGCAAAATGTTTTTTTTTTTTTAGACGGAAGTCTCGCTCTTTCGCCCAGGCTGGAGTGCAGTGGTGTGAGCTCGGCTCACTGCAAGCTCCGCTTCCCAGGTTCACGCCATTCTCCTGCCTCAGCCTCCTGAGTAGCTGGGACTGCAGGCGCCCACCACTGCGCCCGCGTAATTTTTTATATTTTTAGTAGAGACAGGGTTTCACCGTGTTGGCCAGGATGGTCTCTATCTCCTGACCTCGTGATCCTCCCGCCTCGGCCTCCCAAAGCGCTGGGATTAGAGCAAAATGTTTTAAACGGAATAGGATGCAGAGGGTCTGGTACACTCACTCCCTGCTGCATGGCAGGTGCTCCAGGGAGCATTTGGGTGGGTGGGTGGTGCCCGGTGTCTGCGCCCTCCTGACCCGGTGGGGTCCTCCTGATGCCGTTGGTACACCCTGTCTTCCTCCTTCCTGCTGGCACCTTCTCCCAGCCCCCAGTTCTGCCTTGTCACCTTTAAGCCTGTGTGGAGTCTTTGGCACGAATGACCCTGTGCCCTCTTGTCCCCTCCCTGGAGTCTGCAGGCTGTGGTCGCTCTCCAGGGAGCCCCCAGCACGCTTCCTCTGACTTCTGACCCAGTGACCTTGGCCTGGGCCCCGGGTGGGGGTGTGAGCCCTCCAGGAGTCCAGCTGGTTTATGAGCGTGAGCTGCCCTCCCCCAGGCTGGAACGCTGGGCCAGCAGATCCGGTGTCCCCTCACTTCCATTCCAGAAGCCCTCGGGGCTTTCCGGTGCCTGTTCTCTGAACTGCCTTGGGACCTTGGATCAAGTGGGCCCTGGGAGTTTCCCGGCCACCTGCTCTGCCCCAGCAAAGTGGGAGCCCCACCTCTGGTCCCCACCTCTGGTCTGACTCCTCCAAAATGTGAAGGCAGGAACGTCCTGGACTGACCCTCTTTTTCAGTTTCCCCAGAAGGTGACAGCGCTCCGGGGGCTGGTTCCTGGTGTTCGTTTTTGAGGTAACTGACCCTGCAGATCCTTTCACTCAAGGGGGATAGGGCTCTGCTTCTTTTTTTTTTTTTTTTGAGACGTTGTTTTTGCTCTGTTGCCCAGGCTGGAGTGCAATGGCCTGATCGTGGCTCACTGCAACCTCCGCCTCTTGGGTTCTAGCAATTCTCCTGCCTTAGCCTCCCAAATAGCTGGGATTACAGGCGTCCATCACCACATGCGGCTAACTTTTGTATTTTTAGTAGAGACAAGGTTTCACCATGCTGGCCAGGCTGGTCTCAAACTCTTGACCTCATGTGATCCACGTGCCTCGGCCTCCCAAAGTGCTGGGATTACAAGACTGCCTCTTTTTCAGTGTGATTTTGCAAAATCAGGTCACCCTGCCAGCATAGCAAGCCCTCGGTTCCTCTGCCCGAAGACACCCCCAACTCTGCCACCCACGTTACCTACCTTCTCCCACCCTGCCCAGATCACATGGGATCCTATCATATGCAAAGTCCTGATCTGACGGTTAATTTTTGCCACCTCCCAAGAACCAGAATCCCTTCAAACCTCAGCTTAGATGCCTTCTTCTCGAATATGACCTGCCCTCCCCACTTTGGGCCAGGTGTTCCCTCTCCCTCCTGCAGTCCGAGCACTCAACACTAGGCTGCCCTGTCTCTACCTGCCCCTGACTGGAGTATGCGCCTCCAGGGTGGGGCCTGAGTCTGCTTCCTTCCCCCATCCTGCTGGGAGTGGACGGAGCTGTGCCCAGGGTGGGCCTTGTCTGTGTTTCCCAAGGACGGGCCTTGCTGTCCTGTGGTCAGCAGGAGGCTGAGCTACTGGAAGGCAGAAGCTGGAGCACAGAGACTCCTTCCCCTTCCCCCAAGGATAATCCAGAAATAGTTTCCCCTTGGGCTGGGAATGGATTCTATGGTGGGCGGAGAGTTTGGGGGCCTTGAGCTGGTTTCTTTATTGGGAGCAGATTTCTCCTGATTATTCTCCACTTGGGCCCATGGGAAAGAGAACCTTTCTGAGCACACCCCATGAGAGCACAGGGAAGCTGGACTGGGGCTAGCCAGAGAGAGGGGACAGGACTGGCAGAGACCCCGGGCGTGGTGGCAGGGGCCAGCACCCCCTGACTGAGTGCCCTGTGCCACCCGTGCCCACTCGAGTTCCTTGTAGCTGTGGCTGGTTGGAGGGGCTGAGGTCGAGGGTCCCTGGACAGCCTTCCCCGAGGTCAGAAGGAGGAAGCGTTTGCCTGTGGCCTGGCCTGGAGTCACTACAGGCCTCAGCCCTGCCCGACTCGGGCTCTGATCTGGGAAGGATGGGCTTGGTGTTTCTACCTTCCAAAAGACTTTAGAGGAAGAGGCTTGTGAAGTTTCCCTTTCTGCTTAGCTGGAGTTTCATGGTTTCTCGGAAAACAGGTTAACAATTAAGCTAATTAACCTCAGGGCCCGCCGGCCCTCCTTGTGCTTATAAAGCCAGGCTAAATGGCTTCCTCCCCCAGCTTTTCCTGCCCCCATTAGAAGGCCACAGGTGGTGAGAGCCTTCAGCCCTGAGGTGGGCCGGCCTCTAGATCTGAGCGTGGGGAAGCCAGCCAGGGTGCATGGGCAATCACTGTGAAGCTGGCCTGGCCCCACGGTGGCTGCCTACTGGACTCAGAGAGAGAGGCCCCGCTCCACCTGTTTGGGCCGGGCCTAATCGATACCTGAGTGCCAGGACAGGCCCCTGCAACTCCTTCTGTTTCTCCAGGTCTCCAGTGGGGGCTGCAGACTAAGCACAATGAGGCGGTTCCTGAGGCCAGGGCACGACCCTGTGCGGGAGAGGCTCAAGCGGGACCTGTTCCAGTTTAACAAGGTAAGTTAGGGAGAGCAGGGAAGATGACCCCCAGGTTTTGGGCCAGGTGGCTTAGGCTGGGGCTGAGGCATCTCTTACCTGGATTAAGGTACAGCTCTTATGTGGCTGCCTGCAGTGCCTCTTGGGACTCAGACTTTGGAAATGGGGCCTGGTTAAAGGGCTTTTATGGGAAAGAGGAATAGGTTGCCCTCACGAGTTGGGACTTCTCATCCCAAGGCTTTCACTGGCTGTGTGACCTCTGCAAGTCACCCCACCTCATCGAGCCTCAGTTTCCCTACCTGTATCATGGGAATAAAACGATCTGCCCTACCTACCTCGGCACAGGGTTGTCATGGAGGCTTAGGGACGTGTGAGATGAAAGGATGCAGTCTGCAGGGGTGATAATGTTCCAGTTCCCTTGGGGCCCAGGAGTCACAGGCCATGGCTGTTTCTCCCTTCTCAAATTGCCCTGAAGGAACATGCAGCTCCCCTGCAGGCTGAACACGTGATTCCTACTGGCTCTGGCCAGGGTGAGTGGGGAGAGGTGCCCAGGAGAATGAGCCAGAGTTGACCTCGGACTACCCCAATCCCAAACCTGCACCCGGGATACCAGAAGCCCTGTGGGGCTTCCCTTCAGGAGCCTGGGGCCTGAGAAGGTCAGGACCGGCCTGTACCTAGGAGGCGTGCAGTGTGGCTCTTAAACTTCTGGGCCACCGAGCTGTGTGGGGCCTTGGGGGATAAATACCTTCTCACTTGTGCTTTGGCCCCTCTGCTGGGAAGGTGGGCTACAGGAACCGGGACACTGTGATGCTCTTCCCCCCGGGATCCAGGACCCTCCCAGCATGCTGAGGGCTGGACATATGGCTTTCGTTGGGGGCTTCCATTTGGGCTCCCCTGCCCCCGAAAGGAAGCAGTGGATATGAGACCAGACAGTCTGGAAAAGGGATGTCTCCCTGTGGAGAATGAGGAATTCTCTTTGGATGTATTTTTGTTTTGGATTTGAGAAGTGTGGAAGTCAGCCTCCCCAGGTGCAAACCCAACTTTGCCACATAGAAGCTGGATGGCCGTATGCCTGTCGCCCACACCTTAGGCTTGTTAAGGGCGTACGTGGGATGAGGTAACTTAAGTGCTAGGCACAGTGGCCCAGGAATGCTGGCTGCTGCTGTGGGCTGGATGGGACCTCCCTGACCTCCCTGTTGGGAGAGGTGGGTCGTGGGTTGGAGGGACCTCCCTGAGAGAGGTGGGTCAGCGCTGCCAAGGTGCCCTGCCATTTCCCTCTGGGTTTCGTAGCCTGTGGGAGGAGTTGGTGTCCCTGATGGAGCTTTGCCACAAAGACATTCGCCTCTGGAATTAGGGCTTTCCTACGCCAACGTGCTTCCCGCCAGCTCGCTTTTGGGCCTTGGGATATGGGGGTGCAGGTGTTGGGAATGGGAGACCTCAGGACACCTACAGCCTCCTACCCTTGCTCTGGAGGGAGTAGCCTATGGGTGCTGGGTCTCAAAGCTCCAGTGTCCACAGGGGATGGAAGGGAGCTGGGTGACCCCCATCTGCCTCCTGTCTCTCACTCTGAAAAAGTGGCAGAAATCTGACAGACAGGCTCAGCAAACAGGGCTGAACACCCCCCACCCCTGCCCCCTTGCCCCAAATTCTGTCTGTGCAGCTGAGTGAGGCTGAGGTGGAGTTGGGGCGAAGAGTTGTCCCTCCCTCTTTCTCCTATCCCCCAGGGGTGTCCCCAAACTTGATTGTTCCACTCCCAGGCCTGGGGGTGGCAGAGGGAGGCTCCTGGGTCTCCTGCTCTACCTTCCTCTTTCCATTCAAATGCAAGAAGCATGCATTGAGCACCCCTGGATCCGCGGCCCAAGGCTCAGCGCTGTGGGAATCTCATTGGGCCTCTGCCCTCCACTTTCACAGTCTGCAGGAGGGAGGAGGCTGATGGCTTGACATTTCGGGCCCTGGGAGTGGAGAAGAGGAAGGGGAGAGCCCGGGGAATTCGGGAGCAGGGTAGACTCATCCAGGCTTGGGGAGTGTGGTGGGGCCAGCAGGGTGGGATTGGAGGATGAGGCCAGATCCAGGAGGATTTGGGATCCCGTCTGCTCTGCCCCTCCCCAGCCCCGGGTGTGAGGCAGGGAGGCTGCCGGCATCTGGGCCTGATCTGACCCTGCCGCCCCAGGGGGTTGTGAGCAAGGGAGCGAATAGTGGTTGCATTTACAATATAGGAACGATAAACCTGCAGATGTTTTCACCCTTTGGGCAAAGCGGGTAAGCTCAGAGTGGTTAGGAGTCATTGCGGTGACTAGATAGGTAACAGCCCAGAAGGAAGGGGCTGGAAGCCCAGCCGGTGGGGATGGGGACACGGCATGATTGAGCAGGGTTTCTCCGCTTCAGCACTCGCAGGTATTTGAGGCTGGCTGTGCTGTGCATTGCAGATTATGTAGCAGTGTCCCTGGTCCTACCCACCAGATGCCAGTGGCACATACATACACACACACCCGTCAAGATGTGACAACGAAGAATGTTTCCTGAGGGGTAAAATCGCTCCTGGTTTCAGACCCGTGGAATAGAGAACGGTTCAGGGCATCCGATTGCCGAGATCTGCTGATGGGGCAGTAAAGAGAAGGGGCGGGGAGGGGAGGTGGGTGTCCAGGATGACTGTGGAGGTTCTGACCTGGGTGGGTGGTGGTGCCAGGTCTTGGGAGGGGGAGCCCAGGCCAGGAGTAGTGAAGAGCAGATTTGAGGAAAAGTAATATATTTTGATCGTTTTGATTTGGACACAGTTGCAACAACAGTGCTCTCCATTTACGGAGAGTTAGCTTGCCCGGAGGTGAGTGGTGCCGACTGCCTGGCTCACCAGCTGTGTGACCTTGAGTAGGTCACGTGCCTCTGAGATAATGACAATCAGAGCTACTCCATCCATATAGTTGGTGTGAGGAACTCATCATGTAGATGAGTTCCTGCATGAATCGAAGGCCATGCCTGGCTGGCGGCCACAGTGTGCAGCAGCACCGTGCTACGGTGGGTGTTATGTGGCTTGAGGTTGAGCCGGGGGAGCCTTGGGACAGGTCCAGCAGACGGTGGGATACCCAGGGCTGGAGTCTGGAGCGGCAAGTGGGCTGTTGGTGTAGGTGAGGGTCAGGCCCCAGACAGCGTTCATGCCTGGCAACTCAGGTCATCTCTTCCAGTGGTCCTGGAAGGCCAGTCTGCTGGGTGCTATGACAGCTGGGACAGTGGCGCCGTCGCAGCTCAATCCCAGGTGGCTTGTAGACACTGGCTTCTGAACCAGTTCTGGTCTTTTCCTCCAACACCTTCTGGCTCAATCCCTTTACACCTACACCAAGCCCAATGCCTCAAAGAGAGCAAGGACATCGCCCGGGGGGCCCTGAGAGGGAGACGTCCTGTTTCTTTGGCTTCAGTACCTGCAGAGGATCAGTGATTGCAAACAGTCTCTGAACTCTGCCAGTGGCTGGCTGTCAGAGTGGTAACTCCAGTTCACCGAAGGCTATGTGCCAGGCATCCGAGGCGCCAGGTAGTGATCAGGGGCAGGGACTTTGCAGCCACATGGCCTGGGTCTAGATGCTGGGTCTGTTGCTTCCTCACCATATAAGACACGGTGGACACAGTGGACGCGTTACTTAACCTGTCTGTTCTTTAGTTTCCTCATCTGTAAAATGGGCATTGTAGGGGAGCAAAAACTGACTTCCCTCCAGCCTTCTAGGTTCTTTGGTTGGGCTATGAATTAAATTGACAGGAGGCCGGGCGCAGTGGCTCACACCTGTAATCCCAGCACTTTCGGAGGCTGAAGTGGGTGGATCACGTGAGGTCGGGAGTTAGAGACCAGACTGGCCAACATAGTGAAACCCCGTCTCTACTAAAAATATAAAAATCAGCTGGATGTGGTGGCCCACGCCTGTGGTTCCAGCTACTAGGGAAGCTGGGGCAGGAGACTCAGCTGAACCCCGGAGGTGGAGGTTGCAGTGAGCCGAGATCACCCCACTGCACTCTAGCCTGGGTGACAGAGTGAGACCCTGTGTCAAAATAAATAAATAAATAAATGACTGGGGTGGGGTGTGACCAGGTTATAGAAAGGTGAGGGGAGGAAGTGTATGGTGACTGAAGGTTGTCTTGTTATGCAGAGAAGGTCTCTTGGTAATAAAAGTTGCCTTGGAGAAGCCTTCTTCCTGATACAGATATGGGCTGAGCCCACATGATCAGAAAATCTGAAATCCGAAATGCTCCAAAATCTGAGTTTTTGACGTACCAACATGACACTGAAAGGGAGTGCTCATTGGAGCATTGCAGATTTTGAAATTTTGGATTTGGGATGCTTGACTGATAAATATAATGTAAATATTCCAAAATCCAAAAGATTCTGAAATCTAAAACACTGTAGCCCCAATCATGTTAGATGAGGGATATTCAGCCTGTATTTGACTAATGTAGGTTTCCTTTGTGGATGTAAATTTCTTTTACAAAATGGCAGCTTTTCTTTTCTTTTCCTTTTTTTTTTTTTTTTTTTTTTAAATTTGAGACAGAGTTTTGTTCTTGTTGCCCAGGCTGGAGTGCAATGGTGCGATGTCAGCTCACCACAACCTCTGCCTCCTGGGTTCAAGTGATTCTCCAGCCTCAGCCTCCCGCGTAGCTGGGATTACAGACATGCACCACCACACCCGGCTAAAGGACAGCTTTTCAGAGCTACTCCCATGTCTGCACTTTCTGAGAATAACCAGCTCAAAGTATGCCAAAGAAATGGCCAGGCGCTGTGTGTCATGCCTGTAATCTCAGCAGTTTGGGAGGCTGAGGCAGGTGGATCACCTGAGGTCAGGAGTTCGAAATCAGCCTGGCTAACATGATGAAACCCTGTCTCTACTAAAAATACAAAAATTAGCTGGGCATGGTGGTGTACGCCTGTAATCCCAGCTACTTGGGAGGGTGAGGCAGGAGAATCACTTGAACCCAGGAGGCGGAAGTTGCAGTGAGCTGAGATCATGCCACTGCACTCCAGCCTGGGTGACAAAGCAAGATTCTGTCTCAAAAAAAAAAAAAAAGTCAAAGAAGTTTATTTTGGGGTAGCACATTCTGGTCTGCTATAGTGGTGTTTTGGGTTGGTATGTCCTGAGCTCCAACAGCATCATAATGATCCTAAGGGAGTGTAATTGCTTCAAACGGTGACTGACACAGGTCGACGCCTTACCAGGACTTGCCTTGTCGTGGTGTCACACTCACAACAACTCAGGATGGGTGTTGCTCCCATTCTGCAGGGGAGGAGACTGAGGTCTGCAGGGCTTGCACCGCTGGAGCATATCTTGGGGGGCACTGGCTGGGGTGAGGACGTCCTGGTTCCACCTGCCGTTTGGCTGTGTGACCTCAGAGCAGTGGCTTCACCTCTCTTCACACCACAGTTACTTCGCCAGTGAAGTAACTGTTTGCTATATATAGTGGGCCCTCAAGCCCATTGGAGGGATGGACAGACAGACAAGTCAGCTGCAGCACCAGGACAGGGCCACTGAGGACCAAGGGAAGGAACCATGGGACCTCAGGAGGGAGGAAGTGCTGCTGGAGAAGTCAAGGTAAAACCCGTTCCTAGACAACTGCTCACAGACAGCTCCTCCCCTCGGCCAAACCCAGGCACACCCCAAGCAGCCACACCCATCAGGGCAAACAGGCTGCTGTGCTTGCCGGGCTGCCACAGAAGCACCTGCCTGGGCCTTCCCTGCCCGTGCCCACCCTCCCCTGTCCCCTTAGGCCCTGAACAAACAGTGCGTTCCTGAGCCAGCAGCCCCTGCGGAGGGCCAGGTTGTTCTGTATTGGCTTTTGCATGGCTGGGCCCCTGGTGTCAGGTGACAGCAGCCACACAGGGAGGGCCAGGCTGCTGCTACTGCCAGGAATCTGAGCTGGCCACACCCAGCCAGTATCGGGCAGAGTGGCCCAGCCAGGCGGGCGTGCTCCCCCACGGCCCTGGGCAGCCTCCGAGGGTCTGGTCCCCGCCACTCCCTCCTTCCAACCCCCTGAGGAGTGCCAGGGACTCCTCGGGTCCTAGCCCTTGGGCAGGGTCCTCTCTGGCTGCAGGCAGGATGAAGGTCCTGCTGTCTCTGACAACCAGACTTTGCCCACTCCCTCCCCTTCCGGGACCTGGAAAGGAGTCCCAGAGCCCGGGAGAGACCTGGGAGGGGCCTTCTCTCCCACTCCAGGCTAATGTTGCAGTCTGGCCGCTTCTGCAAGTCTTTGCTCTCCTTTCCCAGCCCCCCTGTCAAAAGAGTTCATTGTTCTCTCCTCCCTTGGCAGAGGTCACCTGAGCCAGGTATCAGATGTGGGCGGGGCCAGGCAGGCTGGATGCTATGCTCAGGAGGCCCCAGTGGCTGCCAGGCTTTGGTCAGCCTCCTAGTTTGAATCTGAAGAGGGCTAGGGGAGGACTAGAATAGCTGGGGAGGACTGGTCTTGGAATTCCCTGACCACCCAAGGGCTGTTCCCCGTCCTGCCCTCTGTCCTGAGTGCAGCCATGATTCAGGGTTGCTGTGTGTATCTTTGCAGGAAGGCAGCCCTGGGGCTGAGCCCAACCTCCTGTACTCAGGTGGGTACCTTCTTTCAGGGAGGCCATATGCACTCCCTCTAACAGGGACCTGGAGCTGTTCTGAACCCTAAACAAGGGGGGAGTCACCACCTAAGTGATATAGACCTTGTTCACCAGCAGGGAAGCTGAGCCTTACAAGGCTGGTAGGAGTTGGAGGTAGGATAGCCAGGGGGTGGGAAGGGCACCAAAGTAAGGCGCAGGCCAGGCACGGTGGCTTACACCTGTAATCCCAGCACTTTGGGAGGCTGAGGCAGTTGGATCACTTGACTCCAGGAGTTCAAAACCAGCCTGGGCAACATAGTGAAAACTCATCTCTACAAAAAATACAAAAAATTAGCCAGGTGTGGTGGTGCATGCCTGTAGTTCCAGCTACTCAGGAGACTGAGGTAGATCACTTGAGCCCGGGGGGCGGAGGTTACAGTGAGCTGAGATCGCACCACTGCACTCCAGCCTGGGCAACAGAGTGAGTCTCAAAAAAAAAACAAAAAAATACAAAGTAGGGGGCAACTGGGGCACAGCCAGAGGTGCCCACGGAGCCTTCATCCTTTCCCTGACTGGTTTCCTCAGGACGCTAGGCCCTGGGTTTCTAGCTCCTCCCTGTCCCTTCTATTAACTGCTCTTAGTCCTGTTCCAAAATCCCAATCCCTTCCCTGTTCCCAACAAGATCGCTTGGGCTTCCCATAAATAACCTAGCGCTCCCCTGCCTCTCTGCCCAGCCCGAGCCCCTGTCCTCGTAGGACTGCCCAGACCCCTGTCAAGGACCTCTGTCCTCCCTTGGCAGAGGTCACCTGAGCCAGGTATCATCTGTGGGCAGAGCCAGGTAGGCTGGATCCTCCCCTCCCCGACCTGGGGAATTCCCTGGGAGACACGTCATTTACATGTGAACCCACTCTCTTGGCCCTGTCCAGGTAGAGTCGCTGTGAAGGTCACTGCCCTTATTTTGGTTTTGGGGGAGCCCTGGTCCCTCCAGAGTTGCCAACTTGGAGAAGTACCCAAGGTGATACTATGGAACAATGGGAGCCTTGGAAGGAAGCAGAGGCCTTTGTGTGCTGCGAGGTGGCCTCAGGTCCATCATCTCCAATCCGAGGACAGCTCTGCCCAGTGCAGTCACCAGTACCATCCCGTTTATTCGATGAGAAGTGAAGTTCAGGGAGGCCCAGCAGCTCACCCACAACCAGATGCCTTGTATGTGGCAGGAAGGATACAAAGCTTCGTGGGTCTGACTCACTGACCCTGTTCTAAATCAGCCTTTGGAAAAGAAGGTGGGGATGGGAGGGAGGGGTGGCCACAGTATCTCTAAGGCTTGAAGGGAATGAGGAATTAATGTGAGTAGTTGAAGGATGGGCCCAACCCTTTGTCTTCCTCTGAGTTAGAGGAAAGATGCAGAGCCAAAGCGGGAGTAGTGACTCCGGTGAAATGTTAAGAGAACTGTCTGCTTTTGACATGTGGCCTGAGAGTCCAGCAAAAACTTACAGGCTGTTTTCTCTGGCCTGACCTTCTGCTGATGCGCGGAATTGTCGAGGCCAGTAGGAATATAATATGAGCCACATATGTGATTTAAAATTTCCTAGAAGCTGCATTGTAAGATTATTTAAATACGTGAAGTTAATTTTAATTATATATTCTGGCTTGGTGTTGTGGCTCACACTTGTAATCCCAGAACTTTGGGAGGTCAAGGTGAGCAGATCACTTAAAGTCAGGAGTTCGAGACCAGCCTGGCCAACATGGTGAAACCCCCATCTCTACTAAAAATGCAAAAATTAGCCGGGTGTGGTGGTGCATGCCTGTAGTCTCAGCTACTTGGGAGGGTTAGGCAGGAGAATCGCTTGAACCTGGGAGGAGGAGGAGGTTGCAGTGAGCTGAGATCTCACCACTGCACTCCAATTGGGTGACAGAGGGAGACTCTGTCTTAAAAACAAAAAAAATCTAGAAGCTGCATTATAAAATTATTTAAACAAGTGAAATTAATTTTAATCCTATGTTCCAGCTGGTCACGGTGGCTCATGCCTGTAATCCTAGCACTCTAGCACTCTGGCATTCTGGAAGGCTGAGGCCGGTGGATCATTTGAGGCCAGGAGTTTGAGACCAGCCTGGCCAACATGGTGAAACCCCGTCTCTATTAAAAATACAAAAATTA
>NW_012098097.1:8656565-8658230 GCF_000951045.1 Mandrillus leucophaeus
TGCAAACATTCACAAGTGCAGAAGACTCAAAGGACTTACACTGAGGTGTTAGCAAAGGTTACTTCTGGTTGTGGGAGTCTGGGTAATTTTTGTTCTTAAATGTCTTTATACCTCCCAAGTTTTTCACAGTGTGTGTGTATTACTTCTGTAATAAATGAAAAAACACGTATCTGCAATGACATTCCAGGAATTCCCTTTCTGGAAAGATGGTTGAAACTCAGTGACAGTAAGAGCCTATGAGACCCAGCTGACTAGGGCCTGGAGGGACCTGGAAGAGCCCAGAGCAGGGCAGGGCCTCCGCGGTACTCTAGGCCCCTGGGTGAGCCCGGAGCTGCGGTGCAATCAAGCTTTTCTCCCGAGAGACCAGTGTCTCCATTGCTCCAAACTCCCCCTACTTTCCCCACCCCACATCCATAAGGCCCCCATGCCACTGAGGAGGGCTGGGTCTGTCACCCAGGGCGCACGTGGTGGAGACACCAAGTCAGTTCCTGGAGAGCATGGAGAGGCTGGCGTGGCATCCAGGAGGATGAGCTCGAAGGAGTGGCAATGAGGCCAAGGGCAGAGTCACAAAGGGACTGGGGGTGGGGCCTGGTAAGTTTGGGTTAGGCTGCAACACTCAGGTGTCTGGGAGGAACCTGAAAGGTACAGAATCCCTGCTTCCTGCTGGCGTCCTCCAGTGCTGCAGCTCCGGCAGCCATGGTGGCATGAAGGGGAGAGGTCTGCAGGCCCACCCCGCGTGCTTCTCGTTGCAGACGGTGGAGCATGGCTTCCCGCACCAGCCAAGCGCCCTCGGCTACAGCCCGTCCCTGCGCATCCTGGCCATCGGCACCCGTTCTGGAGCCATCAAGCTGTATCCTCCGTCCCCTCACTCCCACCCGGGCAGGGCCTTGGGGTGGGTGAGATTTGGGGAAGGACATCTTTTTTTCCTTCCTTGCCCATGGGCTGTTGGGATAAAATGAGAGACTTTCCTGATTTCCAGCTTTGGACATGATTTTATTCCAAAATGAGTTGGGTATGGTTGATGGTGGAGCGGGCACCTGGGCATGGTGGGATGTGACCCTGTCCTTTGCAGGAGGACAGTGAGGTTTGAAACAGACTGAGGAGATACAGGCCTATTTTGTTCCCCTGTGTCCTTTCAAGACCGTTCATGTGGTCTGCTCCCTTTACTCAGTTTCCCCCTCTCACTTCTGGAGGTTTCAGGAATCCCCCAGTCCTGGGCAGGGGCTGAGGATGCTGGGGGGCTCAGAAACCTGTTTTGCAGGGGTTGTGTTGGTGGATCCAGGGGGAAGGACCTGATGCCCTTGTCTCAGCCAATGCTCAGTCAGTGAGTGGCTGGCTGGTGTGTCAGTAGCAAGGCCTGGGCCCTTCTGTGCCCCTGCCTCCCTCAGTTCCCCACCTCACCACCAGAAAAGCAAGTTACAGGGACCCCTCTTGTCACTAGGAATGTTTTTAATTTAAAAAAATTTTTTTCAACACTTTGGGAGGCTGAGGCGGGCGGATCACTTGAGTTCAAGACCAGTCTGGTCAACATGGTAAAACCCTGTCTCTACTAAAAATATTTAAAAAGTTAGCAGGGTGTGGTGGCACATGCCTGTAATCCCAGCTACTTGGGAGGCTGAGGTGGGAAAATCATTTGAACCTGGGAGGCAGAGGTTGCAGTGAGCC
>NW_012098097.1:8659650-8661797 GCF_000951045.1 Mandrillus leucophaeus
TTTTTTTGAATGCTAAATCTGTGAAATCTAGGTGTATTTTACACTTACAGCACATCTCAATTCAGACATTAAATCTTTTTTGGAAGTACTAGATCCGTATTTAGAATTTGGACGATTTACAGTGGGAAAAGGGAATTTGAAGCGTGGCCTGCCTTTGTCTAGCCCCTGTTCTTCCAGAACCTGAGTTGTTCCAGACATACTTGAAGGGTTTCCAAGAACTGACTTAACCCTCGTTGGTGACATGAGCCATACTGCAAGTGCTTGGTGGCCCCATGGGGCTCCTGGCTACCGTTCTGGGTTCTGGGCTGCTCGGGGCGTGAGGCCTGCTCCTGGCCAGTCCAGCGGGCTCCTGTGGGGCGTTTCCACCAGAGTCCTCCAAATTCCAGGGGCTGTTCCCTGAGCTGCCTCTGCTGCTGGGAAAGTGCTTCTGTCCCGGGGAGGCAGCTCCGGCTGCTGACTTCCTGAGGCCCCAGCAACCTGGGGCTCGCTGAAGTCTGGCGGGGCCCCTGTGGGAGCTTCTCCTGCACATCCTATTCTGCTGTCTACTCCCCTTTTCCTGGGAAATGTTTACATTCCAGACAGTTATCTCTATCCAGGGCTTCTCCAGGCTCTGCATTTTTCGCATAGCTGAGCAGGGAGCTGGGCTGGCCTGGGGGCCGCTGCTGGGCCCTATCTGGCCCCCTGGCTATCCCATTCAGGTATGACCGTTTACAGGGCAGGCCATGTTCCTGGCAAAGAGCCAGGCCTGAGGCACCCCGGCCCATCCTCTGACCTTTTTGTACCCAGGCATCCCCCAAAATAGGCACTTGTTGGAGCTCTCCTCCCTGCCTGACCCCAGTATGGGATTCCTTGTGAGAGCCATTGGACTAGACTGACTGATGGGGGAGGCAAGTAGCAATTGGGTTTGCTAAGCTATCATTGCTAGATCTCAACAGGGACTTTCTGCTGCTTTGAGGCCTGGTAGGGCTGCAAAGTAGGAGAGCCCAGGGCCTAAGGAGGCTGCCTCATTCTTGGGACCTTTTTCTGCAGGGCAGAGTCTCTGCGGTTGTTTTTTGTTTCAAGTCTTTAAAGCAACCAGTTGACATAGCATTGCTGTGTGCTGTTGTCACCTAGCTCTGCAGGGCCACTATCCGCTGGGGTGGGAGGTGGGGGTCAGATTGGGGTAACTGATTAAAAAACTGAACTGAAAACCTTCTTGAAGATGGTTTATCACTTGAAATTTGTAGCGTTTATGTTCATACCTTTCTTAACCCACAATTCTATCCCTGGGACATCTGCCCCAGGAAATTCTCAAGTGTTGCAGACAAAGATAGGAGTCCAAGAATGCCATCAACATGGTTGTGATTGCAAACCCTCTAGCAACAAAGTAAATACTCAACAATAAACCCCTGGTGAGTTAGGGCATCTCCAGGTAAAGAATATTCTTTAGCTGTTTTAAAAGTCATTTTAGGCCGGGTATGATGGTTCACACCTGTAATCCCAACACTTTGGGAGGCCGAGGCGGGCAGATCACTTGAGGTCAAGACCAGCCTGGCCAACATGATGAAACCCTATCTCTACTAAAAATACAAAAATTAGCCAGGCATAGTGGCATATGCCTGTAATCCTAGCTCCTGAGGAGGCTGAGGCAGGAGAATCACTTGAACCTGGGAGGCAGAGTTTGCAGCGAGCTGAGATCGCGCCATTGCACTCTAGGCTGGGTGATGAGCAAAACTCTGTCTCAAACAAAAAAAAAAGTCATTTTAGGCAGGTTGCAGTGACTCACACCTATAATCCCAGCACTTTGGGAGGCCAAGGCAGGAGGATCTCTTGAGTCTAGGAGGTCAAGACCAGGCTGGGCAACATGACGAGTACCTGTCTCTACCAAAAATTAAAAAGTAGCCAGGCGTGGCGGGCGTGGTGGTGCATGCCTGTAGCCTCAGCTACTTGGGAGGCTGGGGTGGGAGGATCGCTTGAGCCTGTGAGGCCAAGGCTACAGTGAGCCGAAATCACGCCACAGCACCCAGCCTGGGAAACAGAGAAAGACCCTCAAAAAAAAAAAAAAAATTTTTTTACGCCAGGCGCAGTGGCTCACACCTGTAATCCCAGCACTATGGGAGGCCGAGGTGGGCGGATCGCGAGGTCAGGAGATGAAGACTATCCTGGCT
>NW_012098097.1:8667607-8674890 GCF_000951045.1 Mandrillus leucophaeus
TTTTTTTTTTCTTTTTTTTTTTTTGTGGAGACAGGGTCTTGTGATCTTGCCCAGCCTGGTCTTGAACTCCTGGGCTCAAACAACTCTCTCGCCTTGGCCTCTCAAAACGCTAGGGTTACAGGCATGAGTCACCGCACTCCCAGCCTGCAGTTTTGATTTTTAACCTATCATGATAAGAATCAGAAGTGGACTGGCCCCAGGTCCCTATCCACAAGCAGAGGTGGGGTGGCCTTGGGCCAGGAGAGCTGGGCTCAGGCAGCCATCTTCCAAATTCCACCCCCACCCCCACCCCCACAGGCGGCAGAGAGTGGAGAGGGCTCTGCCTGGCAGGGACAGTCCTTCCCCGGCCTGAGGCTGGACGTTGTCCAGTTGGGTCATCTTTTATCCAAAGCACTGGTTCTGGCCGACTAGGGGCTCCCGGTGTTTTCAGAGATGAAAAACCGGATCAGGTTGGGCACCCCGCCAGTCTGATCTGTGCTCCCAGGGCAGGACCCAAGGGAGTTGAGAGATGAGGGACCACCTCTGACAGCTTGACTGCCACCTCCAGCGGAGCCTGACCTCCCTCTTCCCCTCTGCCCAATGTGGGGGAGGGGTATGGAGTGCTCGAGTTCCAGGCTGGGCTGGTGTACACAGAGGGCCAGGGCCTTGCTGCCGGCTCAGCCTTCCCTCACTGGTTAATCATTGCCAGGCCACAGCCAGACTTTGGTTACCAATCCCTGGTGCCGAGGCTGTTGGGGATAGGCCGTGTGTTTTTTCACAGGTGCTACCAAGCGACAGCCAACACGTCTGTTGCAGCTCAGAATCAGGGTGGCAGCCTGACGGTTGCCAGGGTAGGGCTTCACCTTTCTATGGAGTTGCTCCCACTGGCCTGACTGGGAAAAATCTCCCAGGGGTCGGGTCACTGGCCTGGTGCCCCAGGGCCAGGGCTGTTGTGTCTCCTTCCCGTCCCAGGCTCCATGCATGAGTCCTGCTGCCTGCGGGGAGGGCAGCCCCTCTCTGTGTTTGCACTCATTGCACGTGGGCCCCAAGGGCCTGGCACTCAAGATGGGCAGGGGATGGTGTCTGGCCTTCCAGAGCTTTCCTGAGCCTGCTCGTAGCTATGGAGCCCCTGGCGTGGAGTTCATGGGGCTGCACCGGGAGAACAACGCAGTGACGCAGATCCACCTCCTGCCCGGCCAGGTGAGGGACCTGGGGTGGGACAGGAAGCCACCTCCACACCCTCCTTGCCCTCACTGCTTCCAGCAGGGCTGGTGTGGAGAGACTGGCATTCAGTGGCCCTGGGTTTGCTGCTGCTGGAAAGGCCTGGGACCCCCTCCCTTTCCACAGCTGGGGCTCATGGGCCACGCTGGGAGTGGCCAGGGGGTCTTTGAAACAACCAGCCCAGGCTGGGCGGCCCCAGTGTGTAAAGGCCTTGCTGGGTAGCAAGACCACATGCTCCCATCCGTGTGCCCTCGCCAGTGCCAGCTGGTCACCCTGCTGGATGACAACAGCCTGCACCTTTGGAGCCTGAAGGTCAAGGGCGGAGCATCGGAGCTGCAGGAGGATGAGAGCTTCACACTGCGTGGCCCCCCAGGGTAAGGGCTCAGTCCCCAACCCCTTCCACTCCCAGCCCAGCCTGACCCTTGCCCTTAGCTCTGGAGTGGACTCACCCTTCGTGGGGCCTGTTGCGCCCCTGGCAGTGCCTGGCATGCGTTTGACCCGATGCATCCCCATACTCAGGTGCTCCGAGTGGAGTGGGTGGGGCCGCAGCCCACCTCCTCCATCCGCCCACACCCCGTGTTATGCTGGAGGGCCCCTGGCGTCTTTCCTACCTCCTAGCCCAGCCTCTCTGCCATCTGTCTCCTGTCTTGGCAGAAAGTGACCAGTGTTTGTCCTGGGCTGAAAGGTTATGAACCCCATGAATTTTTATGGGCTTGTTTTCCCAGGAGTCAGGGGACCCTGTCCATGGGGTCTCCCCTGCTGGGCAGCGGTCAGCTCACAGGCAGCTGTTCTTGTCACAGGGCTGCCCCCAGTGCCACACAGATCACCGTGGTCCTGCCCCATTCCTCGTGCGAACTGCTGTACCTGGGCACCGAGAGCGGCAACGTGTTTGTGGTGCAGCTGCCAGCTTTTCGCGCGCTGGAGGACCGGACCATCAGCTCGGACGCGGTGCTGCAGCGGTGAGCCCAGAGCCCGGCTGCTGTTAACCCCATCCCCTCAAGTTAGGCATGGCTTCTCCCCTTGGTCCCAGGACTCTCTCAGGAGCTGTCATTTCTATGCTGGGAATTCCATGGGGCTAGCAGGGGAGGCTCCTGGCTTCCTACCTGTCCCCTACTGAGAACCTGTTGGCCTATCATAGGTTAGCATCATAGCACTAAAAAGGGGACTTTGGGGGATCTAAAGGCCCCAAATGACTGTGTAATGTCACCGACTTTCAGTCCAGTGTCATTTGCACTTGCCATGGGTTTTAAAACCCCAGGGGCTCCATAGCGGGGAAGTCGGGCCCAGACCTCCCTGCATTACTAGAGCAGCTCCTGGTGCCACCCTGTGCTGTGGGCACTTTGCTGAGGTTCCATTTGCTCGCAGGCTCCGTGGCTAAAAAGCGTTGACCGCCACAGGTATGTGGGTCTGTTGAGATCATTTCAGAAGCTTTGCTCCGCTTGTCGATGGAACTATGATAGAGAGGGAGTCGGATCAGGTCCGGTTGTGGAGAATGAGATGGGACCCAAAAAAAGAGGGGATAGCGTCTGACAGGATCGTGTGGGGGCGAGGTCGCTTGTGGTGGAATGATCTGTGGTTCCAAGGGACAGGAGGAGGCCAGGGTGCTGGCCCCTGGCCCTGCAAGGCTTTGGACTGGGCCCAGGACACACTCCTGCAGCTGGCCAGCCCATGTCTCCAACCCTGGGTGGTAATGAAGCAGGGACCATCTGCCCAGGGCAGGGCATTGCTGGGCTGGGAGGATCCCACTTGGGGCTATATCCCTCTGAGTGCAGACCTCTGCCTTTCCGGTTCAGCAGGGTAGGGCTGTGTGCCCAAGGTCAGAGCAGAACACTTTGCAGGATGACAAGTACCACAATGGGACACAGCCTGTGGGCAGGGCGGCATGGGATGTGCACCCCAGTAGGTGGCCACACCAGTGCCTAGCCTCACCCTGTAGTTAGCTGGTGAGAGTCTAGTTGGCAGGGGGGCCTATGTGCCCTGAGAGCCCCTCCTGCCAGTTTATTTTATTTTGTATTATGTTTTATTTTATTTTTGAGATGGAGTTTCACTCTTGTTGCCCAGGCTGGAGTGCAGTGGCACGATCTTAGCACACTGCAGCCTCTGCTTCCTGGGTTCAAGCGATTCTCCTGCCTCAGCCTCCCAAGTAGCTGGGATTACAGGCATGCGCCACCACGCCTGGCTAATTTTGTATTTTTAGTAGAGACGGGGTTTCACCATGTTGGTCAGACTAGTCTCAAACTCCTGACCTCAGGTGATCTGCCTGCCTCTGCCTCCCAGAGTGCTGGGATTACAGGCATGAGCCACTGCGCCTGGCCCAGTTCGTTTATTTATTTAAAAAAAAAAAAAACAAACACATTTTTTTTGACAGAGAGTCTTACTCCGTCCCAGGCCAGAGTACAGTGGCACGATCTCAGCTCATCGCAACCTCTGCTTCCCGGATTCAAATGATTCTCCTGCCTCAGCCTCCCGAGTAGCTGGGATTACAGGCACACGCCATCACGCCCGGCTTGTTTTTGTATTTTTAGTAGAGACGGGATTTCACCATGTTGGCCAGGCTGCTCTCGAACTCCTGACCTCAGGTGATCCACCCACTTCCGCGTCCCAAAGTGTTGGGGTTACAGGTGTGAGCCACCGCGCCCAGCCCCTTTTGGCAGTTTACATTCTCATCCACTTGATTACACTTATCTAAGTTTTTTGGTTTTTTTTTTTTTTTTTTGAGACAGAATCTCGCTCTGTGGCCCAGGCTGGAGTGCAGCGGCCGGATCTCAGCTCACTGCAAGCTCCACCTCCCGGGTTTACACCATTCTCCTGCCTCAGCCTCCCGAGTAGCTAGGACTACAGGCGCCCGCCACCACGCCCGGCTAGTTTTTTGCATTTTTTAGTAGAGACGGGGTTTCACCGTGTTAGCCAGGATGGTCTCAATCTCCTGACCTCGTGATCCGCCCGTCTCGGCCTCCCAAAGTGCTGGGATTACAGGCTTGAGCCACCGCGCCCGGCCATCTAAGTTTTTAAAACGTCTAGCCCTTTAGTCTTGCAGCTCTGTCTCTGAGAAGTCTCTGTGTAAAGATCCAGGATAACAATGATCATTGTGGGGCTGTTTTTAATGGCAAAAAGTTGGAAGCCCTCTAATTGTCTAACAATTTTCATCTGTATAAGGGCATTATTTGCATTTATTAACAATATCTAGATGGGCACAGTTGCTCACACTTGTAATCTCGGCCCTTTTGGAGACTGAGATGGGAGGGTTGCTTGAGGCCAGGAGTTTGAGACCAGCCTGGGCAACATAGCAAGACCCTGTCTCTCCCCACAAAAAAATAAAAATTAATTGGGCAAGGTGGCACGCACCTGTGGTCTTAGCTACTTGGGAGGTGAGAGGATCACTTGAGCCCAGGAGTTGGAGGCTGTAGTGAGCCATGATCAGGTCGCTACCCTCCAGCCTGAATGACAGAATGAGATCCTGTCTCTAAAAATTTTAAAAATTAGGCCGGGTGCAGTGGCTCACGCCTGTAATCCCAGCACTTTGGGAGGTGGAGATGGGTGGATTGCCTGAGGTCAGGAGTTCGAGACCAGCCTGGCCAACATCACGAAATCCCGTCTCTACTAAAAATATAAAAAATTAGCCTGGCATGGTCGTGGGTGCCTGTAATCTCAGATACTTGGGAGGCTGAACCAGGAGAATCACTTGAACCCGGGAGGTGGAGGTTGCAGTGAGCTGAGGTCACACCACTGCACTCCAGCCTGGGCAACAGAGCGAGACTCCATCTCAAAAAAAAAAAAAAATTAAATATTAAAGTCCCCTTCAACTCTCACTCTCGATTCAGATTCTAATGTCAGTGAGGTCAGTGCTAGCAGTAGATGTGCCAGGTACAGATAATGTGGAGAGCTTGGGTTTAGTGTGGCTTGGGTCCAGGCTGGGTCCGCTTCCCACATCCTCGCTGTTGGCTGTTGGTCCTGTGCCTGCTGCCTTGTGGTTTTTTTGTTGGCTGCAACACCTCCAGCCCTCAGGTCAGCATTCCAGGCCTGGAGACGGGGGAGGGGTCAAGGCTCCAGGGCCCGGCCAACTCATAGAGTTTTGTTTTATGGGGCTAAAAAACTTCTTTATTATTAAACACTCCCTTTTGCAAAAATGCACTGAATATGAATGTACAGTTTAACAGATTCTTGTAGAGCATCCTTACAGCCATCCCCCCAGACATAGAAATAGAACTTTGATGCCCTCCGGGGGCCTCACGCACCCTTCCTAGTCAAGGCTCTCTCTTGCCCCCACGTTGACTTTTCCAGAAGTCACTGCCTTGCCTTGCCTTATAGTTGTACCGCCTGTATTTACATCACTGGAGGTTGTCTCCATGTCCCTGTCTTGTTCTACATGCTGCCCCCTATCCCCTTGGTGACATGTCCTAGCCATCTTTCCTTTTTTTTTTTGAAATGAAGTCTCACTCTGTCACCCAGGCTGGAGTGCAATGGCGTGATCTCGGCTCACTGTGATCTCTGCCTCCTGGGTTCAAGCAATTCTCCTGCCTCCACCTCCGGCGTAGCTGGGATTACAGGCATGTGCCACCACGCCCGGCTAATTTTTTGTATTTTTAGTAGAGACAGGGTTTTGCCATGTTGGCCAGGCTGGTCTTGAACTCCTGACCTCAAGTGACGTGCCCACCTTGGGCTCCCAAAGTGCTGGGATTACAGGCATAAGCCACCACACTCAGCCATCCACCGCGCCCAGCCCCAGCCATATTTCCATGCTGGCACATGGAGCAGCCACCTCTGCATAGGGAGCCCTGTGGCTGTGCCATGCTGGGGGCCATTCTCCCTGGCGGATGGCATCGGAGGCTTACGGCACTCCCCTTGTCTAGGTTGCCAGAGGAGGCCCGCCACCGGCGGGTGTTCGAGATGGTGGAGGCGCTGCAGGAGCACCCTCGAGACCCCAACCAGATCCTGATAGGCTACAGCCGAGGTCTTGTTGTCATCTGGGACCTGCAGGGCAGCCGTGTGCTCTACCACTTCCTCAGCAGCCAGGTAGGCAGTGCCCAGGACATGGCGGGCGCCATGTTGCTCTCCCAGGGCCCCATGTGGCACATACACGCTCTGTGCAGAGGCATGGGGTGCAGACGATGGGAATGCTGCCTCGGTCCAGCGTGCTGCCCTCTGTCTCTCTCCTCCTCTTCCATAGCAACTGGAGAACATCTGGTGGCAGCGGGACGGCCGCCTACTCGTCAGCTGTCACTCCGATGGCAGCTACTGCCAGTGGCCCGTGTCCAGCGACGCCCAGCAACCAGAGCCCCTCCGCAGCCTCGTGCCTTACGGTCAGTGTTTCACCCGCCGGGCAGGGCCCATCCCCGGTGCCTCCTAGATTCAGGTGCAGGATGCTCAACTCTGAAGCAAACTCCAGGGCAAGAGAGGGTAAAGGCTTTGTCCAAAGCCACACAGCAGGGTTCCCCTCACCCAGTTTTTTGGGGGAACTTCTCGGAGCAAGAGTCCCAAGCACAGGTCTACCATGTGGATGTGGGCATGAGCTTGAGGCATCTGTGCCTGTGGGGACTGACACTTGTCTGAGAGTTGGAGGATCCGTTCAAGCCGATTCCTTTCCTTTCAGGTCCCTTTCCTTGCAAAGCGATTACCAAAATCCTCTGGCTGACCACTAGGCAGGGGTAGGTATCCGTGCTAGTCTTCTTTCCTTTCCAGAGCCTTCCTAGAGGGCTGGAAAGGTCACTTAGGCCTCTGCCTGGGAAGATGGTGCCAGTGAACACTCTCAGGTCCCATGTTGGGGTCTTGGACAACAGGGAGAGGAGAGAGGGTAGATGCTATTCACGTCTTTCAACGGCCCAATTCCTGCCAAGTTCATTCCTGCTCCTTCCTTCCACCCTCCCAGAGAGACGGTGCTGAGCGGCAGGTCTCAAACTTCTTTAGTGGCAGCCCTGTTTCTTCTGACAAAATCACTCTGGATGATGTTCAAACAGAAATGGGGGGAGGGCCGGGCGCGGTGGCTCAAGCCTGTAATCCCAACACTTTGGGAGGCCGAGATGGGCGGATCACGAGGTCAGGAGATCGAGACCATCCTGGCTAACACGGTGAAACCCCGTCTCTAC
>NW_012098097.1:8675040-8678007 GCF_000951045.1 Mandrillus leucophaeus
AATAATAATTGGGGGGAGCACCCAGCTTGAGGCAGGAGTGACTGCCGAGACTCAGAGCCACCAGCCTGGATGCCTCACCTTACCCCCAAGTACTCCTGGGCTGTAGCAGTTGGAAGGAGATGGGGTCCAGTCCCCCCTGCTCCTGGGGACCTTGACTGAGTGGTCACTTTGATCGCTGGTCTATGGCTGTTGAGGCCGTGCCAGGAGCCCCAGCCCACTGCTGCTTCTCTGTGCCTGCCAGGTTGCCCTTCACCATCTTCCAGGGCGGCATGCCACGGGCCAGCTACGGGGACCGCCACTGCATCTCAGTGATCCATGATGGCCAGCAGACGGCCTTCGACTTCACCTCCCGTGTCATCGACTTTACTGTCCTCACAGAGGCGGACCCTGCAGCCGGTAGGAGAGCTTCAGGAGTGGGTACCCAGGGTTAGGTGTGGGAGGTGTGGGCCAGGGCCATCAGTAAAGACAGGGCCAGGTGCAGTGGCTCCTGCCTGTAACCCCAGCACTTTGGGAGGCCAAGGTGGGAGGATCGCTTGAGCCCAGCAGTTCAAGTCCAGCCTGGACAACACAGGGAGACCCTTGTCTCTACAAAAAATAAAAAAATTAGCCGGGTGTCGTGGCACATACCTGTAGTCCCAGCTACTCAGGAGGCTGAGGTGGGAGGATCACTTGAGCCCTGGAGGTGGAGGTTGCAGCAAGCCAGGAGCATCAGGAGCATGCCACTGCACTCAGCCTGGGTGACATAGCCAGACCGTGTCTCCAAAAAAAAAAAAAAAAAAGGACTCTGCACAGGTGTTCCTAAGTCTACCACTGTCCTGAGTCCCTTAGCCTTACTGCACCCCAAGGTGAAGTGTCATCAAGGCCTACAGCTCCTTTCTCTGCCTCCCTGCCACCCTCCCCAGCTAGAGACCCAGCCCAGCCACACCTCCTGCCTGCCCCGCCTGCCCCGGGCTCTCTGCCCTTTCCAGACTGTTATGGCACTTAGCCCACAGGGAGCTGATCCGTACTGTTGGATTTAAGACCCACCCCGCTGAGGCAAAAGGGTCCTAGCTTAGAGATGGCAAAGCCCGCCTTCTGGGCAGGGCAGAAGGTGGCTGTGCAGCCTCCTGGAGCTCCAGCAGGACCGGCAGAGCCCTGAGTCAGCCTCGTAAATAGTGTGACAGGCAAGACCAGAAAGGGCTGCTGTTGAAACCTGGAGAGGAGGCCTGCAGGAGCTGTCCAGGAGGGAGGGCCCTCTCCTAATGACGCTGGCCTGAAAGGGCCTGAGGCCGAAAGGTGAGGGGGCGGGGCTGTTCAGGACACCTGGTCTGTGTACTCACGGCCTCTACCCTGTTCAGGGGAACCCCAAACCTGCTTTTCTTTCTTTCTCAGCCTCTCTTCCCCCTTCACACCCTGGATGCTGAGAGCAAGGCCCAGCTCTGCTTTTTCCACAGCATTTGGGCCATGTTGGCACAGAGCAGGGGCCTCTTGGGCTGTGGTGGCCACACTCCCCGGGCTGGATTACCTGATTCCCAGCGGAAAGGTCAGGAAGGGAGGGGAGAAACTTGCTGAGCTACAAATTCGAGACTGCTGGGGCTTTCTAGGACAGGCCACCTTCCTGCAGTTGTCCCTCTGTGTCCCCAACTCCCCGCAGTCCAGCAGGCCAGGAGATGGGTGCCTGATGAGTGGTGCTTCCCTCAGATGATACATGGGCACACTGAGGCTCTCCTGTGATGGTTCTGCCGTGCCGGGTTGTGACCCAGCTGGCCCTGGTAGGCTTTCCTGTTTAATGAGCAACTGCTACATGCCAGGCCCCGTTCTAGAAACAGAGGGGGCCCCTGTTCCCATGGAACATAGATCTGAGTATGTGGACAGAGTGAGCAGGTTGCCAAATAACATCAGAGGTAAGAAAAAAGCCAGGCAGAGGACAGCGGTGCTGGTTTAGACGAGGGTTAGCAAGGCGTCCCTGATAAGGGGACATATTTGCGCAGACACAGGAACAGTCTGAGAGAGGGCTTGCCCCATAGGGACCTGGGGTGCAGACTGAGCTGGGAGGGCTCTTGGCTTGCTCCAGTGAGGTAGGGGCGAAGAGAGGGCAGAATGGCCCCTGTACGGGTCCAGATGTGGCCAGCGCCAGATCGTATAGAGCCGTGGAGGCACAGTAAGGACTTAGGATTTTAGGGAGATGAGGGCCCTGAGCAGGGGTGCCATGATCTAGCCTCTGCTCCAAAAGGATCTGTCTGGCTGACATGTGGGGAACAGAGTGGAGCAAAGACGGGAGCCCCATGAGAGCCGAGGGAGAGGTGACCTCGGCTTGGGCTGCGGTGCCGGCCATGGGGCTGACAGAAGGTGGCTGGGGTTACGTTGTCTTTTCTAACATTCAGCATTGACCGAGGGGCCAGGTCAGGGCTCACAGACTGTTGCTATAAAGTGCTGGGTGGCTTTCTTCACCGCAGCTACTCAGCCTAATGCCATTGCAGAGCATATGCAGCCACAGACAACACAAGGGGTGTATCTGTGTTCCAGGACAGCCGTATTGACAGGAAGAAGCAGGAGGCCAGATTTGGCCCTCGGGCTGTAATTTGTTGGCTCCTTGTCTAGGGAGAGGTGAGTGAGGGGAGGAGAGATCAGTCAAGGATGACATGAGGGTTTACTGGGAGCACCAGGAATCCTGGAGAAGGTAGTGGCAAGAGGGTGCGGCAAGCTCAGCTGGGCGGGAATCAAATCTGAGGACTTAATCTCTCCTCTGATCTCCAGACCCATAAGGGAGATGCCGAGTACACAGCTGGGGCTTATGGGTCTGGAGTTCAGAGGAGAGATCGGGAAGGTGTCCATTTGGAGTCATCCATGCAGAGACTTGTGAAGACTGCTCGATGATTTTGAAGTATAAAGAAAAAGAGGCCAGGCGTGGTGGCTCACGCCTGTAATCCCAGCACTTTGGGAGGCCGAGACAGGCGGATCACGAGGTCAGGAGATCAAGACCATCCT
>NW_012098097.1:8678937-8687435 GCF_000951045.1 Mandrillus leucophaeus
AAAAAAAAAAAGAGGAAAAAAACGCCTGGGCATGGTGGCTCATGCCTATAATCCCAGCATTTTGGGAGGCCGGGGTGGGCAGATCACTTGAGCCCAGGAGTTCAACACCAGCCTGAGCGACATGGCGAAACCCGGTCGCTGCCAAAATTACAAAAGTTAGCTGGGTATCGTGACTCACACCTGTAATCCCAGCTACTTGGGAGCCTGAGGCAGGAGGATCGCTTGAACCAGGAGGTGGAGGTTGCAATGAGCCAAGATCACACCACTATACTCTAGCCTGGGCAACAGAGTGTGAGACCCTGTCTCAAGAAAAGAAAAAAAAAAACACAAATGGTTTCATCGTCCAGTGCACGTTTATTGAACACTAGCTGGGGCCAGGCCTGAGTGAGGTGAGGTGATTGTGTGCAGTAAAGAAAATGCCACCCCTAGCAACTGGTGTGCCGAAGACCACGCTTGCCACTGCCTGTGGGGAGAGGCTTGGCAGGCGCATCTGAGCAGGGAGAGCAGGTCCCATAGAGGAGGAACCAGGGAAGAGGGTTGGCAGGCACAGCTCCTTGCCTCTGAGGTGCCTTTCCTGGTTGGGACCCTGCCTTCCAACCAGGTGTATCCCCTCCAGGAGCCCTGTGCCAGGTAGCTCTCAGCAGCTTTGCACACAGAGCCAGGGCTGCTGCCCACACCTGCTGCCCTCCTGGAGGTGGAAAGGCTTTGCTCAAGCAGCCAAGAACAGGGCTTTCTGGATCTGCAGATGCCCTGGCTCTAACCCTGGAGCTTCTGATTCCGCAGGGCTGGGCTGCTTCCTCCTGGCCCCAGCCCCTGATCCTTGGCCTGTACCCCAGCCTTTGACGACCCCTATGCCCTGGTGGTGCTGGCTGAGGAGGAGCTGGTGGTGATTGACCTGCAGACAGCAGGCTGGCCACCGGTCCAGCTGCCCTACCTGGCTTCCCTGCACTGTTCCGCCATCACCTGCTCCCACCACGTCTCCAACATCCCCCTGAAGCTGTGGGAGCGGATCATTGCCGCTGGCAGCCAGCAGAATGCGCACTTCTCCACCATGGTAGGTCTGGCCCTGGCCCAGCCCCACGCCAAGCCCCACCCCAAGACAAACTCTCCCACAGACTTCTTGGTCTCTTTCTCTAGGAGTGGCCAATTGATGGTGGCACCAGCCTGACCCCAGCCCCACCCCAGAGGGATCTGCTGCTCACAGGGTAGGGGACTTCGATGCTACCCTTCCTCTCCCCAGGAGGATGTGTGGGGTGGGAGCAGAGCCCTGAGGTGGGCGAGCCAGCTCCTGGGCGCCCGGGTTGGCGTCCCTCTCATGCCCGGCAGATGGGCTCTGCCCACAGGCACGAGGATGGCACGGTGCGGTTCTGGGATGCCTCAGGTGTCTGCTTGCGGCTGCTGTACAAACTCAGCACGGTGCGCGTGTTCCTCACCGACACGGACCCCAACGAGAACCTCAGTGCCCAGGGCGAGGACGAGTGGCCCCCACTCCGCAAGGTGAGGCCAGGAGCCTGGGACCCAGGAAGGGCAGAGGGGGTCCAGCCCCCATGGCCGCTCAGAGGGCCCCTCCCCTTCTCCAGGTGGGCTCCTTTGACCCCTACAGTGATGACCCCCGGCTGGGCATCCAGAAGATCTTCCTCTGCAAGTACAGTGGCTACCTGGCTGTGGCAGGCACGGCAGGGCAGGTAGCAGGCTGGGCCGGGGAGGGGAGCTGGGGAGGAGTGGTGGATGACGGGGACCCGCAGGGACAGGAGCCAGCCACCTGCCTGACGCACATTCTGTGTCCTGTGCTCTTCCAGCGGACGGAGGTGGCTTGATCCCCTTGGCGGGAGGTCCTTGGGACGGTTGTTTCTTCTCCAGAAATCAGAATTAAGGGTGGGCCGGGCATGGTGGCTCACGCCTATAATCCCAGCACTTTGGGAGACCAAGGCAGGCGGATCACCTGAGGTCAGGAGTTCGAGACCAGCCTGGACAACATGGTGAAACCTCGTCTCTACTAAAAATACAAAACTTAGCCAGGCGTGGTGGTGTGTGCCTGTAGTCCCAGCTACTGGAAGGCTGAGGCAGGAGAATCACTTGAACCCAGGAGGCAGAGGTTGCAGTGAGCCAAGATCGTGCCACCGTGCTCCAGCCTGGGCAACAGAGCAAGACTCGTCTCAAAAAAATAAATAAATAAAAAATAATTAAGAGCTGAGGTTGGACGGAGGCCTCTCCCTGCTTGAGCCTTGGGCCTTGGCCTGGGTTCAGCTCCTTTGCTGTCCCCACTAGTAGCGTCCTGCGGCCCTGCCGTCCCTTTGCTGAGGGCTTGCTGAGCCGCCTGCCACCCCGCCCAGGTGCTGGTACTGGAACTGAATGATGAGGCAGCGGAGCAGGCTGTGGAGCAGGTGGAGGCCGACCTGCTACAAGACCAAGAGGGCTACCGCTGGAAGGGGCACGAGCGCCTGGCAGCCCGCTCAGGGCCTGTGCGCTTTGAGCCTGGCTTTCAGCCCTTCGTGTTGGTGCAGTGCCAGCCCCCGGCTGTGGTCACCTCCTTGGCCCTGCACTCTGAGTGGCGGCTCGTGGCCTTTGGCACCAGCCATGGCTTTGGCCTCTTTGACCACCAGCAGCGGCGGCAGGTCTTTGTTAAGTGAGCAGGGCAGCTGGGGCGGGGGGCTGGGAGTGGGGCCCACGAGGACCCCCAGGACCTAGCAGCACTGACAGCCTGCCATCCCCCCAAGATGCACGCTGCACCCCAGTGACCAGCTGGCCTTGGAGGGCCCATTGTCCCGCGTCAAGTCCCTCAAGAAGTCCTTGCGTCAGTCATTCCGCCGGATGCGTCGGAGCCGGGTGTCCAGCCGGAAGCGGCGCCCGGCTGGCCCCCCAGGAGAGGTAAGGCCCGAGGGGAGGTTGCGGCCGGCCACCCACCCAGGTTCGGCTCAGAGCAGCCAGCAGGGGTCACACGGCCCCTGCTCCCCAGGCATGACGGGCTACAAACAAGACTCAGGGTCCAGGTCACATGGGTTTGCCGCCATGTGCGACCTCAGACAGGTCACGCTGCTTCTCTGTGCCTCAACTTCCTGAGCAGAAAAGCAGTAACTGTAATGCTTACCCTAGAACTAATCCCCAGTAAATGTCAGTGATTTCCTTTTTCTCTCTACAACATGCTGGGGACCCAGGTAGTCTCCCCCAAGGGCACCTCCCACTTGGACAAGGGTCCTCCTAGACACAGACCTGGCAGGTGGCTGGCGTGGCCAGCCTTCTGATGCAAGGATCGGCACTGAGCAAAGCACTGTCCCTGGGGAGGGGAGGCCAGAGCTGACCCTCAGGCTGGCCCACCCCTTGCAGGTGCAGGAGGGGAGCGCCAAGACTGAGCGGCCGGGCCTCCAGAACATGGAGCTGGCACCTGTGCAACGCAAGATCGAGGCTCGCTCGGCAGAGGACTCCTTCACAGGCTTCGTCCGGACCCTGTACTTTGCTGACACCTACCTGAGGGACAGTGAGTGACCAGCCCGGGATTGAGGGGTGGGGGGCAGTAGATACCCCCTGACCTGGGGGCATGCCAGGGGCTGCTGCCTACCTGGCTGGTAGGACCTAAGAGGGTTTCCCCTTGTGAGCAGGGGCAGACTGCAGCCCCTGCCTGCTTCCTCCCCTCCCCTGCCTGGGCCTCCAAGTCAGCTTGCCTTGGCTTTATATCCAGGCTGTAGCACCCTTTAGAAGCATGGCCTCCGACCCGTCACTTGGCCTTTCGGGGCCTCAGCTTGCCCCTCTGTAAAATGAGGGAGTGATAGCTTACTCCTAGAGCAGCTGTGACGATCGGGGATGGCAGAGCCTACTGGCCTCCAGAGAACGTGTGTCTCCCTGGCTGCTTCTCCCCTGCTGTATTGCAGCAAGGGCTGAGCTGACCTGGGACTGGGGTCTTCTATGTTGCGGCCTGTGTGGTTGTCAGAGAGCCTTCCAGCCTCTCCCAGGAGGGAAAACCTGGGAGTAAGCCCTGGTTGCCCAGCTCCACCTGACTCCCACGCCAAGGGTCAGACACCCAAACATGGCTTCTCGGCAGGCTCCCGCCACTGCCCCTCGCTGTGGGCTGGCACCAACGGGGGCACCATCTATGCCTTCTCCCTGCGTGTGCCCCCCGCTGAGCGGAGAATGGATGAGCCTGTGCGGGCAGAGCAGGGTGAGTGCTGGGCAGGGAGAGCAGAGGGTGCTCGGGCTGCCTGGGCTAGGACCAGGGAGTGGCTCCAGCCCCATCACCCCCCACAGTCCCACTACCCACCTCCTCCCCGTAGCCAAGGAGATCCAGCTGATGCACCGGGCGCCGGTGGTGGGCATCCTGGTGCTCGACGGACACAGCGTACCCCTTCCCGAGCCCCTCGAAGTGGCCCATGATCTGTCGAAGAGCCCTGACATGCAGGGAAGCCACCAGCTGCTCGTTGTGTCGGAGGAGCAGTTCAAGGTGCCACACGGGCAGCGGCGGGTCTCCCTGGGACTCCCTGGGACATCCAGGAGGCTCGGACCTTGGGCACAAACGATGGCTGGGACTCACCTTGTTTGCATTGGTATCTGAGGGGCTGCAGAAGCACAGGAAATAAGGGAGGGGGGAGTCTCATGTGAGGACACTGAGGCAGGACCTATGTCTGTGGAAGGGATAAAATCCAGATGGGGGGCCAGGCTCACGCCTATAATCCCAGCACTTTGGGAGGCCAAGGCACGTTGGGAGGCCAGATCACAAGGTCAGGAGTTCAAGACCAGCCTGACCAACATGGTGAAACCCCAACTCTACTAAAAATACAAAAAAATGTAGCCCGGCGTGGTGGCGGCCGCCTGTAATCCCAGCTCTACTCGGGAGACTGAGGCAGGAGAATTACTTGAGGCGGAGGTTGCAGTAAGCCGAGATCACGCTGCTGTACTTCAGCCTGGGCAACAGAGCAAGACTCTATCTCAGAAAAAAAAAAAAAAGGCTGGGCACGGTGGCTTCCACCTGTAATCCCAGCACTTTGGGAGACCGAGGTGGGCAGATCACGAGGTCAGGAGATCAAGACCATCCTGGCTAACGCGGTGAAACCCCATCCCTACTAAAAATACAAAAATTTAGCCGGGTGTGGTAGCGGGCGCCTGTAATCCCAGCTACTTGGGAAGCTGAGGCAGGAGAATGATGTGAACCTGGGAGGTGGAGCTTGCAGTGAGCCGAGATCACGCCACTGCACTCCAGCCTGGGTGACAGAGCAAGACTCTGTCTCAAAAAAAAAAAAAATTCCAGACAGGGAAGTCAGTGACCTCGGCATCCCCCCAGGCTGTGTCTGTGCATCTGAGAGCCAAGGGTTTGCCAGGACACCGGGAGGCATGCGGGGAGGGGAGGGCCCAGCACCTACAGCACTGCGCAGGAGAACTGGTTTGGCCATGGGCGTGAACGACCACCCCGCACCCCCAGGTGTTCACGCTGCCCAAGGTGAGTGCCAAGCTGAAGCTGAAGCTGACGGCCCTGGAGGGCTCAAGGGTGAGGCGGGTCAGCGTGGCCCACTTCGGCAGTCGTCGAGCTGAGGACTATGGGGAGCACCACCTGGCAGTCCTCACCAATCTGGGTGACATCCAGGTGGTGTCGCTGCCACTGCTCAAGCCCCAGGTGCGCTACAGCTGCATCCGCCGGGAGGACGTCAGTGGCATCGCCTCCTGCGTCTTCACCAAATATGGCCAAGGTGTTTGAGCTGGGCTGGGCGGGTGTGGGGGTCCCAGGCACTGCAGGGACGGGAAGGGTGGCCAGGGGTGTTGTGGCCATGGCCAGACTGGATGGGCCTTAAGCGGAGAACTGCGAGGGAACGCTAGCCCCTACTCCCCCAGGTTGGGAAGCAGCCTTGGCAGCCACCAGGCCAGGCCACTAGCATTGCCGCCACTCCCCAGGCTTCTACCTGATCTCACCCTCGGAGTTCGAGCGCTTCTCTCTCTCCACCAAGTGGCTGGTGGAGCCCCGGTGTCTGGTGGATTCAGCAGAAACCAAGAACCACCGCCCTGGTAACGGGGCAGGCCCCAAGAAGGCGCCGAGCCGAGCCAGGTGAGTGAAAGGGCCAGAGGCCTCTCCTGCCCCTCCCTGCCCTCTCTGAGATACCCTGAGGCTCCCACTGCTGCCTGGCCAGAGACACCTCCCCACAAGCTCAGCCCACCCTCCCAGGCTCTGGCTCTCTGTACCTCTTCGCGTGCCCCTTGCCCCTGTGTGCAAGCTGGCAGTCCAGGGCAGGACTCAGTTTACCTCCCAGGCTCTCCTGCTCAGGGCAGGCTGCACCATTGACTTTGTTCTTCATGGGACCAGGGCTCTCAGAGCTGGGCAGGGAGCCCAGAGGCCCTTGTCCTCACTATCTCTCTCCCCACAGGAACTCAGGGACTCAGAGTGATGGCGAGGGTAAGACAGGCCTCCTGGGCCCATGCACACCTGGGCCACACCCAGCCCAGACCTGGGGCTGGACAGGAGGGACGGGGTCCTGAGTGAGCAGGTAGTGTTTGGGCTGGGAGTAGAGACGGCATTCCTTCCAGCCCTGGGCTTCCACATCCCGACCTCGGTAAGGAGAGAGCCAGGCCAAGGAGGGCCCAGGCGGGGCTCCCTGACCCGGCCTCTACCTTCCAGAGAAACAGCCTGGCTTGGTGATGGAGTGCGCTCTGCTCAGTGATGAGAGTGAGTTGGGTGGGAGAGCGTGGGGCTGGCAGGAGGGGTGGGGAAGGGGGGATCAGGGTCAAGGGAGGCTGGGCAGGCCGTTACCCTGAGGCAGGGGACAGATCCATCCGGCACCCATGGTGAAAGGGGGTGGAAAGGCTGTGGCTGGCCGCCCCAAGGGCCTCAGTGGGCCTCTGTTCCCACCCGGCCTGCAGGAGTCCTGAAGGAAATCCAGAGCACACTGGAGGGAGACCGCGGGTGAGGCACCGCCCAGGCTGGCTGGGGTGGGCCCGAGGCTCTGCCGGGGGCTCAGGAGCGCTGGGAGTGGAGGCCCCCTGAGGTCATGACTCCCCTGTCTTTGCCCATGCAGGAGCCTCAACTGGCATTCACATCGAGCGGCCATGGGGCGCAGCCTCAGCAATGGCGGAGGTGGGGGCTCTGGGCTTGAGTGCAGTTGCCAGATGTGCTGGGAAGGGATGGGAGGAAGAGCCCTGGCCCCACTCCCCTGGATTCCACAGGGCCGTACACGTGCCCTGATGACCTGGAAAGCACCATGTCTGGGCTCAGTGTGGGCGGCTGGGGCACCCCGTCCTGCCCAGGGCGATCCTGAGCTGTCCCTGTGTGTCCTTCAGCAGAGTGAGTGGCTGAGCGGCCAGGCTGCACGATGAGCACACACTACTACTGATGGCCTTTTGGAGGTCCCTGCCCCAGCCGGAGAGGCCGGTGCACAGGGCCACACCAGGGGATGGGGGCGCCCCGGCTTCCACAATGCAGCTGCTCCAGGCCTCGGGAGAGGAGAGGCCCCGGCCCCTGGGGCTGCCCTTCCCGGGCCTCGTCTGTCTGGGTCCTTTGGTCAATGTTGCACAGTTTTTATTGCCCCCATCCCTTTTTGTAGTGGGCTGGGGTTTAAGTTATACATGGTAACTGCCTCTGGGTGAAAAAGTTTTTAATAAACACCTATTACCTCTTCACTGGACTGGTCCACCTACTTTAATATTTCAATTGTGTAGAAATTTTCCATGTGAATACAAAGTGGGAGCCGGTACCCTGCCTGTCCCCCGAGGCTCTAGCCCTGGCCTGGGCTGGCGTCAGGAGAATCCACTTTGGGAGTCGTGTGAATCAAACTGCGTAGTTGTGTCTGAGCCCGGCTGTGCCTTCCCTCTCTGGGAACACATAGCAAGCACGAACCATCTTGAGTCTGCCTTACTTGTTTCCCTGGGTCCTGGCCACCCCTGGCTGGCCTTTCCCTACTGTCAGGAGGAGAAGGGCACCCCAGTATCTCAGACCTGTTGGCTTCCTCCAGACACCAGGGAGGACTGTGGGGTGCTGCTGAAGGGGAGGTGGTCCCCAAGGAGAAAGGCCTCCCCCAGGGGAGAGGCTAGGTTATTTAGATTGGACATGGGTTGGATCTTTATTGACTCGTCTTCGTTGAGCACCTACTGTATGGCCAGTGCGTGGGGTTCTCTGGTGTCTGAGACAACTGTGGTTCCTGCCACAGTTGGGGCTCATGGTCCTCAGTGGACACTGGTGAGAAACGCACCGGGGGGGTGACCCGAGAGAACCAGGAATTGCCAGAGAGCAGGCAGACTCTTCCAGACAGAGGACAAGAGGGCTCAGCACCACTCCAGGAACTCTCTCACCGTGGGAGGCAGTGGAGAGCTGAAGGTGGCTGGCAGGCAGGGCCGAAAGTGAGGCCAGACTAGGGAGGCCCAGTGAGGGCCAGGTGTGACAGGCGCCTGCTCTGCCTGAGTGAGGAAAGGCCTGTCCGGAGGGGTTGGGCACCAGGTGTTCCATCTGGCCATGTCCATCTCGAGATGGCCACTTGACCATCCCTTGTTAGACTTCTGAGATGAGCAACTCGGGAACTATGAGGAATATG
>NW_012098097.1:8688370-8692295 GCF_000951045.1 Mandrillus leucophaeus
AAATACAAAAACTAGCCGGGCGAGGTGGCGGGCGTCTGTAGTCCCAGCTACTTGGGAGGCTGAGGCAGGAGAATGGCGTGAACCCGGGAAGCGGAGCTTGCAGTGAGCTGAGATCCGGCCACTGCACTCCAGCCTGGGCGACACAGCGAGACTCCGTCTCAAAAATAAAAAAATAAAAAAAAAAGATAATGGTGTTAATGCAAGTACCAGTGAATCAGAAGAAAACTGCAGAACCTGCACTTCTGTGGCACAGAGGAGCCTGGTGGCCACAGCACAGGTCTTGCTGATGAAATTGAACAAGAAGTCGAAAACACACAGCCCTGAAAATATCAGGAAGACTCTGAACATGGACTTCCTTCCATGCTCACTAGGACTGAGCTTTGAGCTTCACGGTAAGTACGCTGCGCTTGGAAGTATTCACTAATGTTGGTTTGCATATTTCAGTTTAAGAAAATATTCTCATTGGAAGTATGAGATGAACAATTTGTATTGATGGGTGTGCAAGATGGAAGGACGTTGCATCCTCCTCTCTAGAAAGTGAACTGGAGGGGCCGGAGGCGGTGGCTCATGCCTGTAATCCCAGCACTTTGGGAGGCCGAGACAGGTGGATCACGAGGTCAGGAGATCGAGACAAGCCTGGCCAACATGGTGAAAACCCATCTCTACTAAAAACACAAAAATTAGCTAGATGCGGTGGCACGCACCTGTAATTCCAGCCACTCGGGAGGCTGAGGCAGGAAAATCTCTTGAACCCGGGAGGCGGAGGTTGCAGTGAACTGAGATCATGCCACTCCACTCCAGCCTGGGGACAGAACGAGACTCTGTCTCAAAGGAAAAAAAAAAGTTAACTAGAGGAAGCTGGGCTGGCACAGGGAGAGAAAGAGCTGGGGTCCCCACAGCCATCCAGGGGCAAGGTGACAGTGGTGGTGAAATAGAGGCATTGAGGGGTTAGGTTGACAAGGACAGCTGCCAGATGGGAGGAGGTGAGTGAGTGTGAGGGCTACCTTTTGCCTCTAAGGACCAGGGAGGTATACAGCAAGCAACTGGATTCGTGGTCTGGAGATTTATTTATTTTATTTTATTTTTATTTGTTTTTTAGAGACAGGGTGTCACTCTGTCACCTAGGCTGGAGTACAGTGGCATGAGATCATGGCTCACTGCAACCTTGACCTCCAAGGCTCAAGTAATCCTCCTGCCTCAGTCGTCCAAAGGGCTAGGATTACAGTCATAAGCTACTGAGCCTGGCCATGGAGACTGATTTATTTTAGAAACAGAGTCTTGCTCTGTTGCCCAGGCTGGAGTGCAGTGGTGTGATCATAGCTCACTGTAGCCTGGAACTCTTGGGTTGCAGCAAACTTGTAGCTGGGTCCACAAGTGCGCACCACCTGGCCCAGCTAATTATTATTATTTTTTTTTTTCAAGACAGAGCCTCACTCTGTCACTCAGGCCAGAGTGCAGTGGCGCGATCTTGGCACACTGCAATCTCTGCCTCTTAGGTTCAAGTAATTCTCCTGCCTCAGCCTCCCGAGTAGCTGGGATTACAGGCACCCCCCCACCACACCTGGCTTATTTTTGTATTTTTAGTAGAGACAGGATTTCACCGGGTTGGCCAAGCTGGTCTCAAACTCGTGACCTTGTGATCTGCCTGCCTCGGCCTCCCAAAGTGCTGGGATTACAGGCGTGAGCCACCACACCTGTCCTAATTTTTTATTTTTATTTTTATATTTTATTTATTTTATTTTTTTCAGATGGAGTCTCGCTCTGTCGCCCAGGCTGGAATGCAGTGGTGCGATCTCGGCTCACTGCAAGCTCTGCCTCCCAGTTCACACCATTCTCCTGCCTCAGCCTCCTGAGTAGCTGGGACTGCAGGTGCCCGCCACCACGCCCAGCTAATTTTTTGTATTTTTAGTAGAGACGGAATTTCACCGTGTTAGCCAGGATCATCTCGATCTCCTGACCTTGTGATCTGGCCGCCTTGGCCTCCCAAAGTGCTGGGATTACAGGCGTGAGCCACCGCACCAGGCCTAATTTTTTATTTTTAAATTTTTTGTAGAGACAAGGACTCCCTACATTGCCCAGGCTGGTCTCAAACCCTGGGTCTCAATGGATACTCCTGCCTCAGCCTCCCAAAGTGCTGGGATCATAGGCATGAGCTGCCACACTGCCAGTCTGCAGATTTAGACGTGAAGGTCTTGGGCATTCAAAGTGGTGGAGATCTGGTGTTCGTTTAGCCTTTGAGGCCAGGCGGATCCAGCTCTTTTACACTGGCTTTCACGTGACTGGCTGCGTGACCTTGGGTGCATGACCTCACTCCCGAACCTTAGTTTACTTATCTGTAAAGTGAGGGATAATAATAGGACCTACCTCAGAGGGTTGTAAAGGATTAAATGAGAGCCTGTAAAATCACACAGCACCTGACTCCTAGTAAACACCCAACCCTAGGAGGTGAAAGTTACTGTGGATGGTGGGTGAGGCCAGGAGAGAAGGAGATGGCTCCAGAGGAGTGTGGCAGGAAGTCCAGAGTCGACACACGCCCCAGGGAGGAGCTCACTGTACACTGGTGAGGAAAGCAGGCAACGGGAAGTCAATGGGAAAGTGGGAAGCAGAGGGGAGAGCCAGGCTCCCGGGTGCGGCCCATCTCCCCGCATGTCAAGATTAGCCAAGCTGTTCCCTGAAGGTTGTTCAAGGTCAGACACAGGAGGGTGGAGCAGTGCAGCTAGGATGGAGGACCAAGGCTGTCCGGTTCCAAAGCTGATTCCAGCAGAGGCGCTGTGGAGCTCCACAGTGTGGGTTCAGCAGAAAAGTGGGTATTAAGGCCACAGGGCCTGGGCTTGGTCCTCAAGTCCATATTTACTGGTTATGCGTCCTTAAGCTACTGGGTTTTTTTTTTTTGAGACAGTCTCATTCTGTCGCCCAGGCTGGAGTGTAGTGGCAGTGATCTTGGCTCCCTGCAACCTACGTCTCCCAGGTTCAAGTGATTCTTCTGCCTCAGCCCTCTGAGTAGCTGGGACTACAGGCACCTGCCACCATGCCCAGCTAATTTTTGTATTTTTAGTAGAGATGGGGTTTTACCGTGTTGGCCAGGCTGGTCTCGAACTCCCGACCTCATGATCTGCCTGCCTCAGCCTCCCAAAGTGCTGGGATTACAGGCGTGAGCCACCGTGCCTGGCACTTAAACTACTTTTTAATTTTGTTTTTATTTTTATTTTTAGAGACGGGGTCTTGCTCTGTTACCCAGGCTGGAGTACAGTGGCACAATCATGGGTCACTGCAGCCTTAAACTTCTGGCCTCTCACGATCTTCCCGTATTGGCCTCCTAAAGCGCTAGGATTACAGGCACACACCTGGCTCCTTAAACTACTTAACCTCTCCGAGTCATTTTATCATCTGTAAAATGTGATCCTATTTCATTTCTACGGTTAGAGGAGGTTTAAATAAAATGGTACTTGGGAAGGAAACTGAAGCTCAGAGGGTAAGAAGCCTGCCACACCCACTGAGCTGAGTGAGATACAAGCACCAGCCTGGGTCAGCAGAAAGAAGAGGCACCCAGGCCAGGCACAGTGGCTCACACCTGTAATCCCAGCACTTTGGGAGGCCCAGGCAGGTGAATCACTTGAGGTCAGGAGTTCAAGACCAGTCTGGCCATCATGGCAAAACTTTGACTCTACAACAAATACAAAAATTAGCTAGGTGTGATGGCACCCACCTATAATCCCAGCTACTTGGGAGGCTGAGGCAGGAGAATTGCTTGACCCGGGAGGGAGAGGTTGCAGTGAGCCGAGATCACGCCACTGCACTCCAGCCTGGGTGACAGAACGAGACTCCATCTCAAAAACAAAACAAAGCAATAATTAGCCAGGCATGGTGGTGCGCGCCTGAAGTCCCAGCTACTTGGGAGGCTGAGGCAGGAGAATCGCTTGAACCC
>NW_012098097.1:8692414-8692985 GCF_000951045.1 Mandrillus leucophaeus
GGGCACCCAAAGGGACAGGAGATTGGACAGGGACACAGAGCTGAAGAGCTGGTCCCGAGAGCTTGCAGAATGCATGATAGTGGGCCACCGAGGAACTCGAGCTCTGTTTGGAGTGATGTTAGCTCCTTTTTTTTTTTTTTTTGAGACAGAGTCTCGCTCTGTCTTCTAGGCTGGAACGCGGTGGCGCAGTCTCAGCTCACTGCAACCTCCACCTCCTGGGTTCAAGCGATTCTCCTGCCTCAGCCTCCAGAGTAGCTAGAACTACAGGCACCCACCACCACACGCGGCTAATTTTTGTATTTTTAGTAGAGACGGGGTTTCACCATGTTGGCCAGGCTCGTCTTGAACTCATGACTTAAGATGATCTGCCTGCCTCGGCCTCCCTAAGTGCTGGGATTACAGGTGTGAGCCACCGCACCCAGCCCAGCTCCTTTTTTTGTTTGTTTGTTTGTTTGAGACAGAGTCTCACTCTGTCACCCAGGCTGGAGTGCAGTGGCACGATCTCGGCTCACTGCAAGCTCCACCTCCCAGGTTCACACCATTCTCCTGCCTCAGCCTCCTGAGTAGCTGG
>NW_012098097.1:8693035-8693844 GCF_000951045.1 Mandrillus leucophaeus
AAAAAAAAAACAGAAAACAAAACAGTGAGCTCTTTCTGTATGCTATCTTAATTTTTTTGTTTTTTGTGGTTTTGGGTTTTGTTTTTTTTTTTTTTTGAGACGGAGTCTGGCTCTGTCGCCCTGGCTGGAGTTCAGTGGCACAATCTTGGCTCACTGCTACCTCTGCCTTCTGGGTTCAAGCTATTCTCCTGCCTGAGCCTCCCAAGTAGCTGAGACTACAGGTGAATGCCACCACTCCCAGCTAATTTTTATATTTTTAGTAGAGACAGGGTTTCACCATGTTAATCAGGATGGTCTCAATCTCCTGACCTCATGATCCACCTGCCTCGACTCCCAAAGTGCTAGGATTACAGGCATGAGCCACCACGCCCGGCCTGGTTTTTGTTTTTGAGATAGGGTCTTGCTCTCTTGCCCAGGCTGGAGTGCCGTAGCACAATCACTGCTCTCTGTGGCCTCCATCTCCCAGACTCAAGTGATACTCCCACCTCAGCCTCCCACCTTGGCCTCCCAAGTAGTTGGGACTACAGGCATGTGCCACCATGCTTAGCTAATATTTTTTTTTTTTTTTGAGATGGAGTCTCACTCTGTCACTCAGGCTGGAGTGCAGTGGCGCAATCTCTGCTCACTGCAACCTCTGCCTCCCGGGTTTAAGCGCTTCTCCTGCCTCAGCCTCCTGAGTAGCTGGGTGTGGGCCGCAAGCCACCCAGATGCCGAGGCAAGAGACCGAGGGCCAAGCTGTTCCAATGTAATAAAATATATAAAATAAGAATAGTAGGCCGGGCACGGTGGCTCAAGCCTGTAATCCCAGC
>NW_012098097.1:8693931-8694955 GCF_000951045.1 Mandrillus leucophaeus
GTTGGTCAGGCTGGTCTTGAACTCCTGACCTCAGGTGATCTGCCCACCTCAGCCTCCCAAAGTGCTGGGATTACAGGCGTGAGCCACCGTGCCCAGCCTGCCAGTGAAGATCTTTTAACTAAATGTGTTACAATTTTTTTGACACTTCTCTCACATCCATTCTCCATCTGGGCCTTTGGAGCCAGACGGCCTGAGCTGGCATCCCAGCTCTGACACTCCCTAACTGTATGCCTCTGTGGTATCATCAGTAGAATGAACATCCTGATGGCACTTTCCTCTTACAGTGCTCTCAGGATTAAATAAACTCACAGAAAAGTGCTTAGATCCTGGCTAACATGGTGAAATGCCGTCTCTACTAAAAATACAAAAGATTAGTCGGGCGTGGTGGCGGGCGCCTGTAGTCCCAGCTACTCGGGAGGCTGAGGCAGGAGAATGGCGTGAACCCAAGAGGCGGAGCTTGCAGTGAGCTGAGATCGTGCCACTGCACTCCAGCCTGGCAACAGAGCGAGACTCTATCTAAAAAAAAAAAAAGAAAAAAAGAAAAGTGCTTAGAACATGATGTCTGGAGCATAAGAAGCCCTGAGGTGCTAACTGTCTGCTACTATTATTGTCGTCGTTTGTCCACGGCAAAACAGTGAACTCTCTGGCCAGGTGTGGGGGCTCACACCTGTAATCCCAGCACTTTAGGAGTCTGAGAGGGGCAGATCATGAGGTCAGGAGAGCAAGACCATCCTGGCTAACATGGTGAAACCACGTCTCTACTAAAAATACAAACAATTAGCTGGGCATGGTGGCATGTGCTCGTAGTCCCAGCTACTCGGGAGGCTGAGTCAGGAGAATTGCTTGAACCCGGGAGGCAGAGGTTGCAGTGAACCGAGATCACGCCACTGCACTCCAGAATGGGCGACAGAGTGAGACTGCGTCTAAAGAAAAAAAAAAAAAACAGAAAACAAAACAGTGAGCTCTTTCTGTATGCTATCTTAATTTTTTTGTTTTTTGTGGTTTTGGGTTTTGTTTTTTTTTT
>NW_012098097.1:8699200-8705560 GCF_000951045.1 Mandrillus leucophaeus
AAAAAAAAAAAAAGAATAGTTCTACTAGATATAGATCATAGATATGATTATGTATGAATATCATTAATCATTAGTTTGTAGCAATTACTCTTTATTCCAAAATTATGATAATCCTCACTCTATAATCACAACCTAGGAAAAACCAGGCCATACAGAGATAGGAGCTGAGGGGACGTAGTGAGAAGTCACCAGAAGGCAGGTGTGAGCCGTCTGTTATGCCCGGACAGGGCCACCAGAGGGCTCCTTGGTCTAGCGGTAACGCCAGCATCTGGGAAAATGCCCGTTGCCAAGCGGACCGTGGTCTAGCAGCAGTGTCACTGCCAGGGAAAAACACCCGCTACTCAGCAGACTGGGAAAGGCAGCCCCCCTTTCCCCGGGGGAGTTTAGAGAAGACTCTACTCTTCCACCTCTTGTAGAGGGTCTGACATCGGTCAGGCGCACCCACAGTTATCTAAAGGCCTCACCGTCTGCCTGTGACGCTGTGCTTCAGTGGTCACGCTCCTAGCCCGCTTTCATGTTCCATCCTGTACACCTGGCTCTGCCTTTTAGATAACAGTAGCAAAATTAGTGAGAGTACTAAAAGTCGCTGATATGCAGAAATAATGGCGTAAGCTGTCTCTCTGTCTCCCTCTCTCTGTCCGCCTCGGCTGCCAGGCAGGGAAGGGGCCCCTGTCCAGTGGACATGTGACTCACGTGACCTTGTCAATCATTGGAGACGGCTCATACTCCTTACCCTGCCCCTTTTGCCTTGTATCCAATAAATAACAGTGCAGCCTGGCATTCGGGGCCACTACCGGTCTGCATGCCTTGGTGGTAGTGGTCGCCTAGGCCCACCTGTCTTTTCTTTTATCTCTTTGTCTTGTGTCTTTATTTCTATAATCTCTCGTCTCTGCACACGGGGAGAAAAACTCACCGACCCCGTGGGGCTGGACCCTACAGCTGGGATGACAGGCACCCGCCACCACACCCGGCTAATTTTTGTATTTTTAGTAGAGACGGGGTTTCAACATGTTGGCCAGGCGGGTCTCGAACTCCTGACCTCAAGTGATCCACCCACTTCGGTCTCCCAAGTGCTGGGATTACAGACATGAGCCACTGCGCCTGGCCTCGAGCTAATTTTTGAAAATTTTTTGTAGAGCCGGGGTCTTGTTATGTTGCTCTGGATGGTCTGGAACTCCCGGATCAAGTAATCCTCAGCCTCTCAAAGTGCTGAGATTACATTTGTGAGCCACCATGCCCAGCCCACTGTGCTATCTGTGCTATAAGATACAAATCAGGCTGGGCATGGTAGCTCACGCCTGTAGTCCAGCACTTTGGGAGGCCAAGGTGGGTAGATCACAGGGTCAGGAGTTTGAGACCAGCCTAGCCTACATGGTGAAACCCTATCTCTACTAAAAATGCAAAGATAGCCAGGCGTGGTGGTGTGCACCTGTATTCCTAGCTGCTCAGGAGGCTCAGGTAGGAGAATCACTTGAACCCAGAAGGTGGAGGTTGCAGCGAGCCGAGATTGCACCACTGCACTCCAGCCTGGGCAACAGAGCAAGACTCCATCTCAAAAGAAAAAAAAGATACAAACCAACAGTGCACAAGTCATAGGAGAACGACTCAGCAAATCCCCACAAACTGAACAAACAGCATCACCCATCTCTCAGAGCTTCCTTTGTGTCCCCTTTGAGTCACTACTGACCCTGGGGGGACCACTCTGTAGATCACTTTGCCTGTTTTTGTACTTTATATAAATAGAATGCAGTGGATACTCTTTCATGCCTGGCTTCCTTCACTCACCACTATGCTTGCAAGATTATCCATGTTGTTGCTGACAGCTGTAGACAGTTCTCAATGCTATGTATTAATCCGCTAGGTGAATACCTCACCCATGTTCTGCTTCTTACAGGAGAAACGAGTGCTCAGAATATCATTGTCCTTTGCCCCAGCACAGCTGGCAATGGGGGAGTACAGCCTGCAGACGTCTACAGGCTGAGGTTACCCGTGAGCTCGCAGTCCTTGGAACAGCTGCCTCCCTCTCCAGAAGGCTGCCTCCTTGAGCATGCAGACTGCAAAGGCCAGATCACTGTCAACTTGTTGCTCAAACCTGGCCTCTGGGCTGTGAACAGCCCTCTCAGGCAACGTGGGCGCTGGCAACAGCTGCAACCAGGTCTGAATCTGGTTCTAGGAGGTGTGCAGAGAGATGGGCGTAAGGCAGGCATGGGCTGACGAGAGCATTCTGAGGGAAAGTGCCGCAGTCTGGAATGTCACCTCCCCTGCTCCGTGCTGGGTGCTGCTCCTGGTGAGGAAAGGCCACAGCAAGCCGGTCAGTGGGGGCGTGGGGGCACGGAAGTCCCTGTGGGGTAAGTCACAGGCCTCACCTGGATGACTCATCTGATTCCATCGTGGGTGCCCTGAACCTGCCCCTGCACAGCTGCCTGGCCCCAGAGCTCTCAAGTGGCCTCACAAATCCTGCCCAGGTTTAACAGTCTAATCATCAAGAAACAGTCCTGACCGGGCGAGGTGGCTCACACCTGTAATCCCACCACTTTGGGAGGCCAAGTTGGGCAGATCACTTGAGGCCAGGCCTTCAAAACCAGCCTGGGCAACGTGGTGAAACCCCATCTCTACTAAACGTACAAAACTAGCAGGGCATGGTGGTGCACGCCTGTAATCCCAGTTACAGGCTGAGGTGGGAGGATCACTTGAACCTGGGAGGCAGAGGTTGCGGTGAGCTGAGATCGCGCCACTGCACTCCAGCCTGGGCAACAGAGCGAGACTCTGTCTCAAAAAAGAAACAGACCTGCTCACACCGAATAGAAAGATGGGGAAGGATGAGAAAAGAGCGGTCTCAGAAAAGGAAACAAAGTGGCTCTAAGAGCGGGAGAGCTGCTTATTTTCACAGAGAAATGAGCTTAAAGAGGCACTGAGTTTATTTTTATTTTATTTTAATTAATTAATTAATTAATTAATTTTTGGGGGGGATGGAGTCTTGCTCTATTGCCCAGGCTGGAGTGCAGTGGTGCAATCTCGGCTCACTGTAAACTCTGCCTCCCAGGTTCACGCCATTCTCCTGCCTTAGCCTCCTGAGTAACTGGGACCACAGGCACCCGCCACCACACCTGGCTAATTTTTGTATTTTTAATAGAGACAGGGTTTCACCCTGTTAACCAGGATGGTCTAGATCTCCTGACCTCGTGATCTGCCCGCCTCAGCCTCCCAAAGTTCTGGGATTACAGGCATGAGCAACTGCACCTGAGGTCTATTTTTATTTTATTTAATTAATTAATTAATTTTATTTTTATTTTTTATTTTTTGGAGTCTTGCTCAGTCACCCAGGCTGGAGTGCAGTGGCACGATCTCGGCTCACTGCAAGCTCCGCCTCCTGGGTTCACACCATTCTCCTGCCTCAGCCTCCCAAGTAGGTGGGACCACAGGTGCCCACCACTACGCCCGACTAATTTGTGTTTTTAGTAGAAACGGGGTTTCACTGTGTTAGCCATGATTGCCTCGATCTCCTGACCTCGTGATCCGCCAGTCTTGGCCTCCCAAAGTGCTGGGATTACAAGCGTGAGCCACCGTGCCCGGCCTTTATTTTATTTTTTAAAATTATTTTTTATTGATACATATTACATGTACTTATTTGGGGGGTACATGTGATAATTTGATATATTCATATAATCAAAATTAGGGTATCTGTCACGTTATTTTTCTTTTCTTTCTTTTTTTTTTAGGCCGAGTCTCGCACTGTCGCCTAGGCTGGAGTGCAGTGGTGCAATCTTGGCTCACTGCAAGCTCTGCCTCCCAGGTTCACACCATTCTCCTGCCTCAGCCTCCTAAGTAGCTGGGACTACAGGCACCTGCCAACATGCCCAGCTGATTTTTTGTATTTTTAGTAGAGATGGGGTTTCATCACGTTAGCCAGGATGGTCTCAATCTCCTGACCTCCCAAAATGCTGGGATTATAGGCGTGAGCCACCGCACCTGGCTATTTTTCTTTTTTTAATACTAGGAACATTTGAATCATTTTCTGTTGGGGTGATCAGACCCAACACCAGGTCATGGGAGTCACAAAGTCCATCGGAGTCAAAGGAATGAAAAAAGACAGTTTGAGAGAGAAAGTGGGACCAGGGGACAATCGTGAGTGTGGAGGCTGCAAAGGCCTCTATCTCTGGGAGCCCAGGCTATTTATTGGTGCTCAAATAAAGAAACAGGTGGTGAGGATGTGGGGGTTGAAAGGAAACAGTGTATCAAGTGAACAAGAAACATATGGCTACTTGAGATAATGGGAGTGCTAGAAGCAAGGAGCTAAAGTCTAGCAGACATGCAAGCCCTGCCTCAGCTTCTCTCCCAACACTCAGCTTTTCTCCCAACAGTTCTCTTCTAGCTATTTGGAAATGTACAATGGATTAATGTTATCTATAGTCATTCTACTGATCTATTGATAACTAGATCTTATTTCTTCAAAGCGGCACTGAAATTTTGTCATGTTTCAGAGTGTTGGAAAAGAATGGTGGTCTCCCCTGTTGTGGCGGTGGTAATATAAATTGGCACAACCTTTGTGGAGAAAAATTTGGAAACCTCAAAATTGCAAATGCATGTGCCCTATGGTGCAGCAATTCTACTCATAGTTGATTCTACGCAGAATCTGGTGAAATTCTATTCCAATATTGGCTGTAACTTAAGCAAAAGATGAGATGAAGGCAGGATCTACTTTTTTTTTTTTTTTTGAGAGGGAATCTTGCTGTGTCACCTAGGCTGGAGTAGGGTGGGACAATCTCAGCTCACTGCAATCTCTGCCTCCTGGGTTCAAGCAATTCTCTTGCCTCAGCCTCCTGAGTAGCTGGGGTTACAGGCATCCGCTACCACACCTAGCTAATTTTTGTATTTTTAGTAGAGATGGGGTTTCACCATGTTAGCCAGGCTGATCTCGAACTCCTGACATCAGGTGATCCACCCACCTCGGCCTCCCAAAGTGCTGAGATTACAGGTGTGAGCCACCTCGCTTGGCCAGGATCCACTTTAGATATAAAAACCTATCAATAAGGCATTGGTTCAACCATGGTGCATTTATTTGCAAGGAAGAGAGGGAGGAAAGAAGGGAGGCAGGCAGGCTGGCTTTTTACGGTATTATTATGAAATCACCAGGTTACATTGTTAAGTGAAAAAGGCAAAGTGGAGACCCCTGAGCTACATAAGCTGCCACTTATGCTAAATGGGAAAAATATATTTGCTTTTTCTCTCCTTGAAATTTTTTTTTTTTTTTTTTTTTTTTTGAGACAGAGCTTGCTCTGTTGCCCAGGCTGGAGTGCAGGGGTGTGATCTCAGCTCACTGTAAGCTCCGCCTCCTGGGTTCACGCCATTCTCCTGCCTCAGCCTCTCCAGAGTAGCTGGGACTACATGCGCCCGCCACCACACCCGGCTAATTTGTTTGTATTTTTAGTAGAGACGGGGTTTCACCGTGTCAGCCAGGATGGTCTCCATCTTCTGACCTCGTGATCCGCCCACCTCGGCCTCCCAAAGTGCTGGGATTAGGGATGTGAGCCACCACTCCTGGCCAGCATGGAAAGTTTTGCAAGGAAATACAGAAATGGGTAACCTTAGGGGAACACTGAGTACGCTGAGGGTCAGGAATGGGAGACTTTTATCTTGTGATGTTTGGATGTTTGAATGATGTGAATGTATTACCTGTTTTAAAAATAGGTATTTTAAAAACACACACATTGGGGCAATCAGGAATTTATGGGGTGTGATTCTGTTCCATAACTCCAAGGATGTAGACAGGCATGTTTTACACCAGTTCAAGATGTACATTTATGTTTTATCCACTTTTCGGTAAATTGTATTTATTCCACAATTGAAAAGAACAAAAACCCTAACGATTCATGGAGTGCTGCCATGTGCTAGGGTGGGCCTGGTCCCAGACCCCTGGAACCCCCAGAAGGAAGAGGTCCAGACAGGTTCTCTGGGCCCTTCCCTGCTGGGCAAGCACTGAAGTGGGAGTGGAGCATGAGCCCCCTCAGTCTGGCGCGGTGCCAGGCTGGCCTGGCTGGCAGCGCCTCCCGGTGGCACGGTGCCCTGTCCGCAGCTGCAGCGTCTCCTGTTTCCTGGGAGCCTCTGCTCCATTGTTGACCGAGGGGGTCAGGACCCGCCGCCCTCTGCATTATTGATGGTCCTGTAAGGCGGGCACCCTGGGGAGTAGAAGGAGCCTGTAGCCCCTGCGAGAGCAGAGCCGAGGTAGTGCACTGCACAGAGGGTCACCGCGGGCGGCCAGATCCCCAGGGAGGGGAGAGGACCCGGGCGTCACGAAGCCCGCTTCCTCTGGGCCAGCCATGGGCAGGAACCAGGGCAAAGCGCCCCAGCGCCTGGCGAGGC
>NW_012098097.1:8707975-8708385 GCF_000951045.1 Mandrillus leucophaeus
CGCCTGGCCGGCTTGGCAGGGCTCGGGGGTAGGCCGAGGGCTCCTCCTGGCGTCCTCTCGCGACCCCCGCAGGTCCGGACAAGCCCAGTCCCCGACGACCCTTTCGATCAGGAGGACGGGACTCCAGATCCCAAGTTCGCAGTCGTGTTCCCCAGGATCCACAGGGCAGGGCGGGCGTCGAGCAGCCGCAGCTCTGAAGAAGCGTCCACAGATGCCCCCATGGGGAAAGGCCGAAGTTGGCCTCGTGCAGGGGCAGGGGGGCACAGTGAGGGGCGCAGGGCAAGTGAGGAAGGGGTGTCCGGGCTTCGTCGCGGCTCCCTCCTCGCCCCGACTGCCCCCGACGGGCCCTCGCTCGACGAGAGCGGCTCCAGCAGTGAGGCGGAGTCGGAAACCCTGGACGACGAGCCCCC
>NW_012098097.1:8709930-8712026 GCF_000951045.1 Mandrillus leucophaeus
CTTGTTTTCCTCCCCAGACTTTTGGGGGGCCCCTCTTGCTTGTTTTGAACCCCCACCGGCCCTTGCCTCTCTTCTCACCTGAGGTCCAGGCAAGCTACCACCCCAGGAAGGCTCTCAGCACCACCCCGTATGTGACTCTGCCCCACTGACCCTCTGCTCACCTCCCAGACAGCCCAGTCCCTGCATGTCCCCTTGACTGAGGTCCCAGGGCCTGTGAGTACCTCTGCTACACCTCGGAGGGTCCCAGGTCCCCATGTCTGGCAACCTTCTCATCTCCCTCAGACATATCTTTGCCATCGTGGCATCAGCCTATGACCTGGCTCAGCATACTGGGCAGGACCCATGCATCCTCCTGCGGTGAGTGGTGGCCGTTCTGCGTGGCTGAACCCATGGGCCACACTGAGGGTTGGTGGGGCGGAGCCTGAGGTCTTCCCTGGAAGCCACTGGTCTGCTCCATTGCCGGGCTACAGTTCTGGACTCCACAGGGCCGAGCTCCCAGCTGAAATCATCGCATGAGCCCCTGGAATGTGGCATCTTGGGGACTTTTCTTTCTGTTGGGTCTCTCCATGCTCTGGGACTCTTTCCACATTTCTGGGGGTCTCTCCAGGCTAGCTGTCACTTCTGGGTGGCACATCCCACTTCCTGGATTCAGTGGGGTGGTCCTACGTGCCCCTCCCTGGAGACCCTACCAACCAACACATCCTTAGCTCCTCCCGCTGCAGTGGGCACAGCGGCTCAGGGAAGACAGAAGCCTCCAAAAAGATCGTGCAATTCCTAAGCAGCCTGGAGCAGGATCAGACGCGGAACCGAGGGTGTCAGGTGAGGGCCAGGCTGGAGGCACCTCATGGGCCGAGCTGGCCATCTATCTCCCTCCAGGAGACAGCTGACCATGTCCGAGGGATTATCTTTCTTCTTTCAGCCAGGAGAGGGGTGGTCTCCAGGCCTCTGGCGTCTCCTGGGGTCAGCTGAAGGCACTGCCCTTTCTGATGGGACTGACGCCTCCCTGGACCTGCCCCTAGCTGGGATGCCTGCTGGTGGGGGCTACTGCTGCCCAGGGATGCTTGAAGACCCCTCCTTGTACAGGTGGAGGATGTGCTGCCCATACTCAGCAGCTTTGGCCATGCCAAGACCATCCTCAATGCCAATGCCAGCCGCTTCGGCCAGGTCTTCTGCCTCTACCTACAGCAGTGAGTGGCAGGGTTACAGGGGGCACCTATAATCACTTACCCTTGCTGGGTCCTTGGGCTTCTTCCCTGGGGTCCAGACTCTCGTAGGGCTTCTTGTGCACGAGGCCCCTGGGTGGTCTGCATCCTGGGCACTCACACCCATCTTCTGTGCCCCCAGAGGGGTCATCGTGGGAGCCTCTGTGTCTCATTATCTACTTGAGACCTCCAGGGTGGTGTTTCAGGTAAGGGCGGCCCTTCTATCCACCTCTCCCCAGTTCCCAGAGTAGGAAGGGCAGAGGGTGCCACTGTCAGGGTGTGGCCTTTGAGCCCTTAGGGCACTGAGCCCCTAAGCCAGTCCTGCCCCCAAGGCCCAGGCTGAGCGGAGCTTCCATGTTTTTTACGAGCTGCTGGCAGGGCTGGACTCCATAGAGCGGGAGCGGCTCTCCCTGCAGGGACCGGAGACTTACTACTACCTCAACCAGGTATGGGGAGCCCTTGTGGTGTGGCGGGGAGAAGGCCTGCCCAGAGGAGGATCTTGGCCCAGAGGTTTGAGAAGTAGCAGGAGGCTATGGGGTGGCAGGCCCCACCCCCTCACCCCTGCTGTGCCCTGCAGGGCCAGGCTTGCAGGCTCCAAGGCAAGGAGGATGCCCAGGACTTTGAGGGGCTGGTGAAGGCACTGCAGGGGCTGGGCTTGTGCCCGGAGGAGTTGAATGCCGTCTGGGCTGTGCTGGCCGCCGTCCTGCAGCTGGGCAACATCTGCTTCTCCTCCTCAGAGGTGGGCTCTCTGTGGGCAGGGGCCATCCGGGGTGCTGGGTCTGCAGAATCAGGGCAGTGGTAATGACGCCAAATGCTTGTGTGTAGGAGACTACAGAGCGCTGGGCTGCCCTGAAAAGCAGGTAGATCCCCACTGTGTAGATGAGAAAGCTGAGA
>NW_012098097.1:8713246-8717664 GCF_000951045.1 Mandrillus leucophaeus
CACTGCAAGCTCTGCCTCCCGGGTTTACGCCATTCTCCTGCCTCAGCCTCCCGAGTAGCTGGGACTACAGGCGCCCGCCAACACGCCCGGCTAGTTTTTTTGTATTTTTTAGTAGAGACAGGGTTTCACCGTGTTAGCCAGGATGGTCTCAATCTCCTGACCTCATGATCCGCCCATCTCAGCCTCCCAGAGTGCTGGGATTACAGGCTTGAGCCACCGCGCCCGGCCGCATTTGTTTTCTAATTTAGTTTGTGAGACAACCCCCTAGCAAGGGTTACTGCTTCCCCTTTAGCAGTGAGGCCATGGGGGCGCAGGAAGGAAGGAGCCTGGCCAGAGCTGTCTGCCAGCGAAGAGGGAAAGTAGGACTCGAACTCAGGGCCCTGAGAACCACAGCCTGGCTCCTAACGGCCCAGATCTCCTCATGTGACATATCTCCCCTTTGGGTGACAGGGCCACTTGCCGGGCAAAGCCTGGCCTGCCCTGCCTGGGGAGTGTGTCCGTTCCTGAAGCAGAGCTCTCCCTGTCCCTCCCTCTCTGTGTAGCGGGAGTCCCAGGAGGTGGCTGCTGTGTCTAGCTGGGCCGAGATCCACACAGCAGCCCGGCTGCTGCGGGTACCACCAGAGTGCTTGGAGGGGGCTGTCACCAGGAGGGTCACGGTGAGCCCAAGGGTCCTGGGGAGAGGGGCCTGGCCTGGCCGACCTGCAGACTGAGTAAGCACCTTGAGGGCTGTGGGCCTGACACACCAGCTGTGCCTCCTCTGCCCTCCAGGAGACGCCCTATGGCCAGGTCTCTCGATCCCTGCCCATGGAAGGTGCCATTGATGCCAGGTGACCCTAGAGACGAGTGAGAGTCAGAGCAGGGCCCGGGGCACGGCTCTACGTGGCTCACCTCCCGCCATGCCTACAGGGATGCCCTGGCCAAGGCCCTGTATTCGCGCCTCTTCCACCAGCTTCTGAGGCGGACCAATGCACGGCTGGCACCACCAGGGGAGGAAGGCAGCACTGGCACCATCACTGTCGTGGATGCCTACGGCTTTGAGGTCACCCCTTGGGGTGGGGCCCAGAAAAGGGGGCACCCATATAATTCTGATGGATTTCTGGGACCCCCACAGCTCCAGCTTTCCCTGGGGGTGCTCGTGAGGTGCTTGCCTGTCTGGCAGGGACCTTCAGGGCTCCTTCTGCATCTGCTGGGCTGAGCCTGCTGGGGTGGGGTGCAGGGATGGAGAGGAAAAGGAGCAGGGCTGCCTCTGGAGATTTAGAATCTCTTGAGGACTTGGACTGGCTGCGCACCTTGGAGTTCTTGCTTCCACTCACCTCCAGAGGACAATGCCCCCCGCCCCACACCCACGTCCATCCAAGCATGGTCTCTGCTCCCTTCTCTGGTGTTGGGCTGGGCAGCCTGGGCTGGGAGCGCTCTTGGCTTCTCTGGGATGGCTGGAGCCCACCACAAGCCCCAGCCTGGCCCGTGCTGTCCTCCTGCTGGGAAGAGTTGCTTAGTGCAGCAGACGGAGCAGAGGTTCGAAGTGGTCCTGCCACTCACTAGCTGTGTGGCCTTGGGCAAGTGAATGAACCTTTCTGAGGTCCAGCATTCCCATCTATAAACTAGAAATCCCAGCAGGACCTACCTTGTGAGTTTCAGAGGCTTAATGGAGATGGTCCATGAGAGAGCTGTGTGCTCTGGGGCAGCCGTTCTGTCCCACTCTGGCTGGTCCTGTCTTCAGCATGGCCTGTCCTCCCTGGCCTTGCAGAGACACAGGAGCCTCAAAGGCAGTGTAAGACAGAGGCCCCAGGGTGGGCCCGCCCGCAACCCCACTTCCCGCACGCTAGGAGGAAAGGGAAGAGGGAGAGTCCCCCATCAGTCTGAGTTGGCAGAGACTCTACATCCCTTTACAGAGGATCCTGCTGCCTCAGGACAGCCAGGAGGGGGCTGGAGGGAGAGGAGGTGGCCCCTGCCCTCAGTCTCTGGACGGGCACTATTCATGGCCCCCTGTTCTGTCCCACACTCCAGTGTGTCCTCGTGACCATGCCCTCCCTGAGGCTGGCGGTGACGGTGGCCTGTGTATGCAGCCGAGCTCCTGTGTGTGTGTTTCAAGGGTGGACAAAGCTGCATGAAGCTTCCTAGGAGAGTGCTGAGGGAGCACAGAGGAAGGCGCCTGTAATCCCTATAGGAGGAAGCCTGGAAGGCTTCCTGGAGGCAGCAGCCTGGAGTCCTGCTCATGAGGATGCGGGTCTCTGATAGCCAGCCTGCTAGTTAGTAGGGAAAGGCACCTTCCAAGCCACAGGATGGCTGTGACAGGAGGCCCGAAGTCTCGCAGGAGTGCTGCAGCAGAGGGCAGGGGTGTGGGCAACTAGAGGGACCTGTGGCTGGGCTGGGCAGGGCTGAGGTAGCCCATGTGCTGTGCTGGAGCCTTTGGACTTGACCCTGTTGGCTACACAGCACCAGCCCTGGGCATTACTCATCCCTGCGCCCTGGCCAGAATGAAGGAAGCCTCTGGGGTGGTGGGAAGGGCACAGGCCTGTGTGCTGGCCCCTGCCAGCCCTATGTGCCCACTTCACTGCCGCACGCCCCTAGGCCCTGCGGGTGAATGGCCTGGAGCAACTGTGCAACAACCTCGCCAGCGAGCGCCTGCAGCTCTTCTCCAGCCAGATGCTGCTGGCGCAGGAAGAGGTAAGGGGATTGGGCGTGAACGTGGCAGGTGCCGCTTAGGCATTGCCCAGGCAGAAGCCATCCTTGGTGAAGGAAATTTGGGAACTGAGAGCTGTGCCTGAAAGACCCGTTTCCATGAGGCATCTCAGTCTTCTGAGCCTCAATATACTATTCCATAAGATAGGAGGGTTATCCCTGCTCCTGTGAAATGGCCAAATGCCGGCTATTCCCAGGAGGAATGTCAGCGGGAGTTGCTGTCCTGGGTGCCTGTCCGTCAGCCTCCGAGGGCATCCTGCCTGGACCTCCTGGTAGACCAGCCCCACAGCCTCCTGAGTATCCTGGATGCCCAGACATGGCTGTCCCAGGTGAGGCCCAGGGTGGTGACCCCCCATCCAGTGTCAGGAAGAAGGGGTGGTGGCCCTGGGCGTCCAGGCTGTAGCTGGCAGAGCCTCCCAGAGGGGACATAGTGATGGGATCCAGAGACCCTGCCCACAGTTCCTCAGCACAGCCTGGGACAACAGCAGTGAAGGGGAAGAACCCTGGGCTCCCGCAGAGCTGGATTCACATCTTGTCTCGGGTGACATCTGTCCTCTGAGGTTCCTCATGTACTTGCCACAGAAGGGGGACAATAGTGCCCGATGGGCAAGGTGGTGGGGACTGCACGGGGCTCATGAAGGGCTTCTGCAGGTCCCTCACAATTGTGGCCAGGTGGCTACTGAGGCTTCTGACCAGTCTGGGACAAGCCCCAGGGCACCATGCCCCTCATTCCACGGAAGCTTCCTGACTGCCTCCTGCCTGCTGAGACTTGAATAGCAGGCTCGTCCCTGTTTCACGTTTCAGCACGCATCCACATGCAGTCACAGCGTCCATTCATTCACTGACTCCTTCCCACACTAGACTGGGCTCCACAAGGGTGGGTGCCTGTCTGAAGGGTTTGAGCTCTATCTGCAGCACGTGTTAAGGAAATAATGAATGAATGAATAACTGTGCCAGGAACTGTGCTAAGGATAAAAGGTGAACAAAATTAGACCCAGTCTCTCCCCTCTTACAATCTGCAGTGCAGCAGGAGATAAATGTTAATTTTAAAAAATAGGCCTTGGCCAAGCTCGGTGGCTCACGCGTGTAATCCCAGAACTTTGGGAGGCCAAGGTGGGTGAATCCCCTGAGCCCACGAGCTCGAGACCAACATGACAAAACCCCGTTTCTACAGAAAATACAAAAATCAGCCTGGTGTGGTGGTGCGAGCCTATAGTTAGAGCTACTTGGGAGGCTGAGGTGGATGGATGGCTTGAGCCCAGGAAGTCAAGGATGCAGTGAGCCATGATCATGCCACTGCACTCCAGCCTGGGTGACAGAGTGAGACCTTGTTTCAAAAAAAATAATTAATTATAAAAAAAAAAAAAAGCACGCAGAGCCAAATACAAAATCACCCCTGCGCAGTTCCGTGGGTGAGTTTGTGGGACAGGGATTGCTGGGGTGGTCATGAGCCTCTAGGAGCTGAGGCTGGAATGTGGTGCGGGAGTTTCTGTGGAAGCTCAATATAACTTCCACAGATCCTGAACACAGGGCGACCCTCCTACATTTTCCCAATTAGTGGTTGAAAATGAAAGGTGAGCCAGGTGCGGGAGGCTGAGGCAGGAGAATCACATGAACCCGAGAGGCAGAGGTTGCAGTCACGCCTGTAATCCCAGCACTTTGGGAGGCTGAGGCGGGCAGATCACGAGGTCAGGAGATCGAGACCATCCTGGCTAACATGGTGAAACTCCATCTCT
>NW_012098097.1:8718449-8719258 GCF_000951045.1 Mandrillus leucophaeus
AGGTCACATTAATATATAATATATAATGTTTATTTCTTAATACTTATACATATGTAAAATCTTGTACTAAATAATTAAGAGCATGTTAATTTATAAATGATTGTTTCTCCCAGTTCACATTTCATAACATTTTGTTAAAACTTGTCATGAGTGTCTTTGAGGTCCCAAGATCACTTTTGGAATCCCCCAGCATGGTTTTCCAAGGCTCAGCAATATCACTTAGGTCTATCTTATGTGACATGTACCATTTTCTGAGTCCGAGGTGGGTGCTGAGCCTGGAATTGTTACCCTAAACCTAAGTTCTCATTTACATAACATTAGGCAAGTTCCCCCATGCACTTGCTATTTTATGTTCACTAGCTCAGTAAAATAACGTCCAACCAAGTCACTTTTTAGTTTTATTTTTATATTTTAAAAAATAGAGGTGGAGTCTCGCTATGTTGCCCAGGCTGTTTCCAACCTTCTGGGCTCAAGCAATCCTCCCACCTTTGCCTTTCAAAGTGCTGGGATTACAGGCCTGAGCTACTGCACCTGTCCTTGAGTTACTGTGTGTGTTTGTGTATGTGTGTTTTAACTGACTCTTACTATCATTCCCAACTGAGTTACTTTTTGAAGGTGATTTTTTTTTTTTTTTTTTTTTTTTGAGACGGAGTCTCGCTGTTGCCCAGGTTGGAGTGCAGTGGTGCGATTTCGGCTCACAGCAAGCTCCGCCTACCGGGTTCACGCCATTCTCTTGCCTCAGCCTCCCGAGTAGCTGGGACTACAGGCGCCTCCCACCATGCTTGGCTAATTTTGTTTGTTTGGTTTTT
>NW_012098097.1:8719583-8725043 GCF_000951045.1 Mandrillus leucophaeus
TTCCTTTCTTCCTTTCTTCCTTTCTTCCTTTCTTCCTTTCTTCCTTTCTTTCTTCCTTTCTTTCTTTCTTTGTTTTGATGCGGAGCCTAGCTCTGTCGCCCAGGCTGGAGTGCAGCGGCGCGATCTCGGCTCACTGCAGGCTCCGTCCGCCTCCCGGGTTCGTGCCATTCTCCTGCCTCAGCCTCCCGAGTAGCTGGGACCACAGGCGCCCACCACCATGCTCGACTAACTTTTTGTATTTTTTAGTAGAGACGGGGTTTCAGTGTATTAGCCAGGATGGTCTCGATCTCCTGACCTCGTGATCTGCCTGCCTCGGCCTCCCAAAGTGCTGGGATTGCATGCATGAGCCACCGTGCCCGGCCCAATTTTTAAATTTTTTGTAGAGACGGGATCTCACTATGTTGCCCAGGCTGATCTCACACCCCTAACTTCAAACGATCCGACCACTTCAGCCTCCAAAGCTACTATAAGGGTAGCCAAACCTACCCTTATAGTCAGTGTAGGCAGTACTCGTGCTCACCGGGAGAGGGCACCATCCAGGCAAGGACAGCTTGTGCAGAGGCGTGAAGGGAGCGCGTGGCTCCTCTCCTAGGCCACGGACCACACCTTCCTCCAGAAGAGCCACTATCACCATGGTGACCACCCCAGCTATGCCAAGCCCCGGCTGCCCCTGCCCGTGTTCACCGTGCAACATTATGCAGGGACTGTCACCTACCAGGTACCTGGCCTCAGGGACAGACCAGGGTGAATCAGCGAGGGCAGTGTCCCCTCCCAAGCTGAGTCACCCAACAGCGGAGAGGAGTGGGTGTGGGGAGGCCCCTTGCAAGGCTTGGACACCTGCCCCTGCCTGAGCCATGGGCCCTGCCCAGTTCTGAGCATAGTTTACTGAGTTCTAGGTGACAATAATGGGGTCAGGGAGTGGAAGCCTTGGGGCCCTCCAGACAAGTGGGCAGAGCACAAGCCTGGGACCTGATGACCTTGGCAGTTTACTTCACCTTCTGAGCCTCCATTTCCTCACCTGTGAAATGGGCTTGGAGACCTAAGCTCTGGCATTGCTGTGAGGGTTAGATGTACTAATGTGGAGATGGCCTGGCAGGTGCCTGGCACAGGGTAGGTGCTCACTGAATGAACTTCCCTTCCCCCTTCTGAGTTCTATGCCTACCAAGAAGCTGCACGCATGCCTACCCCAGGAGGAGAGGCACTGGGGATGGGGGAGTGGGGGCTGGAATAAAGGGAAGGACAGGAGGGAGAATCAGTTCTCCTTGAAGGAGATGGCACGCTTGACTTGGAGAAGAAAAACTACAAACTACCCAGGAGTTGCCCCCCAAAAAAGAAATACAAGGAGTTCAAGAAAGCTAGAAAAATGTAAATCAAAAAAGCTTTAACGTGGAGAGGCAGGCAACATTCTTGTCTAGTCAAGCTATTGACTAGCACAGGTTAAAGCCCCAGTGGGGAGAGCGGGGTATTGCTGGGGACTGGACTTTTCCATGCAGTGGAATGGAAAGTCCAGTGACATTCCATGGCTAGCTAAAGGACTGGAAAATCACCAAGGCAGCCTTTCAGGTCACCTGGGGAGAGGGTAGATTCTTCTCCTCCATACCCAGCCTCCCCTCCTTGGTTCCTGCTCCCCTCCCTTTCTCCGCTTCCCTCCCCGCCTGCATGGTCTCTTGTAGGTTCACAAGTTTTTAAACAGAAACCGGGATCAGCTGGACCCTGCCGTGGTGGAGATGCTTGGCCAGAGCCAGCTCCAGGTGCCCATCTGCCCTTCCAGGCCCCCACCTGCTCCATACTTTTTCCCCTAATTCTGTCTTTTTCCTCCTGGGTGCTCTTGCCCAAGGGTTGGCCCTCAAGTCTGTGGCACCTTGGGCCATGGGCTGAGCTTGCCAGGGTCTGGATGCTGAGGGCTGGCCCATTCTGGCTCTCCTGGGCTGCAGGGTGGATGGGCAGGCCCCAGCAGCCAGCTGGCTCAGCTCTTCACCCCCACAGCTGGTGGGCAGCCTGTTCCAGGAGGCAGAGCCCCAGTCCAGGGGAGGGCGAGGCAGACCCACGCTGGCCTCTCGCTTCCAGCAGGCCCTGGGGGACCTCATAGCCCGGCTGGGCAGGTGAGAACAGCGGCAGCCACACCAGACCCCAGGGAGTTATATGGGGCACTGGTCTGTGCCCAAGTGACCCCCCTTTCCCTCATCAGGAGCCATGTCTATTTCATACAGTGCCTCAACCCTAACCCTGGAAAGGTGAGCTCCCCAGCAACTGGCCTCGGGACCCTCCCCCGCCCTGCACCTCCCTCCGCACAGCTCCAGGCCCCTTGACTCCAGCTGTCTTTGGCTCTGTCTTGTGGCCACAGCTTCCAGGCCTCTTTGACGTGGGACATGTGACAGAGCAACTGCACCAGGCAGCCATACTGGAGGCCGTGGGCACCCGCAGTGCCAACTTCCCCGTGCGTGTGCCCTTTGGGGCCTTCCTGGCCAGGTGGGGCCCAGCACCTCAGGGCAGGACTGACAAGGAGGCCCCGGGAGTGACCGGCAGCCCTGGGGGTCCTTCCGATTGGAGATGGACTCACTCTGTCCAGGACTGGGCCTAGCCCCCAACCCTTCTTCTGTCTCCTCGTCCTCTCATCCTCTTTCTCTCTCTCTCTCTCTCTCCATCTCACTCTCTTCGACCATTCATTTCTTCTCCTCTCTGCAAACCTTTCCTGTGCTGATTCCCCGGGCACCAGAGATGAGGTGGGAGCAGTACCTGCCCTGGGCGGGGCTCACAGTCTAATACCCACGGCAGCTGTCCAGGAAGTGCAGGCTGAAGCAGTGAGATGGGAGGGGGGACGGAGTGAGAAAAGAGCCTTTCAGAAGGGCAGGAGGGGCGGGGTGGCACACGGAGCTGCCCGGAACCCGGAGGCGGCTTTGTTCCCGGAGTTCAGAAACCTCGAGAAAAGCTGGAGACATTGTCTGTTTTGTTGTTTGCCTATCTGGCCTTTGGCTAGTGACTGGATGACCTCTTGGGAATCCTCTGAAGGGCTGGAGTTTCCCCCAAGGACAGGGACAGAGTGGGCAGGTGGAGTCACTTCTCGTTGATGTCCAGCCGAGCTGGGCTGGTGGCTGCCCAGAAGGGAGGTGGCGGTTGCTAGGAGCAGCAGCTTCACCCTGGGGCTCTGCAGACCTCCTTAGCCTGTGATGGCCTTGGCAATGGGGATGGCCTGGTTGGGGGACTGAGCCGAAGGCAGGCAGTAGGGATGGGTGTGCCCAGCCTTGAGTCAGATCCTGAGAAGCTCCAGGGCGGAGCATGTTCAGTCTCTGCCATCTGGAAACCTACTAGCTACGGCAATTGTCACCTCCAACAAGAAGCCCTGAGCCCGGAAGCTGGGTGAGAGGAACTTCGAGGTACAACTCTCCACCCAGCACAGACCAGGTCTGCTGATCTGTACCATTCCCTGATGCACTGTGGCATCCCGTGACCACAGACTGTCACCCATGTGTCCCCAGAACCTGCAGAGTGCTTTCTTGGTATGGACTAACTACTGAGTGTCCATTGAGCCAAACTGGTACCACGATCTGGACCTGTGAAGTGTCCTTCAACACTCCCCCACCCACCCCTTCCTGCCATGCCCCTCCCTCCCTTCCACACCCCTCCCTCCCTTCCACACCCCTCCCTCCCTTCCACACCCCTCCCTCCCTCCTTCCCACATCCCTCCCTCCCTCCCACAAACTTGTCTTGAGACCCACTGTGTTGGGTGGCAAGGAGACTAAGGCCTTGGGAACCACATTCCTGTTGCTCCCGTGGCCCAGAACCAGCCCTCATGCCTCCTGGGCACACCGTGTTCACCTGTTTTCCCCCTGAGCTCCAGCACAGACGCCCTCCCTGCCCAAGTTCACTGCAGTGTCTCGGCGCCCAGCTGAGCATCTGGCATAGAGCAGGCAACTTCCAAGTTTTTTAATGATCTAGAAATGGAATAAATACCAAGGGGCTCAGGGTGTCGCACAGCAAGTGTGAAAGGACTGGGCGCGCTGGCTCACGCCTGTGATCCCGGAACTTTGGGAGGCCGAGGCAGGCGGATCACCTGAGGTCGGGAGATCAAGACCAGCCTGACCAATATGGAGAAACCCCATCTCTACCAAAAATACAAAATTAGCCGGGCATGGTGGCGCATGCCAGTAATCCCAGCTACTCAGGAAGCTGAGGCAGGAGAATCACTTGAACCTGGGAGGTGGAGGTTGTGGTGAGCCGAGATTGCACCATTGCACTCCAGCCTGGGCAACAAGAGCGAAACTCTCTCTCAAAAAAAAAAAAAAAAAAAGTGTAAAAGGAGGTTCTGGCTATTCTGACGTCAGCTTCATCCTTGGAGCAGGTTCCAGGCCCTGGGCTCGGAAGGGCAGGAAGACCTCTCTGACCGGGAGAAGTGTGGTACCATCCTGAGCCAGGTGCTGGGGGCCAAATCACCTCTCTGTCACCTCGGAGCCACCAAGGTGGGTGTGTGTATCCCTGTGTGCAGAGGGCAGCATGAATGGGAAAGGAGAGATGCAATCTGGGCCCAAAGGGACAAACCCAGGATTTGGGGATCCATCCAAGTGGTGGGAGACAGAAGGACTGGGTGCCAGGCTGGCCCCAGCACCCCAGAAGAACAAATGGTTTGGCTGGAAGGGAAGAGGCTGAGACCAGAGAAGGAGAGCAGGCGGGGCTGGCTCCTGGCTCCTGCCTACAGCCTGCACCTCTGCCCACAGGTCCTGCTGCAGGAGCAGGGCTGGCAGCGGCTGGAGGAGCTCCGGGACCAGCAGCGCTCCCAGGCCCTGGTCAACTTGCACCGTAGCTTCCACACCTGCATCTCCCGCCAGCGCGTCCTGCCCCGGGTGCAGGCTCGCATGCGTGGGTTCCAGGCCAGGTCTGCAAGCATTGGAGCCAGGGCTGAAGTGGGTGTGGTGAGGCTGTGTGGGCTCATCCTCCAGGTGGTGGGGCAAGGTTGGGGAAACATAGTGCCTCAGGGCAAGTCATCCTGCCCCATCGGCATGTGACTGTCCTTGACGGCATTCCCCCCATACCCATGCAGCCTCTGCTTGAATACCCCAGTCACGAGAAACTCATTACCTGTTGAGGCCACCTGAACCTATGGTCCTGACTCCTTTATCATTCTCTTTTCTAGTCTGTTTTCCACACTGTGGGAATAATCTTTTTTTCTTTTCTTTTCTTTTCTTTTTCTTTTTTTGAGACGGAGTTTTGCTCTTGTTGCCCAGGCTGGAGTGCAATGGCACAATCTCAGCTCACTGCAATCTCTGCCTCCTGGGTTCAAGCCTCTCAAGTAGCTGAGATTTTTGTTTTTTTTTTTTTTTTGAGACCGAGTCTGGCTCTGTGGCCCAGGCTGGAGTGCAGTGACGCGATCTCAGCTCACTGCAAGCTCCAGCTCCCGGGTTCACGCCATTCTCCTGCCTCAGCCTCCCGAGTAGCTGGGACTACAGGCGCCTGCCACCACGCCCG
>NW_012098097.1:8726363-8731139 GCF_000951045.1 Mandrillus leucophaeus
TCTTTCTTTCTCTCTTTCTTCTCTTTCTTTCTTTTTCTCTTTTCTTTTCTTTCTCTTTCTTCCTCTTTCTTTCTTTCTCTCTTTCTTCTTTCTTTCTCTTTCTCTTTCTTTTTCTCTTTTCTTTCTCTTTCTTCCCCTTCCTTCCTTCCTTCCTTCCTTTTCTGTCTGTCTTTCTTCCTTTTCTCTCTTTCTTTTTCCCTCCCTTCCTCCCTTCCTTCATTCCTTCCTGACTGAGTCTTGCTCTGTCACCCAGCCTGGAGCACAATGGCGCAATCTAGGCTCACTTGAATCTCTGCCTCCCAGGTTCAAGCAATTCTCATGCCTCAGCCTCCTGAGGAGCTGGGATTGCAGGTGTGCTGTAATTTTTGTATTTTTAGTAGAGACAGGGTTTTGCCATGTTGGCCAGGCTGGTCTTGAACTCCTGACCTCAAGTGATCCACTCGCCTTGGCCTCCCAAAGTGCTGCGATTATAGGCATGAGCCACTGCACCCGACCCTTGTTCTTCTTTTGAAGTATCCTATTCTTTTCCTGTTGTTTCTGTGAAGCATCCAGGGCTTCTCTAGTCCAAAGTCAGTTTTTACATGAATGTCCAGGCTTAGGGGATTCCAATGCCAGGCAGGAAGCATAAGTTTGGACTCTTCATTTTGCCCCCGCCCTCTCCCGGCCTCCAGGAAGCGGTGCCTCCGGCGGCGGGCAGCTCTGGGACAGCTGAACACCATCCTGCTGGTGGCCCAGCCCCTGCTCCGGAGGCGGCAGAGACTGCAGGTACAGGGGCTTGGCGGGGGGCAGCTCAGGGTAGAAGTCAGGCTGCCTGAGCTGGCCGAACTGGCCAAATCCCAGCAGCATCGACCCTCTCAGCCCAGCATCTCAAGGACTGTGGCTTTGGACACAGTGCTCCTTGAACTCATCCCTTTTCCCTCTGGCTGGGGTAGGCTGGGGCCTTTGGAAGGTGCTGTCTTCTTCCATTCCTGCCCACTCTCCCCAGGGCCTGGCTCTTCCCTCTTGCCGAGGGTTCCCATCCCCTCCAGGCTTCCCCTGGGCCCCTTCCGCTCCCCTCTTTTGCCTGTTAACTCTCATCTAAGGTCTATAAAGCAGCTCAAAGGTCAATGCCCACGTGCTACCCCCTCTCTGACCCCTCCCTGCCTGGACTTTGTCCCCTGGGACCATTTCTTCCCTTCTTCCTGCCCTCTTCCCGGTGCCCTGGCAGATGGGCACGGACGCCCACAGCGCTAAGGCTGGTGAGGGCCCTGGAGGGCCAGGGGTAGCTGACCCCTCCTGATCTGTTCTCGCTCCTTCGCTGAGAACCTCCTAGGGGCAGGAGGGGACAGCTGAACTTCAGAGCTGGGGAGGTGCCCCCAGGTGACTCACATGGGAGGCATCAGCTCTTTCCACATCTCCTCCAACAGCTTGGGCACTGGCAGGGCTGGCACAGCAGCGAAAGGGCCTTGGAGAGAGTGCCAAGCATGGTAGGTGGCCTGGAAGGTGGGGGGTTCTACGTGGGACTATGAACCTGCTGAGACTGGGATGGCTTAGAGGGCTGCCAGGGTGCTACTATGGGTCCTGTCCCTCAGGGCCAGACATTGCACCTCCTGAGAAGAGGACCTGGGTGCCCTTGGCTCTTGGTTTCCCTCACAGGGTCCTTGGGGCTCTGTTTGTTTGAGTGTCCAGGGTTAGAATCCTTGGTCTTTGCCTGGGCGTGGTGGCTCATACCCGTAATCCCAGCACTTTGAGGCTGAGGTGAGAGGATTGCTTGAGCCCAGGAATTTGAGACCAGCCTGGGTAACATCTCTACAAAAACAGTAAAAGTCAGCTGGACACAGTAGCACACGCCTGTAGTCTCAGCTACTCAAGAGGCTGAGGCGGGAGGGTCGCTTGAGCTTGAGCCTCGGAAGTCAAGGCTGCAGTGAGCCGTGATCGCACCACTGCACTCTAGCCTGGGTGACAGAGACCCTGTCTCAAATTAAAAAAAAAAAAAAAATACTTGGTCTCTGGAGGGGATGTTTATAATCTTGGGGGTAAGGGTGTGGGGATGGACACTGGTCCCTAGGCCCCTCCTGTGGATCCTGGGTAAATGGGCCCCCTCTGCCAGGAGCTGGGGCGCTTGGAGATTCCGGCTGAGCTGGCTGTCATGCTGAAGATGGCGGAAGGTATGTCTTGTTGGCGTCCTCTTGTTAGGACCCCTTCTCCAGTCCCTTTACCGTGGGATGTGTCTGTCCCTTGTGGTTCCTCCCTCTGATGCTCCAGGCTCTGCTAAGCTCACTGCTTGGGTCCCAGTGGACAGGGGCTGATGGCTCGTGGGGAGGGGTGGAGGTGGTCCCAGGGCCAGGTACCACCTGGGTGTTCCTGGGTTGCCTCCTGGTGCTTGTTCCCAGGCCATCAGGATGCCCTGGCTGGGAGCATCACGGAGTGCCTGCCCCCTGAGGTTCCTGCCCGGCCCAGCCTGACTCTCCCACCAGACATTGACCGGTTCCCTTTCTCCAGCTTCGTCTCCATCGGCTTTCAGGTAGGTGCCCAGGCCTAAGCTCTTCCCACTAGCCTCACCATTCTGAGTTAGGACCTGCCTGGCAGAAGCTGCGTTTTTTCCCCTGCTTTCAGCTATTTCCCTCCTCCCTCCCCAGCCTTTAGGGCTGTGAATAGCGCTGAATTGCTCTGAAAATAACCGTTGAATGTAAATGTCTCACCATAGAGTGTTATCAGTGTTATTGGATGGGAGAAGTTATTTAGATCCACAATGCCACACCTTTGTTGTACCTGCAGTAGTGCCCTGCTTTTGAAGTCATGACCTTAACGATGTTTATTGACAAGGGAAACTGTCCAGACTTCAGCAGTAAATACAAATGCAAGATTCAAAACTGCACATACAGTCTGGGCATGGTGGCTCATGCTTGTAATCCCAGCACTTTGGGAGGCCGAGGTGGGTGGATCACCTGAGGTCAGGAGTTCGAGACCAGCCTGGCCAACATGGTGAAACCCAGTCTCTACTAAAAGTACAAAAATTAGCTGGGCATGATGGCAGGTGCCTGTAATCCCAGTTACTCAGGAGGCTGAGACAGGAGAATCACTTGAACCTGGGAGGTGGAGGCTGCAGTGAGCTGAGATTGTGCCACTGCACTCCAGCCTGGGTGACAGAGCAAGACTCTTGCCTCAAAAAAAAAAAAAAAAAAAAAAAAAACAGCATTAAGATGCATTTCTGTCCAGCCCTCTGCCTCTCCCGAAGTGCCTGCTCCGGTGGGGCTCCCCTGGGTCTGTCTGACAGCTGGTGAGCGTGGACTAGCCCTCCTTCCTTGCAGGAGCCATCCCTGCCCAGGCCAGGGCAGCCACTGGTGAAGCCCCTAACCCAGCTGGACGGAGAGAACCCTCAGCATGCCCTGGACATCAACAAAGTGGTGAGTGACACATTGGAGAAGGGACAGGATGGGCTCCTGGGAGCCCTGCACGTCTTGTCCTTACCCAGCTATGTCGGCAGATGCTGCGGCTCCTGGGGGATGGATCCCTAGAGTCCTGGCAGAGGCAGACCATGGGCACATACCTGGTGCGGCAGGGGCAGTGCCGGCCAGGGCTGCGGAATGAGCTCTTCAGCCAGCTGGTGGCCCAGCTATGGCAGAACCCAGACGAACAGCAGAGCCAGCGGGGCTGGGCCCTCATGGCTGTTTTGCTCAGCGCCTTCCCCCCACTGCCTGTCCTGCAGAAGCCGCTGCTCAAGTAAGGGGCCTGGAAGGTGGGGACCTGGCAGGTGGGGTCGCTGGATCACCCTGCCTCCACTGCAGCCTGTGCCTGCCCTGCAGGTTCGTGTCTGACCAGGCCCCCAGGGGCATGGCAGCGCTGTGCCAGCACAAGCTGCTGGGGGCCTTGGAGCAGTCACAGTTGGCCCCAGGGGCCACTCGGGCCCACCCTCCAACCCAGCTGGAGTGGATGGCCGGATGGCGGCGGGGCCGCATGGCGCTGGACGTGTTCACCTTCAGCGGTGAGGGCTGCCTCGGCTGACGCCTCCCAGGCCTGAAGCGGGGCCAGCCCTACCCCTTTGCCCTCCCCGGAACCCCTTCCTGCCCCAGCCTTCCTGCTGCCCTGTCCTCAGTGACCCTGTTCTCTCTCCCCTCTGTCCTGCTTTTGAAACCCTCATGGGGACAGCAGCCCCTTCCTGTCAGGGTGGACCCTGCTGTCCCTCACTCTTGCCCCCGACCCCCGTGCCCCCATAGAGGAGTGCTACTCAGCCGAGGTGGAGTCCTGGACCACCGGGGAGCAGCTGGCTGGGTGGATCCTGCAGAGCAGGTATGGCGACCGGGGATGGGGGACAGTGTGGCCAAAGTGATCATTGTGCCCCCAGTCTCGGGGGCAGGGAGGGGAGGTGCCCTGGGGTGGGCAGGGGCCAGACTGCAGATGGCGATGGGGAGCCAGGAGCAGATTAGAAATGAGGGGCATGGGAGCTCCCATGGCCCAGATTCTAAGTCAGTAGATCAGAAAATAAATGCCCACACTGGAGCCCTTGTGGAAATGGAGGGCCGTGAGGTGAGGAGTAGTCCCCGCTGCCGAGACAAGCTGGGTCCCGGACCAGGTGGTTCCAGGGCCACCCTCCCTTCCCCAGTCCTCCGCCTTGGGGTCCTTGCCCCTTCTGGATGGCCACCTGCCTCACTGACTGCTCCCCTCCCACCCAGAGGCCTGGAGGTGCCTCCCCGGGGCTGGTCCGTGTCACTGCATTCCAGGGACACATGGCAGGACTTGGCTGGCTGCGACTTTGTGCTGGACCTAATCAGCCAGACTGAGGACCTGGGGGACCCA
>NW_012098097.1:8732584-8735709 GCF_000951045.1 Mandrillus leucophaeus
GCAGCAGCGGCAGCGGCAGGCTCGGGCCTCCGAGGCGGCGTCCCAGGCCTCACCCTCAGCCATCACCTCCAAGCCCAGGAAGCCCCCCACACCCCTGGAGAAGCCACAGCATGACCTGGAATCAGAGGGTGGCTGCCTGAGGGTGAGGAGGTGACCGTGTCCTCAGGAAGGGGTGTGGGGTGGGGGCTGCAGGGGCAGGGGACATGGGCAGGGTGAGTAGGCAAGTGCGGGGAAGAGGCTGCTGGCCCAGGACTGGGGACCCGAGGGGTGTGGCGAGTGTGGCATCCAGGCTGGCTGAGCTGCCACTCACTTCTGCTCCTGCCAGGAGACCTCCGAGGAGGCTGAAGACAGGCCCTGTCGGCCCAAGAGCTTCCAGCAGAAACGGAACTACTTCCAGAAGATGGGTGAGGGCACTTGGGGCGGCAGGCCCCTGTAGAAACACGGCCAGTGCCTCTAGCCTAGGCCAGGGAGGGTGAGGTGTGCTCTGCTCCCCGGAGTTGGTGCGGCCCATCCAGGAGCCCAGCTGGGCTAGTGTGGTAACTTTGAAGGCCATCTGGACACTTGCAGGACAGCCGCAGATCACAGTGAGGACGATGAAGCCTCCCGCCAAGGTCCAGATCCCCCAGGGGGAGGCGCAGGAGGAGGAGGAGGAGGAGCAGGAGGAGCAAGAAGTGGAAACAAGAGCAGGTTGTGGGGAGCTGGGCAGGGCCTGGGGCTCCTGTGGCTCTGCACAGCGTTTGACGGTCTTTCCTGTTTTCCTGGTCAGTGCCATCCCCTCCTCCTCCCCCCATCATGAAGAAGCCATTGAAGCAAGGTGGGGCCAAAGCTGCAAAAGAGGCTGAGGCTGAGCCAGTCAAGGAGACAGCGGCCAAGGACGGTGGCCAAGGGCCAGCCCAAGGCAGGGGGATCGTGGTGCGCAGCTCAGACCCCAAGCCCAAGCGGCCACAACCCAGCAGGGAAATTGGCAACATCATCCGCATGTACCAGAGCCGCCCGGGCCCCGTGCCTGTGCCTGTGCAGCCATCCAGGTGGGCCCCCAGGGGGAGGTGGCCAGGGCTGTCCTGCTCCTCGGGGAATCACCCTATGAACTTAGTGACCTCTCGCTTCTCCCACGAGGCCTCCCATAACTTTCCTGAAGAAAATCGACCCCAAGGACGAGGCTCTGGCCAAGCTGGGTATCAACGGTGCCCACTCGTCCCCGCCGGTGAGCACCCCAACCTGTCCCCCCGAGAGTGTGCACTGGGGAGCCCAAGTTCACTGGGTGAACTTGGCCTTGTGCTGTGAATCAGCCCGTGTGCTTTCTCTATATCCCCCCAGATGCTGTCCTCCAGCCCAGGAAAGGGCCCCCCACCAGCTGTGGCTCCTCGACCCAAGGCCCCACTGCAGCTTGGGCCCTCTAGCTCCATCAAGGAAAAGCAGGGGCCCCTTCTGGACCTGTTTGGCCAGAAGCTGCCCACTGCCCAGACACCCCCACCTCCACCAGCGCCACCACTGCCTCTGCCCGAGGACCCAGGGACCCTTTCAGCCGAGCGTCGTTGTAAGGAACCACACTTCCCCTGCGCCGTGGGCTTCACTGGGGCAGAGGCAGGGTTCGCACAGACTCTTGGTGCCCAGGGTTGAAGGCATTTTGGTGTGGCTGAGGCCAGCTGTTCGGGCTTCTGGACTTTGGAGCCATATGTAGCTGAGGAGTCCCAGCTTCCGTGTTCCCACCCAGGGCAGGGCCTGGGCATCTTTGAGGCTGTCATTGAGAGGCTGTCACACACAGGGTGTTGTCCTTGACGCATACCTGACGGCTCTGTGGAGGAGTCAGTGGTATCACACACAGGGTGTTATCCCTGACACATACCCGACAGCTCTGTGAGGAAGTTAGTGGTCCTGGCTGACGTGGTCATAGAGGGCCCACGAGTCTCAGGGACTCCAGAGAAAGTTTAGGGCCAGAAATGGAGGCAGGAGATGGTGCCGTGGAAGGAGTCAGGCAGCTGGAGGTTGAGAGAGCTGGGCCCTTGGCGGGTTCTTGGGGACAAAGGTCTTCCCTCCCGTGCCCCCATCACTCTGACTCTGAAGCCCCTCGCTGAGGCTCCTCACCCCTTCCTCCCTGCCAGGCTTGACACAGCCCATGGAGGACCAGGGCGTTTCCACCCAGCTACTTGCGCCCTCTGGCAGCGTGTGCTTCTCCTACACTGGCAAGCCCTGGAAGTTGTTCCTACGCAAGGAGGTGGGCATGAGGGTGGGGCCTTGGCCTGGCCTCTTTGGGCTGGCAGGGAGGCGGCAGGCTTTGTGTGTCCCAGTCTGGAACCCCAGCATCCCCTCCCCACAGCCCACCATCTCAAGGCTGATTTTCCAGGCCTGGGAGGGCAGAGGCACCAGACCCACCGATCTTTGCCCTTCTGTGCCCTCCTCCAGGTGTTCTACCCACGGGAGAACTTGAGCCATCCCTACTACCTGCGGCTGCTCTGTGAGCAGGTGAGAGCTGGCCCACCTGCCAGTCTGAGACATCTGTAGAGACAGCATCCCTGGTGCTCTTTGTCTAATGGCTGGGCCAGGTTAACACCATGTAGGGCATGTTGGCAGCCAGCACTAGGGGCCACTTCTGTGTGCCCAGCCCTGCCTTCATTGAATTTTCACAACATCCCTAAAAAGTAGGGACCATGGCCAGGTGCGATGCTCACGCCTGTAATCCCAGCACTTTGGGAGGCCAGGGTGGGTGGATCACGAGGTCAGGAGTTCGGTACCAGCCTGGCCAACATGGTGAAACTCCGTCTCAACTAAAAATACAAAAATTAGGCATGGTGGTGCACACCTGTAATCCCAGCTACTGGGGAGGCTGAGGCAGGAGAATTGCTTGAACCCGGAAGACAGAGGTTGTAGTGAACCGAGATTGTGCCACTGCACTCCAGCCTGGGTGACAGAGCGAGACTGTGTCTCAACAACAACAACAAGAAGAAGTAGGGACCATTATTCACCTAGTTTTTTTTGTTTTTTTTTTTTTTTTTTTTTTGAGACGGAGTCTCGCTCTGTCGCCCAGGTTGGAGTGCAGTGGCCGGATCTCAGCTCACTGCAAGCTCCGCCTCCCGGGTTTATGCCATTCTCCTGCCTCAGCCTCCCGAGTAGCTGGGACTACAGGC
>NW_012098097.1:8735879-8739562 GCF_000951045.1 Mandrillus leucophaeus
GCGCCCGGCTATTCACCTAGTTTTATAGATAAAGATTAAAAATAAAGTGTGTACAGTGCACAACACAGGCTCTAGCATGCAATAGGTACTTAATAAATAGTTGTGACTTTGCCACCTCTGAACGCTCCCAGGAGTGAGCCTCTGTTCCCCCAGATACTGCAGTAGCAGTCAGCCGCCCCCTGCCCCGAACAATCATATATCTGGGCTGACCCAGGGGCAGTTACCATGGGGTCTCTGGGCAGTGGGTGAAAAGGGAGGGCTGGCAGTTGCAGGGGAGGGGACATGTGAGACGTGTGAATGGAGGTGGCCCAAGCCCTCTGTCCCTCCCTGCCCCACCTAGGCCTTCTGCTTAGCATACAGGCCACGGGGGCCAGGGCGCCCTCCATCAACCTCCCCAGCTTTTCCTTCATGCATGTTGATGGCTGCTCTGGGGGTGGGCTCTGTCTCAGGACCCAGTGGTGACTACCTAGCTCTGCCCCCAGATCCTGCGGGACACCTTCTCTGAGTCCTGTATCCGGATTTCCCAGGATGAGCGACAGAAAATGAAAGACCTGCTGGGTATGGGTCCAGGGACCGTGGAGTTGGGAGCTTGAGTGCTGGGGGCTGTGCCTGCCCTGAAGGAGGGAGCAGCATGGGAGCAAACTCTAGAGCTCCCTCTGTGTGAGCAGAGGACAGCCTGGGTCCTTCCTGCCCACAGGAGACTTGGAGGTGGACCTGGATTCTCTCACCACCACTGAAGACGGCGTCAAGAAGCGCATCGTGGTGGCTGCTCGGGACAACTGGGCCAATTACTTCTCCCGCTTCTTTCCTGTCTCGGTCAGTGGCGCTGGGGTAGGGAGTTGGGATGCCAGGCCCCCAGCCTGGATCCTGGGGTGCATGGGCACGGACCCTCCACAAGCAGGAGAGCTGGGGGGCAGGCGCCAGGGGAAGGACAAAGCCCAGCCACCGGCCCTGGGCAGCTCCAGGGCATCTTGGGCAGTAGCAGGACCCAAGAGCCTGCCTGAGACCCACCACCTTCCTGTAGGGTGAGAGTGGCAGCGACGTGCAGCTGCTAGCCGTGTCCCACCGCGGGCTGCGACTGCTCAAGGTGACCCAAGCCTCCAGCCTCCGCCCACACCAGCTGAAGATTCTCTGCTCATACAGGTGTGCTGGCCCACGACCCTGGGCTAGAGGTGGGGGCAGGTGGCAAGGTGACCCCAGCTCATGCCCGGCCCCTGCGCAGCTTCGCAGAGGTGCTGGGTGTGGAGTGCCGGGGCAGCTCCACCCTGCAGCTGTCGTTGAAGAGCGAGCAGCTGGTGTTGCACACAGCCCGGGCAAGGGCCATCGAGGCGCTGGTTAAGCTGTTCCTCAGTGAGCTTAAGAAGGCAAGTGTGGGGTGCGGGTTGGGAGGCCGGGCGGACAGCCCTCACCGATGCTGCATCTCCCCGTCCGTCTTCCCTGTGGGGGCAGGGGCTGGGAGTTTGGGCTAAATCCCTGGAAGTCTGGGGTGCTAGGTGGAGGGGGAGGCCAGCAGGGGGAGCAGGTGGGAAGGCAGGACAGGGAGGCGCAGGCAGGCTCCCTGCTCCAGGCCCTCACCCGCTTGCCCGCAGGACTCTGGCTATGTCATCGCCCTGCGCAGCTACATCACTGACAACTGCAGCCTCCTCAGCTTCCACCGTGGGGACCTCATCAAGCTGCTGCCGGTGGCCACCCTGGAGCCAGGTATCGCCACAGGCCGGCAGGGGCTCACACAGGGAGGGCATCCACTTGGCAGAGGCTGCCTAGGGGCGGAAGGTCCGGCGGGTGAGCCACATCCCTGGGTGCCTTCCAGGCTGGCAGTTTGGCTCTGCCGGGGGCCGTTCCGGACTCTTTCCTGCGGACATAGTGCAGCCGGCTGCCGCTCCCGACTTTTCCTTCTCCAAGGAGCAGAGGAGTGGCTGGCACAAGGGTCAGCTGTCCAACGGGGAACTAGGGCTGGCTCGGTGGGACAGGGCCTCAGAGGTGAGGAAGATGGCAGAAGGAGAACCACAGGCAAGGCCTGCCTGAGACTGAGGAAGGAAAGGGGTTTGACCGCTCCCGAGGCTGCCATGCAGTGGGACCACCCTGCTGTCCGTCTCCTGTGGCTGCCCCTCTGCCCCCTCCTGATGGCTCGCCTTGTCTCTCCAGCAAGACTGTGCACTCCTTGCAGGCAGGGCAGGGCAGGGCGGGGCTGGGCGCTGCTCTTGGGTCCCTGTGGCACTTAGTTCAATGCTGCCCTAGCAGATGCTTAATAAACAGCTCTTCACTTTCCTGGCTTCCGGTCTTGCTCCTTTGGTGTCTGGCTGGGGAGGCATGGGGCTGGGGCAGGACCCCTGGGACAGGGCACTGGACACTCAGGTGGCACCAGGTTTCTTGTGCTCCCAGCGCCCTGCCCACCCTTGGAGCCAGGCACACAGTGACGACTCGGAGGCCACCAGCCTGCCCTCCTCTGTGTCCTATGCCTCTCTGTCCACCGACTCCCACAACTACACCATGCAGGAATTCGCCCTGCGTTACTTCCGGAAGTCCCAGGCCTTGTGAGTGCACTGGGCCGACCCCTGTGCCTGTCTATCCTCAGTCTTCCCAAGAGAACGTGCCCTGCTCTGAACCACTAGGCTGTGCTCTTAGCCCAGCCTGGCTGGCTGGGATGAGGGCAGGAGGGCCAAACAAGCTGGGCTGTCTCCCCCTGCCCCCCACAGGCCGGGCCAGACAGATGGAGGTGCTACAGGGAAGGACACAGACAGCCTGGTGCAGTACACCAAGGTGAGGGAGAGGCAGGGAGGTATCTGGCCCATGGATCTGCCCTCTGACCCCCGCAGCCCCCAGACCCACAGCCTCCTCTCTTTGGCCACAGGCTCCCATTCAGGAGTCGCTCCTCAGCCTCAGTGATGACGTGAACAAGCTGGCTGTGGCCAGCTTCCTGGGTGAGTGGCCATGGGCATCCTGGGTCCCCATGTCTGCAGTGCCATGGACCTGGGTGTCTGGTCCCTTTATCTCCTTGAGCTCTGCCTGGCTCCATCCCAGTCTGCCAACTCCGGGAAGCTCACTGGTGGCCCCTGGACTCCAGGGCCCTCACCGCCTACTACTCCCACCCAAGGGTTGTGGGTTGTGTGGAGTCTGGGGTTGGAAGACAGTCCATGGGTCCAGAGGATGCTATGTGCTGTGTGGGGCCTTGGGTACCCAGGAGCCTCAGTCTCCCCATGGGTCAAGCTGCAACCAGCTGCCCTGGCTGGCATCCATGCATTTTGAGAGTGAGGCATCAGATGGCAGGTGAAGGCCCTGCACAGCAACAGCATGAGCCGGGGCCAGCCCCAGCACAGCCCCAACTGTGTGCCCTGTTTCTTATCCTGCCTGCAGCCCTGATGCGGTTTATGGGTGACCAGTCCAAGCCCCGGGGCAAGGATGAGATGGATCTGCTCTATGAACTGCTAAAGGTAAGCCTGGGCTGTGTGACGCCCAGCACCTGTGCCTGTCCTCCTGTCTGGGCTTGAAGGAGATCCCCTTCCCTTGGTCACTGTCCTTCAAATCATTCCAAACTATTTACTGAACACCCATTGCATGCAGGGGGTGTGGCTGTGAAGCCAGCAGGCTAAGTCTCTGCAGTGCTTACGATAACTTATGTGTCTGGGAGTGAGAGGTCACTGGAGAGTAAGAATGCAGGGAAGGCCGGGCACGGTGGCTCAAGC
>NW_012098097.1:8739782-8760569 GCF_000951045.1 Mandrillus leucophaeus
AACCCGGGAGGCGGAGCTTGCAGTGAGCTGAGATCCGGCCACTGCACTCCAGCCTGGGCGACAGAGCGAGACTCAAAAAAAAAAAAAAAGAATGCAGGGAAGGGGCTGCTGCAGTGGAGGCTTTGTGGCAGCCTTCCTACAGGGAGGGAAGGAGTGAGCACAGGGTGACACAGAAGGGCAGGCAACAGTTCAGATGTGGTGGGAAGCCTCGGCATCATCACACACCAGCAAGGCCAGTGTGGCTGAGCCTAGTGAGCAGCACGGAGAACAGAGGATGAGGACGGGGAGCAGACGGTGGGTCCAGGCCACCACAGGCCTTGTAGCCATCATTGGTTTCTGATTTTTGGAAAGATGGGAAACCACCAAGAGGATTCTGGAGAGAGACTCGGCTTACATTTCACAGTCACTCGGCTGTTGTTTGGGATTCTGGGGGTCTAAGTTTAAAAGCAAAAGGAAGTTATCTCAGTGGTCCCAGGTGAGGCATGGTGCTGGCAGCAAGGGAGAAGCAGAAGATTCAGAGCCAGCAGAGTGTGCTGACCAATCGCATGTGGGCTACGGGAAGGAGGACAACTACTGTCTTCAAGGAGCAGGTCTTGGCTGGTGGAGGAATCTGTTTTGAACACGTGAGGTCTGAAATCCCAGACTTCCCAGTGGAGGAGTCTGGGGTTCAAGGGAGAAGGCTGGAGGCAGGCACCTCATCAGATGGGAGCAGCTGAGGCCACAGGGAGAGGGGCAGACAGAGAGAGGTTCAAGGGCATGGCACCGCTCAGAGGTCAAGGAGTTAAGGTGAAGCCAGCAGAGATGACTAAGAGATCAGAGAAGCAGGGGCCAGACATGTGGCTCACGCCTGTAATCCCAGCACTCTGGGAGGCCGAGGTGGGTGCATCACCTGAGGTAGTTCTAGACCAACCTGGCCAACATGGTGAAACCCCATCTCTACTAAAAACACAAAAATTAGCTGGGCGTGGTGGAGCACTCCTGTAGTACTCAGAAGGTTGAGGCAGGAGAATCGCTTGAACCCAGGAGGGTGGAGATTGCAGTGAGCCGAGATGGCACCACTGTACTCCAGCCTGGGCGACAGAGCAAGATTGTCTCAAAAAATAAAATAAATATATGAAAAGACCGGGCACGGAGGCCCACATCTGTAACCCCAGCACTTTGGAGGCCAAGATGGGCGGATCATCTGAAGTCAGAGATTAAACCTGGCCAACATAGTGAAACCCCATCTCTGCTAAAAATACAAAAATTAGCCAGGTGTGGTGGCACGCCTATAGTACTCGGGAGGCTGAGGCAGGGGAATTGCTTGAACCTGGGAAACAGATTGCAGTGAGCTGAGATCACGCCATCGCGTTCCAGCCTGCGTGGCAGAGGGAGACAGGGAAGCAGCGAAGAAAGTGACTGAGTAGCCAGTGCAGTGATGCTCTTAAGCTGAGGCAGACATCTTGACCCAGCCCCCGCCCACGGCCTAGCAGGATTTCTCCAGAGCTTCAGACCCCAGGCTCACCACTCCCATCCCTCACCCCACCTGCCCTTCCTATCCCCGCAGATGTGCCAGGAGGAGAAGCTGAGGGATGAGATTTACTGCCAGGTTATCAAGCAGGTCACGGGACACCCCCGGCCGTGAGTGGGGACCGGTGGGGTGGAGAGGCTTCTGGGGGCAGCTGGGCACTGTGGCCTGGCCAGCCTGAAGCCCGAGCTCTCTGCCCTGCAGGGAACACTGCACTCGAGGCTGGAGCTTCCTCAACCTTCTCACAGGCTGCTTCTCTCCGTCGACCAGGCTGATGCCCTACCTGACCAAGTTCCTGCAGGATTCAGGCCCCAGCCAAGGTGCCTGTGGGAGGGGGAGATGGAGGGGGGGCAGGGGTTTCTAGGACTGGGAACTTGGAGGGCTTGGGGAGACCTGGCCACCTCATAACCCCAGCCTGGCTCCTCTGCAGAGCTGGCCCGGAGCAGCCAGGAGCACCTCCAGCGCACAGTCAAATATGGGGGGCGCCGGTGGATGCTCCCACCGGGTGAAATGAAGGCTTTCCTGGTACTGGGGGTGGCGGATGGGCATTGTGGGACACCCTGGGGTAGGGGGGTGTCCCCCACAGGAGACCACTGGCCGACTGACCACTGGCTGACTGACCCTGCAACCTGCCTTGGCAGAAAGGACAAGCCACTCGCCTGCTTCTTATTCACCTGCCAGGAGGTGTGGATTATAGGACGAATATCCATACTTTCACGGTGAGCTTGGGGGCCACCAAGGGAGGCGGCCTTGGGCATCAGTTCTGGGCCCTCCAGCGTCCCTCCCCCTCATCACAGCCTGTCCACATGCCCAGGTGGCAGCAGAAGTGCAGGAGGAGCTGTGCCAGCAAATGGGCATCACAGAGCCTCAGGAAGTGCAGGAATTCACCCTCTTCCTCATCAAAGAGAAGGGTGAGCTTGGGGACGGAGCCTCATTGTGGGGCCCCTCCCCCGCCCGGGGGTGAGGTGGTTTGGTTTCTGCTGGGGTGGCAGGGTGGGGTGTGCGTGGTCTGAGCAGCGGTGGACCTAGGGTCCCCATGCAGGCAAGCTGGTGCGGCCCCTGCGGCCTGCTGAATACCTCAACAGCGTGGCAGTGGACCAGGACGTGAGCCTGCACAGCCGGCGGCTCGGCTGGGAGACCCCACTGCACTTCGATAACTCCATCTACATCAGCACCCACTACAGCCAGGTCAGCCTGCCTGCCTCCGAGCCGCTGCTGCAGTTTGAGGGCGCGGCTTCCTGCCTAGGCGACTTCCAAGCCCCCCTCCCCACAAGGGTGTGGGTCTGTGGTGGCTGGGGGGTGACGGTGGCAAAACTAGGCTTGAGCCCCTAGAGCCACCAACTGATGGGGGCTTTGGGCCACCTCTGCTCTCCTCACCATGCTCCCCGCACAGGTGCTGCGGGACTACCTCCAGGGGAAGCTGCCGGTCAGCGCCAAGGCGGACGCGCAGCTCGCCAGGCTGGCCGCCCTGCAGCACCTCAGCAAGGCCAACGGGAACACTCCCTCAGAGTGAGTGGGGGCACCTCCCGCCCCTAAGCCCCTCTCCTTCTCCAAGGTCAAGGCCATTTGACTGGTACCCTTCCTGGCCCTAACTGGACTGGCCCAGAGCAGCGGGGCCTGGTGGACATCTGTCCTCTTCACCCCACCGTGAGCTCCTCTGGTTCAGGGCCCTCACCTCATTTATGTGTATGGATCCCTAGTCTTGCCCACAATAGGCACTGGTTCAGTTATTTGGCACATGCTGTATGCCCAGCCCTGTACCAGGTGGTCAGGGGCCAAACTGACCCCGGCCCCGCATCCTAGGCAGGACCTGCTAGCTTATGTGCCACAGCAGCTGCAACGGCAGGTGAACATGGCCTCCATCAAGAACCTGATGGGTCAGGAGCTGAGACAGCTGGGAGGACACAGCCCCCAGGAAGCACAGATCAGCTTCATTGGTGGGTCTGGGGCTGGGACCGCTGGGGTGGGGGCTGGAGGCCAAGAGGGAAGGAATGCAGGTAGAGGGGCGAGGAGGGGTCTGCACCTGCCCTGTCCCTCTCAGCTGACCTGAGGGGCCAAGCAGCGCAGGTTCCAGGGTCCTAGCAGTCAGAATTCCTGCCTGCACCCTCTCCACCCGCAGAGGCCGTGAGCCAGCTGCCCCTCTTCGGCTATACCGTCTACGTAGCACTGAGAGTGAGCATGCAGGCCCTGTCGGGACCCGCTCTCCTGGGGCTCAACCGCCAGCATCTCATCCTCATGGACCCCAGCTCCCAGGTGGGCAGGGCTCTTGCCCCAGCTCTGGCCGAGGGACCCTTGGGCCATTCCATCACCCACAGTGACCCCTCCCTGGAGACGAGACCAGCCCTGCTCTCTGCTGCCCCCAGAATCTGTACTGTCGCATTGCCCTGAAGAGCCTGCAGCGGCTCCACCTGCTAAGCCCACTGGAGGAGAAGGGGCCCCCTGGCCTGGAACTCAACTATGGCTCAGCTGACAACCCCCAGACCATCTGGTTTGAGCTGCCACAGGTGAGTGGCCAGGCCTCTGGCCACCTTGGAAAGGTGGATGTGAGGGCCTCGCCCCAGCATGGCATGCAGTGGGAGCCCAGGCCCAGGCCGATGCCCACTGCTCCGGAGTGCTGTGGGCCGGGGCAGAGGCGAGAGGCTGGTTGGGGAGCCCTCTTGTAACAGGCCTTTCTCTGGGCAGGCCCAGGAGCTGCTATACACCACTGTCTTCCTGATAGACAGCAGTGCCTCTTGCACTGAGTGGCCCAGCGTCAACTGAGAGGAGTGTAGGCCAGGGAGAGACGAGGGTGAGGCCTCCCCTGGCCCAAGTCTCACCCAGATGGTCTGCCTTGGATGCTATCAGATCACTGTTCCAGAACCTGCCACAGCACAGCCCAGCCGGCCCACATGCAGGCCATGAGGCAGGGGCTGCTATCATGTCACCAACAGGCAAAGAAAACAGCCAGAGCCCCTCCAGGACGGCCTGGGCCCAAAGAGGGCTGCAGGAACTCGCCTGGGGAATCTGAGGTTGCCCAGTCTGAGGGAGACGCCCACCGGCCCCAGGCTCCGCCCAGGCCCCACATTAGCACAATCCCAGGCATGGGAGAAACAGCTGCTGAGGAAATAAAACTCCCCGGAGAAAAGGGCTGTGTGCACGAGTGCATGCGCCACCACACGACTTTATTCCCCTCCCAAACACCTCGTCCGGCCTGGCCTTCCTGAGCAAGAGCCGAGCAGAAACGGGGCCTGGCTGCCTTTCCTCTGCCACAGCTCTGACCTGGGCAAGGCTGGAAGCTGGCATTGTAATGGATGGGGAGTGGGTGGAGGACCTGAGGTTCCCCTGAATAGGTCCCAATACCTTGGACAGGTGGGCCTTGTCCTGACTTAAAACTCGGGGAGGGGCCACTCTTCCTTCACCTTCTTCTGGCAGCAGCTCCACCACCCTCCACCTTCTGTCCCGGACATGTGTCCTAGAAAACCCAGCCATGAGGGCCAGGAGAGGCAGGGAGGCTCTGAGAAGGGTCTATAGGCTTTGCAAGCAGAAAGAAAGGTGGGCTGACCTCTGACCTGGATTCAGGGGGTGTCTGGGATCATCCCCAAAGCCAAGTATGGTTGGAAGGGAGAAGGACTCAGAAAAGCAGGCGAGGCCCAGGCTGGCCCATGCTAGAATCTGGTGGAGGACGCGGGCCTTGCCCAGCCACCAGCTGGTCATCTCTGGGGGTCACACAGGCCGTGCCAGTCAGCTTCACTCTCACACCGAGCCCGGCCATGGAAGAAGTGCCTGATGAGGTTCTGGGCCTCTTCTTTCACTACAGATTCAGGGTGGGAGCATGACGCGAGTTGTCAGCCTCCTCCCTGTAGACCACCCTCCCAACTGCCTCCTGGCCCTGGCAATGGCAGCGCTCACCGCTCCTTCCAGGAGAGGTCTTCTGAGTCAGCAAGTGTGAGAGGTGGCGGGCGAAGCCTTTAAACACCTCCTGGAAGGGAGACGCAGAAGAGAAGCAGAGAGCAGGACCCTGCCCTGACCCCCAGAGCGACCCACAGCCACGACCCGACGGCAAGGCAGGCCCCAGGGAGGACGGGTGCGGGACTGGCCCTGGCCCAGCCTGCTCTGGCCCACCGTGTTCTGGGGCTCACACTCCCTGCCTCGCGCCCCCACGACACCCACATACCCCAGGCCTGGGAGAAGGCAGAGCCCATCCACTCCCCCTACCTTGGAAGCAAACTTGCCCTCCTTGTAGAAAGGGGTCAGGCACTTGACCACAACATTTGCAGCCTCCTTCAAGGAGATGCCAGGAGCTGAGAGCTGACAGGGGTCTTGAGCTGTGGGATTCAAGGTGCCCTGATCGCTGGCCAAGACGCTGCCCTTGACCTCGGCTAAGACGGAGGGCTTGGCTGAGGGGCGCAGTCTCTTCTGAGGCTGGCTCTCTGGGTTCTCCTGAGAAGGGCCACAGCAGAGGGTCACTCCTGAGTTCCCTTCCACTGACCTGCTCCCCTCCTCCAAAGACTAGGCCCCCACACCAGCCGCCCCCATACCAGCCCAGCCCATCTGCCGCCGGGTGTGGAAAGAAGCGCTGATTTTCCCTGACCCCTTGACCAGGGCACAACAGCTCCTGGCCTCGCCCACAGCCCTTCTCTCCTTCCCAACGGCCTCATCCCTGCCGGCACCTGCTGGGATGGAGGCCGCTTGCCCTTCCATGTGTCCTTTGCAGGGGTGGGCTGGACTTCAGGGGTGCCCTGATCTCTGGGCAGGCAGGTGCTGGTGGAGGGAAGAGCAGGCATCACAGCTCTGGGTCCTAGCGGCTCCCTCATCCTAGGAGGCCTAGGAGAGCCCATCTTAGGGATGAGCTCTGAGCTTCAGACGCCCAGGGAGCAAAGGGGATGCTGCCATGTGGATTCCAGAAGATTCTATGACTACCTCTACCCTTACCTTGGCCTCTCCCTGAGGCACTCTTCAGTCTGGGGAGGGGCAGGCGAATGTCCCCCGGCTCCATCTTCCTCCCCTGTGTATTTCTCTGGGGCCATCAGCGGTCCCTGAACCCCCTCACAGGAGGGGCAGGCACCTTCTGCCTCTGGGGCTGAGGCCAGCAGAGCTGGGCTTTCCTCCCTTCGGCAGAAGAAGCGGGCGATGCTCTGAGAATCCTTGTGGGCCGCTGCGGCTAGGAGCTGCTGTTTCTTGCTAGCCCGGCCCTTGGCAAGGGAACTGCCCCCAGAGGAACTTTTTGCCTTCTTCTCAGGGGAGGGCCCTCCACAGTGAGCGCTGCCTCCAGGGACCTCCCCTCTGGGCCCAGGGAGGGGCTCACTCCTGTCCTCATCCAAGAGGCCACAGGGCCGGCTCGGGGGCTCATGCTCGCCTCCCCGCTTGGGCTGAGGGGCTTTCTCCCTGATCCGAGTCGTCTCCATCAGTTCCGTGGCCGTCTGGAATGGGCGGGAGCCTTTGGGGAAACCAGCTCCTACCCGCTTGGGTTTGAGCTGTAAATGTGAGCAGGAGGAGAGGAGGTTCAGCCCACCAGGCCCCGTCGAGGGCTCCGCTGGCTGGACCAGTCGCTCACATTGGGCCGGGGCTCTCAGGAGTGTGGGAGGGAAGAGGCAGGCAGGACCCTGGTAGGGAGCCAGGCCATGGCAAGAGGTGCACCCCTGAGGGCAGAGGGGAAGTGGAGCCTTTCCTGGTCACAGGTCTGGAGGCCACTGGGCCACAGCTCACCGAGTACACATGGGAGGCCGGTGGGATGTCATACTCATTGGGCTCGGGGGGCGCAGCTTGGGCACTGCAGCTGTTGGCACTGCCTCCCACGTCATAGGGCTGCCCATCCTTGGAGGCTCTGTGGATATCAGCCACCTGGGCAGGGATGGGCAGGGAGGCTGTGGCACCCGCCAGCTCCTCCTGACATGCCCCACCCAGCCCTCCTTTTCCACTAGGCACTAGAAGTGGGTTTCTGTGGCCAGGGGCTGCAGACAACTAACTACTGGGCAAGTTTTAGGCCTCCCATCCTCACAGGGTTGGCTAAAAACACCTCCGGCTAATGGAGAATGGAGCTCTACCCCCATAAACTGTCTCTGGGGTGGGCTGGGGAGGGTGGGTTCTGGGGTGCCCGTGCCCGGAGAGCTGGCAGACAGCTTCTGCCTCAGAGCATGGAGAGGCCCCTGCAACGACCCTTCGTCCGCCTGCACCAGGCCCACCTTCTTCAGCACGCTGGCCTTGTACAGGTTGGCCACCTTAGCATTCCGGAATGTCTCATGTTCCAGCTCCACGGCCTTGGCCCGGAGGTCAGCTCTGTGGGTGCAAGGTAACCGGCACAAGGTATCAGGTGGGCCTGGGCTTCTCCCTGCCAAGCTCCTGTGGGACTCGAGGCCTGGTGGGGTAGGCCTTGGGCACAGGGATTCTGACTAGGACTCTCTGGGCACCCTGTGGTTTACTGTCCCTCAGCAGCTGCTGGCAGCACCTAAGTTGCAGCCATGTCTGGCCCTGGTGGGGTTTAGGGGCAGTCCCCTGGAGTAGGAGAGGTACAATCTGGGGAGAGGTGGCCCAAACAGGCCAGGGTTGATAGGGTCCTGCAGTCTCCAAGGGAACGAGAGCTTGGAGGGCTCCTCTGCCCAGTGACTGTGGAACTCACTCATCAGTGGTACATGTGGACTGGCGGTTACTGCTCAGCGCCTCCTCCAGAAGCCCCAGGCAGTGTTCCCGTGCCTGGCACAGGAGAGTAAGATTGGTCACACGGCCTCGAGGCTGAGGGACGGCCCTGGGGGGTGTCTGAGGAGCTGCCCGTCTCTTACCTTCACAGTCAGCCTGGGGATCCTCCTGCTACAAGCCTCTTTCAGGGGACAGTTCTCATCTGTTGGGGGGGGGAGGTCCTTGGTCTTTTCATTCCACCTTCTGCACTCTGAGGTCCCCCATGCCCCAGATGAGAATCCTCCCTCCATGCCCCGGGAAGAGCCCGCAAGCCTCTAGGAATATTTTTGTACTGACCTGGGGGTACAAATTCTTCTATCTTGGGGTCTTTGCCCTGGAGGACAACATGAAGGGTCCATGAGGCGTCCTGCCCTGCCACAGGACAGTCCCATCCAGCACCAGAGAAGGGGCTGAGAGGTGCGAGCAGGGGGCCACCAGGGGCCCCGCACAGGCCACCGAGCGCCTCCCCTCACCTTGCGCAGCTGCATCTGCTTCTGATAGAAGAGGTTCCATTCCCGCTTGTGGGCCTCATCTCTGCCTTCATCCCCGCTGCCTCCAGAACCTTCGTCGTACCTAGGGACAGGCCAGGCATGAGTGGCCCTGGCCTGGACTCTGCCCTCCCCATGTGTGCTGCTGCTAGGATGGCAATGTCCCTGATGTCCTACCAGCTCAAGGGGGGACTGCAGCATCGTAGTACCTCTGGTCTGGCCTTAGCGCCAAGGGAATGCCGGACGATTCCAGTGGGTTAGAGTCCCTGGCTTCTTGGCCCCTTACCTGCTGAAGCCCCCGTAGCCCTTGCGGCCTCCCTCATACAGCTCGGGGTCAAAGCCATTCCCCTGGGAGGGCCCGATGCAGGTCTTGCTCCAACTGCTGCTGCGCTCCAAGGCCTCCAGCTGCCTCCGCACGGCCATGGGGTTCTGGCAGTGGTCGCAGCCTTTGGCACAGGCAGGCGGCGCATCCCCGAAGTACTTGGCAATGGCAGCATGGCGGCACCTGGAGCAGGCAGTACCGCAGAGGTGAGGGGTGGAGAGCCCAGCCGGCTGGCATCTGTTCACCCGAGCCCTAATCGCTGGCCGAGCGAGCACTGCCATGTCTGGCATCATGCCAGGAGCCCCACACCCCTCATCTCATCCAAGCCGCACCGGGCATCGTTTGGCTCTGCCCACTACACAGATGAGGACAATGAGGTGAACAAACTTTCCTGAGGTCATGCAACACATGGGGGTCTCCCGGGAAGCAGGATATGAACCCCACTCTGTCCAGTTACTCCTCTGCTCCTCCCCTCTGTCCTCTGGCAATGGGATGTACTGCAGAGTTCAGACTCTGGGTGCAGATGCCGGCTCTGCCATGAAGGCTGTCTTTTGGGTGACACACTTCACCTCCTAAAGCCTATGCGTTCCCATCAGTAAGATGGTGCAGGCCGGGCGCGGTGGCTCAAGCCTGTAATCCCAGCACTTTGGGAGGCCGAGACGGGCGGATCACGAGGTCAGGAGATCGAGACCATCCTGGCTAACCCGGTGAAACCCCGTCTCTACTAAAAAATACAAAAAACTAGCCGGGCGAGGTGGTGGGCGCCTGTAGTCCCAGCTACTCGGGAGGCTGAGGCAAGAGAATGGCGTGAACCCGGGAGGCGGAGCTTGCAGTGAGCTGAGATCTGGCCACTGCACTCCAGCCAGGGCAACAGAGCGAGACTCTGTCTCAAAAAAAAAAAAAAAAAAAAAAAAGATGGTGCAGCAAGGCACCGACCTCATGGACTGAGTGAAGATGGCTGAGATGTCTGAAGTGCATTACAGTATAGTCACACCTCATGGAATGACTGCATAGCCAACAGTGGTCCCCTAAGATTCTAACACTGTATTTCTACTGTACCTTTTCTATGCTTATGTGTGCTTAGATATGTGAATACCACTGTGTTACAACTGCATATGGTACTTGGGACAGTAACATGATGTACAGGTTTGTAGTCTAGGAGCAACAAGCTGTACCACATGGCCTGGGTGTGTAGGAGGCTATGCCGCTTAATATTTTTTTTCCTTCTCTTTCCTGGAATTGCCGTTTGATTTCCTTAAGTATACTCTGTGACTGTGCAATGACAAGTTAAATTTCTCAAAACTTATTTGCATCGCTAAGGCAGGCATGACTGTGTAGTAATATGTCCCATCATCAACTTCTGAGGGTGTCACAGGTGGGGCCTTTAGCCAGGGAGACGCAGCCTTGCCTGGAGTCCTCCTCTCGTCTTCCTCTGTCTCAACCCTGCTGCAGCCCTCCTGGGGTGAGTGGCCTCTGCCCATGCTGGGAGCAGGGAGCAGCCTCTGGCTGGCCCACGAGGCTCTGTCACATCTCTGTTCCCTATGCATGGGGGTGGCTGTCGACCCTTGGGGCAGGTGCAGAGGCTGCAAGAGGGGCCATAGCTCTCTCAGGCTCCTTACAAACAGCCATTCCTGCCCCCAGGAACGTGGCACAGGGTAGGGAAGCCCAAGAGGAGATGCTGGAACAGTGGCAGGGCTGTCTGGGGTGCCACATCCCAGGGACGAGAATAGCTGGTGTTAACTGCTGTAACTAGAACTCCTCCCAGTGTGAGCACTGCTGGGGCTGCAAGAAGCCCTTTGAGGGGCTGCGACCCCAAGGCGCAGGCTCAAAGATCCAAGGCTGATTGTAACACCCCCCTAAGGAAGCAGGGCCTGGCTGACTTTCCTTTAGCTGAGTGAACGCAGCTCGGAAGCCTGACCTGAGCTGGGACAGCCAAGACGGCCACCAGAGGGTGCTCCTGCCCCCGCTCTGCTCCAAAGAGTAAATGCGACAAACGGTCCATCCCCAAGAGTCCGTGCATCTGCACAGCGGCCGCCTGTCCAGCCTTCTGGGAGGCTCTGGCACCCAAGTGGTGTGACCACATGGCTGGCTTCCTCCCCCTGCCCTCCCCAAGCCCTGACTCACTGGGGTTTTGTGCTCGGACTCAAAGAGCTCCATTGACAGCGGGGCTGGGGTCAGTTTCTCTCCACACAGCCTGGCCTGCTGGGTGGCACAACCAGGCAAATGTCACAGGGCCCGACCCCTGGACTCTGGAGCCCTGCCCTGACAGCTGGGCCAGGAGTGCAGTCACAGCCCCGGCAGAAGGCCCTCACCTCACGAGGAACATGAGGTGCCTTGCCGGGCACGCAGGCCACTCCCAGGTCACTCAGGATTCCAAGTTCTCCCCCAAGACGCCTTCAGACGCTGAGTGGTACAAGGGCCTCCCCAGGGACTGGCTGTAAAGCCTCCTGCTCAGCTTGGGAGGGCACCAGCTCCCCACTGTTTACTGTTGTTCCTGAGAGGCCAGAGGGAGGGGCCAGCCAGGGAGTGGCCAGAGGGACAGAAGGGGTGGCCTTCCCGAGGGCAGGGTGGGTGCCCCAGACCTGAAAGCACTGCAGGACTCCCCTCCACAGGCTCAGGTGGCGCCTCCCCAGGGTCCTCCTGGCCAGGGAGGCCCTCCCTGGGCCCACCTAGAACTGCATGAGCCGACTTCTTTCTTCAGCTCCCAACTCAGGCCCAGCCCACGGCATGGGAGTAGGGGAGAGGGAGAGGAGGGGGAAGGAGGAAGAAGGAGGAGAGAGGGAGCTCATCCTGTCCCCGAGCAGCCCTCTCAGGGCAGAGGTGAGGCACCAGGACATGAAGTTGGAGGACAAGTTCCCAAGCAGGGCTTCCTCGGGCTCCCCCTCGCGACGGTAATTTGACACTTGGATCTCCAGGACGACCAACAACAAAAAAGCCAGGCAGAGACAGCAGCTGGCTGTCAGCAGAGGGGCTGGGCTGAGGCGCCCAGGGGAGCAGCGGCACCCGGCACCCACGGAGGAAGTACGAGTACTGCACGTGGAGGCTCCGCGCTGGGGCACTGCTGCTCAGCCCCCGACACCTGAGCTCCCAGGTGAGTGGAAATGGCCACAGAAGAAGGGGGGATAGTGAGGGAGCAGCAAGGGTCTCCTGCCCCCAGGGTGAAGGGCCACAGTCTACCATAAACACGGAGAGGTCTTGGGGGACACGCTGGGTCACTTTCCTGCAGGGAAATCAGGCAGCCTCCTGCACGCACCTGCACTCTCCCTCCTGCTGGGACCCTGCACTAGGGGAGGGCCGGGGGCTCTGCTCAGAGCGCCTCCCGCTCCGTCTGCTGTGCAGCAGAGGGGCCCCGAGGGCCTGCTTATTCTGCAAGTTCATTTCAGCTCTTTTATTCAGGGGGCTTAAAAGAGGGATTTGGCTGTCCAGCTTGGAAGAGAACGGCTGCCGGCCTGCTGAGCCTCCCTTTTTCCCAGGATTAGGGCAGAGCCCTGTCGAGGTCAGTGCGGGGTCTGCCCAGCCAGTGTGTGGCACCCCCAGCATGCAGCAGGACTCCACCCATCTGTGTCTGTTCGGGGGCTTGGCCCACTCACTGCCGGTGTTCTCAGTTCAGGGCTCAGCCTGGGTCCTCCTCCCTGGGCCCACCTAGAACTGCATGAGCTTCCAGATCTCCCTCTGGTGACGAGCCTTGAACACCAAACCAGGAACCTGGATGACTGACTTTCAACCCAGGCTCAGGTGGGGAGGTCACAGAAATGAGGCTGGGAGGGACCACGCTGGCAACCAGGACCTCTGCTGTGCCACTGTGACGCACAGGTTGATGTGACACCGCCCCTAAGGAAGCAGGGCCCGACTGTTTGGTTCTTTGGGGAGCACTGAGAGCAGCCCTCCTGGGCAGGGCCCGTGAGCCGAGGCTGCCTACTCCTGCCTCCCTGTCCTCAAGCCAGCGTTAAAGCCACCACCTCCCATATGTTTTCCTCAAAGCAAACAAGCTGGCATCTAGTAAGAAAGGAAAACAATGACCCAGGGAAATGTGGAAACCAAGGACCAGCCCACGTGTTCCCAGCTCGGCAGAGGTTGGGGGCTTCGGCTGGGGCTGGTGCCTGCGGAGACGAGCTCCCGTGGTGTTGGGAGGCGCACAGCAGGGAAAGAGTCAGGCCAGGTGGGGGTGAGGGCACAGTGGTGAGCCTGGAAACCCCACTGGCTGTCACTCACAAGACGCCCCAGGCAGGCAGGTGGGGATCCCTGTCCTGCATCCACAGGACACAAGTGGACAGGGTCTCTCCAACATAGTCCCTGAACCAGGACAGAGAGGGAATGAACGGCCAGTTTCTGTAGCTGCAGAAGGAGCGCCTACTGTTTCTAACACCAGCAGCAGAAAGCGCTTCCTCCTGTCCTGGGTGGCTACAGGAGCAGGGCCTGCCAGGGGTTCAAGCACCACTTTCTACTTCTAGTTGGAGCCAGGGCAAAAAGGGGAGTCACCCAAAGGCTCAGTGCCAGAAACAGGGGCATCCCCCTGGCTGCTCAGGCACAGGACCCTGCAAATCTCCCACAAGTGTCAGTTATGCCTCCTTCTAGTTGGACCTCAAACAAGATAATGCCCAGTAGGGCAAGAGTGGCTGAAACCCACCATGACGAAACAACAGGGCAGAGCAAGCAGCCCTCTGGGCCCCGCGCCGCCAGCACACCTCGCTTATCAGTCTCAAACACGCCGCCTGCTGCCAGCCCTTCCTTGTGGGGCGCCTGGGGTTGTAGTATCAGCTCTGCGAGGAGGAAACAGGGAAGCTTCGGGACCAAGTGGCAGCTGTCTGGCCTGCGGGACGCCTGCCTATTGCAAGACTCCGTGTGCCAGGAGATGCCACACAAAGGAATGCTTCCCATCCCTCCGGCTCTGTCAGCCTTCCCTGCCCTGCGTGTTTCCCCTGTGCTGACCACTACTGCAGCCAGGGCGCACCCTCTGAAGGCTCCAAGCAGGGCTGGCTGGGCAGCCTGGGCAGCAGGATGGCCTGGTGGCAGCTGGGCTACACTCCCTCTTAGGGCCAGAGGAAGCCACCACTTGCTCTGGCAGCCACTCAGGAACCCCTGAGGATCCTGAGAAACCTCCAACCAAGGCACTACTGAGCGTGGCGCTGGGAGGGATTCTAGTTGCCCTGGTTCACAGGTGGGCACTACCGAGCGTGGGGTTGGGAGGGACTGGTTGCCCTGGTTCATAGGTGGGAAGGGTGGTTTCTGAAGGTGTTGGGTGAACCTGAGATAGAAAGACTGGAAAAATACAGGATCATCAGTAGCCCTCCTGGGCTTCCCTGCCTTCCTCCTGCCAAACCTAGGAAGGGAAAGGGGAGGAGAGGTGGCCAGCCTCAGCGCTCCCATGTTCCCCTCGCCACAGCTGGGAACACTAAGGTTCCCTTAGGAGCCGCGGCTGGGGCACACGCCACACAGTCACCTGACGGCTGCTGGTTATATTGGGCACCAAGCGTCAGGCACTCCTTGGCCTGGCTTTAAATAGCCCGCTGGGAAGACCGGCTGGGGAATGGCTGGAATGCGCGTCCTCCTCTTTAGAGAACAGGAACCCCCTGTTCCCCCACCTGTTCCATGAAGGTTCAGTCGCGGGCTTATGCTCCAAATGACAAGAGATCAACTGCAAAACAAAGGGGGTCCTGGGGTTCCTCTCCAGCTCTCTGGGGGCAGAACAGCCACATCCAATGGTCCCACTTCCGCTCACTGTGTGACAGGATATCGTCTGAGTACCCCTGGGTCAGACCCCAGGGCTGGGTGAGGCTGGCCATGCCTGGCTGGCAAATTCAGCCTCCAGTCAGCCCCCTAGGGAAGCCCTGGGCACAAAGCTATGCCACTATCCACAGCCGCAGCCTGCTGCTGCTGGGAACGGACACTTTTCCCAGCTGGGGGCCGGGGTCCACCCGGCATGAGTCTGCAGCTCTCCCACTTTGCAGACCCTGGAGGCTGGCCAGAGCTCCTCAGCAACAAACCCCACTTTTCCTGAACCAGTAAATTTAGCCTCAGTCCAACCATCTTCCTCCCTGTTCTGGTGAGCATGACCCCAGGTCTCCATGCCACTTCTCGCTCATAAGGAAAAGCTCCCCCCGCTATCTCTCCCTGCCCGCGTCCTCTTTTAAGGAGTGTCTCTGCTGGGCTACACGAGGCTGTGTAGGCACAGTGCCAATCAAGCTGAAAACGCCAGACCAAGTGCAGAGAGGGAGGGGAGAAAGGCAGCCGAGCTCCTGAACCATGCACCAACTGTCCCGTAAGGGACACTGTCGGCATTGTCGTCCCTTTAAGAATGACGGAACCTGGAAAGCTAGGAGGTACCGGACCAAGAGGGGACCACTCTCCTTGTGCAAGCCTGCTCCACCTGGCCAGAGGGAATGTCCCATTCGGTCTGACCAGAGGGGTCAGTCCTACGCTCAGGCTGGCTAGGCACACAAGACCTGTACCTGTGGTGACAAAGACTCCAGGTAGTCTCAAAGGGCCTGGTGTGGCCCCGGCCTGGTGGTGATATGCTGATAAAAGCAGCTTCAGATCCACAACGTGGGCTGGGGCTGGCCGAGCACAGCCGGTTGGCTTCCAGGGGGCTCTGGGCCCTGGCTGCTATACTGAGCCCACTGCAAGGGCAGTGCCCTCAGGGGGGCTGCTCCTGGCTATCTTGCTGGTCTAAGCTGGAGACAGGCCTCCATGGGGAGATAGCGTGGGGCACCAGTGGGGGTGCTGGCTGAGGCCCTGTCCTGCTGTGTAACCTCAGAGAAGCTGCTTGCTCTCTTGGGTCTCAGTTTCCCCATGTGTAGAAGGAAGGAGGTGGGAATGGATGATCTGTGGCATTCTAGGACCCTATGCCTCTCAGTACATTTGAAAACTGAGATGCTCACCTCTGCAGAAATGCAGTCACTCCAGGTGAGGTGTGAGAAGCTGGGTGGATCTAACTCAGGGAACCTCCTGCTTTTGACAGGAACTCACCTAATTTTCCACGGAGCCATCTTCTGCCTGCCACTCTCATTGTCACTTAAAAAAACAGCTCCCAAGGCCAAGCGCAGTGGCTCACATCTGTAATCTCAACACTTTGGGAGGCCAAGGAGGGCGGGTTACCTGAGGTCAGGAGTTCGAGACCAGTCTGGCTAACATGGTGAAATCCCGTTTCTACTAAAACTACAAAAATTAGCTGGGCATGGTGGCCTGTAATCCCAGCTACTCGGGAGGCTGAGGCAGGAGAATCACTTGAACCCGGGAGGCAGAGGTTGCAGTGAGCTGAGATCATGCCATTGCACTCTAGCTTGGCCAACAAGAGGGAAACTCCATCTCAAAAAAAACCAAAACAAAACCAAAACCATAGCTCCCCACCTCCAGCTTGCCTGCCTTCCTTCAGGGCACACACCACAGACATCCTAGGACAGGCACCTAAAAGGTGTTGGGAGTGCTAGTGACGGTGCACGGGGGTGACAGCCCCCAAAGCCAGTGAGAGTCCTCCCAGGGGGGCATTCTCATGTGCTGGGCACCGCCCCCGTGGCTGTCTACAACATGCTGCTAGATGGTCAGTCCTCCCAACAGCCTCAAAACATGAGCATCTCATTCCATATCAGAGACATGAAGCAATCTGTTCATGTCACAAAAGGAAGACGGAAGTGGCATTCAAGGAGGAGCAGCTGAAAACACTAGAGCAGGCCCCTGGCAGAGAAGGAAATCCAGAAGGTACATGCCGGCTGCCATCTTCCTTCTGAAGGACTATGAGGCAGAAGAGGGGGCAAGGTCTAAGTGACCACAAGTGGGACTAACTGGGGGCCAGCAGGGAGTCCGACCTTCTGCAGTAGGTGGGCTGCCTCAGCAGGCGGGGGTTCCTCACCATCCTGGGTGCTAATGCAAACGCCACATGGCCTCAAGGATGGCCGCAGGCCAAGTGCAGGGTGGAGGGCTCTGTTTAATGACCTTCACGGTGGTTCTAAACCAGCTCTGCTAAGGCAGCAGCACTGGGAGTGACCGGCCTCACTGACTGCAGCCATCCCAGCGAGAACCGGCTGAGACCCGGGGTTAGGCAATGATCATTACAGGGGCACGAGCCCCTGGCCACCTGTCCTCACCACCACCCTGGATTAGAGCAACTGCCTTGGTGAACAGGATCAGGCTGGGCTGGGACAAGGCTGTCTCTGGCCCCTCTCTGAAGAGGCACCAGCTCCCTCATGCCCACAGGAGAGGCAGAAGGGGAAAGCGGCTCAAAGACACAACAGCCCGACGGCCTCAGCCTGGAGCTGCACCTTGGGCCTCTTGGGCACCCTGAGACAGGAAGAGGCTCTTCTGGGGCAGGGCTGGGAGTGGAGAGGACTTTCCTGGTCAGGCCAGAGAAACAGATGAAGCCAGCAGGGGAAGGGCGGGCTTGACATCCTGGGCCTCCTGACCCCCTCCCAACAGACAGGACAGAAACCCTGGCAAAACCTAGAGGGACACGGTGCAGCCTCCTGCCTCCGGCAGAACACGCATGAGTGCAGAAACTGGGCTGGTGGGAGAGGCTGGGCAGCCTGGGAGACAGGGGGGCAGTTTTCACCTCTGACTGACCCTGGCCAGAAGCCCCATGAACCTGCTCTTGGGAGAACCTGCTCCTTCTGTCCCCACATTGATGGAAGGCAAGATAACCAGTTTGGCATCCTATGCCAGTCTCCCTACCCCGAGGGGACCCAGGTGCCAAGAGGGAGCTGTGCCAGTCCCAAGCACCTGGGCAAAACCTAGGAGTGGTACCTCAAGACAAGGGAACGGAACAGCGAAGACAGAAACCACCACCAGCTTCAGCCTTGGCTGGCAGCCCCCGAAGCAAGCCCTTGGTCTCACTGTCCTCACCAGTTTCCTCCACCCTGAGCTGTGTCAGCTGGGTGGGGACTGAGGGCCACCACTAGGTGGAAGTCACCAGGGGTGCAATGTGCGAGACCTGACAAACTTGTTCTGCGGGCTGCGGATGGGTGCGAGGGTGGAATCTCAGTGCTGCGGCGAGTGTGGGGCCAGCCGTGGAGGCTCCAGGTGTTCTCTCTGCCCCAGCACAGCCCGGCAGGAGCCCCGACAGGAAGCCAGCGCAGCATGGCCGCCACCGACTTCGTGCAGGAGATGCGTGCTGTGGGTGAGAGGCTGCTGCTCAAGCTGCAGAGACTGCCCCAGGCTGAGCCCGTGGAGATCGTGGCCTTCTCAGTCATCATCCTTTTCACAGGTTAGTTGGGGCACTCAGAGCCCTATGGCTCTCCCTGGCATCTGGGAGCGACCACACCATGGTGCCAGCCACAGGGCTGGCAGAGGTGGCAGGTGTCTCCCGGATCAAGGAGGAAAACCAGTTGTCCTTTGGGGGAAGCCAAGGGAGTTCCCTCATCCTCTGATATGCTGCTTGGGTGATGGGTGGTGCTGGGGACTGGGCCCCGCAGTACCCCGGGATCCCAAACACGGGGATGATGGGAGCCAGGCTTGGGCAGCGAAACAGAAGATACAACATGGAGGAGGTTGGTCCTGGCGGCTGGCATGGGGACCGTCAACACCTCTCACCAGCCTCTCAGGTCTTTCTGACCTCTCCACCAGACCTGTGGGGAAAGACCCTGGCACGCAGTGGGTTTCTCTGGGAGGAGGACGGGCATCCTTTCTCTCCCCAGCCTGAGTCCCGTGCTCTCACCCGGCCCTCCAGCCACTGTTTTGCTGTTGCTGCTGATAGCCTGCAGCTGCTGCTGCACTCACTGCTGCTGCCCTGAGCAGAGAGGCAGGAAGGTCCAGGTGCAGCCGACACCACCGTGACAGACAGGGGATGGCTGAGGAGAAGCTGGAGAGGAGATGACCAACGCTATGACACAGGCCATCAGCCTGGCCCTGCAGCCCTCACCCCTCAAAACCAGGCTCCCCTGGCCCCAGCTTTGGCCCGGCCCAGGTACCTGGACACTGACAACTTGAGCCCTACCAAGGAAACCAGGGCTGGTATAGGTGCAAACCTCTCATCTGCCAGTGGACACTGGGTGCTGGGGAGTCAGCTGTTTCAAAGACTGGGTCAACTGCCTGGGCTTCTTCGCCTACCTGCACTTTTTAACAAAACAAGGAAGTAGGGGTACCCATACCTTGATGGAGAACAGCCCCCACCTGTGGGCAATTGGCCCTTGGGGCTCTGCTGATCCATGCCAAAGAGGAGCAAGGCAATCAGAGGGGCTTTGTGCAATAGCTTCTGCACCCGAGCTCCTGCCACAGCGTAAGCATGTCAGTATTCTAGTCCAGTATTTGCCGGTTTCCAAGTAAAAGCTTTTGTGTTATGTTTCTGCGGTGCCGGACTCCCTAAGGTTGGGCTGGGCTCTGTGCATCGGGAGTGGGTATAGCTGGTGCCTGTCCTTCCCAGGCCTCTGCTTTCCCTGTGCCCACAAAAGCTGGAAAACCACGCAGAGAAGCGTGCCACACAGGCGGTAACACCACGGGACCCGTGGATGGTGCCATGAAATTCCTGTCATGCATCAGCTGCTAATGAGCTCTGCCAGGCCGAGGCACTACTCTGCAGTGGCAGAGACTGTGTTTGCCCAAAGGCAGGAGCTAGGCTCAGGAATGGCACTTCAATCTGTCCACTGCCTGCACCTTTGGCTTGCACACCCCACACTTTCCAGAGAACTTTCCAGGTAGAGCTACGAACCCAGGAGTGAGGGGAGGCTCCAGAAATGCCAATGGGTCCAGACAGAGCATCCTGAGGTGCCTCCCCGGGGCTTCCCCAGAGCCACGAGAAGTCTGTGTTTTTCACATGCTTCCATCATCTTGGCCTGCGACCTGGGAGCAGAGCCCTGTCTACCTAGGAAACATGTCATGGAGAGGGGAATGCCAGCCACTGTCACACCCCCGCCATTTCCAGCTGGCAGTCCAGGCCACACTGGCAACAGCAGGCAGGGAGGGGAAGCTCTCACCCTCTGGTTTCACTTTCTAGTGTCCATGGACTTGTCTGACAGGTTTAGGTTAAAGACCTGGAGAGTAAATGTTTTCATACAAAAGAAAAGAAATTCAAAAATTTGCCCATTCTCAGCCCCCTCCAAAGAACAGGATTCAGAATAATGATGATGATGATGATGATGATGATGATGAGGAAGATGGCTAAATTTACTGAGGGGTTACACATACTCAGCATTGTCTTCAGCATTTTGGTGCAGATAAACTCATTCACTCATCACAGTACCTCCACGTTGAAGATACCACTGTTACCCCCATTTTAGAGATGAGGAAACTGGGCCTCAGCAATGCTGGGTGACTTGTCTAAGTTCAACCAGCTGAAAAGCAGCAGAGCCTGCCTGAGTCCAGCCTATCTGGCTCCAGAGCCTCTGCTTACCACACCCAGGGCTCCAAGACCCAGAACTTGGCCTCCTGGATGCAGGACAGATAATGCTCTAATCCCATTATCCTCCATCGACCAACCCTATACCAAAAACACCCACACCCCAAACTCTGTCTCAAAATAATCTTCACAGGAGTGGGTGGGACCCAACAGGTAAGAGCTGGGGTGGTGCCCAATGAGGCACCCCTCCCAGAAGAAAAACACAGGACAGTGGATGGACAGGAAACCCCGCATTTTTCATTCCCAGCAGCAAGGGCTGGGGGGTCTCCGGAAGCCTTCTGTTTGAGAGATGGTCAACAGGGAAGCAGCCTGGGTAACTTTTCCATAAGCCAGTTTTCATCAGCATAAGAATAGCCCTGCTCCAGGGCAGCTGAGGCTGAGGCCCTTTGCTAGAAAATATTCTGCTTCCCCAGCCCAGCTGCTCCAGGTGGGAACCACAGACAGCCCCGGACACGGACAGGCCGAATGGCCGCTCCAGGGCAGGCGGTACACAACTGCT
>NW_012098097.1:8762044-8762713 GCF_000951045.1 Mandrillus leucophaeus
AAAAAAAAAAAAAAAAAAGACAATAAAGCCACGGATACAAGAATCTCATTAGAAAAACTTGGCAGAGAGTATATATAAGTTTTCTCCCAGTCGGGCATGGTGGCACACAACTGTAATCCCAGCTACTCGGAAGGGTGAGGCAGGAGAATCGCTTGAACCTGGGAGACAGAGGTTGCAGTGAGCTGAGATCACCACTGCACTCTAGCCTGGGCTATGGAGTGAGACCCTGTCTCAAAAAAAAAAAGAAAAAAATTATCCAATTGGGGCCGGCAGTTAATTGAAAGAGCTGGTCAAAGCAACTTTCGTTAAAGAGCACCTAAGTTCTCTAAACATCTATTACTTTTTTACATATCTCACATTAAATGGAAATATACACACACCTATTCCCTGGCTGGTCTTCCTGGCCTTTTCTCTGAGTGTGGGCTTGCCAACCAGAGTTCCTGTATTGTTATTTTCTAGTTTTGGTTTCTTTAAAGCAGAACAAAAACTTAAAGTCATAGGAACTTAAAGGCAAAGGAATCTGGGTGTGAAAGCCTTCTGGGTTTTTACAAAATGTCCCTAATGTTTAGTTATCGTGTCTGCACCTTTTTCAACAGGAACATTATCTGAGTGATTCCAAAGTCATCCCAAAGTGGTCAACAGGTATTTCTTTTTTTTTTTTTTTTTTTT
>NW_012098097.1:8767468-8770368 GCF_000951045.1 Mandrillus leucophaeus
CTTGGGGCTCTGCTGATCCATGCCAAAGAGGAGCAAGGCAATCAGAGGGGCTTTGTGCAATAGCTTCTGCACCCGAGCTCCTGCCACAGCGTAAGCATGTCAGTATTCTAGTCCAGTATTTGCCGGTTTCCAAGTAAAAGCTTTTGTGTTATGTTTCTGCGGTGCCGGACTCCCTAAGGTTGGGCTGGGCTCTGTGCATCGGGAGTGGGTATAGCTGGTGCCTGTCCTTCCCAGGCCTCTGCTTTCCCTGTGCCCACAAAAGCTGGAAAACCACGCAGAGAAGCGTGCCACACAGGCGGTAACACCACGGGACCCGTGGATGGTGCCATGAAATTCCTGTCATGCATCAGCTGCTAATGAGCTCTGCCAGGCCGAGGCACTACTCTGCAGTGGCAGAGACTGTGTTTGCCCAAAGGCAGGAGCTAGGCTCAGGAATGGCACTTCAATCTGTCCACTGCCTGCACCTTTGGCTTGCACACCCCACACTTTCCAGAGAACTTTCCAGGTAGAGCTACGAACCCAGGAGTGAGGGGAGGCTCCAGAAATGCCAATGGGTCCAGACAGAGCATCCTGAGGTGCCTCCCCGGGGCTTCCCCAGAGCCACGAGAAGTCTGTGTTTTTCACATGCTTCCATCATCTTGGCCTGCGACCTGGGAGCAGAGCCCTGTCTACCTAGGAAACATGTCATGGAGAGGGGAATGCCAGCCACTGTCACACCCCCGCCATTTCCAGCTGGCAGTCCAGGCCACACTGGCAACAGCAGGCAGGGAGGGGAAGCTCTCACCCTCTGGTTTCACTTTCTAGTGTCCATGGACTTGTCTGACAGGTTTAGGTTAAAGACCTGGAGAGTAAATGTTTTCATACAAAAGAAAAGAAATTCAAAAATTTGCCCATTCTCAGCCCCCTCCAAAGAACAGGATTCAGAATAATGATGATGATGATGATGATGATGATGATGAGGAAGATGGCTAAATTTACTGAGGGGTTACACATACTCAGCATTGTCTTCAGCATTTTGGTGCAGATAAACTCATTCACTCATCACAGTACCTCCACGTTGAAGATACCACTGTTACCCCCATTTTAGAGATGAGGAAACTGGGCCTCAGCAATGCTGGGTGACTTGTCTAAGTTCAACCAGCTGAAAAGCAGCAGAGCCTGCCTGAGTCCAGCCTATCTGGCTCCAGAGCCTCTGCTTACCACACCCAGGGCTCCAAGACCCAGAACTTGGCCTCCTGGATGCAGGACAGATAATGCTCTAATCCCATTATCCTCCATCGACCAACCCTATACCAAAAACACCCACACCCCAAACTCTGTCTCAAAATAATCTTCACAGGAGTGGGTGGGACCCAACAGGTAAGAGCTGGGGTGGTGCCCAATGAGGCACCCCTCCCAGAAGAAAAACACAGGACAGTGGATGGACAGGAAACCCCGCATTTTTCATTCCCAGCAGCAAGGGCTGGGGGGTCTCCGGAAGCCTTCTGTTTGAGAGATGGTCAACAGGGAAGCAGCCTGGGTAACTTTTCCATAAGCCAGTTTTCATCAGCATAAGAATAGCCCTGCTCCAGGGCAGCTGAGGCTGAGGCCCTTTGCTAGAAAATATTCTGCTTCCCCAGCCCAGCTGCTCCAGGTGGGAACCACAGACAGCCCCGGACACGGACAGGCCGAATGGCCGCTCCAGGGCAGGCGGTACACAACTGCTGAGTCCACACAGGATTCGGTCTCTGCCCTCACAGGACTCACTCCTCTCTGCTCCTTCGCCAACTGGCACACACCGGGCCCGGCTCTCAGGCCAACTCCTTCGTAGGCTTCAAACCCACTGAGATTAACCAGACCGGCTCTCCGACAGTAGCCCGGCCCACTCCTTCAAGAAGCAGCTTCTCGTGCCGGTCTTCCCTAGGGAAGATGGGCACGGAAAGGTGGCAGCAGTTGCCCGACTGTGGGAAAGAATAAACAGAAAGATGCTGCAGACCTGGGTAGCCTAAAGATGGGCGGGAGCCATGGAAGGGGTGGCCATCAGGCTGGTTTCAGGTTCAGAGGACGTCTGACTTGACCATCACCTCTCTGTTCCCGCCACTGTGCCATCCTGGACCACGCTGCCATCAATGCTTACCTGTGGTCACTGCAGCAGCATCCTAAGAGGTCCCCACAATCATCTGGCCAGCCTCTTCATGCCCACCCCCAGCTGTGCCCTCCGCTTCCACCACAGGGCAGGCTGCTCTTGGCTCCTCAAAAGGGCTGCACTCTACTCTGAAGACCTGTGTGCCGTACTGTCTGTACATCATGCCTGATTAAAAGCTACAATTGTGGCTCCTGCCTGTAAACCCAGCACTTTGGGAGGCCGAGGCAGGCAGATCATTTGAGGTCAGGAGTTCGAGACTAGCCTGACCAACACGGTAAAACCTGTCTCTACTAAAAATACAAAAAAATTAGCCGAGTGTGGTGGTGCATGCCTGTAGTCCCAGCTACTCGGGAGGCTAAGGCAGGAGAATTGCTTGAACCCAGGAGGCAGAGGTTGCAGTGAGCTGAGATCATGCCACCGCACTCCAGCCTGGGTGACAGAGCGAGATTCTGTCACCAATAAACAAACAAACAAAAAACTACAACAGACCAGCACAGTATATCACATGCATGTAATCCCAGCACTTTGGAAGTCCAAATGAGGTAGGATCCTTGAGCTCTGGAATTTGAGACCAGCCTGGGCAACATGGGGAGACCCTGTCCCTACAAACATAAAAAAAAATGAGCCAGGCATGGTAGCACATACCTGTGGTCCCAGCTAACTCCTGTGGAGGTTGAGGCAAGAGGACTGCCTAGGCCATAACAGTGCCACTGCACTCTGGCCTGAGTGACAGAGCAAGACCCTGTCTCAAAAAAAAAAAAAAAAAAAAAAAAAA
>NW_012098097.1:8771283-8785608 GCF_000951045.1 Mandrillus leucophaeus
CTCCCAAAGTGCTGGGATTACAGGCTTGAGCCACCGCGCCCGGCCTCAACAGGTATTTCTAGAAACAATTTGTTTCTCCACTCGCTCTGAGGTGCTTTAGAGCTCAGACTGTGTGCTGCTGGATTCAAACTCCAACTCAGTTACTTACTAGCTGATGACCTTGGCTAAGTTATTTAACCTCTCTGTGCCCGTTCCCCACATGGAAAATTGGGGTTTCAGCTGTTATTGTTGCTTCATTGGTTCCCGGGATGTTAAATTCAATTATGTAATTACAACTGCCATGAACAGGTTTGGGAACCAACACCTGACTCTTGATAAGCATCTGACTTAACTGACAGAGCTGCACACACAGGGTGAGCTAGAGACTGGCCCACTGCTGTGAGCAGTCAGCATGCCAAGGGCCTTAGTCAGTAAGTTTCACACAAGGAAACGGAAAACATCAGGTAACCTGGGTCAGCGACGCCAATGATAGTTAAGAACGACTGTTCTAAATCTGCCACCATCTGTCATCCAACCCTGGCCACACCTGGGGAGAATCACCTGGGGATGTGTAAACAATATGATGTCCTGGCACCCCCAGAGACTGATGTAAGTGGTACCAGGTGGGGCCTGGGCATTTCTAAAAGCTCCCAGATCTTTACCAGCTGTGATAAGCACCCGAGGGCTAGAAGGGAAGCGCTTGGAGGGCAGGGCCCGCCTCTCTGATCTCACAACTGGACACACAGTGCCTGTTTCCTGGCCACAGTGGGCCCTCACATCCTAGCTTTTAAAGGAGTAAATGGTGGCCATTAGGTTTCAAGCACCAGGGCACAGGCTTGATTCCCTCTTCCCAGCTTCCCTATTGTGCCAGTGGGCAGAAACCAACCACACAATGTTGCTTAGGCTGTGCCCAAGGGGCAGACAAAGGCACCAATGGGAAGCCTCAGCGGGGAGCAACCCTTCCCCCAGAAACAGTTCCAGGAGGCACCAGGCGCCACCCAGGGCTGCAGTTAATCATTCACCCCACAACACAGGAAGTAAGCCCTACGCCAGTCCCAGCCCCAGGGCTTCCCGAGCTCAGGGCAAGTCCGCGGTCCACACATCATCCAGACAGAGGACAGCCCAGCCCAGCCACAGGTGAGGTGGCCCGATGGCCTGGGGCAAAGGCCCTCGGTCCAGTCTCTTCCCCGTCCACCCCAAGTCTGACTTCTCTCAGGAGGGACTCATGAACACGTGCACTGAGCACCCCCAAAATGACATCACACAAGGGCAGAAAGGAGCCAAAGGGGGAACGTGAAAGGCAGAAAGGGAGCTGTGGTTGCCAGGCAACCAGTCCTAGCCCACCTTTGTTTGCCTTGGTGATAGCAACGAAGGTCTGGTCAGGGCCGCTTGGCCACGCTCACGCCTTTTCCTCTCAACAGTTGCTTCTTTGAGTCAGGGTGCAGCTCTGGTCACCTGACGGCCTCTTCAGCTCAGCCTCCCGCAAAGTGTGAGCCTGAAGGACCACCCTGAATTGCCCTTGTAGGACCCAGAACAGCTACCAGCAGAATCGGGTAATGGCTCCCTCCTCCTTCACCCGGGCTGCCCTCACCTGGCTATGGGCTTGCAGTCTGTGATAAGGAGCTCCACTTCTAGAAGACTGGTAAGTTCTGTTCTCAGCTGCTCCAAGGAGCCCACCAAGGCCTCAGCTAGAGTTGGCCACTCCTTGGCTCCTATACGCTCTCTCGAATGCCTCCCAAATGTTTGGCAGTTGGTGCAGGAAAAACAGTGAGGCTCTATCGTGATGCTTTTTAGATTTTAGCCAAGTAGGTTTCAGGGATGAGAGAGAGTCCTTGCTCACACTTGCTACTCAGGAAAGAAGGACTGGAGAATCCAGGGGCAGCCCCCAGGAAAAATCCAGGGCCCCACTCCTTGCGCCAGTCCTGGCTCCTGTATCTAGAGCAGGGGAAATGCCATTTGCTGCTGGCTGCAGGCATCGAGCACAGACTCCAGCCCTTTCATGTCCCCTGGCCGCCAGGCAGGCCGGCTGCTCACAGAAGCTGCTATAGAGGCTGGAGTCAGCGGGCAGAGCATAGCGCCTGGGACAGGGCCTGGGAGGGCTGCCTGCGCTCAGGTCCTCTGTCCCTCTTTTCCAGATTCTCATGGACCAACTGGTATTCAAAGAGACAATCTGGAATGATGTGTTCTGGCAGAACCCCTGGGACCAGGGGGGCCTGGCAGTGATTATCTTATTCATCACCGCTATCCTGCTTCTCATCTTATTTGCCATCGTGTTTGGTTTACTCACTTCCACAGAAAACACTCAGCGTGAAGAGGGTGAAGAGGAGTGACCTGACTTCCTGGGGACTGAGACGGCAGCAGGGGAGGCAAGCTGACCTGCCCCATTCTGATGGTGGGCCCCTCCGCGGTCCCCTCTGGCTCAGGGGCCAGGCCCTGGTGTCTTCCTTTCCCACCAGGAAAGAGTCTAGTAAAATATTCCATCTGGCTTAGGGTTGGTCAGACTAGTAAGATGGGGAGGCTGGTCTGAGACCAATTCTGGCTCCTTGATCCTATTGGTTTTCGGGTTCCCTGACCAGAACACTAAAAGCACATGGAGAGGACGGCTCCACTGCCTCAGGTGGAAGGAGCGATGGCTAACAAGGTTTTCTAACAGGCTCACAGGCCCAGCCAGCAATTTCACAAATCCTTGACAGAGAAAGGCACAACCAAATGAAGTAAAAATTCCTTTACAAATCTGCTAACTTGTGAGAGCTCATTTTTAATCCAGATAGAGCCACCAGAGCAAGCTTCCCGAACAAAGCCTCACCAGGGCCCGCACAGTCTGGCCTGTCTCCAGCCATCTCGCCCACCCCACCCCGCCCTGCCCCTGGGTTCTCAGCGTGTCTTTTGGTTCTTGAATATGCCGTGTTCTCTCCCACCACAAGGCTTTTGCGCATGCTATTCTCATTGACTGGGATGCTCTCCCTCTCACACCACACTTGACTCCATGGCCTAGTTAGTCCTTCCTCATCCTTCATATCTCAGTTTGAACCTGACTCCCTCAGGTAAATCTTCCCTAACCCTCGAGGATTAGGGTAAGGCCACCTGTTTTATACTCTCGAAACACCATTTACAGGACTTATATGTCTTTTTTGTTTGTTTGTTTATGAGATGGAGTCTCGCTCTGTCACCCAGGGTGGAGTGTAGTGGCATGATCTTGGCTCACTGCAAGCTCCGCCTCTCGGGTTCATGCCATTCTCCTGCCTCAGCCTCCCAAGTAGCTGGGACTACAGGTGCCCACCACCATGCCCGGCTAATTTTTTTCATATTTTTAGTAGAGATGGGGTTTCACCGTGTTAGCCAGGATGGTGTCGATCTCCTGACCTCGTGATCTGCCCGCCTCGGCCTCCCAAAGTGTTGGGATTACAAGCGGTAGCCACTGAGCCCGGCCTTTTTTTTTTTTTTTTTTGGAGATGGGGTCTCACTCCCGTCGCCCAGGCTGGAGTGCAGTGGCACAATCTCGGCTCACTGCACGTTAGACTTCTGAGTTCACATGATCCTCCCATCTCAGCCTCCTGAGCAGCTGGGACTACAGGCGTGTGCCACCCATGCCTGGCTAATTGTGTTTTTTTGTATTTTTAGTAGAGACAGGGTCTCGCCATGTTGCCCAGGCTGGTCTTGAACTCCCAGGCTCAAGCGATCCTCCCGCTTCAGCCTCCCAAAGTGCTGGTATAACAGGTGTGAGCCACCATGGCCGGCTCTGGGACTTACATGTCTCTGCTGTGACTATCTGCAGTGCTCTCTTCCCCACTGGACCAAGCACCATAAAGCAGGGGACGGGGCTATTTCTGCCCACCAGTGTATCACCAAGTCCAATGTACCTGGCACAGAGCTGGCATCAGTCAATATTTGTCGGCTGAATAAATGACTGAATGCGTAAACACACAGATAAACAAGAAGATGCCGGGCTGTTGGGCACCCCCAGCCCCAAGATCCCAGGAGACAACAGGGCCCAATTCAATCCAGGTCTAAACACAAGGCTGCTCTTCCATCTCAAAATGCCGAGGCCTCAAGCTGGAGGTTGCTTCAAACGTAATAACTGTTCCCTATGACACTAAAAGACACTCATAGTCATGAATAATCAAACACTGCTTTTTCAAGGTTATAGCCCAGAGAAAGTAGCTACAGATAGAGAAACTGCTGACTGCCACAGCCCCGCCTCATTAGTTAACTGACCTGAGTATCTTTTTTGCTGGTCCCACTCCCATGCGCCTCAGACCCCACAACAAACCAACCGGAAACCTACAGCTTCCTTTGCAGAAATGTACCCACTTCTGCTGAGCCCACCCCGCTGGCTCTGTCCCTCGCTGCCAGGTGCCTACCCCAAGGGAACGGCTGGTGGGAGGCTGCTTCGACCTCAGCCTCCAACGAGAACTATTCTTAGGGAGCAAATATCTGGTGGAGAAGGGGCTTTTTCTTTGTGCTACACACCAGTTACGAAATAAACAAACATTCACTTATTCAAAGAACAGTAGCCAATACAGACATACCAGCAGTGTTTATTCCAGCCTGCCGCCTGGATTTCAGAATCATCACATGTAGCAAAGGAGACATGTACAAGGCTGCACAAGAGGCAGCACAATGCTGTCACCTGGACTCCTTGGGTCCAGAGATGCCTAGACCCCAGCCCCTGGCAACCAGGCCACTGATGCACTAAGAAGTCCCAGCTCCCCGGAAGGTGACAGGAGAAACAAAGGCAGAAGCCCTTGGGAGGACCTGTTCCCTTGCCTGGCAGACTGAGCAGACCCTGGGGACTGGCAGAGTTAACCCTCCAGAGAGCATTCCAGAGCCTCGGACAGTCCCGGAGCTTTTTTCAGCAAAAAGGACTCACAATGAACAGGAACACTTGGCCCTTTCATTCCTCACCAGAAATGGAAGCTCTACTCAAAAAGCCTAAGAAGGCCAAATTTAGCAACTCCCGTATTAATTGTGCTTGAAAAGGGCTCTCTGGTCGCAATGGCTGCAGGCAAGGGTGGTCCTGGCACTGCAGCCGACCACTTCTGCTGGGCGTGGTCTTGCCACAGAGGCCAAATTAGAGATGGCAGTTTGGAGAAGAAAATAGCTTCAGTCCAGAAGCCACCGACTCACTGGTGAACAGGAGGAGGTGGAAATAAAAACACACAGCTCAAAGAAGAGCTTTTCTGATTTCCTTGGTTTTTTCTCGCAAAAACCAAGATGGCCTAGGTGTATGAAAATGAGCATGCCGCTGAAAATCAGGAGCCGGGTGTTTAGTGGCCTCAGTCTACCACGAGCTGCGTGACTGTGACCTCTCTGGACCTCGATTTATTCACCTCTAAGTCTGAAGCAATCACGTCAGCGTCATCCCCCGACAGGATCATTCCATGAGATGAGATGAATCCAAGAATTTTTTCGATCAAAATGTAAAGACTCCTCCTGGCTGTCTCTCACCCAGGCACTCATAGCTCCGCATGCCTGGACATGACCTGACTACACTGAGCAGCCCTTGGGCTCTTCCTGTGGCCCCTGCCCCATCGCCTGCAGATGCAGCTAAAACAGATGTGTGGGTTCAAAGCACATGACTCCCCGAGGTAAGCGGGGCCACAGGCTTCTGTGTGGGTCCTGGATAAGGGTGAGAACTACTCAAGTGATGCCAGAAGTCCCAGCTCGGTGGCACATGATGACCACAAAGTCGACAGCTCAGAGCTGGTCACATCCCTTGGAACTGAGTGGCCTGTGAGGCCAGCCATTCCAGAAGAGGGTGGAGTGGAGGGAAGGATACCACTCAGAAGACTGAGCAAATCCCCACACTGCCAGAGATCCTGGGGACTCCAATAGAGAACAGCAAGGTCCTGACTTCCACGCTGCCCAACACAACAGCCTTTGCAGGCAGGGGTCCCTTGGTAGCCTACGGGCTGTCTTATGTCAGCTGCTTAACTAGCGGGGCCAGGGGAGTAAATGATCTCACTGACACTTTGCTCCACACACAAAATAAGTCACTTACCCCAGTTCTTCACAGAAGGTCACCAGGGCATCAAAGGCCAGGATAGTGGCTTTATCAGATGCTTTGTTCCCTCTCTTTTCCTGCAGACAAAAAAATGACACCTTAGCAAATCTTACAGAATTGGACTACCTTAGAGGCACAAAAAGTAATGAGGAGGCCGAGCACGGTGGCTCACGGCTGTAATCCCAGCACTTTGGGAGGCTGAGGCAGGAGGATCATTTGAGACCAGGAGTTCGACATCAGCCTGACTGACAACGTGAAACCCCATCTCTACTAAAAATACAAAAAAATTAGCCAGGTGTGGCGGTGGGTGCCTGTAGTCCCAGCTACTTGGGAGGCTGAGGCAGGAGCATTGCTTGAACCCAGGAGGTGGAGGTTTCAGCAAGCTGAGATCATGCCACTGCACTCTGTCTCAAAAAAAAAAAAAGTAACAAGGGAGAAAAATATTAAATGACAGTAATAAAGCCATTTACAAAAGTGTCCCCAAACCTGACTATTTATCATAACCCCCAGAATACTGAACTGAATTTTCTGGGATGAGCTTTTGAGAGTTTCCCAAAAGCTTCTCAGGAGGTTCTCATGCAAAGGGCCCACAGACTGGCATTTAGGAAGCACTATATAACATCACCTATTTTAATAATAGTAAACACATGCATAAAGGTTGTAAACTTAACATATACGAAATATATACTTCTGTGTATATTGGAGGGAGATATATTAATGTTAAGTGATTCTTTTTGACAACCTTAAAACATGAATTTAAAATACAATTTAAAACCTGTAATCCCAGCTGGGCGCGGTGGCTCACGCCTGTAATCCCAGCACTTTGGGAGGCCAAGATGGGCGGATCACGAGGTCAGGAGATTGAGACCACCCTGGCTAACACGGTGAAACCCAGTCTCTACTAAAAATACAAAAAAATTAGCTGGGCACAGTGGTGGGGGCCTGTGGTTCCAGCTAATCAGGAGGCTGAGGCAGGAGAATGGCGTGAATCCGGGAGGCGGAGCTTGCAGTGAGCCAAGATCACGCCACTGCACTCCAGCCTGGGCAACAGAGGGAGACTCTGTCTCAAAAAAAAAAAAAACCAAGAACAAAACAAAACAAAAACCTGTAATCCCAGCACTTTGGGAGACTGAGGTGGGCGGATCACCTGGGGTCAAGAGTTCAAGACCAGCCTGGCCAACATGGTGAAACTCCATCTCTACTAAAAATACAAAAATTAGCCAGGCATGGTGGCACACACCTGTGATCCCAGGTACTCAGGAGGCTGAGGCAGGAGAATCACTTGAACCCGGGAGGCGGAGGTTGCAGGGAGCTGAGATTGCGGTACTGCGCTCCAACCTGGGCAACAGAGCCAGACTCCGTCTCAAATAAAATAATAAAGTAAAGTAAAATAAAATAATGCTTGACCTGCTGACTCGGAAACCCATGTGGGGTGGGGGTGGGCAGTCAACTACATCAGGAGAGCAAGATTCCCAAGCCCTTCTGTTGGCACCCAAGGGGCCAGTGTGTACCCCTTGGATCACACAATCAGAAAACAGGAGGACCGAAAAGGTTTCCTGAGTCTCTACTTACCAGGGAGGCTGGGTGCAGCCCTGCCAGCCCATCCCTGAGCACAGCATCCCAGACGGGGCAGAGCAGGATGTGGCTGGGCAGGGCAGGTGGGCTCTGGAAGGTGCTAATGGTAGCAGATAGGGTGTTGCCACCTGCCTGCAGGTAAGGAGCACCCTGAATGAGTGGGCTGAGCCAGGCTGGCCACCAGGCCTGGACCCACAGCTCCTTTGGCTATGGACTAATATCAGAGGAGTGGCTTATGGGGAGTGGATAGCAGGAAGCTCTGAGGCCTGGCTCCTAGGCACAGGATAAAGCTGGGGGAAGGAGATGGTACTGTGAAGGCAGATAAAGGGACAAGAGCCTCAGGTTTCTGTCCCCCACCCCATGTCCCTGGGGCTTTCTAAGCCAAAGCCTGCAACTAACGTAAAAGGAAGAAAAAGCACTTAAGTTACCATCCACTACCAAACTCCCCCAAAGCCCCTCTCACAAAATCCAAATCATTTTCTCATCTCCACTCCTGCCTCCCCCAATACAATAGAGTTTCCTGTTTTCTTTTTAAAACGTTGCCTACCACCTCCCCACCTGGGAAACCCAAGGCATGACTGCTGGTGGCTGGTGACAGGCACACAGCGGGCAAAGCCCCACCTCTGGTGGTGGGACGGAAGGAGGTGGGGGCACCAGTCCCTGCCACATCCTCAATCCGCACTCATCAGCCAGCCTTCCCTTTGGCTCCCACTAGCGGGGAGTAGGGCAATAGCAGGCGGTCCCCACAGCTAAGCAACAGCTCCTGGCCTTCCCACCAGGAAGACCTCTGCACCCTTACCCAATTGAAAAGACAGTCTCACCTTGGGCCAGGAACCACTATTAGGTGAGGAATGGGCACTGTACATTTCAAGTGTGGACACTTGGTCAGGGCAGTGGAACTCTAAAGATGGCAGCCAACTTCCTTCCTTACCCACTCCTGGAGGTAATTCCCCTCTTAGTGACCAAAGCTCTGGTGCAGCTCTGCTCAGAGACTGTTCCTGGCTTCACTCTGTTACAAGCTTGTCTATGGACTTGTGGCCGAATCAACTAGCAGAACAGTGAGCATCTGTGAGTGATGTGATTATGCATCAGTGGCCTTTTTTGTGTACATATCTATTTGCCAACATATCCTTTTAAAATACTGTGAATTATTTAATACAGAAAAGGAAAAAAAAAAAAAGCCCAGGCATGGTGGTTCATGCCTGTAATCTCAGCACTTTGGGAGGCTGAGGTAGGTGGATTACTTGAGGTCAGGAGTTTGAGACCAGCCTGGCCAACATGGTGAAACCTGTCTCTGCTAAAAAAATACAAAAATTAGCAAGACGTGGTGGCGAGTGCCTGTAATCCCAGCTACTTCAGGGACTGAGGCATGAGAATTGCTTGAACCTGGGAGGTGGAGGATGCAATGAGCCGAGATTGCGCCACAGCACTCCAGCCTGGATGACAGAGGCTCTGTCTCAAAAAAAAAAAAAACAAAAAAAACAAAAACCAGACACTGATATCTGAGACATCATCTATTGAGTGTATGCTTTGGGCAGGTAACTCATCCCCACCAATACACACAAACGCACACAGATTCCGTACCCCCAACTTCCCAATATGTTTACAACACAATTTCTTATTAAGTCCGTATTTTCCTTATTATGATTATGTCAACAGAGTTCACAGCTAAACCGAGTGATTGCATTTTTATATTCGCCGTGATCACATTTCCTTTCTTGTGTAACTGTGTTTCCCCTGAAATAGCTTTGTTTTTCTCCATTTACTTAGATTTCAGTATGTCATTAATTCACCTCTAACTGTCCTAACATAATGAACAATTCATTTCCATAGGAGCCAGAGATGCCAGCTTCCACTCTGATTTTTGGAACCTACCTTCCTGGAGTCTTCTGCCCCCTAGTGCAATCTGGACCAGTTTTCCCTAGGCCTAGGACACAGCTATCTTTCCGGACTACCCTCCAATATCGTCCTGCGCCAAGACTTACTCCTGGGTGAGTCTCCATCTTTGCTTTCTAGGTTTACTGCCTCTCTACAACGGAGAACATCCTTTAATAGCTTCTGAGACATGATATACCAGGGGAATGTTTTTGAAACCTTTGTATCTGAAGATGTCTTTTTCTTTCTTTCAAGTTTCCACATACAGCATTTCGAATTTTGATTGATTGATTGGAGATAGGGTCTTGCTGCCCAGTCTGGAGTGCAGTGGCATGATCATAACTCACTGCAGCGTTGAATTCCTAGGCTCAAGCAATCCTCCTGGCTCAGCGTTCTGAGTAGCTAGAACTACAGGTACACATCACCATGCTCAGCTATTTTTTTATTATTGTTATTATTTTTTGAAACAGGGTCTCACTCTGTTACCCAGGTTGGAGTGCAATGGTATGATCTCAGCTCACTGCAGCCTTGACCTCCTGGACTCAAGTGATCCTCAAACCTCAGCCTCTTGCGTAGCTGGAACTACAGGTGCACACCAACACACCCAGCTAATTTTTAAATATTTTGTAGAGATGAAGTCTTATTACATTGCCCAAGCTACTCAAACTCGTGGTCTCAAGAGATCCTCCCATGTCATTCTCCTGAAGTGTTGGGATTACAGGCATGAGCCACCTCACCCAGCCTAAACTTGAGCATGTTTAAACATGTCATTTGATAAATTTTTCTGGGAACTTTCTTTTCATATTATTTGCTTTTCATATCCTTTGTTCAAGCAATTCTCCTACCTCAGCCTCCTGAGTAGCTGCAATTACAGGCGCCCACCACCACACCTGGCTAATTTTTATATTTTTAGTAGAGTCGGGGTTTCTCCATGTTGGCCAGGCTGATCTGGAACTACTGGCCTCAAGTGATCCGTCCACCTTGGCCTCCCAAAGTGCTGAGATTACAAGCGTAAGCTCCCGTGCCCAGCCTTTTTTTTTTGAGATGGGGTCTCACTTTGTCACCCAGACTGGAGTGCAGTGGTGCGATCTTGGCTTACTGCAACCTCAACCTCCTAGGTTGAAGTGATTCTCCCACCTCAGCCTCCCCAGTAGCTGGGACTACAGGTGTGCGCCACCATGCTTGGCTAATTTTTGTATTTTTTGGTAGAGACAGGGGCTTCACTATGTTGGGCAGGATAGTCTTGAACTCCTAACCTCAGGTGATCTGCCTGTGTTGGCCTCCCAAAGTGCTGGGATTACAGGCATGAGCCACCGCTCCTGACCCTAGAGCTTGTTTTCTCTTGATGAGATTTTAGTTTTCTTCATCTAAATCAGTGGTTGTCAACGTTGACATGGCCATATATTTAAAGCAACTGGGGAGCTTTTTCTTTTGTTTTTTTTTTAGACCAAGTTTCGCTCTTGTTGCCCAGGCTGGAGCGCAATGGCGCGATCTCGGCTCACTGCAACCTCTGCCTCGTGGGTTCAAGTGATTCTCCTGCTTCAGCCTCTCCCGAGTAGCTGGGATTACAGGCATGCGCCACCACACCCAGCTAATTGTGCATTTTTTTAGTAGAGACAGGGTTTCTCCATGTTGGTCAGTCTGGTCTCAAACTCCTGACCTCAGGTGATCCGTCCGTCTCGGCCTTCCAAAGTGCTGAGATTACAGGTGTGAGCCACCGCACCCAGCCTACTAGGGAGCTTTTTGAAAAAACTCTTGTTAACAGCTTGTAACACTTATTCCTAGGTATTTTATAAGTTTTATTGTTGTAAATTAAGTTTTTTGTTTGTTTGTTTCTATTTCTACGTATTTCTGGTACAGTGGAGAAAAGCTACTGTTTTTTTCTTTTTCCCTTGGCTCTCATCTGACTAGAGAAAAGCTACTAATCTGTAAACTATTTCTCTTATATTCAGCCAGTTTGCCAGGTTTTCTTACGAATTTGAGTAGATTTCTAGTAGGGTCTTTGTGTGTCTAGGCACAATGTGTTATCATTTCTACCTGCTGTTGTCTTCTACTTTCGTTATCCTTGTGAATTTATATATATTTGTCCCTTTATTGTCATTTTTGCAGAGATTAGAAATAAGTACTTGGAGGCTGGACAAGGTGGCTCACGCCTGTAATCCCAACACTTTGGGAGGCGGGTGGATCACTTGAGGTCAAGAGATTGAGACCATCCTGGCCAACATGGTGAAACTCCGGCTCTACTAAAAATACAACAATCAGTACAGCATGGTGGCATGCGCCTGTAGTCCCAGCTACTCGGGAGGCTGAGGCAGGAGAATGGCGTGAACCCGGGAGGCGGAGCTTGCAGTGAGCCGAGATCGCGCCACTGCACTCCAGCCGGGGTGACTAAGCGAGACTCCATCTCAAAAAAAAAGAAAAAAAAAAAGAAACCCCATATCTGCAAAAAATTGAAAAAAAAAAAATTAGCTGGGCATGGTGGCACACACCTGTGGTCCCAGTTACTCAAGGTGGGAAGATTATTTATGGCCAGGAGTTAGAGGCTGCTGTGAACCATGACTATGCCACTGCACTTTAGCCTGGGTGACAGTGAGACCTTGTCTCTTAAAAAAAACAAACAGAAAAAAAAAAACAAAAAAAGGCTGGGTGCAATGGTTCATGCTTGTAATCCCAGCACTTTGGGAGACCAAGGCAGGTGGATCACGAGGTCAAGAGATTGAGACCATCCTGGCCAACATGGTGAAACTCTGTCTCTACTAAAAATACAAGAATTAGCTGGGCATGGTGGTGCATGCCTGTAGTCCCAGCTACTCAGGAGGCTGAGGCAGGAGAATCGCTTGAACCCGGGAGACGGAGGTTGCAGTGAGCCGAGATCGTGCCATCGCACTCCAGCCTGAGTGACAGAGTGAGACTCTGTCTCAAACCAACAAAAAGAAAAAACAAAAACAAAAACATCCAGTATTAAGATAATTTAAATATTTATAAAGGAAAAAGTCTAGCCTAGTTTGTGTAAGCTGCCTCCCTACCCAACATGCCATTTCCCCTTGCTATACTTACAGGTTGGGAGCAGCCTTCTCTAGCTTATACAAGCATCATCTGAGTTCAGAAATCAGCTTCACAAAACTAGAGAGTGGTGGGTCAGACTGAAAGACCTTCTACTGCCCAGGCCTTACCTGGAGTTTTGCTACTTCCTTCCTGATCAGGAAGCTGACTTGGTCCCGGTCATTCCTTGAGTAATAGAGACGGCACCAGGAAGGCTTCCCATCCCTGCCAGCCCGGCCAGACTCCTGGTAGTATCCAGCCATAGACTTGGCAATATTCCAATGAATGACAAACCTGTAGGATCCAAAGGGACAAGGAGCATGAGATGGTGGAGAAACTGAGTGTCCTTTGGAGGAATAATCATGAGTAGGAGAGCAGGGAGGCCAGCAGATAGGGAGGGAGAGGGATAGTCCCAGAGTTAGAATGGTTAAGACACTGGCAGCCCATCTCCCTTCTAGGAGCAGCCCAGGTGAGAGGCCACAGCAGGAGTTAAGGGGGGCAATCAGCACATATGAGGGACCAAAAAACTCAGCCAGAATCCAGTGGAAAAAATACTGGACCTAAAGAAACAACATGAGGCTCTGCCACTTATGAGCACTGCAAATTTGAATAAGTTATTTATAACTTCTTTGAAGTGGGAAAGGAATAATATTTATTAAATACCTACAACGAGTCAGTTTATATATGTTTCATTTAATTGTTAGTCACCATCATGTGAGGTAGCCCATTCTCCAGAATATGAACTGGAGATTCAGAAAGGTAAATTTGTACAAGGCCACACAGTAAAAGGACCGCAGAGCTAAAATTTGGGCCTAGGGGTGTCTGCCTTCAAAACTAGCTCTTAACAAGATACTACAGACCCAGGATTCATTTTATTTGTTTTTTTTTTGTTTGTTTATTTTATTTTATTTTATTTTTAGATGGAGTCTTGCTCTGTCGCCAGGCTGGAGTGCAGTGGTGTGATCTCAGCTCACTGCAACCTCCGCCTTCTGGGTTCAAGTGATTCTCCTGCCTCAGCCTCCTGAGTTGCTGGGACTACAGGTGTGCACCACCACGCCCAGCTAATTTTTGTGTTTTTAGTAGAGACGGGGTTTCACCATGTTGGCCAGGATGGTCTCAATCTGTTGACCTCGTGATCCACCTGCCTCAGCCTCCCAAAGTGCTGGGATTACAGCCATAAGCCACCATGCCCGGCCTTGTTTTTTTATTTTTTAAGACAGGGTCTTGCTCTGTTGCATAGGCTGGAGTACAGTGGCACAATCATAGCTCATTGCAGCCTCAGCCCCCTTGCCTCAAGCAATCCTTCCACCTCAGCTTCCCAATTAGCCAGGACTACAGGCACATGCCAAGATATCTGGCTAATTTTTAACTTTATAGAGATGGAGTCTTGCTGTGTTGCCCAGGCTGGTCTCGAACTCCTGGGCTCAAGCAATCCTCCCATCTGGTCCTCCCAAAGTGCTGGAATTATAGGTGTGAACCACTACACCTGGCTGCAGACCCAGGGTTTGAACTGATTCTAAAGTTGGTATTCTTTCAAACTGTAGTGCACTATAAAATTTCTGCCCTAAGTCAGGGTTACTGTGAGGTTCACCAAGGTCATGTATGCAAACAAGCTCCGTAAATCATACAAGGTATTATTACTTGGTGTTAATCAGACCAAAGGGCTTCAGGCTGTAGCCCAAAATGCCTCTTGATGATCACGGCCAGGTAAAAAAGACTTCCTAACAGTTGCCAGTGTGGGGCTAGGAGGCTGGGATGCACCCCGACTCTTCTAGACTATTAGTAAGCAATAACAAGGAATTATGGTCCTAAGAGCCTTGCCTTTGACCTTCCACAGGGAGTAGCTTAAA
>NW_012098097.1:8785658-8803490 GCF_000951045.1 Mandrillus leucophaeus
CGGCCAGACTCCTGGTAGTATCCAGCCATAGACTTGGCAATATTCCAATGAATGACAAACCTGTAGGATCCAAAGGGACAAGGAGCATGAGATGGTGGAGAAACTGAGTGTCCTTTGGAGGCATAATCATGAGTAGGAGAGCAGGGAGGCCAGCAGATAGGGAGGGAGAGGGATAGTCCCAGAGTTAGAATGGTTAAGACACTGGCAGCCCATCTCCCTTCTAGGAGCAGCCCAGGTGAGAGGCCACAGCAGGAGTTAAGGGGGGCAATCAGCACATATGAGGGACCAAAAAACTCAGCCAGAATCCAGTGGAAAAAATACTGGACCTAAAGAAACAACATGAGGCTCTGCCACTTATGAGCACTGCAAATTTGAATAAGTTATTTATAACTTCTTTGAAGTGGGAAAGGAATAATATTTATTAAATACCTACAACGAGTCAGTTTATATATGTTTCATTTAATTGTTAGTCACCATCATGTGAGGTAGCCCATTCTCCAGAATATGAACTGGAGATTCAGAAAGGTAAATTTGTACAAGGCCACACAGTAAAAGGACCGCAGAGCTAAAATTTGGGCCTAGGGGTGTCTGCCTTCAAAACTAGCTCTTAACAAGATACTACAGACCCAGGATTCATTTTATTTGTTTTTTTTTTGTTTGTTTATTTTATTTTATTTTATTTTTAGATGGAGTCTTGCTCTGTCGCCAGGCTGGAGTGCAGTGGTGTGATCTCAGCTCACTGCAACCTCCGCCTTCTGGGTTCAAGTGATTCTCCTGCCTCAGCCTCCTGAGTTGCTGGGACTACAGGTGTGCACCACCACGCCCAGCTAATTTTTGTGTTTTTAGTAGAGACGGGGTTTCACCATGTTGGCCAGGATGGTCTCAATCTGTTGACCTCGTGATCCACCTGCCTCAGCCTCCCAAAGTGCTGGGATTACAGCCATAAGCCACCATGCCCGGCCTTGTTTTTTTATTTTTTAAGACAGGGTCTTGCTCTGTTGCATAGGCTGGAGTACAGTGGCACAATCATAGCTCATTGCAGCCTCAGCCCCCTTGCCTCAAGCAATCCTTCCACCTCAGCTTCCCAATTAGCCAGGACTACAGGCACATGCCAAGATATCTGGCTAATTTTTAACTTTATAGAGATGGAGTCTTGCTATGTTGCCCAGGCTGGTCTCGAACTCCTGGGCTCAAGCAATCCTCCCATCTGGTCCTCCCAAAGTGCTGGAATTATAGGTGTGAACCACTACACCTGGCTGCAGACCCAGGGTTTGAACTGATTCTAAAGTTGGTATTCTTTCAAACTGTAGTGCACTATAAAATTTCTGCCCTAAGTCAGGGTTACTGTGAGGTTCACCAAGGTCATGTATGCAAACAAGCTCCGTAAATCATACAAGGTATTATTACTTGGTGTTAATCAGACCAAAGGGCTTCAGGCTGTAGCCCAAAATGCCTCTTGATGATCACGGCCAGGTAAAAAAGACTTCCTAACAGTTGCCAGTGTGGGGCTAGGAGGCTGGGATGCACCCCGACTCTTCTAGACTATTAGTAAGCAATAACAAGGAATTATGGTCCTAAGAGCCTTGCCTTTGACCTTCCACAGGGAGTAGCTTAAAATACAGTCACACATTACTTAATGATGGGGATACATATTGTGTATTTTTGTTTTGTTTTTGTTTGTTTGTTTTCTTGAGACGGAGTCTCGCTCTGTTGCTCAGGCTGGAGTGCAGTGGCCGGATCTCAGCTCACTGCAAGCTCCGCCTCCCAGGTTTACGCCATTCTCCTGCCTCAACCTCCTGAGTAGCTGGGACTACAGGCGCCCACCACCACACCTGGCTAGTTTTTTGTATTTTTTTTAGTACAGACGGGGTTTCACCATGTTAGCCAGGATGGTCTCGATCTCCTGCCCTCGTGATCCGCCTGTCTCGGCCTCCCAAAGTGCTGGGATTACAGGCTTGAGCCACCGTGCCCGGCCTGTTTTTGTTTTTTTTAAGACAGGGTCCTGGTCTGTTGCCCAGGCTGAAGTGCAGTGGCATGATCCCAGCTCACTACAACCTCCGCCTCCCGGGCTCAAGCAATCCTCCCACCTCAGCCCCTAAAGTAGCTGGGACTACAGGCACACACCACCACACCTGGCTAATTTTTATGTATATTTTGTAGAGATGGAGGTTTGGCCACGTTGCCCAAGCTGGTCTCAAACTCCTGGACTCAAGCGATCCACCTGCCTTGGCTTCCCAAAGTGCTGGGATTATAGGTATGGACCACTGTGCCTGACCAGGGATAGGGATACATTCTGAGAAATGACTTGTTAGGCGATTTCATCATTGTGCAAACATTACAGTGGATGATCTTTACATAAACCTAGACGGTACTGCAGCCTACACGGCTAGGCTGTAAACATGTATCGTGTGTTACTGTACTGAATATTGTAGGCAACTGAAACGCAAATACCATAACACAAATACTGTAACGCAAATCACTAGGCGATAGGAATTTTTCAACTCCATTACAGTCTTACAGGATCTCAGTCTATGCAGTCATTGACCGAAACATTAATATGAGGTGCGTGACTATAGTTCCTTTATTCCCACCACCTCATAGGAACCACCTACTGAGATGTGAGTGAACAGGGCTGTGTTAAAGGACAAGCCTGACGGACTGCATGCTGCCCCGTCCTGGGTGGGGGTGCCAGAACCATGCTGTGCAGTCACCTGGGAGCAGGCCACACAGGAACTGTCAGCATTTAGGCTGCATTCTAAGGACTCTCTCCTGGAGCTTCCTTCCCCTCTGGCCCTCGAAGGAGTACATGCACCTGGTCCTTTAGGCATAGCACTAGGCAATCCACCCTGAGCCAGGCCCAGACCAGGAAGGCAGGGCAATAACCAAAGCTCACCTGACATTGGCTTTATCCACTCCCATCCCAAAACTAATGGTTGCAACAATTACAGGAACCTTCTCCTCCATCCAGTCGTTCTGCACCAGCGTTCTTTCAGAGGCCTTCAGCCCTGTAAAGAAGGGAAAGATGGAGACGGGAACTCACATTTCCCTTGGGTTTACCCGGGGTCTATTTTGGGTTTAACACTGTGTGCTAGGCACTTCACAAACCCTGAATATTTCACTTTCCAGCTGTCTGACCTTACCTCAGGCGCTTAACTTTACTGAGCCTCAGCTGACAGGCACAAAGACCCTAGCCTATGTGTGGCAAAGAGCATTTGGCAAAGGTTTGGGCCATGATTCAAGCTCAAGCCTGCTGGCCTCCAAAGCCTGTGCTCTTCCTACAACAGCATTATCTTGGCTTGTAAAAACTTATCACTTGCTGCTGGGTAGGCATATACAGCGGGAAGAACTCAGGAGTCACAATTCTCATTTTAGACCTCAGTCATGTCTAGACTCGTTTCAGGGGATTTAAGTGAATCACTTTAGCTCTGCCTGAGTATCTGCAATAAGATGGTGGGTCACCTGATAATCAGGATCTGTAAAGAACAAGAGACCCACCAAGAAGCCTCTGAGGGTGAAGAGAACCAAGTGGCCTGGGCGCCCCTTACCTGCATGGTAAGCCTTGGCGTTCACACCCCTGCAGCTGAGCTCTATGGCCAGCTGTTCACAAGCCTCTCTAGTCCTGCAGTAGACAATGCCGCAGCCAGACAACTGAATGGGGAGATGCAGGAAGAAAATAAGCATGGCAAGAACAGAACAACAGGCCCAGTGTAGTGTACCCTGCTCTAAAAGCAGCTCTGTGTTCCTTCCCCCATCAGTTTCAGTCCCCTCTGAGGCAGGACACCCAGTAAGGCTCTGTCACTTTATAAAAAGCAGGACCAGGCTGGTTCATGCCTGCAATCCCAGCACTTTGGGACGCCAAGGTGGGAGGATCACTTGAGGCTAGGACCAGCCTGGGCAACACAGAGAAACCCCGTCTCTGCTAAAAATACAAAATTAGCTGGGCGTGGTGGCGCATGCCTGTAATCCCAGCTACCTGGGAGACTGAGGCAGGAGAATCGCTTGAATCTGGGAGGCGGAGGTTGCGGTGAGCCAAGATTGCGCCACTGCACTCCAGCCTGGGCAACAAGAGAGAAACTCCACCTCAAAAAAAAAAAAAAAAAACAGCAGGCCAAAAGCTGCTCAAAACTCAACCTGTTTAACTTCTCTGCCTCCTCTTCACGAACTTTGCATGGGTCTGCAGAGGCCTCACACAGAGGGGCTGGCTGCTTGCCTTCCACAGAAGGATCCAGGACAAGGAAACCCTGGTAAGGAGGACAATGCCAGGAAACTAAAGGGACAACTCTTTTTGTGCACGAGTTTTAAGAAGCCTGGCTGAGAAAGCTAGAAAAAGCAAAGGTCTTAGAAGACCAATCTCCATCTCCATGCTGCATGTCACACTCCACTGCTCTAACAGCTGCTTGGCCTCCACCTCAGTGCCTCACCCCTTTATCAGCCTCCTGTCCAAGAGCCTTAAGGCAGAAGTCCTTCAGGTTCCCATAGGGATCAGAAATCAGTTCCTTGAATTGCACATCATAGAAGAGGTTGGCCCGGAAGCAGGGAGTCTTGAAGATGGCAACTGGTTTTTTCAGGTGCAGGGCAGCAAACACGTCCTCTTGGACCTGTGGGGTGGCTGTGGCGGTCAGAGCCACACAAGGGGCATGTCCCAGGCGGGAGCGCAGGGCACCCAGACGCAAGTAGTCAGGACGAAAGTCATGCCCCCATTGGGAAACACAATGAGCCTCATCCACCACCAAGTAAGACAACAGGTGGCGGGACAGCAGGGAGTTCAGGCTGGGCTGGAAGGAGGAGGAAGCCGCCATCTCCGGGGTGATGTACAGAATCTTGGTCTGGGGCTTTTCTCGCTCCAGGTCAGCAAGCAGCTCCTTCCTTTCCTGTGCAGAGAGCTTCGAGTTCAGGGAACTTACTCGTACCTTTAGGGCTAGCAAGTGGTCCACTTGGTCCTAAGAAAAGAGAAAGGGGCTATAATTGGCCCTCAGGACTCAGGTAAACGTCACTGCAAGTCCCTGGAGGATTTCCCAGTCATAAACTGTCCTCCTCCCACCCTCCACTATGTCTTTTCTTTGCATAGAAGTAGTATAGGTTGAATATCCTTTATCAAATGCTTGGGATCAAGTGTTCCAGATTTCAGATATTCCTAGATTTGGGAATATTTGCAGATTGCATATACATAATGAGATCTCTTGAGGATGAGACCCAAGTCTGAACAGGAAATTCATTTTTTTCATGTATACCTTATACATATAGCCTAGGTGTAATTTTATATAATATTTTTAATAATTTTGTGCATGCAAAAAGAGTTTTGACTGAATTTTGACCACAGTCCATCACATGAGGTCAGAAAGGCGTGGAACTTTCCACTTGTGGCATCATGTCAGCACTAAAATTCTTTGGATTTTGGAGCATTTCAGATTTCGGATTTTTGCATTAGGGATGCTCAACCATTATGGAAGGTAAAGTGGTTTAGAGGACAGGCTCTGAAGTCAGACAGACTTCAGATTTAGATTCATCCTGGCTCACTTAATCACCACATGCTCGCTGGCTGTTTCTTACCCTCTGAACAATTTATACAAGTCTATCTAACGAATTGTTGTATAACTTAAAATTTACATCTCAGAGGTGAAATTAATGTATGTAAAGCACTTAGCACAAAGGCTGGGACCTGGTGAACACTCACCAAGTTATTGCTGTTGTTCCCTGTCTCTCTACCTTTCTTCATGGTGGATGACTCTTACCCACACAGCCACACTTCCTCAATTCTGATTCTATCAGCCCATCTGCAGGCCTTAAATAGTCAGAACACCTGTAGAGCAGATGTTAATAAGGTCCCAGCCAGTTTCTCATCTTTTTTTCTGTTTCACATACTGTGCCCTTACCAAAATAAGCAGGACACCAGGGATTCCCCATATCAACTTAGCTATCTATCCATCTGCAACTTCTATTCCAACATCACGAGTGCACATGTGTATATACGTGAAACTGAGTATATATGTGTGTACAAATACAGTTTCATACTCCTCTGGACAAAAAAATAACGAGGGAGGGTGAAGGACCTCAGAGGAGTCATTCATAAACCCCCAGAGTGATATGCACCAGTGGAGAACACTACATTGGGGGAAAACAGAAACCCAATACAGCAAATGAGATAGGCAAATCATAGAAAAAAAGAGGCAGGGGCGGGTGCGGTGGCTCACGCCTATAATCCCAGCACTCTGAGAGACCGAGGCAGGCAGATCGCTTGAGGTCAGGAGTTTGAGACCAGCTGGCCAACACGGTGAAACCTCATCTCTACTAAAAATACAAAAATCAGCCAGACATGGTGGCATACATCTGTAATCCCACCTATTTGGGGGACTGAGGCACAAGAATTCCTTGACGCCGGAAGGCGGAGGCTGCAGTGAGCCGAGATTGCACCACCACACTTCAGCCTAGGCGACACAGTAAGACTCTGTCTCAAAAAAAGAAAAGAAAAAAGAAAAGAAAAGAAGAGGCAAAAGACCAATAGAGAAGTGAAATTTCCAGCCTCAAAAAACCTTCCCCGAGTCTTTTTGGGCTACCATCTTCGTTGCCCTAAGCCTCACCTGAATCAAAGCAATGAGAGGAGAGACTACAATGGTGATGCCTTTGGCCAACAGAGCAGGGAGCTGATAGCACAGGGATTTTCCTGCCCCTGTGGGCATGCACACAAAGACGTCCTTGTTACCTGCAAAAATACAAGACAACAATATCTCAGTGCTTCCTGCCTTTTCATTGAAGTTGTTGAAAATTAAATGAGAATGTAGGAAAAGTACCTAGCAGAGTGTCTGGCACATGGAAGGGTCTCGATGTAATGCTAATACCCCTCCTGTCCTTTCTATGAAAAAGGCAAGGATCCAGGAAATTTGGATACACGCCCAAACCATTTCTAGTTATGGTTAAAAACAAGATTTAAAAAGTCTGGGGCGGGCGCGGTGGCTCACGCCTGTAATCCCAGCACTTTGGGAGGCCAAGGCAGGCAGATCACGAGGTCAAGAGTTTGAGACCAGCTTGGCCAACATGGTAAAACCCTGTCTCTACTAAGAATGCAAAAATTAGCCGGGCATGGTGGCATGTGCCTGTAATCACAGCTACTCGGGAGGCTGGGGCAGGAGAATTGCTTGAACCTGGGAGGCGGAGGTTGCAGTGAGCCGCCGAGATCGCGCCACTGCACTCCAGCGTGGGCGACAGAGCAAGACTCTGTCTCGGAAAAAAAAAAAAAGGAGTCTGAGTCTGCTGTGATATGGATGATTTAACTAAACAGCCATGAAAGCAGAGTACTGCTAGGTGACTGGGCACATCTGTGTAGACATGGCAGGACATTACTTAGAGAGCTTTTGTTTAGACATGTATTATTAATATTACATTGCTGCTCGCCTCTTGGCAACTTCCATTTGTCACCATATCTCAGGTTTATAACATTATTACTCTTTCCTTCTCTATCTGGGACCCAGGCCACTCAATCTTCAACAAGGGAATTACCTAGAAGGCCAGTGACCAAGTTAAGTTACTACTGCCACCTTCACTGTTGCTGTTTGTTTGCGTGTACAAACGAACAATAATGGGAATCTGAAGTGTTTTCAAAGACCATGTGTAGATCTGGCTAGGAACTATAGACCAGCCGGGTGGTTCTGCCATTAAAACTACAAGCTTTGGGCCAGGCGTGGTGGCTTATGCTTGTAATCCCAGTACCTTGGGAGGCTGACGTGGGACGATTGCCCGAGCCCAGGATTTGGAGACCAGCCTAAGCAACATGCCAAGACCCTGTGTCTCTAATTAAAACAAATAAATGAAACTACAAGCTTTGGGTGACAACTCTAAAGATTTCCAAATCCAGTTATGGACCAAAGGTGAGGCAGTGCGAAGGATCAGGAGGAGGGTGTTCTGCCGCAGCATTATGGTATAGCCAGCATAAATTTAAAGGAAGGTACCTTGGTAATGTTACCTTTTACTACTGCCATGGTCGCACTCTCCTGTAAAGGCGTCTTAAAAGAGTCAAACCCAAAGACCTTCTTCAGCGTACTCCGGACTCGCCGCTCAGGGTCAAGAGGAAAGGTGGTATGGTGGCTGCTCATCTTAGCCAAGAACAGTGGCCAAAGGTTAAGGCAAAGGTGGTAAAAGGTTGCCACGAGAACCCTATGTTTTGCTTTAAAAATACAGCTTATTTTTCTGTAACAATTTGCTATGTTACACTTAAATAATATATTATTTTTAAGTATTAAAGCTGAAAGTGAACTGCCTCAAGCAATACATTCCTGGGTAATTAATATCTCCACTGTTACGCTCAATGAAAATAAATACATTGAACTATTCCAGGCCATGGTATAGCACAGAGCTAGAAATCAGATCAAGAAAAGAAACACAAATATCTTCAGAACAGTTTGGAGAACGAGAAACCGTTTTCCTAAGATCCACCACCTGCTCCTTCTTCTATAAGCGCAACCACGACAACCATTCTTCCACCCCGGGACCCCGACCCCCTTCTCCCTTCTTCCTGAGCCCAAGATCCGCAATTTTCTCTCTTGGCCGGCCGACACCTCCCTCTCTTCACCCTAAGATATCAGAACCGGCCGTGGTCGGCCCAGGAATTAAAGGCCCTTACTGGGCCGCTGCAGCTGGCTGGTTCCGGAACTACTCGAAGACCCCTGTACACAAGCCCAACTCAGAGAAGCCAAAGCGCTGGGAATTAAGCTTTAGCCAGAACCCACACAATCTTATATCCGTCGCGCAGTGATGACGTGCACGAGCGCTGGCATGAGGGCGGAGCCAGGCGCAGGAAACTGCCGTTTTGATTGGTTTCCAGTGTGGCGCGGGGTCTCCTGGGATCCGAGAGAACCTGCCTTTCCGCCCGGAAGTCGGCGTCTTTGAGTCATAGGAGTGAGCCACGCCGGGGCTGTGGGAATAAGATGGCGGGGAAGAAGAATGTTCTGTCGTCTCTTGCAGTTTACGCGGAAGATTCAGAGCCCGAGTCTGATGGCGAGACTGGAATCGAGGCGATGGGCAGCGCGGCTGGTAAGGCCCAAGTGGGAAGCTGGGAGAGGGAATCGGGTGTCTGCCCGGAATGCTGTACCCCTCGCTGGGCGGGAGGGAACTAGATGGTCATTGTGCCCCAAGCACCGGACCCCGAAGAATGGCCCGGGGTCCTGGATGAGATAGAGCATTAGAGACTCTGGACTAAGAATGAAGAATCTCCTCCTTTCCGTTGTTTCGATTAATCTGCCTAAACTTACTGAAAGCCTCCGTGCCGGTTATAGCCATGGACAGAGGGATGGACGAAGAGGGAGTGGCTGCTGAGCCACTGCCTGTTCCCCCTGGGCTCGTTGTTTGATGAGGGAGAGCTATGAGTAAAACATAGTGGAAGATGGTAAAGATTGTGTTTGTTAAATTTATAGCTTTTAGTTAAGAATGTGCCCTAAACACATCTTGGAGCTTTTAAAAATAAAAACGTATCTGATCCCCAAAGCGAGAGAATCAGTTCTAATTCGGTAGAACTGGGGTAGGATGTGGACATTTGTGAACTTTTTAAGGATCCCGGGTGATTTTTCTTATTTTGTGAGTTTTTAAAGCCTATCGGTGATGTTCTCCTCTTCAGGTTGAGAAGCACAATGTTAGATAATGGAAATAGATTTCTTTGGGAGAATAGAGAACAAGTTACCTAACAACATATCTGGACCTTAGCTTCCTCATCTGGAAAGTGAAGGGGATTGGATTAGATTAGGTACTTTCATGTTTTGTGATTTTGTGGGGTCTCTTCCAGTCAGAAAGTTCTCTGATAGTTTCCTGTAAACACTATAGTGTTTGCTTAGTGTTTATAGCATTAGAAACAGAATTTAGTACTTGGTTTTGTTCCCTGACCTTTTAAAGATTTTATTCACTAAATAATGCCTTTCTCAGAGAGCCGAATCTGGGCCTATTGTCACTTAACATGAGATTTAGGTTCCCCTTGTATCTTCAGAGATAGTCATGGCCACTCAAATCTCTAGACATTTTTTCTTACATTGTAACTCTTGATTTTTTCTTTCTTGCTTTTTTTTTGTTTGTTTTTTAACCTTTCAGAGGAGAAAGGCGGATTGGTATCTGATGCCTATGGGGAGGATGACTTTTCTCGTCTAGGGGGTGATGAAGATGGTTATGAAGAAGAAGAGGATGAGAACAGTAGACAGTCGGTAGGTAAATCTCCCAGATCCAGAGCTACTGAAAGCACAACTTCATTTGTCAGATTTTGGAACTGTGCCAACAGTGTTCCATTTCATGGCTAGCTTCATCCCTTGCTCTCCACTTTTGTTTTAGTATTAGTGGAAGAAACTGGGTTGGATAGCAGTTCTGTTTGAAAATTTATTTTCACGTGGATCTTTTTTTTATTAATCTTTGAGTTGAAATTTGGGGGGAAAGATAGTGGATTATTTTATTTAACCCAGATATCAACGGGTGTTTTATGTTGATTTTTCTCAGTTTAAATTATTTACTCCATTTATAGCAGGCATTCATCCTAATTGGTGTATCGTTTATATCTACAGTCAACTCTGCATTGTTTTTAATCTTGGTTGGGGCTCATTTAAATTTTGTCAGTTTATTAGCAAGATAAGAAAGGGAAATTTGTTTTCACCTGCTTTTTCTTCTTTTTTTTTTTTTTTTGAGGTAGGGTCTCACTCTGCTGCCCAGATTGGAGTGTAGTGGTGTGATCATAGATAGTTCACTCCTGCCTTGAACTCCTGGGCTCAAGTGATCCTCCCACCTCAGCCTCCCCAGTAGCTGGGACTACAGGTGGGCACCACCATACTTAGCTAACTTATTATTAATATTATTATTTTGTCGGAATCTTGCTCTGTCGGCCATGCCAGGATGCAGTGGTGCGATCTCGGCTCACTGCACCCTCCGCCTCCCAGGTTCAAGCGATTCTCCTGCCTCAGCCTCCTGAGTAGCTGGGATTACAGGCACCTACCACCACGCCCGGCTAATTTTTGTATTTTTCGTAGAGATAAGGTTTCACCATGTTGGCCAGTCTGGTCTCTAACTCCTGACCTCAGGTGATCCACCCACCTCATCCTTCCAAAGTGCTGGGATTACAGGTGTGAGCCACCGTGCCTGGCCTTCTTCTTTCTTGACATTTTACTTGGCACTTTTTATTATGATACCCTTAGATCTTGATCACAAATCTTGCCTGATACTCAGTAGGTGCTGGAGAAAGGAGAATCTGTGCTATTATTAACAAGAAAGGTTTTAGACACATAATCACCTCAGCAGCATGAGTCAGAATTTATGTTTGCAGAAAACGCAAAGAAATTGAGGCTGGTTCTTAGCACGAGACACGCAAAGTTGAGTCTCGATGTCGAATCTGACTACTTAGCAACAGTTTTAATCGAAACACTTAAAATATATTATTTGTTTGAATTTTTTGTTACATGTTGGTATGTAAATGTTAGCATTAAAATTCATTCCAGCCAAGCAGGGTGGCTCACACCTGTAATCGCAGCACTTGGGGAGGCTGAGGTGGGCAGATCATGAGGTCAGGAGATCAAGACCATCCTGGCCAACATGGTGAAACCCTGTCTCTACTAAGAATACAAAAATTAGCTGGGCACGGTGGTGCGCACCTGTAGTCCCAAGCTACTCGGGAGGCTGAGGCAGGAGAATAGCTTGAACCCGGGAGGCTGAGGTTGCAGTCAGCTGAGATCACGCCATTGCACTCCAGCCTGGGTGACAGAGCCAGACTCCATCTCAAAAAAAAAAAAAATTATTTCCACAACAAACAGAAATGCGTTTTGTACATTATGCATTTTGGGAGATATTTTCATGCCTTTAGCCCCATCCATTAATACTGATAATTCAGAGTTGACTGAAATTATTCAGAAAAGTTTTGCAAGTTGTTTTCTGACTTTTCTGAAGTACACACATTCTGGCTTAATATTCATAACTCTTTAGTACATTTGCATAATGTGTTTTTGAAGTGTTTCATATTTGCTTTGCTTAGAATTTTCATCATGTTTAAGCTTCATTTCATATTTTAGTAAAATCCTCTCATCAGCTCTTATTGTAGAGATTCTGAAATGTGATTGTATTTGAGCTCCATCTCTGTTTATTTGGCATGACTGATTTCATTTTAAGGAGATTATGGAGATTGCATTTAAAGCCTTGGACTCACTGGCACCTTACAGGACAGTTAAGTCTCCAAATCATCAGTCTAGTTTGTTCAAATCTCGAATGGTATTTATATTAATATATGGAGTGCTCTGTAACGTTTGGGCTGAAGTGTAGCTTTGTTGAAAATAGCAGTTTCAAATGAAACCATTTTTTCCTGGGTATTTAGTTAAAGGTTTCTGTGCATTGGGAGTGTTCTGGGTAGTGAAGGTGACATGGATTTAGCCAGCTAATAAGGTAGCTGGTCCAGCATCTGCTCCTGACCTTTGACCTTCATAGCATCAGCGTTAGTGTTCAGTGGAGTGGCGGGCTCACTTTGGAGAATGTCTTACCGTGTGTGATCCTTTGTGTCAGGCTGACCTCATTTGAATAAGGAACAGGACTGGGTAGAATGGGTCTTTGGCAGTTCTGGGAGCACTTGGGTGGAGGCAGAGCCCACTCAACTGGGACTCCTGAAAGGTTGGGCATTGCCCTTTAGTCCTGCCTTTCCCAGGTCACTTGCTCTGGTCATTTGAGGCCTACCTTCCTGTGTTGATGTTAGTGCAAATGCTGGTTGTGCTGTGATATAGCTGTGTGTAAGCCTTGGCACTTGGTGTTGAACAGTGTTACAGTAGGTCTGAGTCTGATGTACATATGTATAAGAAAAAGAAAGAAGGCTCATAATCCTGGTTTGAAATAACTGATATTTCAGTGGAAACACGACGCGTGGTTTATTGTGTGGCCCGATCTTACTCTTTCCTGAAACATATTGCAATCTTTCTCCATTTTTATGTATGTGATTTTTAACTCGGGCATCTTACTGATGTGGACTGTCTCACCGCTAGAGTAACTTGACTTCTGAGCTGCTGATGCTTTTTTGTTCCCCCCCCGACCCGCCCAGAATATCTCTTTTTCCCCTTATTTTTCTCTGGTTCTGAGTTATATGGTAGGGGAGGGATTCTTGGTGGGATGACCCCAGCTGGGTAAATGGGCTGTTTGCTGCAGCCCCTAGTTATGCATGTGAGACTCCTCAGGCCCGCTCCTTTAAGCTTAATCCTCTAAATTCTTTGTCTTGTAGGAAGATGACGATTCAGAGACTGAAAAACCTGAGGCTGATGACCCAAAGGTATTTGGTGTTGGCTGTGGTGGGTGGCTGGATGCAAACAAGGTGTTTGAACATTATGGCTCAGTTCGTACGTCTGGTCAAGATCTGTCCCACTGACAAAGTGTGCAACTGTGTGGACATTTTCTGGGATAAAATAAACTTTATAAAGAAAGAACCTGGAGACGACTCAGGAATGAACAAATCCTGAGACATTGGATTTCCAGCCTTTCAGATTGTGCCATATCTCCTGACTAGAAAGGCGAGAGGCTTGGCTGAGTCCAACAGCCCACTTGCATTCTGCCTCCCAGATGGGGCTTTAGGTGTCTCTGCCCTGCAGGTGGATTCGTCTGTTTCTAGACTCAGAAAGGTGTAAGGGCTGCCTCGCGTGCTTGGATTCTCTTTAGTCATCTAGAAGTGAACAACAGGCTATAAGAAGGTCAGACCAAAATGAGGCCTCTCCCCAGCTCTCGGGGGTGGTGGGTCTAATTCTCATTTTCCCGGGGGTGTGTCCATCCACTTTTGGGCAAGCTGCGCGGAATGGTCTTTTTCAGAACAACATAACTATTCTCATAGTTCCATCCTAGTAGCAGCCAAGAGTAATTTGTAGCAATTCCTATCACATTCCTTAATGATCTGTTGTGAAGGTTAAGACACCCTTGTGTTGGTTAAGCTGCTGTGCTGTGCATTGGCCATTAGAAATGTGTACTTGTTGAAGAGGCATTTCTTTATGAGGAAAAACTTCCCCCCGCCCCATGCACCCAAAGAAAAAGACTTAATTCTACCACTCTAGACCTCCAGGGAATAAGGACCACGTTTTGCAGTTAAAAACTGCTTTGAGGCCGGGTGCGGTGGCTCACGCCTGTAATCCCAGCACTTTGGGAGGCCGAGGTGGGCGGATCACTTGAGGTCAGGAGTTCAAGGCCAGCCTAGCCAGTATGGCGAAACCCCGTCTCTACTAAAAATACAAAAATTAACTGGTGAGACTGGTGGGTGGTGCGCACCTGTGATCCTAGCTACTGGGGAAGCTGAAGCAGGAGAATTACTTGAACCCAGGAGGCAGAGGTTGCCGTGAGCCGAGATCTGCCAGTGCACTCCAACCGGGGCAACAGAATGAGAATCTGTCTCAAAAACAAAAACAAAAACCAAAAAAGACTACTTGGAAACCAGCTGTAACTTTCAAGATGACCTAATAAAATTTAGGAGATGTATGCCCAATTATAATCTAAAACAGTAATATACTTGAAAATATAGTGTGAGCTGTTCTGTATTTGAGCTGATTCTGTTATTGGATAGAACTGTGTGTAGCCACTAAAATCATGACAGGTTGTGAGTGAGAAAGGTAAGAGTGTGTTTTACCAAGAAAGAAAGTTTTGGCACCAGCATGCAGGAAGGAAAAAAAAGAACCCCTGAAAACTGTAGGTGCAACCTACTTTCTATGCTGAGTGAAAAACCTGAAACCCAGGCCAAAGAACTCGCCCTGCCTGAGAACTGGCAAGATGGTATGGGCAGACCCATGGCCCCATAGTTCAAAGTCAGTCACAGCTCTGCTCGGGCTTTCAGAACAAAAACACTCAGTAGTGATAGTCTTATCTGTCCTAGTATTTAGGGTGTATAGGACTTGGAGCCTGCATGGAAAACATGCTCAGGGAGCCATTAAGTATTTGGGTTTCAGTTGTGGAGGGAAAGGAGGATGTGGGTCCTAGAGTCTTTCTGGGTACAGTTGCATTTTTTTCTTAGGGCTGGAAGGCCTCCTGGGGAAGTTGGCTGGAGAGGAGGGTACATACACTTAACGGTCACCCCTTCTAAAATCCTGTGGTACAGGCATCAGATCCTTGGGGAAATGACATGGCTTTGTGAGTCAAGGTAAGGGCTACATGAAAAACAAAACAGACTTGACTACTGTCTGGTAGCAGTCACTAAAGAACGAGGTGGGAGGGACCCAGAAAAGGTGAAGCTGGGAAGATTGTGGCAATGCCTTTTGTGCTTGGGCTTCCCTTCTCAGTCCCACATCGTGGCTGACAGCCCCATCATTCCTGCCTGCTCCCTGACTGATGTGCTTTGCTGTTCCTCATTCACTCCTGTGCATTTCAAGTCTTACTGTGGAATGAAAAGTTTTCATGGAATAATTTCCATTCCTCTTGAGGAACACTCAGAAATCAGAACACAAAATCCAACCCTCAACGTCACTTGATTTAGTTCTTTCGGAGGGTGATGGAGAAGGATTTAGATAGAGCTTGCCACCTTCAATGTTCTCCAATCCCCAGTGGCTGCCAGGCCTTTAGGAGTCCTCGTGTCTTCTCCAAGGACTACAAATGATCCCCAGCATGAGTCTTCTGTGATACTCTTATCTTGGTCCTGGCCCTGTCATCTTTCTGCTTGAGCTGGCCTCAGACTGTCTTCCACATAGCAGCGTATACCTGAAATCCAGAGCTCTCTGGCACATTTACATTTTATTTTATTTATTTTATTTTATTTATTTATTTTTTTGAGACAGTCTTGCTCTGTCGCTCAGGCTGGAGTGCATGGTGTGATCTCGGCTCACTGCAGCCTCCGCCTCCTGGGTTCAAGTGATTCTCCTATCTCAGCTTCCCAAGTAGCTGGGATTACAGGTGTGAGCCGCCACGCCCAGCTAATTTTTTGTATTTTTAATAGAGTCAGGGTTTCACCATGTTGGCCAGGCTGGTCTTGAACTCATGGCCTCAAGTGATAGGCCCGCCTCAGCCTCCCAAAGTGCTGAGATTACAGGCATGAGCCACTGTGCCCAGCTCACATTTTTAAAAATTGATGTGTAACAATATTTTTTACATTAAAAACTCTTAATTTTGAACATTCTACTTTAAGCATGTGAAGTTTTTTGGGTTTTTTGTTTGTTTGTTTTTTCAGATGGAGTCTCACTCTGTCACCTAGGCTAGAGTGCTGTGGTGCCATCATAGCTTACTGCAGCCACAACCTGCCAGGCTCAATTAATCCTCCCACCTCAGCCTCCCAAACTGCTGGGACTACAGGTGTGTGCCATCACACCTGGCAATTTTTTTTATTTTTTGTAGAGAAAGGGTTTTGCCATGTTGCGCCGGCTGGTCTTGAACTCCTGGGCTCAAGCAGTCTGTTGACATTGGCTTCCCAAAGTGCTGGGATTACAGGTGTGAGCCACCAGGCCCAGTGCACATGAACATAACGAAGTTTCTAACAATAGAATATGTTATAAGTGTGGATCTTCGTTAGAAGTGTCGTTTATTTTAACAGTTAGATTACTGTCATAATTGTCGTCTCCACTAGATGGCATTCTCCTTTCTACTTTGGTTTTTTGTTGGGTTTTTTTGGTTTTGTTTTTGAGTAGGAGTTTCGCTCTTGTTGCCCAGGCTGGAGTGCAGTGGCGCAATCTTGTCTCGCTACAACCTCCACCTCCCAGGTTCAAGCGATTCTCCTGCCTCAGCCTCCTGAGTAGCTGGGATTACAGACACATGCCATGTCGCCCAGCTAATTTTTGTATTTTTAGTAGAGACGGGGTTTCGCCATGTTGGCCGGGATGGTCTTGCTCTCCTGACCTCATTATCTGCCCACCTCAGACTCCCAAAGTGCTGAAATTACAGGCGTGAGCCAACACGCCCGGCCTCTACTTTGGTTTTTTAAGATCTTTTAATTTTTTTTCAGTAGTTCTCAAAACATTACACAATTAAAAATTGAAGATCTCGGAGTTTTTGTTCATTTTGGTTTTATGTATTGATGTTTGCTATTTTATAAGTTAAAACTGATGAAATTTTAAATTATTTATTTTAAAATAACAAACCCGGGCCGGCCACAGTGACTCGTGCCTGTAATTGCAGCACTTTGGGAGGCCGAGGTGGGCAGATTGGTTGAGCCCAGGAGATTGAGACCAACCTGGGCAATGTGATAAAACCCCATCTCTATAAAAAATGCAAAAATTAGCCGGGCATGGCGGCGCATACCGCTGGTCCCAGCTACTCAAGAGGCTGAGGTGGGAGGATCACTTGAACCTGGGAGGTAGAGGTTGCAGTGAGCTGTGATCTTGTCACTGCACTCCAGCCTGGGTGACAGACTGAGACCTTGTCTCAAACCTATTACATATTAACATAAATAACATTTTTAGAAAAACTAAGTATTTCCCAAAAAATGTTAATGCAAAGAGTGGCACTGTGTCACCATTTTACAAATCTTTAATGTCTGGCTTAATAGAATATGACTGGGTACGTATAAATGCTTTTACATTCAGGTCATTATAGGTATTCTTCTTTGATACTTTATCAGAACTCAACAGGTGATAGTTTCCTTGAAAGATTAGTTACATCATGGAATGTGAACCCTTACCAGTGTATTCTGCTTCCCTAAAATCCACTGGTCTGTCTTACCCTTTGAATGGGTCTTTTACCCATACATGATTTTATATCATCAGGCACTGGTGATTTGAAAATTGATGGTTTACTGAGTTATACAGATCTTAATGTTGACACGTTTTGTTCTGTGGTATCAAAAAAGTAACTTATTAGTGATGCAACTGATCTCACCGGAAAATCATTAAATGTTAGAAAACTTTTAGCAAGCCCACAATAAGGAGCAACACATTTTTCTTTTTTTTTTTT
>NW_012098097.1:8803715-8809869 GCF_000951045.1 Mandrillus leucophaeus
CCTCGGCCTCCCAAAGTGCTGGGATTACAGGTGTGAGCCACTGCACCCGGCCAGACATTTTTCAAGATAATGTGTTTCTAATAATTTTTGTTTGAAAACGAGTTTTATCATTTTCAGTATGTACTATCAGAGCTTTCCTTGAAGTAACAGGCTTTGGTCTTGAGAAAATGTCTGCCAAATAACCAAGTCTAGATAACTAGTTTGTTTGTCATTCTTTCAAATATAAATGGTGATTCCTGAAGAAAAATGCCAGTTCAACTGGTGACTGAAATAATCACAAATGGTAGTCCATCCTTTTCCGTGGCTTCAGTAACCTGAGGTCAGCTGCAGTCTGAAAATACTACATGCAGTAAGCTATTTTGAGAGAGAGTTCACATTCACGTAGCTTTTATCACAGTATATCTTTCTAATTATTGTTGTTAATCTCTTACTAGTTTATAAATTAAACTTTATCATAGATATGTATGTATAGGGAAAAAACATAGTATGTGTAGGGCTTAGTACTATCAGAGGTTCCAGGCATCTACTGGGAGTCTTGGAATGTATCCCGCAGGGATAAGGGGGCGTTGCTATGTGTACTTTTCCCTGAGACATTTATCTGACTTTGTTATGCCTCAGAAGTATTTATGCATGCCTCTCATGTCAGTGCCCAAAATATTAAAGAGATGTATATTCCAATGTCAAGATGTCATAAAACTAATCATTTTTACTGTTCTGGCAGAACGTTTTTTTTTTGTTTTTTGTTTTTTGTTTTTTTGAAACACTCTGTTGCCCAAGCTGAAGTGCAGTGGCACAATCTCGGCTCACTGCAACCTCTGCCTTCCAGGTTCAAGCGATTCTCTTACCTCAGCTTCCTGAGTAGCTGGGACTACAGGCACGTGCCACCGTGGCTGGCTCATTTTTGTATTTTTAGTACAGACAGGGTTTCACCATGTTGGCCAGGCTGGTCTCGAACTCCTGACCTCATGATCCGCCCTCCTCAGCCTCCCAAAGTGCTGGGATTACAGACGTGAGCCGCCACGCCCAGTCTATGGCAGACAGTTCTTAAGTGAAACTGGCTTTTTTTTTTTTTTTTTTGAAATGAAGTCTCGCTTTATTGTCCAGTCTGGAGTGCAGTGGTACAATCTCAGCCCACTGCAACCTTCACCTCCTAGTTCAAGCGATTCGCCTGCCTCAGCCTCCCAAGTAGCTGGGATTACAGTCGTGCACCACCACGCCTGGCTAATTTTTGTTTTTTTGTTTTTTTGTAGAGTTGGGGTTTCACCATGTTGGTGAAACTGGTCTGGAACTCCTGGCCTCAAGTGATGTGCCCACCTCAGCCTCCCAAAGTGCTGGGATTACAGGCATGGGAATCCCATGGGATTGCACCCAGCCCTTTTTTTAAATCAACTGAGCATATATAACGACTACGGCTACGGTTTGGTCCTGCCGCCTCAATTTGTTCTAAAGTTTAGCGGTTTACCTACCATTGCTTGTGCAAATGTCAACACGATGAAAAAGACAAATAATGACCTAAAACAGTTTTGACTTTGCAGACCCCTTAGAAAAACTATTATTATTCTAAAATGGAAATCATGGGTCAGTGATTCAATAGTTGTTTAAGAACTGTTTTTATTGCTCTGAAAATGTCTGTTGTTAGCCTTATGGGGTCTTGAGCCATTTTGAGGATGGGTTAGTATTCAGAGTAAGATGATTCAGCCCTGGCATAGTGGGGAGGAATTCAAACTCTGGAATGAGACCAGGGTTTTCTTGGGGAAGTCCCTTAACCTCAGGTTTTCTCATCGGGAAAATAATCATCATAAAATCTGCCTCATTGATTTTACAAGGTTCAACTAAGTAAAAGTAAAACGCAGTTGTCCCTCACTATCTGTGGGGATTCCAGGACCCCCCACCAGATGCTCAAGTCTCTGGTATAAAATGGTGTAGTATTTGCATTTAGCCTTGGGAATCCTGTATACTTCAAATCATCTTATACTACTTGATACAATGTAAATACTTTGTAACTAGTTGTTAGACTGTGTTGTTTAGGGAATAATGACACAAGCAAAAAAATCTGACATGGTCAGCACAGACGTGATTACACACACACACTTTCAACTGGAGGTGAGTTTTGGCCATGGATTTGGAACCACGGATCCAGCGGGCTGGCTGCACTCGGCTCAATATGTTTGGAGTGTCTTTGTTCAGTAGCATTGGCTGAACTGACCGTCATTTCCAGTTCCTCCTGTGCACACTTCCCAGGGTGGTCACACCATGTCGTCGGCCTGTTTTGGAAGAGCAGATTCCGTGTTTTAAACTGGAGGGCACTCAGAGAAGAGCAGTCATAAAGGTGAGGGGACTCAAAAGCACATCACCTGGGGAAAAGGTAGAGCTGGCAGAGAGAAGACTCGGGAAGAGCCGGGATTGCGCTCTGGTGTTTGAAGGTCTGCTGAGGGAAAGGCTAAGGCAGCCTGAGGCAGACCTGAAGCCGCGCATAGAATTCCACAGTTTACCTTCACATAAAGAAGGATCTTTTGTGATCTCCGGCCAAAAGTGGTTGAGCTGTTTCATAAGGTAGTGAACTCCCTGTCTCTAGAGGTTTTTCAGGCAAGTTTTTTGTGTTTTGTTTATTTGTTTGTTTTGAGACAGTGTCTCACTCTGTCGTCCAGGCTGGACGTGCAGTGTCATGATCTCAGCTCACTGCAAGCTCCGCCTCCCGGGTTCACGCCATTCTCCTGCCTCAGCCTCCCTAGTTGCTGGGACTATAGGCGCCCGCCACCACGCCCAGCTAATTTTTTGTATTTGTAGTAGAGAGGGGGTTTCACCGCGTTAGCCAGAATGGTCCTAATCTCCTGACCTCGTGATCCACCCGCCTCAGGCAAGTTTTAAGAAACGACTTGTCATCAACATCATAAAAGAAATGCGTGGGTAGAAATTGGATTAAACGCCAAGGAGTTCCCTGGGAACCCCCTAGGAAAGGACTTGGGCATTATACATAAGCAAAGTTGAGTATTCTCTAACTTTATTATAATCTGATGACTTTAAAATATGCACAGACTGGGCCGGTCTGGTGGCTCATGCCTGTAATCCCAGCACTTTGGGAGGCTGAGACGGACAGATTACGAGGCCAGAAGATCGAGACTATCCTGGCTAACACAGTGAAACCCCGTCTGTACTAAAAACATAAAAAATTAGCTGGGCGTGGTGGCGGGCGCCTGTAGCCCCAGCTACTCAGGAGGCTGAGGCAGGAGAATGGCAGGAACCTAGGAGGCAAAGCTTGCAGTGAGCCGAGATCACGCCACTGCACTCCAGCCTGGGCGACAGAGCGAGACTCCGTCTCAAAAAAAAAAAAAAATGCAGACTGTGGAATTGCCCTAGTTTGTATTGCTCTGATGTTTGGGGTTACCTGTGAACGCAGAGTCCCACGTTTGGGAGCGTGAGTAAGAACTAACCCTGGCCCACCTGTGCAGGGAGCCTTTGGTCCTGTCCTTTAGGTTGGGGCAACAGGGATTGGGCTCTGCCGGTGCTGAGTTTGCCCCAAACTAGTGAACAGGAGGTTGGAGAAGGAGGCTGGGCGTTGCATAGGAAACAAGCTTTGGCGCTTCTGTTCCATTATTTTTTTGTCTCTAACTTCAAGTTTCTGGTTTTGCCTCTTTGGTAAGCAGCAAATTAACAGGAGGTGGCACTGCTGTTCTGGAAAAAGAGCAGAAGTGACAGTCTTGGGACCAGCACCTCAGTCCGGGAAAGGAGTGCCTGATGGCTGAAGTGCTTCCTCCCCCGTTTACCTTTGGCACCCGAGCATCCCTTTCGCCACTCTCCTTTGTCCATTTTTACCTCGGTTGCCCTGGACAGTTTCCCTTGTTTATTTTTTTCTCCACTCCTGCAGTTCCTGTGGATGAAGCTGTTTCCACTCACTCACTGTCCCTGACACACCCTTCCTTTGAAAACAAACATGGGGATTGAGGGCCTGGAGCAAGAAAGATGGAGCAGCCTATTGCCAGCTAACTGGGAGGAACTGGGATCGCCGGCCTCCCTGAGGTGCTGATCTAGGAAAAGAATCCTCCCGGCCCAGGAGTGCACATCTGTAAAAACAAAATTCCGTTTTCTGGGTCAAGGAGGTGGCATCAGGTGGGGGTTGGGGGGAATTGTTCTGGCATTTTTTTTAAAGGCGTGTATAACCCCAGTTAAAAGAAGACATTTTAAAAATTCTTAGATCCCTAAAGTAGTACTAAAAGGTGGAGTTCACAACTTAGAGCTGGTCTGGTGGACTCATGGTCCGAAAACCTGGGTTGTGCCCTGGCCTCTGGCTGTGGAACCACAGGCCTATAACTTAAGCTTCACTCGGCTCCATCTGGGCAATGAGGGCCGTGAGACCCGCTTTACAAGGTGGTGATGACTGCGGCGTGAGAGAATGTACATGAATGTGCTTTTCACAGTATACAGTGCACTTGTTAGCAGTGCTTGGCCTTTGCAGTGTAACTAAGTCTGATTATATGCCCTCATCCTGTAGGTCAGAAGGTGCCACAGTTTCTTGGCTCACTGCCCTTTGTGTCTCCATAGTTTTTCACAGACCTCCAGAACCAAAAGAAATGCCTGACGGCTGAGCGCACACCTGTAATCCCAGCACTTGGGGATACCCGAGGCAGGAGAATTGCTTGAGCACAGGAGTTTGAGACCAGCCTGGGCAACATGGTGAAACCCGTCTCTACAAAAACTACAAAAGTTAGTTAGGCATGGTGACGTGTGTCTGTAGTCCCAGCTACTTGGGAGGTTGAGATGGGAGGATCATTTGGTCCTGGGAGACGGGGGTTGCCGTGAGCCGAGATCTGCACCACTGCACTCCAGCCTGGATAGCAGACCAAGACCCTGTCTGAAAAAAAAAGAAAACAAAATGCCTAATAAATGGTTCTGTTTCTTACATCATTCGCTTCAGACAATAAGTATTACTGTCCTCACAATTCAGTAGCTGCTTAAAAATATGTGTAAGTGTATATGTGGTATGGGACGTGTGGAGTAAGGCTATGTTTCCTGTAACAGTTACGTTAAATATCCTGTGGCACCTTTGTGAGTTTGCTGGGTTACCCCAGGTAACAGTTTGGGAACTGTGGCAGTAGATTGTCTTAGACTTCCAGATTGGGGGCCTTGATAAGTCCTCACTTAGCCTTCTCTGGAGGCTCGGGCGGGTGAGTGGTTCTCTGCCTCAGTGGCTATTCACACCCACCCTGAAGAAGACCAGGTCTCCTAGTTGACTGGAGTTACTGGCTCACAGTCTAGACAAGGATTTGTATTGGGCAGAGCTGACTCGGTAATTACCTCACCCACTCTCCTCTCAACTCCTTCCCACTGTCCTTGCATTACTACTGATCTTTTGAAGTACCAGAATCAAATATCTGAAAACTGCCTAAGGGGCTAATCTTCCAGGAATTTGTTGTTGACTGCTGATTACAGGAAGAACTTTGAGGAGCCTGCCAGCGGTTGCATGCAGGCGGCACTGCAGGTTGAAATCTTATATTCTCTGTATTGAACACAGGATCCAGAACATGGGCAGCTTCTGCAGGGTAGCTGCAGAGCACAAGTGTTTCCCATCTGGGCTCCTGGTGTATTCGCTGCCCTTCCAGGACTCTGGGATCTGAAAGGAAGATGCTGTTGCTTTTCATAAACAAGCAGCAAAGGGTTGCATTCCTGCTGATATTGAAGGATGTTTAGGAGGGTATGTGATGTGGTATGAGATAGGAGCCCCGAGTCCTTTTGCAGCATTGCAAACAGGTTGTTTGCGTGCCTCTGTTGATGCACTACTGGAGAGCCCTAAGAACTGAGAATTACTCTGTCCAACGGAAGAGCAAACTGGAGCTCTCAGAGCTTAAGCTTGGACTTTTTTTTTAATGGACAGAGTTACATTTTTATAAAAATACAATTTGTGTTTATTTTTATTTTTGTCAAATTATTGTAGCAAGATTGAGTATGTTGCGAAAGGATAGAAATCACCTAATCCCATGATGCTAACCGTACAACTTTTTTTGTTGTTGTTGTTGTTGAGACGGAGTTTCAATCTTGTTGCCCAGGCTGGAGTGCAGTGGCGTGAGCTCGGCTCACTGCAACCTCCACCTCCCTGGTTCAAGCGATTCTCCTGCCTTAGCCTCCCGAGTAGCTGGAATTACAGGCATGCACCACCACA
>NW_012098097.1:8810939-8816159 GCF_000951045.1 Mandrillus leucophaeus
ACAGAGCGAGACTCCGTCTCCCTTTTTGAGACGGAGTCTCGCTCTGTCGTCCAGGCTGGAGTGCAGTGGTATGATCTCAGCTCACTGCAACCTTCTTCCTGGGGTTCAAGCAATTCTCCCGCCTCAGCCTCCCCAGTAGCTGGGACTACAGGTGCACACCACCACGCCTGGCCAATTTTTGTATTTTTTAGTAGAGCTGGGATTTCACCATGTTGGCCAAGCTGGTCTCGGACTCCTGACCTCAAGTGATCTGCCTGCCTCAGCCTCCCAAAGTGCTGGGATTACAAGCATGAACCGTGGTGTCCGGCAAAAAAAAAAAAATTTTAATTTTTAACATATTCCAAATGGAGATTTTTTTGAAAACTTCCATTGCAAACAGGTTGTTTGTGTGCCTTTGTTGATGCACTGCTGGAGAGCCCTAAGAACTGAGAATTACTCTGCAGAATAGAAGAGCAAACTTGAACTCTCAGAGCTTAAGCTTGGACTTTGGATCTCAAAAGTTGAGATCCACCAACTTTTGTTCTAGTGGTGACACGCACGAATCATTAGCCCCACAGATTTTCACATCATTTCCCTCATTCTCATATTTTCTTCAGCTATATAGGTTAAATCCAGAAATAAGCACATTACACTAGCAAAATCTGAATGGGTTTTTATAGTTGAGTGCTATGTCTGCAGTTTCCCTCTAATGAAGTTATCTGACGAACAGGAAACGGGCCATGTTCTTTACTTGGGTCAGAAGGAATAACTCATCCTTTAAGCTCGTGTTCTTATTGGAAGTCCACATGGTGGTTCACCCAGGGAGGGAGAAGAGCTGAGTAGAGTTCAGGATTTCGTAGCATTTTTTCTGTGAGTCCCCAGGAAGTCTCTAGGCTAAGGACAGGGTGGTAGCACCCACGGTTTGTGTGATTAAACCTGCAGGACCAACCATCCGAACAAGTTAACTCAGATGTGACTCACTGGGGCCCCATGGACTCTAGAGCTGTTTCCCCTGATCGTCATAGCTGAAAGATAATAATTCTGGCTGTCTTCCCTTAAGTCCAGGGTTTTAATACCTGCTTCAGTCTGACCTGCTAGAGAATCATTCCTAGAGAGGTGCTATTCCTTCTTGGTCTTTGTTGTTGGCTTACGCAGTGGTTAAACCAACAGCTTCCTAGAGACTGCTACCCTTTGCAGCCTCTTAGTCTAGAGGGAGAAGGTGGGAAGTTGGATAACTGGGCTTTGGAGCCAAACAGATTTGGCCTTGAATTTCACCATTGCCATTTATTGGGTCAGCTGCTTCATTGTGTTTTACCTTAGTTTACTTGTGTGCAAAATGGAAATAATAATGTCTACCTCATAAGATTATTGTGAGACTTGAATAGTGGTTAGCTTGTTAGTGGGTTCTATGTTTAGGGTGTCATATGGGGTGCTATGTGAGTGGGAGAGTATATGCTTCATCCTCAGTCTTGGTTTTATTAGTCCACCTGCCCCTGTGTTCTATCTCCCATACCCTGTAATCTCTTTTTTTTTTTTTTGAAATGGAGTCTTGCTCCCTCTCCCAGGCTGGAGTGCAGTAGCGCGATCTCAGCTCACTGCAAGCTCCGCCTCCCGGGTTCACGCCATTCTCCTGCCTCAGCCTCCCGAGTACCTGGGACTACAGGTGCCCGCCCCCATGCCTGGCTACTTTTTTTGTATTTTTAGTAGAGACGGGGTTTCACCATGTTAGCCAGGAAGGTTTCGATCTCCTGACCTCGTGATCCACCTGCCTTGGCCTCCCAAAGTGCTGGGACTACGGGCGTGAGCCACCGCGCCCGGCCCATACCCTGTAATCTTTTGAGTGCTGATTAGAAGGGAACAGAATTACAGTATGACTCACCCAGGAACAGAGAAGGAAATGGCCCTTGATCGTTGCTGATTTGTGAGCCATCTACCACCCTTCTCTTGGAAGTTGTAATGTGGGCCTTAAACTGTTGAGAATGCTCACGCCTGCCTAGCATTTGGCACTTCCCTGCACTCAACAGGGTGGATGGTCTTTTTTAGACTTTTCCTCAGCAACACTAGGGTTGCCTTGCACAGCTGGGAGACATGGAATTTCCAGAAGCTCGTGGAGTGACCTGCTGGGTGGTGACCGGATCTGTGCAGGAGACAGAAAGACAGACAGGCCATGAAAGTCACTCTTTGATTGTCCCAAGGGAAAGAAAACCAAGCCTGCCATGACTTTGTCCTGCCACCTTCCAAGGAAGTCCTCACTACCTCATAAGCTGAACACTGCTGGTAGAAACTCTGGCAGTTGTTGGAAGTTGTGATTTCATGCAAAGTGGAACAATGACCAGTATTCATTATTCTCCCTCTGACCCCTCCTTGGCTCCATTGCACTGCCAGAGGGACCTTCTTGATGGCAGTTGATCCAAGTAACCTGAAGCTGAGACTCCAAGAAGCCCCACCTCACTCCTGTGGTTCCGCAGCCCACAGGGAGCTACCGCTGTGTCTGGTCCACCCTCCCAGCAGCCTTGCAAGCCCCAACAGACCTCCTTCCCTTCAGGCCAGATGCCATGGATTGCTAACTGAGGTGTGGCTGGGCCCCTCCTTCCCCATCTGGGACTCATCTTTTTGAAATTATATGATGCAGAGAACTGCCTGTCCTTAGGGATCCAGCATTTCCGACCTTCATTCCATATTTTCATCCATGTCTCCTGAAATGCTGCTGTGTGATTTCTGGGTTCAATAGGATTCTGCTCATTTCTATTCCTAACTTTGGAGTTAGGTAAATATTTTCTGGGCTGTGCTTTAAAGATGCTGGCATTCTTTTTGGCCCTCTCAGTGACTCAGTCCCCTTCCTACCAGTGTCAATGATGACCAGTTTGCATTTCTGCCACCCTGACTTTCAGAGACGGCGAGTATATTTGCCTGAGATGTTGATGTAACTAACTCTTCAGCTTGTCAGCCAGCCTCTCAGATGGAACACTTTTGTAATTTGGTAGCCATGTAGAGTTGTGTGCCTTCCAGACTAGCATTCTCAGCCTCACAAAGCTGTGTCTTTTGTCCTTTTCTGGCTCCAAGCTCCCCCTAAACCCCCAAATATATCAACCTAAAGCACAGAGATACTGTTCTTGTGGAAGTCTTGAAGGGAAAAAGCCTGTCCTAGCCTCACCACCAAGGGTTTGACTCAGATCCTTGGTGTGAGGCAACCTCTGGACCGAGATACAGCTGTTCCTGACACTCTGGGGATGAGACAGAAAGGGAATGGTTCTCTCTAACCATCTTCTATAATTCTCAAAAAACCAAAAATCTTAAAGTGTCTTTTTTTTTTTTTTTTTTTTTTTGAGACGGAGTCTCGCTCTGTCGCCCAGGCTGGAGTGCATGGCCGGATCTCAGCTCACTGCAAGCTCCGCCTCCCGGGTTCACGCCATTCTCCTGCCTCAGCCTCTCGAGTAGCTGGGACTACAGGCGCCCGCCACCTCGCCCGGCTAGTTTTTTGTATTTTTTAGTAGAGATGGGGTTTCACCGTGTTAGCCAGGATGGTCTTGATCTCCTGACCTCGTGATCCACCCATCTCGGCCTCCCAAAGTGCTGGGATTACAGGCTTGAGCCACCGCGCCCGGCCTCTTAAAGTGTCTTGAATCAAATGTAGATTGCACTTAGAATAGTCGAATAACAAAAGTCTCCTCTTGGAAATTGCTCCGTGCATTTACATTGAAGTCTAGTTAATTGCAACATGTTCCATGTAACAGAACATCAGGAGCTATGCTGAGCCATGTGGGCTTTGTAAATGTAGCAGGATTTTTCAAATAGAGAAACTTTCCCTTCCCCCTCCCTACCTTGTCTTCAGTCTACAAGGCCAATTCTATAGCTGGCAAACTTGGCAAACTCCTGTTTCACCCATCCCTAGAAAAACCTTCTGTGGTTGGGGCCAGGCACAGTGGCTCACACCTCTAATCCTAGCACTTTGGGAGGCCGAGGCGGGAGGATCACGAGGTCAGGAGATCGAGACCATCCTGACTAACAAGGTGAAACCCCGTCTCTACTGAAAATACAAAAATTAGCTGGGCATGGTGGTGGGCACCTGCAGTCCCAGCTACTCAGGAGGCTGAGGCAGGAGAATGGCCTGAACGCGGAGGCGGAGCTTGCAGTGAGCTGAGATTGTACCACTGCACTCCAGCCTGGGCAACAGAGCAGGACTCCATCTCAAAAAAAAAAAAAAGGAAACCTGTGGTTGAGAGCAGAGCCTTCCTGTCAATAAGCGGTCTGAGAGCAAAGGCAACCCCAATGTGTCCCAAAGGGCCCCACCAACTTCCACCCATTTTTCTAATAAATGGAGTGTTTCCATTCCCAGGCAGGCAGTGTGCCCACGGCAGTGACTTAGTCCTGGCCGACAGGATACAACTAAAGGAAATGTGCTAGCGATGGGCTTTCTCTGGGGCTCTCCAGTGGGGGTAGCTGGCATCTGGCCCCCAGGGTGGGATGTTCCCATGCAGCATGGGTTTGGAGGCTTTACTGAACTGTTGACAGCTCTCACTCCTAGCCCCCAACCATGTCTCTGTCAAACCAACATCATTTTGTTCTGGAACTTGGAGGTATTTTATGAAGGTAATCCAGCATTGTTGCTTTCTTGGCAGCCTGAAGTGACTCACATTGATCTCAGAAAACCTTGTTTTAACTATTACTTTGATGCCCCCGCAAGAGGGTATAGCAGTTGTTGGAGGATGGCATAGCAGTTGTTCTGAAGCAGTCGTATTGCCTGATGGTTAAGAGCACAGTTTCATGGGACTGTTGTGAAAATTAAATGAGATTCTTAATTGAAGAGCTTAACGTAATACCTAAACTTATTCCCCTAGATTGAGTTTTCATATTTTATCCTCAATGCTTGGCCCATTGCTTGGTGTATAAATGATGCTCAATAAATTATCTTGAAAAAATAAATGAATTAACTATATAGTAATTCTTCTTGTCTTAGGATTTAAGAGCATTAGGCCCAGTGTTCAGAAATAGGATGCAGGGCCAGATGTGGTGACTCACACCTGTAATCCCAGCACTTTGGGAGGCTGTGGCAGGAGGATTGCTTGAGCCTACAAGTTCAAGAGCAGCCTGGGCAACATAGTGAGACCCCATCTGTACAAAAATTTAAAAATTAGCCAGCCATGGTGGTGCATGCCTGTAATCCCAGCTACTTGGGAGGCTGAGGCAAGAGAATTGCTTGAGCCCAGGAGGTCAAGGCTGCAGTGAGCTATGATTGTGCCA
>NW_012098097.1:8816634-8837853 GCF_000951045.1 Mandrillus leucophaeus
GTGCTTGAGCACCTTTTGTGGGCCAGGCAGACTGTTACAGGAGGTGATTTTTGTGAGTACACAGAGTAGGGTAGTTTCTCTTCGTTGGCCAAGTGGGCGTGAGGGTAGAGGAAGGCTTCCCTGGGCTGGGCTGAGGCCTACACAGGGCTTTCTAGGCAGGAGTCGGGAGAAGGCAATTTCCGAGAGTAGGCATTGCAAAGATCCCGGGTGCAGAAAGGGGAGGAAGAGGCTGAAATGGCTGGCAGGGGATCCTCAGGGCTCATGGGCCACAGTGAGGATCTGTTTTTAAGGAGCCACTGTGCTCGTCAAGTGAGATCTCATCAGGCCATGGGCTGTCCCAGGTCTGAGAGAATAAAGGTTTGAAAGGAGTCATTTTACTAATCTGCCTCCCTAGCTGCCACATACTTGTAAGATGCAAGATTACATTGTCCAACAGGAAACCCCCAGTCTGTAGCATTCTCGCCCGTGGCCTCAGGGCTGGCTGCTCTGTGCCCCTGTTCAGAGTGCTTTCTCTGTGCCGGCTGCTCCCCGAGCTGGAAGGAAAATGTGACATTTAGATTTGGCGGGATCTAGATGCTGGTGGCTGCCGTTGCAGAACTCAAGTTTGACACTGGAGCTTTGTGGGGCCGGTTCCAGTAAGGATTGAGGAAGCATTGTTGGCTGTAAATGAACCTCCATTCTCTTACTCAGGACTTGGTACTTCTCTGCTGAGTAAATCCTCCCAGCTCAAATGGCAGCTTGTCCAGTTTCATGGGTTTATATTGTTGTTGCTTCCTTCCTGCACTCCAGTCAGCTTCATCAGTGGCTGGACTTTTGTATTCTTTGCAGGAGGAACCATATTCCAGGTTCTGTAATTCCAGGTTCTGTAATTCCTGAGGACCTACAGCCATGGCTGTTGCATCTTCCAAGTCTCAGTCACAGTTGGTTAAGAAACCAAATTGGCAGGTTGAAATCACTGTTCTTCTCCAGGAACAGCCCCCAGCCTGCCGCAGCCACCTCCTGCTCTGGTTGCTGGGCCTTTAGTCTAGGTGGGGTCTGGGTAGATGAGGGGTACAGGCGGAGGAGGAGACCTCGGCTCAGATTGGTGTTCTCCACCAGCTCAGCATTTAAACCATACTTCCTCTTTCCTCCCTTCTGTTTTCTAACTTGGCTTTTGTTTTTGTCTTCTTGTTTTTCCTTGTGTCTTTTTTTTTTTTTTTTTTCTGAGACAATCTTGCTCATTCAGGCTGGAGTGCAGTGGCGCAATCTCGGCTCACTGCAGCCTCCACGTCTCAAGTAGCTGGGATTACAGGCATGCACCACCATGCCTGACTAATTTTTGTATTTTTAGTAGAGAGGAGGTTTCACCATGTCGTCCAGGCTGGTCTCAAACTCCTGGCCTCAAGTGATGTGCCCGCCTCAGCCTCCCAGCACGCCCAGTCTGTTTTTCCTTGTGTCTTGATTGGAATTGAATGAGGGGCTGTCTTTTCTGCCAGGAGCGGCCTTCCTTTCCTAGGTGAGGCGCTTTGTTTTCACCTTCCTTAGGAACGGGGTGAAAAGCCCCCGGCCTGTTCTGGCTGTGATGTTGCTCATGTCTCTGGGCTGCGGGTTCTGTGCCCTCAGGCTAATGTAGACGGATGCCTGGTGAGTAGACATGCAGGATGAGTTCATTACTTTGACCAACTGAGAATTTCTACCTGGAGGCCAGTGGGTGGATTCCTACGAGTTGAGACAGGTGTTTCCTGTGCATTTCAAAACGCCGCTGGCGGGGAAGAGATGAACAGTGCTTTCTTGTTGCTTTTTAGTTGTATCCTCATAGCCCTTCTTCCCACTTCCTGCCTCTTTAAGGGCATAGTGAGACTCTCCCCCTAGAGCAGGTGGTATAATACCGGTGCCTTGAACGACTGGCAGTTTAATAATTGAGCCTTTTTTCCATCTCCTTAGTTCTATCATTTGAAATATTTCATTGGGAGGGACGTGAGGATTGAAAAATTACCTACCAGGTACGGTGTTCACTTTCTGGGTGACGGGTACACTGGGAGCCCAAACCTTACTTACCATTACACAATGTATCCATGTAACAGACCTGCGCATATACTGCCAAATCTAAAAATAAAATAATTTTTTTAAATTATAAAATAAATTGTTCATCACAGGTTTTTTTCTGACACGTGGCTGGCTTCCATGATAACTGTCATGGGTGCTTGGTTCGTTTTTCATACTGAATACCTGGTATCGGAGACATGACTGGTAAGAGGGTATCTCTTTAGGCCTGTCCTGCCTGTGGTGGAGGTTGTTATAGAGGAATATCGTTACTGTTTGAATAGAGGTCACTCTCATTGAATGAAACTTGATTCAGTGGATAGTTGTGTGAAAATGGTACTAAAAAGCAGCTCTGGGGTATTCCAGGGTCTCCGTGCGTCACCCAGGCTGGAGTGCAGTGGCATAATCATAGCTCACTGCAGCTTCAGCCTCCCAAACTCAGGTGATCTCGCCTCAGCCTCCCAAGTAGCTGGGATGACAGGCTGGTCCCAAACTCCTGGATTCAAGCAGTCCGGCCCACCTCAGCCTTTCAAAGTGCTGGGATTACAGGCGTGAGCCACTGCACCTGGCCAGGTGGGCACTTTAGGATCCAGAGAACTTAGGTTGTTGTCTTTCTTCTTCGGGAGAAGCTCGGCACAGTGACAGAGGCGCCCAGGGCCCAGCAAGCTCACGACCCAGCTTGTTGGACTCAAAGGGCAGAAGAATCACATTCTAAACATGACAAGGTATAGCCAGCAGGAGGCAGATTCCCAGCTTGATTCTCCAGAGCCTTCTAGGTCCCAAGGGTACCTGACACCAATGGGAATCTGAACCAACACAGACTCCAGAGTCTTCTTAGGAGACCCTAGTGCAGCAGCTCTGGCCTCCTCCTGAGCGTGCACACTCGTATGGCTTCTGAGCTGGCCAGGCTACTTCATGCATTTGGTTTGATGGGTTCTCGTAAGGCAGGAGAATCTTCTTGAGCTTGGAGTTGGGTCTGTGGTCCATCGGTCATTACTTTGTTCAGAGGCACGGAGGGTGGGAGGGCCCGTGGAGCTGGATTCTACTGCTGGGAAGTTGGGTGGGCCTTGTTTCTGGGCCTCAGGTTCAGTACTGAATGAGAGTCCTCTTGTTGCGAGTTGAAGGGGTGCTCTGGGCATGCCATGCCCTTTTTTTGTACTAAGAGGTTAGAAAAGCAAAGACCAGACTAGTTGGCAAACTGAAACCCAACTATCCAGTTTATTTATTTCTTAGGCATAGAAGGAATAATTTAGAGGGGACTGAAGAGCCAAGCTAAAGGGAAAGACTGAAATAAAGGGATAAAATCCTTCCTGTGATTTTGCCCCATCATCTCTTTTTTTCCAGAGACGTGACTCAACAACCTCAGCTGAGCCTGGCAGCACACACACCCCACACACCTTTCCATCTGCAGGGTCACAAAAGCCACAAGAAGCCACGGGGAGGCTCCTGGCCTCTTACTTGACCTAAGGAGCCTCTGAAGTGGCAAGTGTGTTTCCCTTTGAAGAGCCGTTGCGTGTTTGGTGACTAACTTCCTGTGGCTCTGGGGTAGACATGGTAGACTCCCCGCGTGATGATTGGGCCTCTGCAGTTGAGTCCATGAGAAGGGGCGGGTGTGGTGTGGTGCGGAGCCTTGGGGAAGGGTGAGTGGGGGCTGGAGGGAGAGTTAATGAATGGTCAGTCCCTGTATGATCAGCCAGCTGGCATGTGGGGGAAGAGCTGATGTTTTCCCACCATCAGCACCCAGAAAGCTGTTCTCTAGAGGGAGAATGTAAGGACATTTTACAGTCCCATGTTTTGTTACTAACACTCGTGAACATTGGTTTCCTCAGAGTCACTGCTACAAAGGGATTGTTGTTCGTCCCCTGAGAGACTGGCAGTCTCTAGAGAGCCGCTGATTTATGACTGCAACCTGAAGTTGGTGTGGCAGTCCTCCAGGCGCGCCTCCCTGCCCGCTCCCACCCTCCTCTTTGCCCACCTGATTGGCAGGGGGCAGTGGCTCGAAGAGATGGGTTGCTAAGCAGCCTGGCCTGGACGTGGTGTCCTGCCAGGTTGAATGAATAGCTGCAGTGTTCTGAGGAATGGGGAATTTGGCCTGTCCCAGCATCAGGAGGGACTTTTTGGGAAGGGGGCTAAGACTGAGTCTAGGTTCGGTGTGGGGAACTGGATGGCCTTCCTGGCACCTTCCTTTCGGAGCCGTGGCGCGGTGTGCCATGTCTGTGGAAGTGGAGCCGGCGGAGCTCTGCACCTGTCCTCGAGGTCTTGTTGCAGAGTCTTCCTGTCTCATCTCCTCCCTTGCTCATCAGAGGGAAAGGACATGGGGTCTGACAGCTTTCTGTGAACTCTGCTTCTGCTGTTTTGATCATTAGCGCATATGGCCCTTGAGATTGTTGATCTAACTGGGTTTGAGGGCCTGGGTGTCAGCAACCCAGAAATGGGGGAGATGTGTGTTCTTGCCCTTTTACACTTGAGACAGTGGAGGCAGGGGAAGACTTGTGACGTAGGACTTGGACCGTGGCTTTCTCAGCGTTGACTTTGGTTTAGATGAAACGTTTACTATGGAACAGTGAAATCCAGAAAATGTCTCAGAAGCCTTTGCTCTCAGGTTTCTGTAGGACTGGTGGACGTGGCTGTCGTGGGATGCTGTTTGCATTAGGGATTGGAGGAAGCTTTTCTTTGGAGGGAGTATAAAGCCAGTGGAAAGGGAGCTGAGAGCCAGAGAGAGGCTGCCTTGATCCTGGGGCCTCTCTCGGATCCCCATTCTGCCACTTATTCAAGGTTCGCTACACGTTTGCTCTGAGGTTCCGTGAGCTGCCCCTTTATCCTCATGATGAAGCCTCCCTTTTTGAACTAAAAATAAGAGAAGTATCTTGGGAGCGGCTAGTCTGCATTTTCATCTCAGGAGTCTGCTGTTAGAAAGCAGTCGCCTCTTGCTTCCTTGGTACCAGCAGTAGAGGTGGTGATATCTGGGCTGGCCGGGGCCTTGAACTCTGCACTCCATTCAGGCAAGCTTCCTCGGACCCAGGGGAGAGCAACAGGCAGGGTATGCGTTGCCCAGGTGGCCGCAGCAGGCTTGCTGGCGTGTGCTCTCCTCAGCGATGGTGGGTTTGGTCACTGAAGAGGTTTGGAGGAGTGACCGGCGTGGGCTCCAGAGCATCTGGCTGCTGCGATGCGGGAAGAAGAGGGTTCGGCGGCTTGGGGGTGCCAGAGGGCCCTGAAACATCAGCTTACCCTTAGTGTTCCTGGCAGTGCTTTTACTTTTTCTCCTTCCTTAAAAACCGTGAGTGGTCTCAGTGGAGAGTAGCTGGTTCAGGAGCCCCAGTCTTACCTCCTCGTGGTTGTTTCTCTTTTGCAGGATAATACAGAAGCAGAAAAGCGAGACCCCCAGGAACTCGTGGGTGAGTATTGGGGGATCCTGGGGGCACGTTTCTCAGCCTTACCACTAGCAGCCTGGCTTTCGGCCATGCCACGCCTTCCGCCCCACAGGGCTTCTGTCTGCTGTGAGCACCATGTCCCTTCGGCTCCCTCTCAGGGCCTTTGGCATTTTCTAGGATGCCCGGGTGAGACGCCCAGGGAACAGTTCTTCTTTGAAAATCGTATTTGTGGTATGTTTTATTGGGCTTTGGTTGGTTGCCCACGCTGTCAAGAGGGAGTTCAGGGCCCCTCAGCTGGGAGCGTGTCTTGGTCTCTGCTTCCCCTAGTGCCCTGGGCTTGTCCTCTGTCTTTGCACCCCCTCCTCCCCCTCTCTGCTGGCATATGCATGCTGCTTAGGGAGTCAGCATGTGGCCTCTGCTGGCACTTTGCTCTGTCCCCAGGCAGGAGCATGCCTCACAGCCCTGGAGTCTGGGGTTCTTTGTGATTTGGGAGGAGCAGGGACACTACGTTTCTGGAAAACAGCACACATCATCCAAGTTCTGTGCTAGCCCCAGGCTTTTAATCCTTTTAGAAAGCCCCCCAGCTCCTTTCATGTGGCTCCCAAAGCCCGACCTGGGGGAGTTCCCGGCAGCTGAGTCAGAGCTCTTGGTGGAGTTGGCCCTCCCTCTCTGTGGCGGCCATTATACCGGCTCTCAAACAGGCTCCTCCCTCCTGCGGTCTTGCCTCAGTGGCTCACTGGCTCCAGCCCTGGGAGTTCCGAGCCCAGGGACCACCTGGAAGCGCTGCCCCAGTAGTCAGTAACCTCCCACCCAGGCTTTCTCCCAGGAGGACCTTTCTGTTGGGAGTTCTGCTACGGAGCCTGTTCTCCTTTTCCTGAACTAAAGGAGCTAGGAATTGTTGATTCTGTTTGTCTTTTAAAGAAGGATTGGGGCCGGGCGCAGTGGCTCAAGCCTGTAATCCCAGCACTTTGGGAGGCCGAGACGGGCGGATCACGAGGTCAGGAGATTGAGACCATCCTGGCTAACACGGTGAAACCCCGTCTCTACTAAAAAAAAAAAAAAAAAAATCCCGTCTCTACTAAAAAATACAAAAAACTAGCTGGGCGAGGTGGCGGGCACCTGTAGTCCCACCTACTTGGGAGGCTGAGGCAGGAGAATGGCGTAAACCCGGGAGGCGGAGCTTACAGTGAGCTGAGATCCGGCCACCGCACTCCAGCCCGGGCCACAGAGCGAGACTCCATCTCAAAAAAAAAAAAAAAAAAAAAACTAGCCGGGCGAGGTGGAGGGCGCCTGTAATCCCAGCTACTCGGGAGGCTGAGGCAGGAGAATGGCGTGAACCTGGGAGGCAGAGTTTGCAGTGAGCCAAGATCGCGCCACTGCACTCCAGCCTGGGCAACAGAGCAAGACTCCGGCTCAAAAAAAAAAAGAAAAAGAAGGATTGGGTGGGAACACAGTAAGCTGAGCAGCCCAGACCCTCAGCAGGAGGGCCTTAATCCCTGGCTTCTCTGGTAGAGTTTCAGTCTTTCAAATCCTATACAAACCAGGACTTTCCTAAAACCTAGGGTTCGTTCTTTGGAAAGTGGCACCGTAGGAGTGCAACATTTGGCTTTGAGGGCAGAGGAAGCAGAGTTCACATCTGCTGGGAAGCTGATGGCCTGCCCTAAGGAGGCGATCCACCAGCAGGGTGTGGGCAGGAGCCTTGGCCTCTTACCCCACCATCACCCAAGCCAACCGTGCATTTGACTGTGAGAAACTGCACGGCCGGGGATCAGAGAGCAGCCTGTCACATGCCAAGGCAGAGATGCCCTCGCTCTTGCTAGCAGTGCTGAGCAGGCAGTGGAATGTGTGTGGGCATCAGCCATTTCAGCCCCCAGTCGCTTCCAGAGCCAACTTGTCACTTTTCCTCCCTGTGCCATTTTTTGGAAATAGCTTTATTGAGGTGTAATTTACATAGAGTAAGACTTGCCAATTTTAGGGGTGCCATTTGGTGAATGTTGACAGATGCATATAGTCGTGATGCAGAACGCACCCATCATTCTGAAATGTTCCCTTCTGCCCCAATCCTGTTACAGCTGATTGCCTCCCTCAGCCTCGGGCAAGCCGTGATCTACACTCTCCTCACTATAGCTTTGCCATTTTTTAGAATTTCCTGTAAATCAGGATCTCCCAGCCCTGGCCCTACTGACACTTTGGGCTGGATGATTCTTTGTGGTGGGGCTGTCCTGTGCTTTGTAGGATGTTTAGCAGTGTCCTTGGTCTCTGCCTACTCACTGCATGCCAGAAGCACTCTCCCTCCCCCAGATGTGACAGTGATCAATGTCCCCTTAGGGCAGAATCAGCCGCAGTTGAGAAGCAGGGTAGAAAGGGAACTAGGGTTTTGTCTGGCTTCTTTCACTCAGCACGGTGCTTGCGAGGCTCATCCATGTTGGGCATATCCAGAGTTCCTTTTTGTAGCCAAGTACTATTTCACTGTAGGGATACACCACAGTTTGTTTACTCATTCACCTGTGGAGGACAAAAATGGATCTTTAAGCAGCATCGTTTTGATTACTCGCCATTCCTCATTAACGAGTAGCTGGTTTAGTTCCTCTTACTAAAGACGTAATTAGTTGAAGGACAGTGGCTTCCATTCATGATGCAGTGCCTGTCAGCCTCTCTGCCTAAGCTTCTTTTGTCCGCTCTGGTGTCAGGACTCAGGTTGCTTACCAGGTATGGGAAGCATGTCCATGCATGTAGACAGCCCCAGCTTTAAGAGAACAAGCAGGAGAGCAGAGAAGCCAAGCCACAGGCGTCTGCAGCACTCAGCCCCTTGACAGAGCCAAGCATGCACACCCTCTCAGTGCCCTCCAGGGCGGTGCTGGTGTGGCAGTGGGCGTGGATTCTCTGTGTTACTCAGGAACTGGAGATACTCTGCTGTCCCCTGGAGCCCCCCAGCTCACTCACTCCCTGCCATCCCATGAGCCCGTCCAACTAGCTACTCCTGCACAGATCCCTCCATGGCAGCTGTGGGTACTCTGGGTGTTTTCTGACTTGGGCACGCACCAGGGCAACTCACGCTGACAGCTGGCTTCTCAAGTCCTAACTGCGGCTGCCTCTGAGAACACCCCCATCATGCCCAGGCAGCAGCCACAGACCCAGCACTGCTTCCAAGAGACTGTGGACACATTGCTCTATGGATGTCCTGGGGACATGGCTTGAGGTGGCCAGCGTGGTGAAACCCCATTTCTACTAAAAATACAAAAAAAAAAAAAAAAAATTAGCCAGGCATGGTGGCATGTGCCTGTTGTCCCAGCTACTCAGGAGGCTGAGGCAAGAGAACTGCTTGAACCCGGCAGGCGGAGGTTGCAGTGAGCTGAGATCACGCCATTGCACTCCAGTCTGGGCGATAGAGTGAGACTCCGTCTCAAAAGAAATAAAGAAACAGAAATGTGGGGCTGGCGTCTCCCACATGAGATTCATTCCAGGACTCAGGAAGGAGAGGGTCACTGAAGGCTGCGTCCACGCTCTGTGTATACTTGTATCTAGTTTTCCTGAATGTGTCCCTTTATTTGACAGTAACTGCCTAGGAATTATCTTGTTTCAAGCCCCAGGCTCTGGAGGGGCTCCCCTCCTCTTATACTGTACACCATGTGAGCCCCAGAGTGTGACTGGGTTGCTGTGGCAACAGGGTCACACCCTGTTTTTCCAAAAGGTTTTCCTGGCAAATGCCAAAGGGCACTCTTTGTCTCTGTCACATGCACACATACGCACTCTCCAGCCCAGGGAAGAAGTTAACCCTGCTTATTTATGTACCCAGCGCCTGCCAGGGCTCTCCTTGCTTTTATTGCTGCTGCTTGTGAGATAGGACCAGCTCCCTGCAGCTGATTCCACTCTCCACCAGCTTCTGCAACCTCAGGCTTAGCACTTTCACGTATTCCAGGGCTGGGGGGAAGGAGGAAGTTGGAGGAGAGTTGAATTCCAGCCATATCTGAGTGTCAGCTTTGCTTGAGGAGTCAGGAGACCAAAGGAAGGTGCTGGGCAAAGAGAAGCACCTCGTCCCTGGCTCTTGGGCTGCACTGGCATCTGGGATCCACAGGACCTCTGATCAATGTGTCAGCCAGTCTCTGTCCTCTTGCCCTCATCCAAAATGGCAGATTGGTGCTCTGTTCTTGGGGCGCTTCCAGTGAGAATCCACTGACAGCAGTGAAAATCAGCACATGAAGTCATGTTTTTAGGATGGCCCCAGGCTCGACCCCTGTCTCAGAGTGTATTTATAGTGTGCACAGGCTTGTCCTGCAGCAGCTGGACTGGCAGAGTCTGGGAGCCTTGTCCCCAGCCCTCCTCGGCACTGTGTTCTTTACAGTAACTTGAAACTCCAGGCAGAGATCAAAGCACCTTATCTACTAAGCAAACATTAACCCAGCCTGGGCAGAGGAGAAGGGGCTGGCCTTGCGAAGCCAGCCCGGGCAGCTCAGCAGTGGGTTAGCAGGCCTGCACACAGTAGGTGCCCAGTAAGTGCTTGCTGAGTGTTATTGGTGGTTTGTTCATTCTTTCTCTTCGTCCTGCCCCACCCTGCCTGCCTGCTCTTTGCTTATTGTATGATCCTTTTCATGAGGGAGTGTTTTGAAGAGCAGACAGAATCTTAACAACAAATAGCACATTGTCCCAGCGAGCCAAAGCAAGACTGCAGTGCCCGGGTGGCCCGAGGCTGCGGGGTGGCCCGAGGCTGCGGGGAAGGGGCTGGAGAGAGCAAGGCCTGGCGACCGTGGCAGATCTCTGAGGAAATTGTCCCCTGGGGGTTGTGGTTCTTCCCACCAGAACGGGCCTTTTGTTCTCAGGAATGAGGTGGGCTAAGAGAGAGTTGATTTGTTTATTTTTAAAAGATCCTCAGCTGATAACGGTAGTAAGTATCATTTATGCACAAGGCCATTTTGTTTACTTTGCGACCCAAAACTTAGGGAACCCTGAATTCTGTTTCTCCTGTAGCCTAGGCAGGTTAGCCGTAGATGTAGACAGGTGGCACCAAGCACCTCTGAGTTTCAAAAGTCTTGCAAGTATTTTAGAGACATATCCAGTGGTGGCTGGAGCTGGTTTAAGAGACGCAGTGGTGGCTGCAGCTGGCTCACGTGGTGAGCCTATTGTGTACGTCTCTTCCCAGCCTTGGGTTCAGTGACTTTACCTTAGTAGCTTGAAATTGGCTATGGCAGAAGAATTTACACCACAAGAAATGGCAAATGCCATAGATCATGGTGCCTCCCCCTTTTCTCCATCCCCACACCCAGCTGGTGATTAAACATTTACCAGCACACTGCTGACTCTTCCTTAAAAGTTAACCGTTGTGGGCCAGGCATAGTGGCTCATACCCATAATCCCAGCACTTTAGGAGGCCAAGGCGGGAAGATGACTTGATCCAACAGTTGAAGACCAGCCTGGGTAACATAACGAGACCCCATCTTTACAAAAACTTTTAAGATTAGTCAGGCATGGTGTCATGCACCTGTAGTCCTAGCTACTTGGGAAGCTGAGATGAGTTTGAGGTTGCAGTGAGCTATCATTGTACCACTACACTCTAGCCTGGGTTACAGACTAAAAGCCCTGTCTCTATTTCATTTTCTGTATTTTATTTTCCTTTTTGAGACAGAGTCTCACTCTGTCACCCAGGCTGGAGTATAGTGGCGCAATCTTGGCTTACTGCAGCCACTACCTTCAGGTTCAAGCAGTTCTCATTCCTCAGCCTCGCGAGTAGCTGGGTTTACAGGTGTGCATCACCCTGCCAGTTGATTTTGTATTTTTAGCAGAGACAGGGTTTCGCCATGTTGGCCAGGCTGGTCTAGAACACCTGACCTCAAATGATCTGCCCACCTCAGCTTCCCAAAATGTTGGGAGTATAGGTGCGAGCCACCACACCCAGCTGACCCCGTCTCTTTAAAAAACAAAAAAAAAAAAAAAGGGAAAAGTTAATTACTGTATACATTTATACCCTCTGTCTTAGCTTTTCTTCTCCCAAGCTGGTACATGGCCCACCCCTTCTGGTCATTCACTCTCAGCTGAGATGACACCTCACAGAGGCCACATCTGAACACTCAGTTGTACTGTTTTCATAGTGTTTATCCCTACCTGATAACATTTTATGTGCTTACGTTTTTTTGTCCATGTCTGTCCCTTGTTCTGATCCCCACCTACAGAATTTTTCCTTCTTCTCTCAATAGCCTCCTTTTCTGAAAGAGTTCGGAACATGTCGCCTGATGAAATCAAGATCCCGCCAGAACCCCCTGGCAGATGTTCAAATCACTTACAAGTAAGCATGAGGCTTGGCTACTGAGGTCGGATAGATTAGATAGCCTGGGTTATGTGTTTGGTTTGGTCTTAACCTTAAGAGACCATGGCAGGGAAAGGGACCGAGGTTTCTATAAAAGAAACTGACAGGTGGGAAGGATCCTGCAGTCCTCTTTACCTCCTATTAGCCTCATCTCAGGAGTTGGCTCCTACACCCACCACCATGTCCCCTGGTGCTGCTCCAGCAGGGCGGCCCTTGCTTGCCCTCAGTGAGGTCCTAAGCAGAGACAGAGAAAAGAACATAACCTTTTCTCTGCAGCCCTACTGGGCCAATGGGAGCTTCTGAGAAAGAGCTTTGCTAAGAAACTGAGGAACCCTCAGAATGTAAAATAAATTACAGAAATGAAAAAATCACAAGCATTTTTATATATACATTTTTCTACGCTAATCTATTTCTAAAATGCTGATTCAGTAGCTTCTTGCTTGACAGAATGTGCAGCACTGACAGGAGGTTTTCAAATCCCAAGGAGTCGAAGCTTTTGTGCAGTTACACTCACGGGGGGGACATCTGGGACATCTGGGGTTCAGCCCGTGGCTCTCCTTGTCCCTCTGTGGGTTCCCTTGTGATGAACAATAGAACAGGCACCCAGGGCTGCACAATCATGGCTCCTGGGCCACCTGCTTCACCTTTGATCCTGGAGCTTCCACTGGGGGCCTCTGGCTGCACAGCAAGCCTGTGACACCACCCTAACGGATGGATGACTAATGGGACCTGAGGCTAAGGAATGCAGCAAGCTGGGGGAGGGCCAGAGTCAGAACTGGGGGTGCAGGGCAGATTATCTTCCCTTCCCGGAAGTCTCCTCCCATTGCTGAGTCGTCTCCCCACCACCGCCCTCCAGAATCACGTCACCCTCCATGCCAGACAACCAGACAGCAAGCTCCAGCCTGTAAGGACAACTCCAGCAACCCACCAGGCAGAGACAGCTGGCGCACTGCCTGCAGTGCCGAATGTGCCTCCTCTTTAGACCCTCCTGATGGTGGAAACCATGGCATTTGAGCAAACATTGTAGTTCATCTGGGGTGGTAGAACTGATCTTACGGCCCAGGAGACGCAGCCAAGTCATCTGTATGACATGGGTTCTCCTCAAGTTGCTGAGCCTTCTATATATGGCTCCCTCCATGACCCTGGAGGAGATAGCTTGGAGGACAGAAGTTCTTCAGTCTCGGTGATTATATCACAGACCTCCCTCTGCGGTTCAGCTCTTGCTCTGGCCAGTCTCGGTAGAAAGATTTGGCCTCTAATAAGGGGAGTGGATCACCCCTCCTGACATGTGCTAAACGCTGTCACCTGGGCCCTCCAGGCCTGCCCGCCCGCTTTGCTGGCACAGTGCCTCAGGTGTTTCCCTTCTGGAGAATCTCTGTTTAAGCCCCACTGCAGGGGGAGGCTGCAGGTAGATCTTGCCCTGGACCAGTGCCCGCCTTCCTGGCTGAGACTGCTCTTTCCAGAGGTGGCTCTGGTGTCTTGGCCCTCTTCATTGGCACTGGGCCATGCTGATGCCATCTACTTTGGGCATCATGTCCATGGGCTGGGGAGGACCCCCTTCCTGAGGACGCCTGTGGCACTGGCCGCAGTAGGTCAGCCTGCATCCCCCGTGGTGGTTCTCCACTCTCCCACTGAGAGCCAGGCATGACCTGTGGGGAATTTGGGTGAGAGAGAAGCAGTTAACCCTTGATACCCTCGATAAGCCAGCGCGGACCAGCCACCTGTGCGCCTCCCCGTAAAAGACACATTCTAAAAAGCTTGCAAGACCGAATCCAAACAACTACTCCTGCCTCCCATCAAAAGGCCATAGCCCTTCCGAAGTCTCCTGTGGTTCACAGTTCTGCTGAGGACTTGACCTCATGTTAAAATTTAAAACCAGGATTCATTTCCTGCATATCAACACCAGTACCCTACACCCTGCTTTGGATGATTCTGGAACTGATTAACCAGTTGGGGCTTTGTTCGTTATTTTCTCCGTGGCTCCTCTGCTGTGATCTTTTCACTGCTCACTATACTGTCATCCAGAGAGCGTCAGGAAACCTCAGCAGTGAAAGCAGCCTGGTCTTGGTTTATGTTACTTGTGTGCAATTCTGGGCAAAACGTAGGGTGGAAAAAGAGAATAGGTTAATTTTTTGTTTCGTTTTGTGTTTTTGAGAGTCTCACTCTGTTACCAGGCTGGAGTGCAGTGGCATGATCTCAGCTCACTGCAATGTCCACCTCCCAGTTCAAGCGATTCTCCTGCCTCAGCCTCCCAAGTAGCTGGGATTACAGGCGTGCCCCACCACACCCAGCTAATGTTTTTTGTGTTTTTAGTAGAGACGGGGTTTCATGTTGGCCAGGATGGTCTCAATCTCTAGACCTTGTGATCCACCCACCTCAGCCTCCCAAAGTGCTGGGATTACAGGCGTGAGCCACTGCGCCCGGCTGAGAATAGGTTAAATTCTCCGCCTTCTGCGTTCACGCCATTCTCCCGCCTCAGCCTCCCAAGTAGCTGGGACTGCCACCATGCCCGGCTAATTTTCTGTGTTTTTAGTAGAGACGGGGTTTCACCGTGTTAGCCAGGATGTTCTCCATCTCCTGACCTCGTGATCCACCCGCCTTGGCCTCTCAAAGTGCTGGGATTACGGGCATGAGCCACCGCGCCCGGCCAAGAATAGGTTAAATTTTAACATGAGGTCAAGTTGGGCTTTGCGTGGCTCTGGAGCCTCACGTTCATGCTGCACACGTAGCTGGTGACCAGGGGCTGGGATGGTGGAGGGGTGGGCTTCTGTCATACACCCCTCTGCTCCTCTTCCATAGGACAAGATCCAGAAGCTTTATGAACGAAAAATAAAGGAGGGAATGGATATGAACTACATTATCCAAAGAAAGAAAGAATTTCGGAACCCCAGGTAAGTTTCCCTTGAGCCTGCAGAGTTTATTGAGTTATTAATGTTGGATTAAGGACGTCCCCAAGGGGGTGGTGAGGAAAAGCCCTGAGCCCAAACCATCACCCAGACTTGTCATTACACTGAGTGCCTGCTGGACACGGCAGACTATGCTAACCCAGCCAGAGGCTTGCCATTTAAGATCCTGACAAAACACAAAGCAATCCATACCGAGACCTAGGCGGGGATGAGGGAGACCTGGCTGAGTTCTCGTCCCTGCTCTGAGCCTAAAGCACATGACCTCTCAAGACCCCTGTCCTCATGGAAGGAATTGGACTAGACAATTACTATAGGTTCATCTTCCAACTGTAAAAAGCTGATTTTTGCATATAGGTGAGAGGTCTTAGGACCAGAGCTATGTCTGGTCTTATTCCATTTAATGCTCAAGCTAGTGACTTACGGGGGAAAGAGCATGGCCCTTGTGTGGGCCTGAGTGTGGTGAGCCCAACCCAGCCATGCAGACTGAAGGTCAGTGGGACAAAACTCAGCCATCACCTAGACCCCATGCTCCTCCCGGCCCTTGGCTAACAGGTCCATCTTCCTGGGAGGGTGTAGGGCCATCAGGAAACTTGCTTAGAGCAGCTGAGCTGGATTTAAAGGTTTTGAAGGTTTTGTGTCAGCCCCAGGAGCTGGATGGTTCAGGCCCCAGGCAGGGACGTGGACTTGTGCCTGCTCAACGCCTGTGCTGTGTTTTCAGCATCTACGAGAAGCTGATCCAGTTCTGTGCCATTGACGAGCTTGGCACCAACTACCCAAAGGTACGTCTGGCACACGGAGCTGGAGGGTGATGGGGACACCCGGGGTTCTGTGCTTGTTCCATGGGGTTTGACCTGCAGCCACAGAAGGGTCCATGTAGTGGCACCGCTAGTTGAAAGCACAGTCCCCATGTCTTGTGTTTGAGTCCCTATTGTTCTGAAATAGTCCAATAAAGAGATTCCAGTGGCCGACCTGGTGTCTGGCCCCTGACTGGTGGGGACGTGTGTGGACCTGCTGCTCCTGGGGGTCACTGGATGGGGCCTTCGTGCTCCCGTGTTCTTCAGCACTTGCCAGCTGCCCCTTGGCTAGAGACCAGGGATGACAGCCGAGCCCCAGGTAAGGGGACCCCAAACCAGGAAGCTCTGTGGAAAGACTCAGGCAAGGAACTTGGGTGTCTGAGTCATTTGTCATCTGACGGTTCCTACTAACTGCAACTTTCGCCTTTTCCTTTGCAGGATATGTTTGATCCCCATGGCTGGTCTGAGGACTCCTACTATGAGGCATTAGGTAGCCTTTCATCCCTCCTCCCATATACCTCGTCCGCCCACCCAACTATCCCTTTATCCAGTCAGTTGGTTATCCAGGCAACACGTATTTCAGGGTCTCCTTTACGTCAGGCCATGTTCAAGGGGCTGGGTACAGGCCTGAATGAGACAGACCCACCCCTGCCTTAAGAGGCTTATGCCACAGCAAAGAAGATGCCAGTAATGCATCACGCCAGTAATGCCAGCATCGATGAAGTGTTGGTGATGACAGAGTTGCTGGGTACAGGGGAGCTTTGGCAAGCAGGGTCATCTAATCTGGCCAAAGGGATGGGAAGGTCTCACTGACAAAACTGTGTTCCAGCTGAGGTTTGAAGAGGCAGAGGGGCCAGGCAGGTGCAAGCAGAATGTTCTGAGGCCAGTGAGAGGGTGGCTTATTCTTAAGGTACCAGTTTGGGAGAACTGGGAGGAATGTCAAAGGGCCCAAACCCCTAGACCATAGGTCTTGAGCCTGTAGCCCATGGCCCAGATCTTGGCCTATAGAGGTGCTTTGTTTGGCCTTCATGAATGTTACTGTCTTTTATTTTGAATTCATTGCCAACATTTTACATAATAATCTCTGATTCCAGCTTCTCTCAGTCAGTAGCAAGGTAGTCCCCATTGGGCCTGTATTTCCGTGTGCGGCAGTCCATAGGAGCTCAGGAGTAGCTGACCCTTCCAGACACAGACACGGGGCATGCAGCCCTCCAGTCTGGAGCTGAAGGCCCCTGCCCTACGCCAAGAAAGGGCTGGCTTCATTTTGCCTAGCACGAAGAACACTGAGCCCATGAAGACCTTTAGCGCACTGAAAAGAACGCAGGGACCAGAGTCGGCTCCCTCAGCCCAGAGCTGCTCAGGGGCCGCCTTTGTAACAGCTTCTCTTGTCTTCATAGCCAAGGCCCAGAAGATTGAGATGGACAAATTGGAAAAGGCCAAAAAGGAGCGAACGAAAGTAAGTGATGGCAGACCTCCTGGATGGAAAAGGCAGATGTGAAGTGCATGGGTCCTGCTGGCTGAGCCCAGAGGTTGTCCAGGCTGCCCTCCGCCCTGGCCCCATGTCAGTGCACAGGCCCTGCTCTGGGTTTGCGGTGCTCGCCTGCTGCCTTGCCCTTGGAGTCTTGCTTGCTGCGTTGTGACCCCCTTCCTCCCCTCAATTGCAGAACCTTGGGAGGCTTTGTCTATTTTGGGTGGTGGGTGCCCTCTGTGGCCTGAAGGGAGGGAAGTAATTCCCTGAGAGAGTGCCGGGCCCAGCTTGCTCTGCTCATTGAGTTTCTTGGCCTCCAGAGCTGCCCTCGGTGGCCCGCCTGGGTGCTTCCTATTAGGTCCCATGTTAGGGCCCTGAGCGCCACTTGTTCCCCAGCAGTGTGGTCTGGGTTCTTCAGGGAGCATCAGTTTGGCTGTGAGACCAAAGTGTTATCTCTGGGCCTTGTTCCCTTTGTGACCAGTCTCGGAGCCAGGCATCAGGACACCAGCTCCTCCCACGTCTGGCTCGGCCTGACCATCCTCAAGCAGCTGCGGCCTCCAGACTGCTTCCCTCACCCCAGGCAGACGGGCTGTGGGGCCTGGGCATGCTGGTGGCCCTCTGGAGTCACTGGCTGCTGGGCCAGGAACGTGGGAGCTGGTGCAAGGGGATAATCGGGGTTTCTCATTCTTAACCCTTGATTGAATCTCCCTTCTCTCTCTTTCCCTCTCCCTTCCAAACCCCAGGCTTGTTGCAGGGACGTGTCTGCAGCGCCTGGGGACCGGAGCTGTCCTTCCCCTGTGCGGGCGGGCGCCGCCTCCTCCTGGGTGTGAGGAGGAGGGGCCTGGCCAAACGGTTCTGGGCATGTGAGGTGGGGCGGTGGGCCGGGGGTGCCGGGCATGTGCAGAGACCTGGTGATGCCGGGAGGGATCCAGTACTGTTTGGAAAGTTCTTTTAAGAGCGAAAAGCCCCTTTGGGTTCTTCTTAGACACCTCGCCCTCCCCCAGATGGTCAGAGCAGAGTTCATTTCCAATGCCTCTTTTGTGTAGTGCCAAGCTCCTGTCCCCCAGGAGCTGACGGATGGCAAAAGGCTATGGACACCCAGCTTTGCCCAGCCTTATTCTCTTCCCTCTCCCTCTCCAGATTGAGTTTGTGACGGGCACCAAGAAAGGCACCACGACCAACGCCACGGCCACCACCACTACCACCGCCAGCACAGCTGTTGCAGGTAGATTGCAGAGCTGCCCTGCCTCCCTGCCTCCTGCCATACACACGGAGCCAGTGTCTCCCTGGCTAGTTTGGGCAACAGACAACACATGGATCTAGGCCTAGGCTCAGCCTTGCTCTTTTCTAAGCAGGGACTTTGAGAACCAGCTTTGGAGTCTTGGGCGGGGGGCCCCTTCGGTTTCTGCTCCCTAGGCCGCTGCTGGCCTGCAGGGGAAGGGAAAGAGAGCACTGCTCATTAGTGGATCGTGATCCTGACTTCTGCTTTATCTCCAGATGCTCAGAAGAGAAAGAGCAAGTGGGACTCGGCTATCCCAGTGACGACGATAGCCCAGCCCACCATCCTCACCACTACAGCCACCCTGCCAGCTGTCGTCACGGTCACCACCAGCGCCAGCGGCTCCAAGACCACCGTCATCTCTGCTGTGGGCACCATTGTGAAGAAGGCCAAGCAGTGACCTGAGGGGCCACCCTAGGACTCGAAAGGACTGTGCAGCCCAGTGACCAAAGGACTGTACTGCCCAGTGGGAGGCGCCACTTTGTATATTTCAGGATTGGGACCTGCTCCCCTGATGCCACCTGAGAGGAGCTTCTATGTGGCATTCCAGATAGAAGGACAGGCAGCACAGGAGCCAGGTGCTGTGGACAGGGTCTGTCCACGCACCACCTGGGGTCTGCCGCCCATTAAAAGTGCCGTTTTCTTACCTCTTGGCATCTCAGATGCACTGGCCTCTCCTGCATTCTGTTTGCAGGCAAATGCTTCAGCTCACATGTCCCCCCATCTTGGTTGGGACTACTGCCTCAGGGTTGACGATAGGGTGATGGAGGCCTGGGACGCCGTTCAGAGGGCTGGCCCAAGAAGTCACCGTTGTTACCTGTGTACGCCTCTGGACATGGACAGGCGGGACCCCCCAAGCTCCACATTCGCTCCATGTGCCGCCTTGATCCCAAAACCCAGCCAGTTCTTGGGTGGTGGTGGAGCTGTGCTCCCTTGGGTGCATTTGAGCACTCCCCAGTCCAGATCACTTCTTGGACACACCCAGACTTTTGAAGTCAAGCCAGTTTCCAGAAGGGCTGGGGTGAGATCCTGACTTGTGCAGGGAGTAGGGAGGCGTCAGCGCCTGGCCAGGGCTGCCCCAGTCCCTCGGTGCCCCGTGAGCGCAGCCAGCCAGGAGCTGAGCAGCGGGGGGAGATGAATCACCTCCTGCCCTGGCCAGGCGGCAGCTCATTGTTTACGGGCAAGCCCTGCTCCTGGGAGGGCTCCTGCCACCCCACCCTTCCTGTGTGTGTTATCTCTGCCCCACAGCAGCCCCTGGGCAGCGCCAGTGGCCACTGGGCTCCCCCCGGGGCTGAAACGGGTTTCCCAGACCGGGAGTCCAGAGGAGACTGTTTACCCTTCGTGACCTTTGGCGACTCTCCACTGGAGCGGAAGAGCTGTGTGTCAAAAGAAGGAAGCCGGGCTGTGAAGGGCCGTGTTGCTTTCAGTCGGTGGGCAGAGGTTTAGAAAGGTGGTTCTGAAATTGCACCTGGTACTCTTGTGGGACCTGAGGAATATAAGGAACTCTGTGCATGAGGTTTCAAAAATAAAAATTGAGTCCGCTCCCCCCATGCACACCCTCGGCCACTTCAGCAGGTCAAGTCTCAGCCCTTCCTTGATGGGGCTTTGAAGCTCTGGGGAGCAGAGCCGCTCCCCACTCATGCCCCAGAGGGGCTCTGAAAAGGCTTCCTGTGGCCTCCGACAGGGGCCCCTCATTAGCCAAGGACGCTGTGGGTGTTTTGTGGGAGGCACCGTGGCGCTGCGGAAAGGGCAGTAGACGTGGAGCCGGCACCTCTGGCCAGATTCCGTTTAAAACCAGTTGAGTGGTCTCAAACCCTTACCTCTGTAAGCCTGTTTCTTGTCTGAAATCACGGTCATAAAGCGTCGTAAGTTGGTTGGGAGGAACCAGAGGTGACTTATGCAAAAGCTTTATAAACTGTAAAGTTCCTGCCAGTGTTTGTTGTTGGCTAAATCCAATTTTTTTTGTTGTTGTAGACCGAGGAGAGAAGCAAACTGGCCTGTCCCCCATCTCATGCTCTGTCAGGGAGGATGGGGTTTGGCAGATCTTTCCCCTACCCGCTTTCCTCTGGGCAGCCCCGGCCCTGCCATTTATCTGTTCAGTTAAAGCAGTAATGACTGTCTCTCGCGGGGCCCCAGAGGTGGGGGGCCTGGAGAGTGAACACAGGCTGAGAGTTGGGCAGCCGCAGGCCAAAACTGCTGCCCCACTTAGCCTCGTGAGTTGGGTCAAGGTTTCTAATCCTTCTGGACTTTCATTTCCTCTTCTCTAAAATGGTGCTTGCCCACCTTAGTCCCATCAGGGATGGCCCAGAGGTGTGTGAACAGGTCCTGCTGTGGGTGGATGGCCCAGGCACTAGGGGCCAAAGTTGTTTTTGACCAGTGTGTGTCTGCTCACCAGAGAACAGTATCCAAACTGAACTCTGTCCATGGCTCCTACTGTCCCCCACTCACACACCCGCTACCTCTCCCTAGGGCTCTGATCTTGGGTGGGCCTCGGGATTCATTTAGCTCCGCACCTTGCACATGTAATACCCCAAGATGTGTCTCAGCTTTTTATAATTCCCTCCTGACTGCTGGACAGCGGGGTGCTCCATTCTCAGTGCTTGCAACACCCCCTTGCTTTTAGGATCACACTTCACTGCCTTGTAGCCTCTGCCCACAAATGGGGATGAGACAGCTCATGTCTCCTAGTTCTTGCAAGCAGAAACAAAGCAGGCATAAATAACAGTGTGCTCCAGTGCCTGGCATGAGATAAGTACGCAGGTGATTCGGGGGATGGAGGGATGAGAGGAGAGGTGAGTTTGCTTATCTTCCGAAGGGGTGGTCTCTGCTCCTATGGTCACTGAAATGAAAGTTTCCAGCTCCCAACCCTGTGCTCACAGCATCACTCAAGCCACCTAGGGCTGGATTCTGAACGGCTGCTGTCACTTGGCACTGCCTTGACAATTACCGAGTTTCAGTGATAGGTACAGGAGGGTTCAGTGTTTTTAATTTTGTATCTATTTGGGCGCGGTGGCTCAAGCCTGTAATCCCAGCACTTTGGGAGGCCGAGGCGGGTGGATCACGAGGTCAGGAGATCGAGAC
>NW_012098097.1:8839225-8840191 GCF_000951045.1 Mandrillus leucophaeus
GCTTCCCAAAGTGCTGGGATTACAGGCATGAGCCACTGCGCCTGGCCTACAATGAATTGCAAACTATTGAGCAAATAAAAATCCTTTCATTCATAGTGATAATTTGGGGAAAAAAATGTATTTGCCACCATTAGACTTGAATATATCTACTCCTTATTCTGAAATTGATAATTAGCTGAGAAGAATTAACCATTGTGCACCGTAGATGGGATTTTGAAGTGGTGCAACTGCTGTGGAAGCAGGATGGCAGTTCTTCAAAAGTTTATTTTTTTTTTTAAGACAGTCTCACTCTGTTGCCCAGGCTGGAGTGCAGTGGTGCCATCTTGGCTCACTGCAACCTACTTCTAGGCTCAAGCAATCCTCCTACCTCATCCCCCAAAGTACCTGGGACTATATCCATTGGAGTAGACTATATCAATGTCCATTGACAGATGAGTGGATAAACAAATAATGATATATACATACAATATACATACATGCATATGTAAATATTCAGCCTTAAAAAGGAAGGAAATCATGTCACATTCAACACATGCGTGAACCTCAGGGACATTATGCTAAGTGCAATAAACCAGTCACAATAAGAAATACTGTACAATTCCATTTATATGAGACATCCAGAGTAGACAAATTCATAGAGACAGGAAGTAAAATGGTGGTTGCTGGGAACTGGGGATGCAGAAGGGTGAAATGGAGAGCTGCTTAATGGGAACAAGATTTTAGTTTTGCAAAATGAAAAGTTCTGGCGATCTGTTACACAACAATAAATATATTGAACTGTACACTTAAAAAATGGTAAAAATGGTGAACTTTAACGTGTTTTTACCATCTTTTTATTTTTTATTTATTTTATTTCTTTATTTTGAGATGGAGTCTTGCTCTGTCACCCAGGCTGGAGTGCAGTGGCATGATCTCCACTTACTGCAAGCTCCGCCTCCTGGGTTCTCGCCATTCTCCTGCCTCAGC
>NW_012098097.1:8842851-8844878 GCF_000951045.1 Mandrillus leucophaeus
GGGTTCAAGCAGTTCTCCTGCCTCAGCCTCCTGGGTAGCTGGGACTACAGGCGCCTGCCACCATGCCCAGCTAGTTTTTGTATTTTTAGTAGAGATGGGGTTTCACTATGTTGGCCAGGCTTGTCTCTAACTCCTGACCTTATGATCCGCCCGCCTCGGCCTCCGAAAGTGCTGAGATTACAGGTGTGAGCCACAATGCCCAGACTTTTTTTTTTTTTAGTAGAGACGAGGTTTCTCCATGTTGACCAGGATGGTCTCGAACTCCTGGCTTCAAGTGATGCACCTGCCTTGGCCTCCCAAAGTGCTGGGATTACAGACGTAAGCCACTGTGCGCGGCTTATTGTTTAATTTTAATTTTTTTTTTTCTTTTAGAGAGACAAGATGTCACTCTGTCTCCCAGGCTAGAGTGTCGTGGCTTGATAGCTCACTGCAACCTCGAACTCCTGGGCTCAAGGGATCCTCTTGCCTTACCTCACAGGTGCATGGCACCACACCCAGCCAATTTTATTTTTATTTTTTGCAGAGCCGGGGTCTCCCTGTGCTGCCCAGGCTAGCTTTGAACTGCTGTCCTCAAGCGATCCTCTAGCCTCGGCTTTCCAAAGTGCTGGGATTACATGTAGCTTACTTTTTTTTTCTTTGAGACGGAGTCTTGCTCTGTTGCCCAGACTGGAGTGCAGTGGCGCAATCTGGGTTCACTGCAAGCTCCACCTCCAGGGTTCATGTCGTTCTCCTGCCTCAGCCTCCCAAGTAGCTGGGACTACAGGTGCCCGCCACCATGCCTGGCTAATTTTTTGTATTTTTAGTAGAGACAGGGTTTCACCGTGTTAGCCAGGATGGTCTCGATCTCCTGACCTCGTGATCTGCCCACCTCGGTCTCCCAAAGCGCTGGGATTACCAGTAGATTACTTCTTAATCACAAAGTGAAAATTGGTGTTTTTACATTGGGAGAGATGGCAGTCACTTCCTTAACCAAGTGATTGGCTTAAACCTCACTACGAGGCACCTGGTATCAATTGCCACCTACAAACCACACAGCACCACCTGTGACCATCCTTGCCAAAAATATTTAACTTAATTCTAATCTGACCTTTAGCCCTATCCTTCAGTTTACAAGGGGCAGAAAGAAAGGCCCAGCGACACCATGAGGAAGCATTGCAGAAGGAAGCCTCCCATGAGGAACACAAGTCCAGAAAGGGGAGCGTTCTGCAGGACAGCTGGCCCAGCTCCTGAAAGGTCAACGTGGGGGCCAGGCACAGTGGCTCATGCTTTTAATCCCAACACTTTGGGAGGTCGAGGTGGGTGGATCACTTGAGGCCAGGAGTTCGAGACCTGCCTGGCCAATATGGCGAAACCCTGTCTCTACCAAAAAGAAAATACAAAAATTAGCCAGGTACAGTAGTGCACACCTGTGGTCCCAGCTACTCGGGGGGCTGAGGCAGGAGAATCACTTGAGCCCAGGAGGCAGAGGTTTCAGTGAGCCAAGATCGTGCCACTGCATTCCAGTCTGGGTGACAGAGCAAGACTGTCTAAAAAAAAGTGAATGTGGGGCAGGAGATGGGATGGTGAGGGTTCTATTTTAGAATAACAAAGAGAGAAAACAAATGCAATAGGCGGCATGGATTGGACTCAAATTCAAAAGGAAACCTTTAATAGACATTTTGGAGACAGCTAAGAAAATTTGAATATGAACTGAATCACACATCATTTAATGGAGACATTATTAATTTCCTTAGATGTGAAAAGGGGCCAGGCGCGGTGGCTCACACGTGTAATCCCAGCATTTTGGGAGGCCAAAGTGGGCGGATCACCTGAGGTCAGGAGTTCAAGACCAGCCTGGCCAACATGGCAAAAACCCGTCTCTACTAAAAACACAAAAATTAGCTGGGCGTGGTGGCGGGCGCCTGTAATCCCAGCTACTCGGGAGACTGAGGCAGGAGAAGCGCTTGAACCCAGGAGGCGGAGGTTGCAGTGAGCCAAGATTGCACCACTGCACTCCAGCCTGGGTGACAGAGTGAGACTCCGTCTAA
>NW_012098097.1:8846028-8853382 GCF_000951045.1 Mandrillus leucophaeus
CTGAAGCCCCATCTCCTAGCGGCAGCCCAGGCGCAGAGGGAGTGAGTCCGCTCCGAGGTAGGTCCAGGACGGACGCACGACAGCAGCCGAGGCTGACCGGGAGAGGGTGAGTGTCCGCGCCTGCTGGGCAGCCGCGCAGGGGAGCTAGTCGGACAGGGCCGGTGGCTTTTATCTCCCCTTCCCCTCCCTGAAGGCTGGCAGGCCCGGGTCCCTTCGTCCACGCTGCCCAGGACAGGGGTCCAGCCTCCCTGGAGTGTGCTGGGGGCAACTGGGAGCTGCGGGGCAGGGCAGCTAGAGAAGGGTGGTGCCCATCAGACCTCCAGGCCAGAGGAGCGCCTTGGGTGCGCCTGCGGGAGAAGTGGGCAGAGGTCAGTGGCTGGCAGGCCTCTGGGGCTGGGTGCCTCTGGGGTTTGCAAAGAAGTTGGAGGAGAAGCTACCCTGAGCGATGGGCCCAGCCCATCATGGCGCATCTAATGATAAACCCACATTCCTGACTTTTATGTGAAGTTTCGTTGTTTCTAACATTGACTGCTACTTTTAAAAGCCACCCTGAGAGGCAGATGCCCTCCCGGCTCCAGGCAGGGCCTGCTCTGTGCGGTGCCACAGTCCATCTGGGGCTGGGGAGTCCCTGATTTTCCTTTTCTCTTGGCCAGGCACAGGCCTGCCTTCCTCCCAAAGTCAGCCCTAGGCGCCTTCCTTCAGGAAGCTCTACTGGCCTCACCCACCAGCCCTGGGGCTGTGCCCAACACTGCCACCTCCTGCAGCATCGGCCCTCTTTCCCACGGCTCGGCCTCTGGGGTGGCCCTCTGGCTGGGATTGGGGCTCTGGGGCTCCTGGTGACTCCCAGGGGCAAGGACAGGGCTCCTCCTCCACCCCATGGCCTTGCCACACCCTGAGGACAAGGACCAGGCACAGGTGGCATGGTTGTTGCTGTCTCCAACAGAGCTGGCAGTGAAGGCTTGGAGTCTCCATCCTGGGGACCGAGGGAAGGACAGCAGGAGGGACAGCAGGGGAGGTATGTCTGTCTACTCGACCCTGATTTCTTGGGGATGACACAGCAGCCAAGGGCCTAGGGTCCCCAGACTTCTGGCCAGCTGCCTCTGGGGGGCGAGGGACTGGCCTGGGTCCCTGAGGGAAGGAGATGTGACAGTGGGAGGGGATGGTGGGCAGGAGCAGATGTGCCCAGAGGGGTCCCCAGGGGTTGGGATGGGGGGCCAGGGGAGCTCTGAGCCGGTGGGTGGGTGGACATGGCCTGTATGTGTGTGTGTCCCTGTGTGTGGGAAGCTGCCTGTGCTGCAGTGTGATGGCATTCAGGGTGGCAGTCACACACTCCAGGGAACTGCTGGCACATACAGTTGGGGCAGCCTGGTGGGGTCCGGGCCGCCTGGAGAGTGGGTGTCCTGAGCGCTGGGCCCAGCCCATCATGACGCATCTAACGATAAACACGAATTCCTGACTTTTATGGGAAATCTCGTTGTTTCTAACATTGGCTCCTACTTTTAAAACTTTCTAAACAAGTTAAGTCAAGTCAAACACTCTTGGGTGCCTCGCCAACCCTCTAACTGCCATTTTGTAGCCTCTGCATGGAGGCTGCCATGGAGGTTGAAGGCAGGGCCTGCAGAGCAGGGCCCTATCCTGGCCCTCCCAGTGCTGGCCGTGGAATGGGGAAGCTCCACAGCCTTCTGTGCCTGGTCTCTCATCTGGGAAACGGGCAGAATGTAAGCATCTCCCCACCAGGCTCCTGTGCTGAGCAGTCACCTCCGTGAAGCCCTGGGCACATGTGGCGGTCAGGGTGTGGGAATCAGCACTGCCTGCGGGGTTGTGGCCGGGGCAGTGGGAGGAAGAGCTGGGCTCAGCTCTCCGGGCCTGTACCTGCCTGTGTAATGATGCCTGGGAGGCCTGAGCCCGCAGCCTGTATTGTGTAGCATGTGGGTGTGGCGCCTACACCCCGAGGCCCCAAGGAAGTCATTTCCCTCTAGAAACCCTGCTGTCCCCACCCTTTCCCTGCTGGCTCAGGGCTGCCTCCCGGCCCCTGTGCCACAACTGCCCTACCTGTGTTGTCACTGCTGAGGCCTCCTCCAGGCTGCACACCTTAGAGGCAGGCTACACCCTCCTGCCCTTGGCCTGAGAAGGTCTTCTCCAGCAACTCGGGGACTGCAGCCCCCAGACCCTGGGGCGGCCAGTGCCCCAGAAGCCGAGCTGAGAAAGGATTCAATGGGGAGGGCCAGTGGGCAGGGCAGAGGCTTGGGCCCCTGGGAGACCTGGCCCTAGAGAAAGAGGCGAGGTGCTCACCTTTGCCCCGGCCCTGCAGGCCTGGGTGGCTCCGCTGCCTGCCTCTTTTCTTGTCCAGGCTTCAGGCTGAGCATCTCTTAGAGGGCCTCGGGGATGCCCAGGCCTGCCCTGAAGTCTGCTGAGGACTTGGGATGGTTTAATACTGAACCCACAGCCGCCGGGGATGCCTCGGGGCGAGCCACAGTGTGTGTGTGTGTGTGTGTGTGTGTGTGTGTGTGTGTGTCTCACTCTGGGCTAACTTGTGAAAGGGTGAACAGCTCAGGGGCCCCGAAAACTTAACTCTGGGGCAGGCAGAGGTACAGGGTAGGGCAGAGGATTCAGACCCCACCCTGATGGGCCGGGCAGTCACCGCAGCACCCAACCCGGTGCAGTAAGCCACTGCGTGCAGCTGTGGCCCAGCCCCAGGCCCCAGATATTGGGAGGGGCCCCTCTCCTCCCAGCTGTGCCACCCTCACCAAAGGGTAAGTGGGCCAGGACAGAAGGAGCAGGAGGCAGAACCGTGGCCGCCTCTCAGGGTGAGCCCTCACTGGGGCCTATCATGGCCAAGCCTGACCCAGGCCCACTGGGAGCTAAAAGGCAAAGAAGAATAAACTCGGATCTGCCCTCAGGGAGCCCAGCGCTGACAGGCCCAGCGCTGGCACAAACTTGCAAACCAAAGTCCTTGAGGGCTGGAGGGGGCCTCCCTGGGCAGGGCATCCGGCCACTGCAGGGATGGCACGGAACAAGGCAGTGGAAAAGGCAGGAGTCAGAGGCCCAGGGCCCTACCTCTCGCAGCTGGGCGCCCTTGGTCCCATCACCGGCGCTCAGAGCCTCAGTTCCCACAGCTGTGCAGTGAGAGGGAGCTGAAGGCACCGACCATGGCTGTTGAGGCCTCATGTGTCAATTGTTGCTGTTCTGCAGGAGGAAGAGGATGGCAGGGCCACGCCCCAGCCCATGGGCCAGGCTGCTACTGGCAGCCTTGATCAGCGTCAGCCTCTCTGGGACCCTGGGTGAGTCCACGTTGCCCTGCAGCCCCTTCCTGGCATACCTTGGGCAGGCATTGCCCTTGCACGGGTTCTCACAGGGTCTCACCTAAACACTCTTGGCCATTCAGCAACTGACCACTGCCCACCTTCAGAGCTGGAAAACTTGAGGCTCCAAGCTCTTCAGCCTAGAGAATCTTGAGCACTGGCCACAGGGCCTGAGAATAGGAGGGAAGGAGGCTGTGTCTAGAGGAGACAGCAGATGCCCAGCCAGGACTGAGGCACCCAGAGGATGCACTGAGGCCTCAGAGGTGGAGTCGAGAGGGTTATAGGAATTTGGAGAAGAGAGGGACTGCTGACGTGTCACCTACTCTCTGAGTGTCACTAGTGGACAAATCACTGGAGCCAGCTCCTACCACTTGAATGTTGTCTGTCAGAGGGGGTCCTGCTGGTGGCTTGAAATAGACCACGACAGAAATGTTTACACCACAGAAATTGGCAAACGCTATAGGTCAAGTACCAGAGACCAGAGCCGTTGTTATTTATTTATTTATTATTTATTTAACTCAATGTATATGTAGAAACATGTTCTCACTCTGTCATCCCGGTGGAGTGCAGTAATGCCATCATGGCTCACTGCAGCCTCAACTTCCCAAGCTCAAGCAATCCTCCTACCTCAGCCTCCCGAGTAGCTAGGACCACAGGTGTGCACCACCATGCTTGGCTAATTAAAAACAATTTTTTTTTGTAGAGACAGTCTCACTGTGTTACCCAGGCTGGTCTCAAACTCCTGAGCTTCAGTAATCTTCCTACCTCGGCCTCCCAAAGTGCTGGGATTACAGGTGTGAGCCACCTCACCGGCCACCAGAGCTATTGTTAAACACTGACCAGCACACCATTGCCTGAAACCTAGGAGACCTCTTACTGTGTACACCGGGTGCACACAGTAGGTCCTCACTGTGATTTTTAACTGAGCAGAGTCAATGGGGCAATCTAGAGTTTTACTTCATTCGTTACTGAGGACCCACTGTGTGCCGGGTGTGCTGGGTGCTAGGGCTACCACGATAAACAAGACACCGTTCCCTCAGAGGACAGACAGGCCGTGTGGCAGTGGTCTCGCTGTAAAGCACAAGCTGTGATGGAGGAGGGACTTGGAAAGGGCCCAGTGCTAGATGCAGCTCATCAAAGGTAATGGGGAAGGCTGAGGAACGTCTGCTGGACCGGAGGAGGCAGCAGGCCAGGGGCTGGCCACGGTGTGCCAACACTGAATGTGCCAGTGCCACTGTCTCAGTCCCCACCTTCTGTCCTTCTGGCTTGAGTGGGAAGTCCCAGGTTTGAAACCACAGCTTGTTTTTAGCTGTGCTACCTGGGGTAGACCACACACCCTAGCCTCTGTAAAATAGGGAAGGGCTGGGTGCAGTGGCTCACACCTATAATTCCCAGCACTTTGGGAGGCCAAGGTGGGAGGATTGACTGAACCCAGGAATTTGAGGCCATCCTGAGCAACACAGGGAGCCCCTGTCTCTACAAAATATAAAAAATTAGCTGGGCTACTTGGGAGACTGAAGTGGGAAGATTGCCTGAGCCCAGGATGTCGAGACTGCAGTGAGCTATGGTCATGCCACTGCACTCCAGCCTGGGCGACACAGCAAGACCGTATCTCAAAACTAAATAAAATTGAAATGCAGACTGGGCACAGTGGCTCACACCTGTAATCCCAGCACTTTGGGAGGCTGAGGCAGGCAGATCATTTGAGGTCAGGAGTTCGAGACCAGCCTGGCCAACATGGTGAAACCCCATCTCTACTAAAAATAAAAAAATTAGCCAGGCATGGTGGTGGGGGCCTGTTATCCCAGCTACTTGGGAGGCTGAGGCAGGAGAATCACTTGAACCTGGGAGGCGGGGGTTGCAGTGAGCTGAGATCACACCACTGCACTCCAGCCTGGGCAACATAGCAAGACTCTGTCTGAAAAAAAAGTAAAATAAAATAAAAATACAACAACAACAAACCAAAATAAATACGTAAGGCCAGGCACAGTGGCTCCCGCCTGTAATCCCAGCACTTTGGGAGGCTGAGGCGGGCAGCTCACAAGGTCAGGAGATCGAGACCATCCTGGCTAACACGGTGAAACCCCAACTCTACTAAAAATACAAAAAATTAGCTGGGTGTGGTGGTGGGCACCTGTAGTCCCAGCTACTCCAGAGGCTGAGGTGGGAGAATGGCATGAACCCGGGAGGTGGAGCTTGCAATGAGTCGAGATTGCGCCACTGCACTCCAGCCTGGGCGACACAGCGAGACTCCGTCTCAAAAAAATAATAATAAATAAATACATAAATACACAAATACATAAATAACATAGCGAGGGAATCCCCACCTCTCCAGGTGAGGGTGCAGGTGGGAAAGTGCTTGCCTTTGCTGAGCGTCTCCCCATTCATGTGCCCACCTCCGCCCCCCAGCAAACCGCTGCAAGAAGGCCCCAGTGAAGAGCTGCACGGAGTGTGTCCGTGTGGATAAGGACTGCGCCTACTGCACGGACGAGGTGAGGACCTGGCCTGGGTCGGTGTGGAACGGGCAAGGGTCGGGAATAGCTGGTGGAAATGAATCTCGGGTTGGGGCAGCCAGGGAATGGGTGCTGCCCCCACTGACCCTCTGTCCTTCTGGCCAGATGTTCAGGGACCGGCGCTGCAACACCCAGGCAGAGCTGCTGGCCGCAGGCTGTCAGCGCGAGAGCATCGTGGTCATGGAGAGCAGCTTCCAGATTACAGAGGTGCCTGGTGCGGGACTGGGGTGGGGGCTCCCCATGCTCAGCCTGGCTATTTATGGGGGTGTATAGTGCCCCTTGGCCGGGCTGGGCCCCCATCGGGCCTCTGGAGTGACCCTCCAGCCAGCTGTCCCCTTCCACTGGCTGCAGGAGACCCAGATTGACACCACCCTGCGGCGCAGCCAGATGTCCCCCCAGGGCCTGCGGGTCCGGCTGCGGCCCGGTGAGGAGCGGCACTTTGAGCTGGAGGTGTTTGAGCCCCGGGAGAGCCCCGTGGACCTGTACATCCTCATGGACTTCTCCAACTCCATGTCCGATGATCTGGACAACCTCAAGAAGATGGGGCAAAACCTGGGTACAGCAGGGCCAGAGTGGAGGACAGCAGGACAGGAGGGGGACAGGGTGGGCGTCTGCTTGGGAGGCCAGGACTCAGGACAGCTGTACCCACCCAGAAGGAAACACAGGACATTTGAGCCCCCCAAAACCTTCCCTTCCATTCTCAGGGGAATAATCTCAGCCAGACCCTATTCACCACTGGGGACTTCTGAGAAGGCCCAGGGCAAGCAGGCAGTGGAGCCATCTGGCCCTGACAAGGAGGGTACCCCTGCCAAGAGGCTGTGGGGAAGCCTCTGCTCCTCAGAGCTGGGTTGCATTCCCAGCCACCCTGCCCTTGCCGTGTGTGTAACTCCAGACCCCCAGGCCCATTTCCCTCATCCGTAAATAGAAACAGACGATGTTGTGAGCATGAACCTTTGTCCAGCATGCAAAGTGTTAACTTCCCTCTTCCTCCCTTCTGAGCCAGCCTTTGGTGGGGGGGCCCATGTTTATGCCGGGCATCAGGGCTCAGCTATCCCCTCTCTGTCTTGTTGACATCCAGCTCAGGTCCTGAGCCAGCTCACCAGTGACTACACTATTGGATTTGGCAAGTTTGTGGACAAAGTCAGCGTCCCGCAGACAGACATGAGGCCTGAGAAGTAAGTGATTGGGTCCGCCCCATGGGTGGGCAAGGGTCCAGGCCATGTGATCCCCACTCCTCTCTCATCCACAACTTAAAATTCTTCTACGGCCTGGCATGGTGGCTCACACCTGTAATCCCAGCACTTTGGGAGGCCAGGGTGGGCAGATCAGCTGAGGTCAGAAGTTCAAGACCAGCCTGGGCAACATGGCAAAACCCTGTCTCTATTAAAAAAAAAACAAAAATCGGCTGGGCACGGTGGCTCACGCCTGTAATCCCAGCATTTTGGGAGGCCAAGGCGGGCGGATCATGAGGTCAGATCGAGACCATCCTAGCCAACATGGTGAAACCCCGTCTCTACTAAAAATACCAAAAAATTAGCC
>NW_012098097.1:8853797-8855344 GCF_000951045.1 Mandrillus leucophaeus
GGGAGGCGGAGCTTGCAGTGAGCTGAGATCGTGCATACTGCACTCCAGCCTGGGCGATAAAGCAAGACTTGGTCTCAAAAAATAGAATAAAATAAAAAATAAATTTTCCTTCTAGTTGAAACGAGCTGGGGGCACTGGGGTCTGCAGTGTCTTCCCCCTGTGACACTCTCTGTCCCTCCCACCTCTGCCCAGGCTGAAGGAGCCCTGGCCCAACAGTGACCCCCCCTTCTCCTTCAAGAACGTCATCAGCCTGACAGAAGATGTGGATGAGTTCCGGAATAAACTGCAGGGAGAGAGGATCTCAGGCAACCTGGATGCTCCTGAGGGCGGCTTCGATGCCATCCTGCAGACGGCCGTGTGCACGGTGGGCACTGGGAAGGGCGTTGCCAGCCCAGGTCAGGGGCGAGCACTTCTGGGCAAGGGCCTGAGCTGCCCCCTGGCCTGCTCTGGCGCCAGGCTCACTGGCCCTGCGGAAAGCCTGGGAGCCTGCAACCCCTTCGCCCTAAGACAAGCTCAGACTCTGTGAGTAGGTCTCAGTTACAATCTGAGTTCAGATGTGCCGGGAGCCACAGTCCCCTGGCCTGAGCAGTCACAGCCTGGTTTCGTATCAACTGGGCTTTAGGGTTCTGGAATCTTTAGTACCCTGAACCCACCAGCTGCCCAGTCTCCGCCTGTTCTGGGCATCCAAAGAAGCCATTACCTTTGATATCTACATCCATTTGTTCATTTTTAAAATAACATACTCATATTACTTACGTCAGAAAACAAAAAGCAAGGATCACACCTGTAATCCCAGTACTTTGGGAGGCTGAGGTGGGTGGATTGCTTAAGTCCAGGATTTGAGAGCAGCCTGGGCAACATGGCAAGACCCTGTCTCTGTAGAAAACACAAAAATTAGCTGGATGTGATGCACACCTGTGGCCCCAGCTCCTTGAGGGGCCGCATCCTCGGCTCCTGTTTCTCAGCGTTGTCACTCAGTCATGTGCCGTCACATGCATCTTTCATGAGGGTACTTGCTGTGAATCCAGTGGCTTAAGCCCAGCCCCATGTTGGGACCTGCGTTCCCTGTCCTACGCAACGCCGTGACGCGTGTCAGCTGGCAGCCTGCTGAGTGGGCACACCCTGCCTTGCCTTCCCCAGAGGGACATTGGCTGGCGCCCGGACAGCACCCACCTGCTGGTCTTCTCCACCGAGTCGGCCTTCCACTATGAGGCTGACGGTGCCAATGTGCTGGCTGGCATCATGAACCGCAACGATGAACGGTGCCACCTGGACGCCACGGGCACCTACACCCAGTACAGGACACAGGACTACCCGTCGGTGCCCACCCTGGTGCGCCTGCTCGCCAAGCACAACATCATCCCCATCTTTGCTGTCACCAACTACTCCTACAGCTACTACGAGGTGCGGGGACCGGGCTCCACGGGCGGGAGGTGGTCAAGGCAGGGGGTCCATGGAGCTTCTCAGACACCTCTCCCTTCCTCCCTTCCTCCCTCCCTCCCTTCCTCCCTCCCTCCCTTCCTCCCTTCCTCCCTTCCTCCCTCCCT
>NW_012098097.1:8855536-8859921 GCF_000951045.1 Mandrillus leucophaeus
CCTCCCTTCCTCCCTTCCTCCCTCCCTCCCTTCCCTCCTCCCTCCCCTCCTCCCTCTCTCCCTTTTTTCCTTTCTCCTTTCCCAAAGCTTTTAGACCCCACCAAAAGTGGGCCCTGGTGGGAAGGGGAAGTCATGTGTCCATCCTCCACCCCAACTCCCAGGCAGGTGGGGGCTAACAGGGCAGGCTCTGCAACACCACAGCAGGTTCTAGGCCTCAGTTTCCCCATCCTCAAAGTACAAAGAATCCTAGAGCTATTCAGATTCATGGAGATGCTTAGCCTGGCCTTCTCTCCCACAGAAGCTTCACACCTATTTCCCTGTCTCCTCGCTGGGGGTGCTGCAGGAGGACTCGTCCAACATCGTGGAGCTGCTGGAGGAGGCCTTCAATGTGAGGGCAGCTCGGGCTCCAGAGTCTGAGCCCTTCTGGGGCAGGGCAGGAGGTGGACAGGGTGGGCAAGAGGTGTCTTGGGTCATGGTTGCAAAAAGGGTCTGGGACAGGCCAGTGAGGAAGGGTCTCTGGTTATCCCTGAAGCCCTGAGGGGCCACCTGGGCCTGGCCCTGGCTCCTGCAGGCTCTGTAGCACCCCACATGATGCCAGTCGCACTTGGGGGTTGGGGTGGAGCACAGCCAGACCCCCCACAGAGCACTGACCAACCTCCTTCCTCCTTTAGCGAATCCGCTCCAACCTGGACATCCGGGCCCTAGACAGCCCCCGAGGCTTTCGGACAGAGGTCACCTCCAAGATGTTCCCGAAGATGAAGACTGGGTCCTTTCAGATCCAGCGGGGGGAAGTGGTACGCCCCTGTGGGGGTAGCGGGGTGGGGGACAGGCATAGCGCCCCGCACGGAGTGGAATCGTCTAAAACAGCAGTCAAGAGCGTGGTCCCTGGAGTCGGGCAGGCCTGGGTGCAGATCCCTGGGTCTGGCCGCTTGGATGAGCCTGGCATGCTCCTCTGCTTGTTGGCTTCCTCGGCATGCGAGCGTCGAGCCCCGAGGCTTGCTGGGGCAGTAAATGGGTTAGTGTCACGAAGCCCAGAGGCCCTGGCCACTGTCATTGTCGCTGTGATTGTGACTGGCTGGGAAGGAGGGAGTTTTCAGCCCTGAGGGAGGTGAGCAGGAGCTCGTATCAGGGATCCAGACATCTAGGAACTTGGTGATCGAGGGCCTTCAGGCATCAGTGACCCTCTGGTCCTTGGGGCTGGGCCTGCCTTGGCTGACCACGGGGCCCCTGCAGGGCATATACCAGGTGCAGCTGCGGGCCATCGAGCACGTGGATGGGACGCACGTGTGCCAGCTGCCGAAGGAGGACCAGAAGGGCAACATCCATCTGAAACCTTCCTTCTCCGACGGCCTCAAGATGGACGCGGACATCATCTGTGATGTGTGCCCCTGCGAGCTGGTATGACGCAGCCCCGCTGGGCGGGAGGGGAAAGCTGAGCGAAGCACCCCGGGGGCCCGAGGAATGAAGCAGGACTCCTGTGCCCCATCTCCCTTGTGGGATGTCCTGAGGCACACAGGGCAGCAGAAGTGTCCAGTGGTCCCGGTCCTGCTCCCCCAACACACCCCATCGTGGTCTTTCTCATTCCAGCAAAAAGAGGTGCGGTCAGCTCGCTGCAACTTCAATGGAGACTTCATGTGTGGACAGTGTGTGTGCAGTGAGGGCTGGTGAGTGGGGAAGAGAGGTGGGCATCGAGGACACCAGTGGCCCCTGATGGGAAGGCTGGGCTCCTGCAGGGACCTCACCCTGGGTGCACCTTGTATACCTGGCCGGGGGTGGGGCGGCAATCAAAGAAATGGCTAAGGGTGGGGCACACCCAGTTGTTGGTCAAACCCAGCTCAAAGCACTTTCAAATAGAGAGATATATGGGCTGTCTCTAGAAAGAGATGCAAGGATTGAGACGGGGATGGCTGCTGGGGCTGGAGTCTGGATATTGGGGAACAGGCACAGGAGGAAGACTTCCTTTTCGCTCCGTGCCTTTGGTATTCTAAGTCCTGTGTCATATTGCCTGATCAGAAGAGAGCTCATAAACACATGGCAGTAAGGACTTTAGCTTCACGACACTGGACGAGCTTGTCACCACTTGAGGCAGAGCAGTGACGAAAGGACACTGGAAGGGATGGCATGACAGGGCGCTGGGGTTTAGGTCTCAGCTCAGCCACTTCTGTCTGCATGACTAGGAGCTGCCTCAGCTTCCTCATCTGTAAAATGGGACAGCAGGCCAGGCAAGGTGGCTCACGCCTGTAATCCCAGCACTTTGGGAGGCCGAGGTGGGTGGATCACCTGAGGTCAGGAGTTCAAGACCAGCCTGGCCAACATGGTGAAACCCCATTTCTACTAAAAATACAAAAAATTAGCTGGGTTTGGTGGTGCATGCCTGTAATCCCAGCTACTTGGGAGGCTGAGGCAGAATTGCTTGAGCCCGGGAGGCAGAGGTTGCAGTGAGCTGAGATCATGCCACTGCACTCCAGCCTGGGTGAGAAGAGCAAAACTCTGTCTCGAAATAAAAAATAAATAAATAAAATAAAATAAAATGGGACAGTAAAAGCCCCAGCTTTCCTTCTGGGCTGTTTCGGGGAAGTGACCAGTTCCTCCTTCAGGAGTGGCCAGACCTGCAACTGCTCCACCGGCTCTCTGAGTGACATTCAGCCCTGCCTGCGGGAAGGTGAGGACAAGCCATGCTCGGGCCGTGGGGAGTGCCAGTGCGGGCACTGTGTGTGCTACGGCGAGGGCCGCTACGCGGGTCAGTTCTGCGAGTATGACAACTTCCAGTGTCCCCGCACTTCCGGGTTCCTCTGCAATGGTGAGCACAACAGCTGCGGCCAATGCTGACGGCGGGGTAGGTGGTGGACAGCGAGCATGACCTTCCCGTCATGACCCGGGTTGGGAGAGCCAGGCTTGGAATCAGAATCCCCAAGTTCAGGCCCAGCCCACTCTGGATGCCCTGAGGGCTGCCCCCGAGTCCCGCCCCAACCTGGGCCTCACTTCCCTCATCTGCAACATCCATGCCCAAGGCCACTGCTGGCAGGAATTTCCCCTGGTTTTAAGAGTCCAACTCCCCTGAGGTTCTCTCTGGCAGTTCAGTTCTATGCCTACCCCCCTTCTCCACACCCCTAGCTCATTAGAGTGCGTGCCCCCAGCTCAGTCCTCCAATGGCTGGCAGATATATGGCATTATGATCTTTCCTCTCTCCAAAGATGCTAAATTTGCACGTGTGTGTGTGTGTGTGTGTGTTTGTTGTTGTTGTTGTTTTGGGACAGAGCTTTGCTCTTGTCATCCAGACTGGAGTGCAATAGTACAATCTTGGCTCACTGCAGCCTCCGCCTCCCCAGTTCAGGCAATTCTCCTGCCTCAGCCTCCCTAGTAGCTGGGACTATAGGCATGCACCACCATGCCCAGCTAATTTTGTATTTTTAGTAGAGACACGGTTTCACCATGTTGGCCAGGCTGGTCTTGAACTCCTGGCCTCAGGTGATCTGCCCACATCAGCCTCCCAAAGTGCTGGGATTACAGGCGTGAGCCACTGCACCCAGTCCAAAGATGCTAAATTTCTAGCTGGAGGGCCTGGAGCTTCCTCTGTATTCCCATGGGTCCAGGCCATAGGCACACAGTCTGGCCAGGAACATCAGATCTAGGCAGGGTCACAGAACTCAGATACGGCAGCATGTGGAAGGATTGGTAGTTGAATGGAGGAGGATGAATGAAAATCTACTCATCATATACTTATGAAGCCCTCACTGTATACTTTCCAAGCCCCTGCTTTTCTACTCTTTCTTCTGTTCTTGCTTTTGTTCACCTTTTATTCTCTTCAACTGTCTGTTCCTGAGTGTGCTCAGAGAAACAGAAGAGAAAACTGGGCACCACTGGAAAAAGGCAGACAAGTGGCACAGAGGGAAGTATGAGAGAAGAAGGGAGGAAGGTGCCTCTGGGGAAGGAGGCAGGGCCAGACTACAAAGGGCTTCAGTTCTAGTTCAGAGCAGGATTTCATCCTTTGGACAAAAGGGAGTCACTGGAGGTTTTAATTTCATTTTCTAACTATTTGTATATTAACCTTGTATCCAGCCACCTTGCTAAACACACTTATGGAACCTAATAATTTATCTGTAGATTCTTCTGCATACTTTGTGACATGTTCCTGATACTTGCAAATAATGACAATTTTATTTATTTATTTATTTTTGAGATGGAGTCTTGCTCTGTCACCCAGGCTGGAGTGCAGTGGCATGATCTCAGCTCACTGCAACCTCTGCCTCCCAGGTTCAAGCAATTCTTCTGCCTCTGCCTCCCAAGTAGCTGGGATTATAGGGGCCCGCCACCACACCCAGCTAATTTTTGTATTTTTAGTGGAAACAGGGTTTCACCATGTTGGCCAGGCTGGTCTTTTTTTT
>NW_012098097.1:8860611-8864437 GCF_000951045.1 Mandrillus leucophaeus
TTTTGAGATGGAGTCTCACTCTGTCGCCCAGGCTGGAGTGCAGTGGCACAATCTCCGCTCACTGCAAGCTCCGCCTCCCAGGTTCACGCCATTCTCCTACCTCAGCCTCCTGAGTAGCTGGGACTATAGGCACCCGCCACCATGCCTGGCTAATTTTTTTGTATTTTTTAGTGGAGGCGGGGTTTCACCCTGTTAGCCAGGGTGGTCTCGATCTCCTGGCCTCATGATCTGCCCGCCTCGGCCTCCCAAAATGCTGGGATTACAGGTGTGAGCTGCCGTGCCCGGCCTTGCCTGGCCTTATTTCTCATCTTCTAAAGCTTATACATCTTATTTCTTTTTCTGACCTTATTGCATTGGCCAGGACCCATTAGAGGTTCTCAGTCAGGGGAGCAGGAGCCACATGATTGGATTTGTTTTGAGATGATTACTCTGGCTGCAGAGTGGAAGGTAGGCAGGATGGAGGCAGAATCTCCAGGGAAGGAGATTCCAGGAAAGTGAGGAAGAGATGACTTCTACCCCAGGGTAGTGGCATCCTAGCTCCCACAGTTCTGCTCCCACAGGTCCTCCCTGCCAGGTGGGCAGCCTGGACTACAGGTGCAGATGTAGCTCTCATCTCCCTTCCCTGTCCCTCTCTGCAGACCGAGGACGCTGCTCCATGGGCCAGTGTGTGTGTGAGCCTGGTTGGACAGGCCCAAGCTGTGACTGTCCCCTCAGCAATGCCACCTGCATCGACAGCAATGGGGTAGGCCTGGGCATAAGACAGTGTCTGTCAGGACAACCCACCCTCTCCAGAGAGAACCCTATGGAGAGAGGAGAGGGAACAGGCAGGGATGGGGCACAGCTGGCTCACTGGTGCCCCCTCCTACCCCAGGGCATCTGTAATGGACGTGGCCACTGTGAGTGTGGCCGCTGCCACTGCCACCAGCAGTCGCTTTACACGGACACCATCTGCGAGATCAACTACTCAGCGGTGAGGCCAGGACCTACGGGGTGTGGGCGTGGGAACCCAAGGCACAGGCGAGGGTGGGCGCAGGAGGGGCTAAGCCTGATGCCACAGGAGCTGGCCAAGGGCAAGAGGTTTGGGGAGCAGCGGGGATCTGGCAGAAGCCCACCCAACACAGTGCCTATCTGCCCTGCCTTTCCCCGCCAAGATCCACCCGGGCCTCTGCGAGGACCTACGCTCCTGCGTGCAGTGCCAGGCATGGGGCACCGGGGAGAAGAAGGGGCGCACGTGTGAGGAATGCAACTTCAAGGTCAAGATGGTGGACGAGCTTAAGAGAGGTAGGGGCAGGGGCTGAGGATTGGAGGTGCTGAGAGCCTAGGCAGGGGGCATCCAACGGGGCAAGGATGTCATCACCTGGACAAGGGTTTGCAGTCTGGGCTAAGGCCACACAGTCCGGACAGGAACTCCAGAGCTGGGAGGGACCACAGAACCCAGATAGAGGACACCGAGTCCCAGAAAAGGGTAAAAGCCTGAGCAGGAGGCACAGAACCCAGGCGATGGGACACAGGAAGGTACCAAGAGTCTTGGTGGGGGGCACCTGACTTGGGCAGGGGCATGCACACAGCAGGGGTACATGGTCACGCTTTGGAGACACGCAGCCTCCCCTCCTCGAGGTCAGATATGTTTTCTGGACACTGAGCTTCTGGGTGATGTCCAGGTCAGGGAAGTGGGGGAGGTCGGTTTCTAGACTCTGATGCTCCTGATCAGGGGAGCCCCTGCCTCACCCGTCCCTGTGCCAGGTGAGAGCACGGCTTTGCAAGGACTTCCACTCTTCCCCAGGAGGCCCTGCTGTGGGTGAGGCAGGTCCCAGCGTAGGGGCCCCCTCACCAGACCCTGGGGTCCCCTGGGGCGGAGGGGTGTGACTGGGGTGCCCTGCTGACCGGCTGTGGGTACAGCCGAGGAGGTGGTGGTGCGCTGCTCCTTCCGGGACGAGGACGATGACTGCACCTACAGCTACACCATGGAAGGCGACGGCGCCCCTGGGCCCAACAGCACCGTCCTGGTGCACAAGAAGAAGGGTGAGCTGGTGGGGCCGGCTGCAGGGAGGGGCGTGTTGTCAGAGCTTGGCGGGGAGGACAGGCACCACCTCCCACTGCCTCTTCTCTCCAGACTGCCCTCCCAGCTCCTTCTGGTGGCTCATCCCCCTGCTCCTCCTCCTCCTGCCGCTCCTGGCCCTGCTGCTGCTGCTCTGCTGGAAGTACTGCGCCTGTTGCAAGGTAAGAGCCCGGGGTCCCTCCCAGGGCCTCATCTCCCCAGGGTCCCCACCCCAACAGGGCCCTCACCCTCCACCAGGGTCCCCAGCCCCCGCCTGGGTCTGCATCTCCCCAGGATCCCCACCCCAAGAGGGCCCCCACCTTCCACCAGGGTCCCCAACCCCCTCCTGGGTCTCCACCTCCCCAGAGTCCCCACCCCAACAGGGGCCCCATGCTCCACCACGGTCCCCACTTCCCCAGGGTCCCCAACCCCATCCTGGTTCCCCACCTCACCAGGATCCGCAACCCTGTCCTGGGTCCCCACCTCACCAGGGTCCCCTCCCTGACAGGGTCCCCACCCTCCATCAGGGTCCTTCTCAGGGTCCCCAACCCCCCTCAGGGTCCCCGGCCTCCCTATGGTTCCCCCAACAGCCCGCCACCATCCCCACTCCTGCAGCTTTCTAGCCAGAGCCTTCAGCCCGTGGAACCCAGCTGTCTGGATTCTGGTCCCAGCTGTGTGACCTTGGGCAAATTACTTAACCTCTCCATGCCTCAGTTCCCTCATCTGTAAAATGAAGGTCATAGAATTGACCTCAGAAAATGGAGCTGAAGCTTAAATTAGTGAAGTTCAGAAGGGACTGACCTGTAGCATGTACCATCGCCCCCGCCCTGCTTGGAAAGACCCACACCAACCCCATCCAGCTTCCCAAGTGACAGTCATGATGGTGACGCCTATGAGCTCCTAGCCCGAGTCATCCTGGAGCCCCAGCCCCCAGCTCAGCCCTTGCCAGCGTCCGCTGTCTGCTTAGCTCAGCGTTCTTCTTTGTGCTGTCGCCACAGCATGTCCATGTGACTCCATTTCTCCGCCCCCATCACCCCATGAGGCCAGTGGGGTAAGGTCACTATGCCCTATGACAGATGGAGAAATTGGGGCTGAGAGGCAGGTGATAAATGCACAGTCCTCAGAAGGGGCTGAGGCAAGCTGAGCCCACATCTTCCCCAGCTCTAGCGCCTGCCCAGGACCCCCACTCCATCAGTCATCAGTGGGCAGATCCCTGAGAGCACCTGTTCTGGGGTCAGCCACATGCGAAGGGCCTGGGAGCCACAACAGGGAAGGGAGGGCCCTGCCCACCAGGAGCTGGTGGTCCTTGGGGAGAACAGATAAGAGAGGAAAGTGTGGAGGATGGCATGGCTGAGTGGGGACTGTAGGCAGCAGACCACACTCCGTAGTAACCACCAGTATTGTGGATATTAGTGTGCATTACATAGGAAAGGAGTTATATGATCAAATATGTTTGAGTCAGGCACAGTTGCACATGCCTGTAGTCCCAGCTACTTGGAAAGCTGAGGTAGGAGGATCGCTTGAGTCTGGGAGTTTGAGGCTATGATTATGCCACTGCACTCCAGCCTGGGTGACACAGTGAGACTCTGTCTCAAAAAGAAAAAAAAAAAAAAAGATTTAAGAAACAAGTTTCTTAAACCTGTAGCATGGGGTTTGAGAAACAAGTTTCTTAAACTTATTTAAGTTACAGTGGCTCACACCTGTAATCCCAGCACTTTGGGAGGCCAAGGTGGGTGGATCACTTGAGGTCAGGAGTTCAAGACCAGCCTGGCCAACATGGTGAAACCC
>NW_012098097.1:8866902-8871346 GCF_000951045.1 Mandrillus leucophaeus
GGCGTGGTGGTGGGCGCCTGTAATCCCAGCTACTCGGGAGGCTGAGGCAGGAGAATCGCTTGAACCTGGGAGGCAGAGGTTGCAGTGAGCTGAGATTACACCACTGCACTCCAGCCTGGGCGACAGAGCGAGACTATCTTGGAAAAAAAAAAAAAAAAGAATGGCTGACCAGCATTTCTGATCCTGCTACCGGCCAAGCATGGTCCTAAGGGCTTTCTGTGTGTGGTTATCTTGTGGTTATCTTATCCAACCCGCTCATCAAGCCTGTGAGGTAGATATCACTGCTGTTCCCATTTTGCCGATGAGGAAGCTGAGGCTCAAAAGGGTTAAGTGATTTGCCCAAGGTTATCCAGCTATTGAGAACTAGAGCCAGGGCTGGGGCTGCAGCAGCCTGGCTTGAGCACTCACACCCTTAGCATCTTTGCAGTCCAGCCCTTGATGAGGTGGGCAGAGAAGCCCATTTCACAGAGGAGGATGCTGAGGACAAGGAGGTGCCATGGCTGGGCTGAGGCTGCAGGGTAAAGGGCATAGGGCTGGCATGGGCCTGGAGCACTGCCTGCCTCTGAAGACCCTGCACTTCTTGCTGTCTTATATCCTGGCCCCTGAAGGGGAGAGGACAGGCAGGAGGGACAGGGCAGCAGGTGCCAGCCTGACCCCTCCCCTGCCTAAACCCTCCACCCTCAACCCAGGCAAGACCACACCATTGTGGACACAGTGCTGATGGCGCCCCGCTCGGCCAAGCCGGCCCTGCTGAAGCTTACAGAGAAGCAGGTGGAACAGAGGGCCTTCCATGACCTCAAGGTGGCCCCTGGCTACTACACCCTCACTGCAGACCAGGGTAGGAGGCCGGGTCCCCTGTGCCACTGCCTCACATCTCCTGCCCATGTGGCCCCGTGACCCACCTCTGACCACCTCCCAACCCACTCAGACGCCCGGGGCATGGTGGAGTTCCAGGAGGGCGTGGAGCTGGTGGACGTACGGGTGCCCCTCTTTATCCGGCCTGAGGACGACGAGGAGAAGCAGCTGCTGGTGGAGGCCATCGATGTACCTGCGGGCACTGCCACCCTTGGCCGCCGCCTGGTAAACATCACCATCATCAAGGAGCAAGGTGGGTCAGGGTGGGGAGAGTGAGGGAGGCAGACGGGGGCTCAGGGGCACTGGTTCCTCCTGCGTAAGTGGAATTGCGACCTGGCCACGCTAGTCACTTAACCTCTGCAAGCCTTGGTTTCTCCATCTGTAAAATGGGTAAGGGCTCTTGTATGGAATACGGGGTTGTTCACCTCGCCAAAGTGCCTGGTGGTGAGCGCTCAGTAAATGGAAGCTTCTGTTGCATCCTCATAAGGGCCAGCCCCTTGCTCCTCTCTATCTAGAGGAGGGGTTGGCCAAGGCATGGCACCGTGGACATCTGACCCCTCCTGCCACCTGTGCCGGAAGCCACAGGCCTCAGGCCTGTTCCTGCTCTGCTCCAGCCCTGGGGCTGAGGGCTCCGTCTCTGGTCCTGCCTGTGCCTGGCCTCCCTCCTCTGCCTGGCTCTTCCAGGATGTCTGCTGGACACTTTGTTCCAGACCCACTTTTTTTTGTTTCTTGAGACGGAGTCTCGCTCTGCCACCCAGGCTGGAGTGCAATGGCGCCATCTCGGCTCACTGCAACAGCTTCCTCCCAGGTTGAAGTGATTCTCCTGCCTCAGCCTCCCGAGTAGCTGGGATTACAGGCGCTGGCCGCCATGCCCGGCTAATTTTTCTATCTTTAGTAGACATGGGGTTTCGCCATGTTGGCCAGACTGGTCTCGAACTCCTGACCTCAGGTTATCCACCTGCCTCGGCCTCCTAAAGTGCTGGGATTACAGGCGCAAGCCACTGCACCCGGTCCCTCACCTTTTTCTGGAAGGATTTTCCGTTTCGCTCCTGTGCTTTTCCCAGAGGGCAGTGCATGGAGGGAACCAAGTGGACTCATGGATTCTGGGCTGGGCTGGGCCGGGCTGCAGGAGAGCAGAAGGTGGGAAGGGACTGGGCCCAGCTCTGACCAGTGCCCGGGCTCCTTGCAGCCAGAGATGTGGTGTCCTTTGAGCAGCCTGAGTACTCGGTCAGCCGTGGGGACCAGGTGGCCCGCATCCCTGTCATCCGGCGCGTCCTGGACGGCGGGAAGTCTCAGGTCTCCTACCGCACGCAGGATGGCACTGCACAGGGCAACCGGGTGAGGCTCCACCATGGGGTCGAGGGTGCAGCCTGGGGGGCTGTGTGGGCGCTGCATTGGGTTCCCAGGACAAAGCAGTACATGGCAGCTGCTTGAGTCCCTGGATGCTGGCCATGCCCCTGGCTGGCCTCCCAAGGATATGTTCACCTGCTCCTGCCACCCTGTGGTAGGGAAGTCTCACCTGCCCAGGGTGCCAGTGACACCCTGGGTGAGGCTCCATTGCTGCCAGGGACTCAGGCCAAGAGGGCTCTTTCCTCCTTCATGGGCCAGGGACCTGCCCAGACCATTCCTGTCCCCTCCTGCAACCCAGGATCCACAGGGCAGCCAAACCTCTTGGAGATAAACTCCCGCTATATGCCCCAGTCCTGGGGGCTTTGGGCTTCTTGAGCTGGGATCAAAGACCCCATGTCCCCGGGCCAGACTCCTCAAGGGCTGTAACGATTTGCCCTCCCCTGGGCCAAGCAGCCGGAGCAACCATTCAAGGCAGGGAGTGCCGTGGCTGGGCCAGCATCACCTTCACTGCTGAGCCCCAGTGCTGGGGTACAGCCAAATCCAGGTGCACACAGGCTGGACTGGGTTTTAGGCTTCATAGTTTTGTTTCTCTTGTTTGTTTCGTGTGGGGTTTTTTTGCTTCTTATTTTTTTGGGGAGTCAGGGTCTTGTTATGTTGCCCAGGCTGGTCTTGAACTCCTGACCTCAAGTGATCCACCCACCTCGGCCTCCCAAAGTGCTGAGATTACAGGAGCGAGCCACCATGCCTGGCCTAGTTTTTGTGTCTTTAGTAGAGATGGAGTTTTGCCATGTTGGCCAGGCTGGTCTTAAACTCCTGATCTCAAGTGATCCGCCCACCTGGGCTTCCCAAAGTGCAGGGATTACAGGTGTGAGCCAGTGCACCTGGCTTTTCTAGTTTTTAAATGCTGGCAACAAATCCATAATTAAAAACAAAGGCCAGGCATGGTGGCTCACACCTGTAATCCCAGCACTTTGGGAGGCTAAGGTGGGAGAATCACTTGAACCCAGGTGTTCGAGACCCTGTCTACACATATAATGTAAACATGAGCTGGGCACAGTAGTGCATACTTGTGGACCCAGCCACTTGGGAGGCTGAGGCAGGAGGATCACTTGAGGCCAGGAGGTTTAGGCTGCAGTGAGCCATGTTCATGCTACTGCACTTCAGCCTGGGCAACAGAGTAAGACCCTCTTTAAAAAAAAAATTAATTAAAAAAAAAATCAAACAAAAAAACAAAGAAACAAAACCTGGTTCAGTGCAGTAGCTCATGCACGTAATCCCAACGCTGTGGGAGACCACAGTGGGAGGATCCCTTGAGCCCAGGATTTGGAGGCCAGCTTGGGCAACATAGTGAGACCCTGTCTCTACTGAAAAAAAAAAAAAAGGCCAGGCGAGGTGGCGTCTGCCGGTAATCTTAGTATTGTGGGAAGCCAAGGCAGGTGGATCTCCTGAGGTCACGAGTTCGAGACCAGCCTGGCCAATATGGTGAAAACATTTATCTACTAAAAATACAAAAATTAGCTGGGCATGGTGGCACGTGCCTCTAATCCCAGCTACCCGGGAGGCCGAGGCAGGAGAATTGCTGGAAACCAGGAGGTGGTCGCTGCAGTGAACTGAGATCACGCCACTGCACTCCAGTCTGAGTGACAGAGCGAGACTCCATCTCAAAAAAAGAAAAAAAAATTATCTCAAAAGTGATAAAGTCTCGCCTCCCTGGGCCCAGAGGCCCGTTCGGCAAACATAGGGGAGCATGTAGTCAGCAGGCCTGGGCTGCCTGGCCACATCCTATTTTTATTTACTTCTTTTTATTGATAGGAACTGTTCTCATTATTTTTCCAATGTCCCCCCATAAAAATTCCAAAGAATAATTTTTTTTTTAAGAGACAAGGTCTCCCTCTAGCCCAGAGTGGAGTACAGTGGCACAGTCCTAGCTCTCTACAATCTTGAACTCCTGGACTCAAGCAATCCTTCAACCTCAGCCTCCCAAGTAGCTGGGACTACAGATGTCCACCACCACACTGGCTAATTATTTTTTTTTTCTTTGAGACAGAGTCTCGCTCTGTTGCCCAGGCTGGCACGATCTCAGCTCACTGCAACCTCCACCTCCAGGGTTCAAGTGATTCTCCTGCCTCAGGCTCCCAAGTAACTGGGACTACAGGTGCGCACCACCACACCCAGCTAATTTTCGTATTTTTAGTAGAGATGGGGTTTCACCATGTTGGTCAGGCTGGTTTCGAACTCC
>NW_012098097.1:8871396-8874627 GCF_000951045.1 Mandrillus leucophaeus
CTCAAAAAAAAAAAAAAAGAAAAGAAACAAATTTCTTCTCTGCAGGACTTCTCAGAGGCTTTGATATAGTCCTGTGCCTAATGAACCTGCAGGAGGGGCATGGGGAATGAATTCAGTGCTTCCCAAGTGAATCTGACCACAGAACCTTTACAGGGCACCTGGCAGGATGAGGGTTCCACAGCACAAACTTTGGGAGCCCTCTGCCCCCATCCCCCTCTATGCCCTTGTGTGCCATGCTTACACCCTGCCAACACCTGGATATTCTGGTGTCTGGGGAGGCACTGTCACCCCTCTGGACCATTGGCATGGGGCAGGGTGGCTGGAAGGGCTTACCTGGGCCAGGGCAGTTGTCTCAGGCCTCACCCTCACCCACCTTGTCTCCTAGGCCTGCCTGGCACTTCTCCCTTGCTGCAACCGAGGTATGGGCCTGGCATCGCAGGGGCAGCAGGGGCTCTGACTGCTCTCTTTCTCTGAGCTGGGATGGAGGGAAGCTGAACCTGGAACGGCAGAGGCTGGAGGCTGTGGGGTCCCATCTGATGAGGTTGGGCTGTGCGGGTCTAGGGAGGGGTGCCGTGCTGAGGACCCCATCCTGCAGGTCACATGGTGGGCTTTAAGGAAGACCACTACATGCTGCGGGAGAACCTGATGGCCTCAGACCACCTGGACACGCCCATGCTGCGCAGCGGGAACCTCAAGGGCCGTGACGTGGTCCGCTGGAAGGTCACCAACAACGTGCAGCGGCCTGGCTTTGCCACTCATGCTGCCAGCATCAACCCCACAGAACTGGGTGAGGGCAGGGCTGGGCGCCACAGCTCTGGGCAGTGCTCTTCGGGCCCTCTGTTCCAGATCTGGGATCACAGCACGCCTCTTCTCTGGGTGTGGGGTGCAGGGACAGGGCTCAGTCACCTTTTGCCCTATCCTGATGGTGCTATGAACCTCATGCCTCAGTGTGCGTGGCCTAGTGGCCAGGCATCCCCGGATCCTAGCATGGTTGCTGGAGGGATGCTCTGTGGTGCCCGTCATGCAGGGAGCTGACCACATCCATCTCACCCCCTCCCACCGCCTTTCCCTAGTGCCCTACGGGCTGTCCTTGCGCCTGGCCCGCCTTTGCACCGAGAACCTGCTAAAGCCTGACACTCGGGAGTGTGCCCAGCTGCGCCAGGAGGTGGAGGAGAACGTAAGGACCCAGGAGCTAGGCCTGGCCAGAGATGTGGGTATGAGGGCGGGTGGCGTGGGCAGGGCAGAGCGAACACAGTCGTGGCACCAAGATTCGTTCACTAGGGGAGAGGGGCCTCTCTGGATCTGTGCCTGGCAGGGCCATCCTGATATCTGTTTCCAGAGGGCGGGAGGCCAGAGCCTGGGCCCAGGATGCGGCCCCACGGGGCATCAGCCAACCACAGGCCCCAGCCAACCCTGAGGGCCTCTGGGTACAGAGGCTGCCTGGGTCCTCAGCCTGAGGGCTTACCATGGGGTGGCCTAGGCCCAGCCTCACACCCCTCCCTTGCCTGGCAGCTGAACGAAGTCTACAGGCAGATCTCCGGTGGACACAAGCTCCAGCAGACCAAGTTCCGGTGAGTCCCAGGGTGCCCGGGTTGGGTGGGGGAGCCACTCTTATCGCCAACTCCAGGAGCTGAAGCCTCCAGGCAGATCAGGCCTCCACTTCAGGGCTCTCTGGCTCACAGCACCCTCTTTGTCCCCACAGGCAGCAGCCCAATGCTGGGAAAAAGTGAGTAGAAGACTGGCGGGTGAGACAGCCCCCACTTCCTGCCCACCTGTCCCCAGCCCAGCCATCTGCCTTGTCCGTCCCTGCTCCATCTCTATCCCATAGGAAGGGAGGGCCAGATGTGTCCGTCGGGTTTGGACCTTCATTCGTTCCTTTGACCATTTCTTCAACAAATGCTAACGTGAAGTGCTTGCTATGAAGTGGCCCCTGGACTAGAGCAGGCAAAAGTGAATCAACCCAGTCCCTGCCCTCATACAGGTGACCATCCAGCCCCCCACCCAGTACTAGTGATAGCAGGTACCCATCTCCATCCGCTCCAGGGTCCAAGACCTGGATCCTGGGTGCACCTCTGGAGGCCAGGCAGGTTACACACCTTTTTCCCCAGGTCCTACTCCGAGTCCTGGCCCTTCAGGGGGAGAGACAGGGAGTGAGGAGGGGGTCTCAATGCAGGGACGGCAGAGCTAGAATCGCAGCACACGGCCATCAGTAAGAACCATTAGCTGGGTGTGTGCCTTACACCTGTAATCCCAGCATTTTGGGAGGCTGAGGCGGGTGGATCACCTCAGGTCAGGAGTTCAAGACCAGCCAGGCCAACATGGTGAATACACCATCTCTACTAAAAATACAAAAATTAGCTGGGCGTGGTGGTGGGCGCCTGTAATCCCAGCTACTCGGGAGGCTGAGGCAGGAGAATCGCTTGAACCTGGGAGGCAGAGGTTGCAGTGAGCTGAGATTACACCACTGCACTCCAGCCTGGGCGACAGAGCGAGACTATCTTGGAAAAAAAAAAAAAAAAGAATGGCTGACCAGCATTTCTGATCCTGCTACCGGCCAAGCATGGTCCTAAGGGCTTTCTGTGTGTGGTTATCTTGTGGTTATCTTATCCAACCCGCTCATCAAGCCTGTGAGGTAGATATCACTGCTGTTCCCATTTTGCCGATGAGGAAGCTGAGGCTCAAAAGGGTTAAGTGATTTGCCCAAGGTTATCCAGCTATTGAGAACTAGAGCCAGGGCTGGGGCTGCAGCAGCCTGGCTTGAGCACTCACACCCTTAGCATCTTTGCAGTCCAGCCCTTGATGAGGTGGGCAGAGAAGCCCATTTCACAGAGGAGGATGCTGAGGACAAGGAGGTGCCATGGCTGGGCTGAGGCTGCAGGGTAAAGGGCATAGGGCTGGCATGGGCCTGGAGCACTGCCTGCCTCTGAAGACCCTGCACTTCTTGCTGTCTTATATCCTGGCCCCTGAAGGGGAGAGGACAGGCAGGAGGGACAGGGCAGCAGGTGCCAGCCTGACCCCTCCCCTGCCTAAACCCTCCACCCTCAACCCAGGCAAGACCACACCATTGTGGACACAGTGCTGATGGCGCCCCGCTCGGCCAAGCCGGCCCTGCTGAAGCTTACAGAGAAGCAGGTGGAACAGAGGGCCTTCCATGACCTCAAGGTGGCCCCTGGCTACTACACCCTCACTGCAGACCAGGGTAGGAGGCCGGGTCCCCTGTGCCACTGCCTC
>NW_012098097.1:8878025-8883200 GCF_000951045.1 Mandrillus leucophaeus
CTCCCAAAGTGCTGGGATTACAGTGTGAGCCCCCGCGCCCGGCCATTTTGTGTTTTTAGTAGAGATAGGTTTTCGCCATGTTGCCCAGGCTGCTCTCGAACTCCTGGGATAACATGATCCTTTTGCCTTGCCTTCTGGCTATCCTGTTACACTTGTATAAAGATGCTTTGAGGCTGGGTGCAGTGGCTCATGCCTGTAATCCCAGCAGTTTGGGAGGCCAGGGTGGGCGGATCGCTTGAGATCAGGAGGTCGAGACCAGCCTGGCCAACATGGAAAAACCCTGTCTGTACCGAAAATACAGAAAATGATCTGGGTGTGGTGGTGTGCACCTGTGGTCCCAGCTACTTGGGAGGCTGAGGTGGAGCCCAGTAGGTGGAGGTTGCAGTGAGCCGAGATAGTGCTACTGCACTCCAGCCTGGGTGACAGAGTAAGACACCTGTCTCAAAAAAAAAAAAAAACTTTGATATTTATTTTTAAAAACATTTTAATTTCTCACCTTTTTATTTTGAAAAACTTCAAACATACAGAAAAATGAAAGGAACAATAAAACTAGCACCCATTTACCCTTTACATAGATTCACTGATTGCTAATATTTGCTTTCTCTCTCTTTCTATATAGATAGCAACACAAATAGAGATACAGATGTGGACATCTGTATCTTCACATTGATTATACTAGTACCTAAAATTAGTCCATATTCCGGCTGGGCATCACCAGTGACTCACACCTTAATCCCAGTACTTTGGGAAGCCGAGGCAGGTGGATCACCTGAGGTCAGGAGTTTGACACCAGTCTGACCAACGTGGAGAAACCTCGTCTCTACGAAAAATACAAAAATTAGCCGGGCATGGTGGCGGGTGCTTACAATCCCAGCTACTAGCTAGGCTGAGGCAGGAGAATCATTTGAACCCAGTGGGTGGAGGTTGCACTGAGCTGAGATTGCACCACTTCACTCTAGTCTGGGCAAAAGAGCAAAACTCCATCCCAAAAAATATATATAAAATAAAATAAAATTGGTCCACATTCCGATGTCCCCTTGTTTGGATGTCCCAATAATGTCCTTTATAGCGTTTTTCCTCCCAATGCAGGAACCAATCAAGGATTTGGCATTGAATTTTTTCACGGGTCCTGACTCCTTTTATCTAGAAAAGTTTCCTGGCTTTGTCTTCCGTGATGCTGACTTTTGTTAAGACAAGGTCTTGCTCTGTTGCCCAGGCTGGAGTGCAATGCCTTACTGCAACGTCCACCTCCCGGGTTCAAGCATTTCTCCTGCCTTAGCCTTCCAAGTACCTGCGATTACAGGCACCTGCCACCATGCTGGGCTAATGACACTGACACTGACATTTTTGAAATATCTATGTAGGTTGCTTGCAGGCAGCTCCCTGGTTTTTTTTGTTGTTGTTGTTTTGTTTTGTTTTTGTTTTTGTTTTACAACTATGGGCCTCACTTTCTGAGTTGGGTGGCATGAGGTTGCCTCCCCAGCCATGGCCCTGGCTGCTGAGCCTGGAATTGAAATCTTGCCCTGAAGTGCCACCTAGTGGTCTTCTATGTGAAGGATTTTCTTTTTTTTCCTCCCAGTTATTCTGGAAAGCTCAGGCAAGCTCCACTGCATTGAAAGGAAGCTGGGTGGCTCACATCTGTAATCCCAGCACTTTGGGAGGCCAAGGTGGGTGGATCGCTTGAGGCCGGGAGTTCAAGACCAGCCTAGGCAACATAGGGTAACCGTGCCTCTACAAAAAAAAAAAAAAAAATTAGCTAGGTGTGGTGCACACCTGTACTCCCACTACTTAGAAGGCTGAGGGAAAGGATGGGCTGAGCCCAGGAGGTCAAGGCTTCAGTGAGCCGTGATTGTGCCCCTGCACTCCAGCCTGAGTGACAAGAGTGAGACCCTATCTCAAAAAAAAAAAACCCACAAAAACATGGCTGGACATGGTGGCTCATGTCTGTAATCCCAGCATTTTGGGAGGCCAAGGCGGGAGGATCACTTGAAGTCAGGAGTTCGAGACCAGCCTGGCCAACATGGTGAAACCCCATCTCTACTAAAAAGACAAAAATTAGCCGGGCGTGGCGGCAGGTGCCTGTAATCCCAGCTATTTGGGAAACGGAGGTGTGAGAATCATTTGAACCCGGAAGGTGGAGGTTGCAGTGAGCCGAGATCACGCCACTGCACTCCAGCCTAGGCGAAAGAGTGAGATTACACCTCAAAAAAAAAAAAAACCCCACAAAAACCTGAAGCTGATGTAAGTACTCCACCCAGCAAGCAGGGATGATCTCTGCGGTGTCCATGAGGTTGGGAGGGAGCATGTGGCCGTGACTCTTGCCTCAGCCCCCGGCCACGACCCTGACCCTGACCCCTCCACTCCCAGGACTACATCCCTGTGGAGGGTGAGCTGCTGTTCCAGCCTGGAGAGGCCTGGAAAGAGCTGCAGGTGAAGCTCCTGGAGCTGCAAGAGGTCGACTCCCTTCTGCGGGGCCGCCAGATCCGCCGTTTCCACGTACAGCTCAGCAACCCTAAGTTTGGGGCCCACCTGGGCCAGCCCCACTCCACCACCGTCATCATCAGGGACCCAGGTAGGCAGAGCCTAGGGGTTGGCTTAAGCAGGGGGAGAGGGAAGACTGGGGGTCTCTCAACTAGGTCTGCCAGATTTAGCAAATCTAAACACAGGACTCCCGGGTAAATCTGAATTTCAGATAACAACATACACGTTGGTAGGGTAAGTATGTTCCATGCCATATTTGGAACGTACTTATCCTATTTTTGCAAAATGGGCTGGGTGTACTGGCTCATGCCTGTAATCCCAGCACTTTGGGAGGCTGCAGTGGGAGGATCACTTGAGCCCAGGAGTCCTAGACCAGCCTGGGCAACATAGTGAGACCTTGTCTCTACAAAAAATAAACAAATTAGCTTGGCGTAGTGGTGTGCACCTAGAGTCCCAGCCACTCTGGAGACTGAGGTGGGAGGATCACTTGAGCCCAGGGAGTCTGGGCTGCAGCAAGCTGTGATCACACCACTGCACAGCACCTGGGCCATGGAATGAGACCCTGCCCCTCAACAACAAAAGAAAAGGCTGTTGTTTATCTGAAATTCATATGTAACTAGGCATCTACATGTTATCCGGCAACCCGACAGCCAGAGAGGCTGAGGTCACGCAATAGGAATTCTCCCATCAGACCCTGGCCCTTTGGCTTCAGCCTCAGTTCCAACTAACATGCAGGTGCTTCTGGAAGAGGTGGGCCAGTTAGTTCCTCTCAGCCCTCAGCCTCCCCACTGGGGGAAGGCCTGCCAGGAAGATGGGAGAGGAGTGAGATACTCAGGGTATGGTGTGGAAATGGGGCTGGGAGCAAATGTTCTCATGTGGAATGTTCCCTGAGCTGCCAAGGGAGAAAGGGGCAGACCAACTCCCTCCTCCTTCTGTTCCTCCAGTGACTCTCCTGGGTCCTCCGCCAAGCTTGGCAGGATGCTCTATGTGGCAGCAATGGGGCACCAGGTGTCCAGAGACACGGGTGGGCAGGTCTGAGTTGAATGCGCTGGGCAGAGCGCCCTGGGTGTTTAAGTGGGTCTCTGTCGCCCCCTGGTGGCGAAGCAGGATCTGAGTGGTTGCCCTGCCCCGGCTTGACCCATTAGATGAGCTGGACCGGAGCCTCACGCGTCAGATGGTGTCATCACAGCCACCCCCTCACGGTGACCTGGGCGCCCCGCAGAACCCCAACGCTAAGGCCGCTGGGTCCAGGAAGATCCATTTCAACTGGCTGCCCCCTTCTGGCAAGCCAATGGGGTACAGGGTAAGGCGGGGGGCTGAGGGCCACGGCAGGTGGATGGGCGGTCTGGTACCAGCCCTCACGGAAGAGGTGGGCCGTCTGAGGCCAGGGCCCGCTGAGAGAGAGCAGACAGTGGAACCTAGCACAGGTGGTCAGAGGGAAACCCGGTCTGTGCTGGGGAAGAGGGAAGACCCATTCCCGAGCTTATTAGACATTTGTCCTCCTTCCTAAAATGGGGCCCCCTCCCACCCCCGCATGGGAGACACCCCCACCTGCTCTGCCCCAGTCCCGATGTGTGCCCATGGCAGATCTTTCAGCCCCTCCCTCAGACCTTAGTGTCTCTCATCTGTGCAAAGAGATCAGTAAGGGCAGAGGTCAGCAGAGGGACAGGCAGCTTGGGTGCTTGCTGCTCCCTGCTGACCAGGACCCCTGTCCCTGGGGGCAGGTAAAGTACTGGATTCAGGGTGACTCCGAGTCCGAAGCCCACCTACTCGACAGCAAGGTGCCCTCAGTGGAGCTCACCAACCTGTACCCATATTGCGACTATGAGATGAAGGTGTGCGCCTACGGGGCTCAGGGCGAGGGACCCTACAGCTCCCTGGTGTCCTGCCGCACCCACCAGGAAGGTGAGGCCTCACCATGTCTGTCCATTTGTCCCCTGGCTGCCCTGATGCCAGTGTGCCCAGCCCTCCCCTCTGCCACTGACAGCACTCTTCCTGTATCCCCCGCTTCCTAGTGCCCAGCGAGCCAGGGCGTCTGGCCTTCAATGTCGTCTCCTCCACGGTGACCCAGCTGAGCTGGGCCGAGCCGGCTGAGACCAACGGTGAGATCACAGCCTATGAGGTCTGCTATGGCCTGGTCAACGACGACAACCGTAAGAACCACATCTTCCTTCCTGCCCGCAGAGAGAACAGCCATGGAAGGGAGAGGACAAAGCGGGAGGGAGCTCTGGGTCACTCCCTGGACCTGCTGTGCAGGGCACTCGAGGCCTTCATCCTGGTTATTGGATAAGCCTGAGGCATCATTAGGGTTTCGGCCAGATTTTGGCCTGGGTTGCATTCTAAGACCAAACCCAGAAGGTTGCAGGGTGGGTGGTTACCTATGTGGAGTGGGGTCACAGGCTCAGGGGTACCCCTCCCCATGCAGGTAACCAGGGAGCTCACACTTGCATGGTTTTCTTAGGGCAAGAAGAAAGTTACTGGATTTAGCAAACAGAAATACAGGAGGCTCTGAATTTCAGATAGCACTTTAAAAGATTATTTTGTACATTGAGAGGCCGAGGCAGGTGGACTGCTTGAGGTCAGGAGTTCAAGACCAGCCTGGCGGCCGGGCGCGGTGGCTCAAGCCTGTAATCCCAGCACTTTGGGAGGCCGAGACGGGCAGATCACGAGGTCAGGAGATCGAGACCATCCTGG
>NW_012098097.1:8883545-8892638 GCF_000951045.1 Mandrillus leucophaeus
AAAAAAAAAAAAGACCAGCCTGGCTAACATGGTGAAACCCTGTTTCTACTAAAAATTAGCCAGGCATGGTGGCTCATGCCTGTAGTCCCAGCTAGTCAGGAGGCTGAGGCAGAAGAATTGCTTGAATCCAGAAGGCTCAGGTTGCAGTGAACCGAGATCATGTCACCGCACTCCAGCCTGGGTGACAGAGCCAGACTCCGCCGCAAAAAAAAAAAAAAAAAAAAAAAAAGATTATTTTATACAGTGTTTTATCTGGCAGCCTGAGATCAGAGTGCCTGGCAGAACAGTTATTTCTCCAGTCCTGGAAGGGGGGCGGGGTGGGCAACCCCCTATGCGTGCCCTTGCCTCGTGTGGAGGCACCGTGGATATATAGGTAGAGGTGGCATCGAGGCCAACTTGATGTTGACTCCAGCCTTGGCTCTGCCACTTACTCAGCAGAGTCCCTTGGAGGGCTGGTGACACATGTCCACACCAGTCACGCTGACACTCGGGGCTCCACAGGCAGCAATTCAGCAGTGGCTGGCTTTGCCTTGCTCCCCAACCCCTGGGTGCTATCCAGGGGATGCACGACTGTCCTACTGTGTCAGGGCTGGTGCTGGGACCAGGCTGGGACCTGGGTGACCCTCTGAAGCACTCTCCCTGCCCCAGGACCTATCGGGCCCATGAAGAAGGTGCTGGTTGACAATCCTAAGAACCGGATGCTGCTCATTGAGAACCTTCGGGAGTCCCAGCCCTACCGCTACACGGTGAAGGCGCGCAACGGGGCCGGCTGGGGGCCCGAGCGGGAGGCCATCATCAACCTGGCCACCCAACCCAAGCGGCCCATGTCCAGTGAGTGGTGGGCAGGGAGGTGAGGGGCAGACGGGGTAGGGGGACAGAGGGCAGCAGCCAGGGCCCTGGCTCACTCCCCCACCCTGCAGTCCCCATCATCCCTGACATCCCCATCGTGGACGCCCAGAGCGGGGAGGACTACGACAGCTTCCTTATGTACAGCGATGATGTTCTACGCTCTCCATCTGGCAGCCAGAGGCCCAGCGTCTCCGATGACACCGGTGAGTGGAGACCTGGGACCCACAAGAAGACAGTGGGGGTCTTGGGTACAGAGGGAGGGCAAAGGGGCCAGCAACTAGAGGACATGGAGGTTAAGACAGCCTTGGACAGATGCAATGGTGTGCACATCTGTGCACGGGACACAGGAACCAGTGCCTGGGGGACGGACACACACAGCCTTGTGCAAGCACACACGAGTTCATGCCCACGGGACCATGAAGAAACACAATTTCACAACTTGAAGGTTGAGCAGCTCTGCCATGCACACAGGACACTCAGGCCACCCCCCGGGGCCTGGCCCAGAAGTCCTGGGCAGCCACCAGGTGGCCACCCGGCAGGGGTAGGGGAGCCAAGGAGACAAGAACACCCCCCAACCGCTCTGTCCTTCCTCCTTGATTCCCAGAACAAAGTGGTGCAGAGCCCTTAGCTGGGCCTCCTGAGTGCTCAGTGTCAGCTCTGGCTCCACCTGTGGGACATCAGATGAATCACTTATCCTCTCCTTGCGTCAGTTTTCTGCTCTGTATAATGGGATACCAATCACACAGTACCATGAGTGGAAAAGCCTCCGGGGCACATATATCATTTGTATTTTCTTCCGTCCCTGCCTATGCCTCAAGCTGCCCCCAGTGAACACATACTGGCCCCCACGGGGCTGAGCTTGGGCTTAAGGAGCCATTTTGAGGGGTTCAGGTGGAGCGCAGCTGGTGTGACTCTGGAACCCCAACTCAGCTGCTTCTGACACTACCTGCGAAGCACTCGGTGGCTTGCGGAACAGTCCCTGGGAGGCAGGCAGGGGCGAGAGTCCTCTCTCCATTGTACAAATGGGAAACTGAGTCTCAGAGAGGTTAAGTAAGGCAAGGGAGACCTCACAGCTGGTGACAGAGCCCAGGCTTCCCCCAGGTCTCCTGGCGGGCCAGGGGGTCTCTCCTCTCCAGCTGTGCCAAGGCTGCACTTGCTCATCTGGAAAGCCTCCAGCCGCGCGAGGGTTTCACCTGCCCCAGGCCTTCCCCATCCGGCCTTGCGCATCTACCCCCGCAGCTCCCTGCGATCCCGGGAGCTGGAGACAGGCTCCCCTCGCAGCGCCTCCGGCCTTCCCCTGCCTGGCCCTGCTCGGCCCGGCGCTCCTAGGCGGTGCCAACGCGGCCCTTCGTTGTTCCCAAGGCTGCGGCTGGAAGTTCGAGCCCCTGCTGGGGGAGGAGCTGGACCTGCGGCGTGTCACGTGGCGGCTGCCCCCGGAGCTCATCCCGCGCCTGTCGGCCAGCAGCGGGCGCTCCTCCGACGCCGAGGCGCCCCACGGGCCCCCGGAGGACGGCGGCGCGGGCGGGAAGGGGGGCAGCCTGCCCCGCAGTGCGACACCCGGGCCCCCCGGAGGTGACAGGCTCACCCGCCACGCCCCGATCCGCACCCACCCAGCCTCACTCATGCCCGCGGGCCTGGGTGCCTGGGGTGGGTGTCTGCGCTGCCTCCGGGCCCCAGTTTCAGCCAGGCTGGGGCCTTGGCGGCTGGGGACACAGCTGCTCAGAGGCAGGGCCCAGTGCCAGGGGACATCTGAGGCAGGCGCTTGGGCCCTTATGGTGCCTGCCTGGCCAGGGGGTGCAAATTCAGAAGTCTGCTCGGGGAGCGGACCCTGGCACCCAAGTAGACTGCTCAGGGGCCTCAAAGGACAGGAGGGAAGGCTTTGGGATTTCCCCAAGGCAGGACTGACTGCAGGGGCAGCAAATCCCCCACCACTGCCAGGGTGGGCTGTGCTCATACCGATATAGTGGCCAGCCAGAGGACATGGGCTGTGGAAGCCTGGGTGGCCCTTGGGCTCATCCAGGGACAGAGGGCCTCTGTCCCTAGTGGTTTGAGGGAAACTGGTTGTATTTAAGCAAAAGCCACCCAGAGGGTGGGTGACCAGGAATGCGCAGGGCCAACCTGCTCCTTGGGGCCTGGGTCTGGGGCAGGCCTGACTAAGGGACCCTGCTCTCCCCCTGCAGAGCACCTGGTGAATGGCCGGATGGACTTTGCCTTCCCCGGCAGCACCAACTCCCTGCACAGGATGAACACGACCGGCGCCGCTGCCTATGGCACCCACCTGAGCCCCCACGTGCCCCACCGTGGACTAAGCACATCCTCCACCCTCACACGGGACTACCACTCGCTGACCCGCTCGGAACACTCACACTCGACCACACTGCCCAGGGACTACTCCACCCTCACCTCCGTCTCCTCCCACGGTGAGTGACCTCAGCCAACCCTGCCTCGCCCACTAACCCTTCCTCTCTTCCAGCTCCTGGAGCCTCGGGCTTCTGCCTGCTGTCCCGACGGTCCATTCTCCAACACACACACATGCATGCACACACGCACACATGCATGCACACACGCACACATGCATGCACGCACGCACGCACACTTATGCATGCACACTCCTTGATCCTCTCACTCTTGTTTTGTCCTGCCCTAGGCCTCCCTCCCATCTGGGAACACGGGAGGAGCAGGCTTCCGCTGTCCTGGGCTCTGGGGTCCCGGAGTCGGGCTCAGATGAAAGGGTTCCCCCCTTCCAGGGGCCCACGAGACTCTATAATCCTGGCTGGGAGGCCAGCAGCGCCCTCCTGGGGCCCAGGTAGTACAGGGGTGGCCATCCTGTCTCCACAGCTGTCCTGCTCCATCTGTCATCCAGCTGTCATCCAGCCACCATAGCAGCCGCCAGCTGTGCCCACTGCTTCCCCTCCATTCCATCCACAGGACCCCCGCCTGCCCACAGGCACTAACTACCTGCCCTACCATCAGTGCTGATGCCTAACACTGCCTCTGCCCTTCCAGGGGGCGGGGCTGTGGCTGGGGCAGGAGAGGGGCCAGGCCAGCTGAGGAATTGAGGGGGTGGGGCTGGCAGGCTCACAGGGCTCACCCTCTCTTGGCACAGGCAGGGCCCGCACCCTCCTGGAGGATGTGCGGTAGGTGCTGGGCAGCCTGGACAGGGTGTTGCAGGGTGAGTTGTCCAGCCGGCGATCAGATCAGTGTAGACATGCCAGCCGAGGGAGGGAGGTCAGGGGGCAGCACTGTGACTCCCACTGAGACCCCAGCCCCTGCATCTCTGACTGACTGCAGCCTCCTGTCCCCAGACTCTCGCCTGACCGCTGGTGTGCCCGACACGCCCACCCGCCTGGTGTTCTCTGCCCTGGGACCCACATCTCTCAGAGTGAGCTGGCAGGAGCCGCGGTGCGAGCGGCCGCTGCAGGGCTACAGCGTGGAGTACCAGCTGCTGAACGGCGGTGAGACATGGTGGCTGCTGGGCTGTGGGGTGCAGCCCCGCGAGGCCTGGCCCCAGGGTGACACATAGGGCACCGGCTGTGTCAGAACCCACCCGAATCCCTTAAGCGCTAAAGCCCCCATCCAGCCCGAGAGGGTCTCCCACCCCACTTCTTTGCCTCCCCTCTTCTGAGGTCTCACCCACCTCCCTGGGCCTCTCTCCTGGTCATTCTCTGCTAGGTTTTGCCTAACAAGGCCTCTTTGGGCTGGGATCCTAGAGCCTCTGCTGGCCTGAGATGCCTTTGGGGGGAACGAGGAAGTTTTACTTCCCTGGGCAGGCACATTCAAAGCAGCATGACCAGGGTGCAGGATTTTACCCAAACATGAGTGGGATTACAGGCTCCACTCTTGTATAGTACACAACCTGAACAACCAGCCATACCATACTGTACCTAACCTGTACCCAAACCACAGCTAGTCCTGGGTGGGTGATAACCAGGTCTCGATGGCAGCTTAGGGAAGAGGGGGATCAGGCCAGGGGTGGGAGTAACACTGCACTACTCTCTGCCCCTACCTGACCCCTCAGGCGAGCTACATCGGCTCAACATCCCCAACCCTGCCCAGACCTCGGTGGTGGTGGAAGACCTCCTGCCCAACCACTCCTATGTGTTCCGCGTGCGGGCCCAGAGCCAGGAAGGCTGGGGCCGAGAGCGTGAGGGCGTCATCACCATCGAATCCCAGGTGCACCCGCAGAGCCCACTCTGTCCCCTGCCAGGTGAGTTGCCTCCCCTAGCCCCACAGCTGCCCCCATCATGCCCACCACCCACCCACACGCTGACGCTCTTCCTCTACTGCCCCCAGGCTCCGCCTTCACTTTGAGCACTCCCAGCGCCCCAGGCCCGCTGGTGTTCACTGCCCTGAGCCCAGACTCGCTGCAGTTGAGCTGGGAGCGGCCACGGAGGCCCAATGGGGATATCGTCGGCTACCTGGTGACCTGTGAGATGGCCCAAGGAGGAGGTGCTGCCCGCCCCGGGAGCAGGGGTGGCCAGGGGAGGGGTAGAGAGGGGCCGCAGAGGCTGAAGGCATCTTCTCTGCTCAGGGCCAGCCACTACATTCCGGGTGGATGGCGACAGCCCCGAGAGCCGGCTGACCGTGCCAGGCCTCAGCGAGAACGTGCCCTACAAGTTCAAGGTGCAGGCCAGGACCACTGAGGGCTTTGGGCCAGAGCGCGAGGGCATCATCACCATAGAGTCCCAGGATGGAGGTAGGCACCTGTCCTTTCCTTCACCTCCCACTCCTCCTTGGGCCGTGCCTTCTCCTGGCACCACCCTCTGACCAGCCAATCTGCCCACTCCAGGCCCCTTCCCACAGCTGGGCAGCCATGCCGGGCTCTTCCAGCACCCGCTGCAAAGTGAGTACAGCAGCATCACCACCACTCACACCAGCGCCACCGAGCCCTTCCTAGTGGGTGAGCACTGAGGGCCAGGGTGTCCCGGCTCTCCCAGGACAGGGAGCTAGCAGAGGGAGAGGGGCAGACCCCAGGCCAGGTCATCTAATGCCTCCTCCTCCACAGATGGGCTGACCCTGGGGGCCCAGCACCTGGAGGCAGGCGGCTCCCTCACCCGGCATGTGACCCAGGAGTTTGTGAGCCGGACGCTGACCACCAGCGGAACCCTCAGCACCCAGGTGGACCAACAGTTCTTCCAAACCTGATCCCACCCTGCCCTACCCCCGCCATGTCCCACTAGGCGTCCTTCCAACTCCTCTCCCAGAGCCTCCTCCGCTACTCCATTATTGCACCCCTGGCCGCCCAGCCCACCCACAAGCACAGAGCAGGGGCTAGGTGTCTCCTGGGAGGCATGAAGGGGGCAAGGACCCCCTCTCTGGGCCCAAACCTATTTGTAACCAAAGAGCTGGGAGCAGCACAAGGACCCAGCCTTTGTTCTGCACTTAATAAACAGTTTTGCTACTGCTAGGCCCTGCCTTGCCCATTCTTCTGGGGCCTGAGAGGTGCTCGTCGAGGGTGGGGGAGCGGTTCTGACATCCCCCATTCTCTGACACCCAAGCATACACCCACCTCTAGAGGCAGGCAGGTACCACGTTGGAGGCACAAGTTTATTGAGCACCCAGATACGGAAGGTGGCACCAGGCACAGAGCCATGGGACTGGCCTGCAGGCCCTGCACCCTCGCCGTGTGCTGTCCTGGGGCCTCCTCACAAGCACAACACCTTGGCTCCATCGGCCGCTTGAGAGAGGTAGAAGGTGGCAGTCCCGCCATAGTGCTCCTGTGAGAGGCGGGCTGGGGGTGAGTGGCAGGGCCCCGGGAAGCCGCCGCTCCTGCCCACCCAGGCCCTGGTGCCCGCCCACCTGGATGTGCTGCATGGCCGCTCCTGCCCACCCAGGCCCTGGTGCCCGCCCACCTGGATGTGCTGCATGGCGTGGGGAGCGGCAGAGGCCTCCAGCAGTGTCACCGTGCAGCCACCGAAGCCACCGCCCGTCATGCGGCTGCCATAAACCCCAGGCACAGCGAGTGCGGCCTCCACCAGCTGGTCCAGCTCCGGGCAGCTCACCTCATAGTCGTCTCTGCAGAGAGGATATCGAAGGGGTGGGCCTGGGGCCAGCCTGCGCCTGGCAGGAGCGGGGTGCCCAGAGGGCCTCACCTGAGTGAGCGGTGGCTCTCCACCATGAGGCGGCCAAAGGCTCTGTAGTCACCGCGTCTCAGGGCGGCCGCTGCCTGGGCCGTGCGCTGAATCTCCCCCACCACGTGCCGGGCCCGCCGGAAGCCCTCTTTGCTCACCAGTTCCCGGGCAGCTGGGGAGGAAAAAGGAGTCAGCAGCCACCTTCTCACTGCCTGGGACTGCGACGCCTGTGAGGGCCGGCAGGCGGTGATGGCAGTGGCCCTGGCTGGACAGTGAAGGGTGGGAGGCTGCGGGGGCAGCAGCCTGGCTCTCTCAGACATGGGTCTGAAGAGCCCCTTTATCACAGTGCCTCCTCCCCCTACTGTAAAATGGGACACCTTGGTCCTTCAGGGAGCAGTGAGGGTGAAACACTCCACGCTTCCCAAGGTGAGTGCTGCCCTCAAGAGGCCCCCACAACAGGAGGAGAAGAAATTCTGCTGAGCTACATGGAGCCTCGAGGACTGGGACTCCAGAAGAGGGGGCATGAGCAGCCAGGGACCAGCAGGCCATCCCATCTGGCTGGAGCTGAGGCTGGAGGGGTACCTGGGTCAGTACCGGTACTGACTCAGTGTACTGCGCCCAGCCAAACCCGCAGGTTTAAGGGGGAAGCTTATTATAGGTGGCATGGCGGGATAGAGGGGCAAGTAGATGCAAAGGACTAAGAAATGAATGAGCGGGCGCGGTGGCTCACGCCTGTAATCCCAGCACTTTGGGAGGCCAAGGCGGGCGGATTGCCTGAGGTCAGGAGCTCTAGACCAGCCTGGCCAACATGGCGAAACCCCGTCTCTAATAAAAATACAAAAATTAGCCAGGCATCGTGGCAGGCACCTGTAATCCCAGCTACTCAGGAGGCTGAGGCAGGAGAATTGCTTCAACCTGGGAGGCAGAGGGTGCGGTGAGTGGAGGTCATGCCACTGCACTCTAGCCTGGGTGACAGAGTGAGGCTCCCTCTCAAAAAAAAAAAAAAAAAAGAAAGAAATGAATGGAAATGAGACAGTGGGCGGTGTTTTAGGCGGGAAGAAAACTGAGCATGTCTTGGAGGCTGAGGGAAGGAGCCAGGCAGCCAGGCAGGGGATGGAAGGAGAGGGATTGGGGCTTCTAGGGCAGGACTCTGGAGGAGACAGGGCAAGCTGCTCCTAGGCAGGAGACCTGGAGGAGGGGCAAGGGGAGGCTGGGGTGGGGAGGAGGGCCCAACTTGTTCCAGTGTGAAAACCTTAGCCAAGATCATCTGCACAGAGCAGGCAGGGCAGGGCTGAGCGCTGCTCTGGAGAACGTGACACAGTTCACAAAGAAAAAGGACAGGGAGGTCCCTCGGAGCTGTCTGATGTCCCTGAGATAGGCACACCTACACTGCCAGGAAGGAACAACTCAGTGTGGGCAGCATGGCCAGGCAGTCAAGGGCATGGGCCCTGGAGCTAATCTGTCCAGATAGGGTTCAGATCCCAGCACTGCCTCTCACTGTAGATTCCCCCATCAAAAATATGAGCATTATGGTAACAGAATGTGCTTTACAGAGTTTTGGGGGGAATTAAATAATATTGATATGACCTTAAAACTGTCCAGTAGACTATCTTCCTGGCCATGGGTAGCAGGAGCTTTAAGGATACTTGTATCTTTTTTATTTTGGAGACAGGGTCTCACTCTGTGGCCCAGGTTGGAGTGCAGTGGTGCAATCACAGCTCACTGCAGCCTCAACCTCCTGGGCTCAAGCGATCCTCCCACCCCAGCCTCCTTAGTAGCTAGGACTACAGGCACACACCACCACGCCTGGTTTAATTTTTGTATTTTTTTAGAGATGGGGTTTCACCATGTTGCCCAGGCTGGTCTCGAATTCCTGAGCTCAATCAAGCTGCCCACCTTGGCCTCCTAAAGTGCTGGGATTACAGGCACAGATGTGAGCCACCGCACCCAGCCTAGAATATTTGTGTCTCTTGACTCTATAATCCTACTCCTAAGAATCCATTCCTAAGAAACTATTAAGAGAATGCAGATAGGACAGGAGTGGTGACTCACGCCTGTGCCTGTAATCCCAGCACTTTGGAAGGCCGAGACAGGCGGATCACTTGAGGTCAGGAGTCCAAAACCAGCCTGGCCAATATAGTGAAACCCCATCTCTACTAAAAATACAAAAAAA
>NW_012098097.1:8892688-8893975 GCF_000951045.1 Mandrillus leucophaeus
TTTTTTGTATTTTTTTAAGTAGAGATGGGGTTTCACCGTGTTAGCCAGGATGGTCACTATCTCCTGACCTCGTGATCTGCCCGTCTCAGCCTCCCAAAGTGCTGGGATTACAGGCATGAGCCACCACGCCCGGCCCTTGTTTTTTTTTTGAGACGAAATCTCACTCTTGCCCAGACTGGAGTGCAATAGTGCGGTCTTGGCTCACTGCAACCTCCGTCTCCCAGGTTCAAGCAATTCTCCTACCTCAGCCTCCCAAGTAGCTGGGATTACAGGCACATGCCACCACACCTAGCTAATTTTTGCAGTTTTAGTAGAGACAGGGTTTCACTATGTTGGCCAGGCTGGTCTTGAACTCCTGACCTCATGACCCACCTGCCTTGGCCTCCCAAAGTGCTGGGATTACAGGTGTCAGCCACCACTCCCGGCCATGTTTTTTTTATTTTTAATTTTTGTCAGGGTCTTGCTCTGTCACACAGGCTGGCATGCAGTGTCACTTTCACAGCTCACTGAAACCTTCAACTCCTGAGCTGAAGCAATCCTCCCACCTCAGCCTCCCAAGTTGCTGAGGTTACACGGGTAAGCCACTGCACCCAGCTCTAACAATGTTTGTCCAGGCCGTGGCAAGACCTGGCCTACCACTGACGACAGGCACTCCAAAATGCCTCTTCTCCATGAGAGTCGGCGTCTGCCTTCCACACAAAATCCAAATCTTTGGGCCCTCCTTGCTCAACTTGACCTTTGTTTATGTTTCACAAAACCATACACTTGACGCAGCCCTGGCTTCTGCATTGCAGTCACAGCCTGATTCCCTGATGGACTTAGGTCCACGGCTCCCAGTGTTTTCAGAGACTGACATCTTGCTCCCAGCAGATGGCTCACCATCTCACCCCTTCTGGGAGATTCTTTTTATTGTTTCCTCTAGAGGGTTAACCTATTTCCTGATCTGGGCTCCCTTTGCCCTTCTATAATATTCATAACAGTGTCTGGACTATTGATAATAATATTGAGCCCATGGTAAGCCCAGATCGCAGGGTTGTTATCTCACCAGCATGCACCTGTGGGGCAGCACTGCTTGTTTACTACCAGCTTCTTTTTTTTCTTTTTGAGACGGAGTCTTGCTCTGTCTCCTAGGCTGGAGTGCAGTGGTGCGATCTCAGCTCACTGCAAACTCCACCTCCTGGGTTCACACCATTCTCCTGCCTCAGCCTCCCAAGTAGCTGGGACTACAGGTGCCCGCCACCATGCCTGGCTAATTTTTTGTATTTTTAGTAGAGACGGGGTTTCACC
>NW_012098097.1:8894025-8898214 GCF_000951045.1 Mandrillus leucophaeus
TCAAGACCAGCCTGACCAACATGGTGAAACTTCATCTCTACTAAAATTACAAAAATTAGCCGGGCATGGTGGCACATGCCTCTAATATCAGCGACTCAGGAGGCTGAGGCAGGAGAACCACTTGAACCTGGGAGGCAGAGGTTGCAGTGAGCGAGATCGTGCCACTGCACTCCAGCCTGGGTGACAGAGCGAGACTCCGTCTCAAATAAATAAATAAATAAATAAATAAATAAATAAAATTATTTTAAAAGTTCATCACAGTGTGAGGTGTATCAGAAAATAGTTAAGTAAATGACAGGGCACCTGCATGCTGAAATATTGTGGAGCTTTAAAGAGCCACACTGAGGCCAGGCGCGGTGGCTCACACCTGTAATCCCAGCACATTGGGAGGCCAAGGCAGGCAGATCACGAGGTCAGGGTTCGAGACCAGCCTGGTCAACGTGAAACCCCGTCTCTACTAAAAATATAAAACTTGACTGGGCATGGTGGTGGGTGCCAGTAATCCCAGCTACTCAGGAAGCTGAGGCAGGAGAATCATTTGAACCCAGGAGGCGGAGGTTGCAGTGAGCTGGTGCCACTGCACGCCAGCCTGGGCAACAGAGCAAGACTCTCTCTCACAAAAAAAAGAAAAAGCCACACTGAAATGGGCCTTTTGTGGCATAAGATAGGGTTCTGAGGCCGGGCGCGGGGGGCTCACGCCTGTAATCCCAGCACTTTGGGAGGCCGAGATGGGCGGATCACGAGGTCAGGAGATCGAGACCATCCTGACTAACATGGTGAAACCCCGTCTATACTAAAAATACAAAAATTAGCCGGGCGCGGTGGCGGGCACCTGTAGTCCCAGCCACATGGGAGGCTGAGGCAGGAGAATGGCGTGAACCCGGGAGGCGGAGCTTGCAGCTGGAGACTCCAGCCTGGGACACAGAGCGAGACTCCGTCTCAAAAAAAGAAAAAAGATAGGGTTCTGAGATTACATTAAGTTGAAAAAAAAAAAAAAAAGCCGGTGCGGTGGCTCACACCTGTAATCCCAGCACTTTGGGAGGCTGAGGCAGGAGGATCACCTGAGGTCAGGCATTTGAGACCAGCCTGGCCAATATGGTGAAACCCCAGTCTCTACTAAAAATACAAAAAATTTTCCAGGTGTAGTGGCGGTGCCTGTAGTCCCAGCTACTCTGGAGGCTGAGGCAGGAGAATCGCTTGAACCTGGCAGGCAGAGGTTGCAGTGAGCTGAAACTGCACCATTGCACTCCAGCCTGGGTAACAAGACTGAAACTCTGTGTCCAAAACAAAAAACAAAACAAAACAAAAAAACATGGCAAGTAGGCTGGGCCCAGTGGCTCATGCCTATAATCCCAACACTTTGGGAGGCCAAGGCAGGAGGACCACCTGAGGCCAGAGTTCAAGATCAGCCCGGGCAACATTGCAAGACCCTGTCTTTACAAAAATAAAAATGAGCCGGGCATGGTGGCACACCTGTAATCTCAGCTACTTGGAAGGCTGAGCTGGGAGGATCCCTTGAGCCCAAGAGTTCAAATTTGCAGTAAGCTATGATCACACCACTACACTCCAGCTTGGGCAACAGAACAAGACCCTGCCTCTTAAAAAAAAAGGGGGCAGGGTGGGGGGCAAGTGATGACATATTACATATACTCAGCTTTGAAAACAGATGTGGGAAAATACTGAAAGGAAACATGTGAAAATGTCAACAGTGGCTGTCTCTGGGTAGTGGCCTTATAGCTTGTTATTTTCTACTTTGTACTTTTCTACATTTTCCACAATGGAAATATGATTTTTCTGATTAGATAAGACCATTTTAGGATTTCAAGCAGCCCTGCTGAGGTTGGAACCCTGGGTTTGCAGTGTTTGAAGGGACTGGGGAGAGCATGGCAGAAGGCCCTGGAGATCGGGATCCCAGGCAGGGTCAAGGCCACACTGAGGCGCCAGCAGGGAGCACAGCCGCCTCCAGGACAGAGCACCCGGCAGTTCTCACCCTCTAGCTCTTCCAGCTGCACCTCCCGGAGGCTTTCCTTGCCCAGCGCCTGGGCCACTTCTTCACATTGGCGCCGCCGCACAGGGTACTCACTGGAGCCCAGGGAGTGGCGGACGTTAGAGTTGGTGATGAGCACGGCCAGCTTGGGGTCTGAGAGTGGCACCAGGCTGGTCTCCAAGGACCTGGGGTGGAGTTACAATGGGGGAGATGACAAGGCCCAGCGTGTACTTGCTACGCCAGGCAGTGGGCATACTCCACCCAGGAGCACCTGAGTGCAGGGCGGGAAGGGACGAGGGGAGCAAGCCCAACCTGCAGTCAATGAGCAGCGCGTGGCCCTTCTGTCCCATGAGTGAGATGAACTGGTCCATGATGCCACAGGGCATCCCTGCGAAGCTGTGCTCAGCCTGCTGACACACCTGGGCGCGGGCAGCTATTGTGCCCGAGTCTGCAGTACAGGGTGAGGTGGGGAGGCTAGGGCTGGTGGGAGCAGCAGTGGCTCCAATGACACTCCAGAGATTCCCTGCCACCCCCTCCATAAGGCATAGTAGAAGCTGGGACCACCTGGAGACCTCAGGGAAGGAGGGCTGGGTCAGGGCTGCGGCCTAGCTGGTACCTGGACAGAGCTGCTGGAGGAACGTGTACATGGCCACTTCCAAGGATGCTGAACTGGACAGGCCACCCCCCAGGGGCACTGAGCTGACCACCACTGCACTGAAGCCAGGGAGGGGGGCAGCTGCAGGGGAAAGAACAGGTGATGGTAAGAGGGGCTGCCTGGGAGGATGGCACAGAAAGGGCATGTGTCCTGGTGGGAAGGGCAGCAACGGCCTAGCAGCTGTTTCTAGGGTGTGTGTCTCAGTTGTCAGAAGCCACCAACCTGCTGGTCTAAGGGACCCACTGCCCTCCATTTTCCCACCCTCTGAGGTTGCTGGGACACTTCTAATTGTCCTCCTGGTTTAGGGCTCTGGAGGGAAAAAAGGCTAGGGTTTGAATCCTGGCTCCTCCAATCAGGTCATGGGAAACCCAGGGCAAGTTCCCGACCTTCTGGGGGCATCAGTTTCCTCATCTGTACAACGGGATGCTCCACTCTGCGAGTCTTCCCCACAGTGTATCAGACAAATGAATGGGCTCTGTGGCTGTGAGGTGGCACTCCTAGTATCGGTGAGGACTTGGCTCAGGCCTGGGCCCCATACCTGGGTAGTACTGAATCACTCCCTTCACATAGTTGGCCCACCGAGGGGTCCCAGGCTCCAGCGAGCGCTGGGCTGTGGGCAGTGGAAACTGCAGCCGCTGGGGCTCATCGGCACCCTCAGAGGTGGTGAGGAGAGACACCAGCCCGTCCTTGCGGGGGCTGCCCACCACCACCGTCACGAGCTCCAGGGCCTGGCAGGACAGACAAGCAGTGGGTGAGGCTTTCGCAGGCTGATGGAGTAAGCCCCTCCAATGGCACCGCCTCCAGCCGAGGTTCTGATGCCTCCGCAGTCATCAGGTTCTGAACTTCCAGGTTCAGCTTCGCAGGGAAGATCCTGAGGGCCAGCTGGCCTTGGGGGCTTGAGCCCTGCCCCCCTGGGTCTTCAGGGGCGGGGCGGCTGCTGATGGAGCACAGACCTGGACTCTGCCCTGAGCTGTGGGGCAAGGGGGAGAGCTAGCCCAAAGGGAAAACAGATCACTGGAGCTCCAAAGCCTTTACATTTTGGGGTGGCCCTGGACACCCTGTACCTGTGCACTCCCCAAGCTACAGATGGGGCGGAAAGCGCCCCACACTGAAAGCTGGGAGTCCTCACTCCCAAGTCGCAGCCCCGCCAAGAACCTGCTGTGACCTCCAGCAGTTCACTGGGCCTCTCTGGGCCTCAGTTTCCTCCACTGTGAATTGAACGGGCTGGGCCAGAAGGCTACGTTCGCCCAAGTCTGCAGTTGGGGCCCCACGGTGGCCAGAGGCGTGGAGTGTCCCCTTCTGCGTGGCACACAGGGCCTCAGTTTAAGGGGAACATGCTCCCAGGTTGAAGGCCAGGAGCCGCAGCCCACAGAGGGCGGGCTTGAGCGAAGAGGCGGCCGCGCACCCTCTCCCGGCCACTTCCTCGCTTCCTCCCTTCCAACGTGGGGAACAGCCCGTCCCGGGGACTCTTCCGTGCGCCGTTGCTCCAGGCGCAGCTGCCCGCCCCACATCTCCCGCGGGAAGAACTCGCCCCCAGCGCCCCCGAG
>NW_012098097.1:8898609-8900841 GCF_000951045.1 Mandrillus leucophaeus
CAGACCGCAGCCGGTTCCGCCCCCACCCGCAACTCCCGTTGGAATCCAGCTGCTGGGTGGTGGGTGGCAGGGGCTGATGGCGCCGGGTGGGATACAGCGCCCCCGATGGTGTCCTTCTCTCTGGACTTCGGGAAAAACCAATGGGCACTCACTAGACTGAGAATAGCCCTGAGTGGCACTTGGCATGACCAGGATTTCTGAGCTGCCCTTCCCTGGCGTTGGTGACTTTCTATGTGCCTCACCACCCACAACCACCCACACAGCCAGAGCAATGGAGCTGGCACCCGGTTGACCTGGGATTCCCAAAGGGATCTCCTAGGTCCCCCGGGCCAGCAGCTGTGAGAGGTCATCGGCCTCTGATCACCGGTTTCCAAGAGGGTGACCTGACACTCATTATAAGTAGGGATAAAGATAGACAAGTTTGGGCCGGGCGCAGTGGCTCACGCCTGTAATCCCAGCATTCTGGGAGGCCGAGGCGAGCGGATCACCTGAGGTCGGGAGTTTGAGACCAGCCTGACCAACAGGGAGAAACCCCATCTCTACTAAAAAATACAAAATTAGCTGGGCATGGTGGCTCATGCCTGTAGTCCCAGCTACTCGGGAGGCTGAGGCAGGAGACTCACTTGAACCTGGGAGGCAGAGGTTTCGGTGAGCTGAGATCACTCCACTGCCCACCGGCCTGGGCAACAAGAGTGAAACTCCGTCTGACAACAACAACAAAAAAAGACAGACAAGTTTGGTGGTGACCAGAGAGTCAATTTTACAAGCTCCTTTTCTAGGTAACACACAACAGCTCCTAGCAGTGGAGAACTGGACTAGGGTGGCAGTGGCCAGCAGTGGGCCCAGCCCCTCCCTTAAGGACCTGCCACAGCTGTCCAGGTAGGTTGTGCTCTTGGCCCCAGCAGACACTTCTTCATCCCAGAAGCCCTTGTCTCAGAGGCGTCGCCTTGTTCCCAGAGTCAAGCACTCTTTTCTTGCTAGCCTGCATCCTAAACCTGCAGGCCGACCCCAACTGCTGCCTTGATGCCTGTCCACAGCTGCCCACCCTACATGGAACCTTGAAACAGAAAGACTGAAATGTAAGCAGATTGCTTGGGGTTCGGGTGGGAGTTGTGTGGGGAGTTATGGCCTGGAATGTAGCTTGGGGCCTGCTCAGGGGTGTGCCCAAAGAATGGGAAACTGCATTTCCAGGGCAATTCTGAAAACTTTTAGAAGAAAACAGGGGTACAGCTTTGTGACATTGGTTAGGCAATGTTTTTGTTTGTTTGTTTTTTGTTTTTGAGATGGAGTTTCGCTCTTGTTGCCCAAGCTAGAGTGCTATGGCGCGATCTCAGCTTACTGCGACCTCTGCCTCCCAGGTTCAAGCAATTCTCCTGTCTCAGCCTCCCAAGCAGCTGGGATTACAGGCACGTGCCGCCAAGCCCGGCTAATTTTTTGTATTTTTAGTAGAGACTGGGGTTTCACCATGTTAGCCAGGCTGCTCTCGAACTCCTGACTCAAGTGATTTGCCTGCCTCGGCCTCCCACAGTGCTGGGATACAGGCATGAGCCACCGCAGCTGACCAGGCAATGGTTTTTTAGATATGACATCAAAAGCACAAGTGACAACAGAAAAATAAATTGTACTTCATCAAAGTGAAATACTTTTCTGCAACAAAGAACTTCACACGCGTCCCTGTGAAGAGACCACCAAACAGGCTTTGTGTGAGCAACAAGGCTGTTTATTTCTCCTGGGTGCAGGCGGGCTGAGTCCGAAAAGAGAGTCAGTAAAGGGTGGTGGGATTATCATTAGTTCTTACAGGTTTGGGGATAGGCAGTGGAGTTAGGAGCAATGTTTTGCGGGCAGGGGGTGGATCTCACAAAGTGCATTCTCAAGGGTAGGGAGAATTACAAAGAACCTTCTTAAGGGTGGGGGAGATTACAAAGTACATTGATCAGTTAGGGTGGGGCAGAAACATCACAATGGTGGAATGTCATCAGTTAAGGCTATTTTCACTTCTTTTGTGGATATTCAGTTGCTTCAGGCCATCTGGATGTATACGTTCAGGTCACCGGGGATATGATGGTTTAGCCTGGGCTCAGAGGCCTAACGAGAACACCATCAAGAAAGTGAAAAGACAACTCACAGAATGGAAGAAAATACTTGCAAATCGTATGTATCTAAGGGGCTTGGAGTTTGAGACCAACCTGGGCAACATGGGAAGACCTCACTGCTACAAAAAAAAAAAAAAAA
>NW_012098097.1:8904748-8905964 GCF_000951045.1 Mandrillus leucophaeus
CAGAAATTAGGCTTGGCGCAGTGGCTCAAACTCGTAATGCCAGCACTTTGGGAGGCCAAGGCAGGTGGATCACCTGAGGTCAGGAGTTTGAGACCAGCCTGACCAACATGGTGAAACCCCCTCTCTACTAAAAATACAAAAAATAGCCAGGCGTGGTGGCATGCGCCTGTAATCCCAGCTACTCTGGAGGCTGAGGCAGAACAATCACTTGAACCTGGGAGGTAGAGGCTGCAATGAGCCGAGATGGCACCACTGCACTCCAGCCTGGGCTGCAGAGTGAAATTTCGTCTCAAAAAAGGAAAAAAAACTTTGGCGTAAGGGGAAGCATGTCCGTTTGTTCAAGATGGACTCTGAAACATTGATTTTATTTGGGAAATGTGTTTACTGTTTTTTTAAAATCCCATCTAGTGTGTTAGTGAAATTTGTTCAGAGTGAAGTCTCCTTTGACCTTTGACCTTCCCCCCATTTCCTGGCCAGATGTCTCAGGATTAGCGGGGAGGTGGCACTGTAACAGAAACGCTTCACCCTGAGGTTTGTCCTGTGCTCTGCTGGCTGAGAAACTTGCTTGTATCTTGCTGATTATCAGGTAGGGCTGAGGCGTCTGGATAGAATTCTGGGTTATATCCACCACAGGGACACACTAGCCAGTGGTGGGAATGCCATGCATGCCAGCCAGGTGTCTGCTGACCTAGACCAGGCTGGAGTGCAGTGGTGCCATCGTGGCTCACTGCAAGCTCCGCCTCCTGGGTTCACTCCATTCTCGTGCCTCAGCCTCCCGAGTAACTGGGACTATAGGCGCCTGCCACCACCCCTGGCTAATTTTTTGTATTTTTTTAAGTAGAGATGGGGTTTCACCGTGTTAGCCAGGATGGTCACTATCTCCTGACCTCGTGATCTGCCCGTCTCAGCCTCCCAAAGTGCTGGGATTACAGGCATGAGCCACCACGCCCGGCCCTTGTTTTTTTTTGAGACGAAATCTCACTCTTGCCCAGACGGGAGTGCAATGGTGCGGTCTCAGCTCACTGCAACCTCCGTCTCCCAGGTTCAAGCAATTCTCCTACCTCAGCCTCCCAAGTAGCTGGGATTACAGGCACATGCCACCACACCTAGCTAATTTTTGCAGTTTTAGTAGAGACAGGGTTTCACTATGTTGGCCAGGCTGGTCTTGAACTCCTGACCTCATGACCCACCTGCCTTGGCCTCCCAAAGTGCTGGG
>NW_012098097.1:8906694-8908646 GCF_000951045.1 Mandrillus leucophaeus
GCCTCCCAGAGTGCTGGGATTACAGGCATGAGCCACCGCGCCCAGCCGTTGTTTTTTTTTGTGTGTTTCTTTTGGTTTCTATTTTTGTTTTTGAGATGGAGTCTCATTCTGTTGCCCAGGCTGGAGTGCAGTGGTGTGATCTCAGCTCACTTCAACCTCCGCCTCCCGGGTTCAAGCAATTCTCCTCTCTCAGCCTCCTGAGTAGCTGGGATTACGGGCATGCACCACCACACCTGGCTAATTTTTGAGTTTTTAGTAGAGATGGGGTTTTGCCATGCTAGCCAGCTGGGTCTCGAACTCACAGCCTCAAGTGATCCACTCACCTCAGCCTCCCAAAGTGTTGGGATTACAGGCATGCGCCACCTCGCCTAGCCCCTGAGCCCATTTTCTCAGCCTGTTTCCTGTACTGCTGCAGCCTCGCTCTACTGGCCTCTGCTTACGAAAGTGTCAAGAGTTAAAGCTCAGCCTCTTGGTGACGGACAGGAGGGGCAGCTGCTCTCTCAGACTCAGTTACTACACGATACACTCTCGGTTTGGAAACCAGGCCAGTAACCAAAGCTTTTGGGAACCAGACTGATTCTTTGCCACCAATACTGGAAGCAGATCCAGCCAGCTGTGCTTGGGGGCTGCTGGGGCTGTTTGGTTTGGTCAGCAGTCACTCCTGGAACTTCTGCTATGTGCCAGGCATGATTCCAGAGGCAGATACACTCATTCCCTGCCTTCGGAGCACCGGAGCTTCTCGTCCCCCTCCGGTCTCAGATGTCCCTGCTCAGATAACCCAGCTGCAGGTCTTGTCTCTGTTTGCTGCCCCAACTCTGTCCCTGAAGTTCCGCCCTCTAGGTTGACAACCACCCTGCTGCTGGCCAAGGAGCATGTCCAGACCTACAAGGTGCAGCTGACGGCTTAGGGCCGAGGCTGTCTCCTCTTGCGCCTCACACTGGCTGGAAAGCTGCTGGCTGGCACTGCAGCTGCCCACGCCTCAGGCCGCTGGCAGTGGGCAGGTGGATTGAGACTAGCTGCAGGTGCAGAACTGGGGAGGGAGAGCCCTGTGGGGGCCGTGATGCCTGGGCTGTGGACCCAAGCCCCTCCTGACCCCTCTGCTTGGCCCCATGGCTCAGTGCCTGGCAGAGAGGAGCTTATGGAGGGAAAGTGTGGCCAACGTAGGAGGTGGTACGTGAATAGGATTTAACGAAGCCCAGGTTCCACCTCCATGGGGACAGGCACAATCCCTCACACACCCCTCAGCAAAGGCCACCTGCCCTAAGCCTGCAGCCCATCTCCCTCTCCTTCCCCGGAGCCCTCTTGTCCCTGGTACTGGTGATGTCTGAGATTAACCTTTCTGTCCACCCTCCATCCCACTGTGTGTATCCCCAGAACCGCAGCTTCCTGATAAGAGCTAGCAGCTGCCAGCGAGAAGGCCCCAGACCCTGGCTGCCTCACTGTGTCCCTCTCTCTGCACCCTTTTCCAGATGACACATGGCCTTACTGCTCCTCCAGGAGCTACAGCCTCACTGAAGCCCCCACTTCTTGCTTTCCCAGTAGGGGGTGACTGTAGGACCTCTTAGCTTTCTCCATGGGGAGGGGTTATGAAGTAAGAGGCAGGCTGGGCTCGCGTGCAGAGACCTCTGCTGGGGAGACAGCTAAGAAGCGCTGCTCCCAGGTGTGCGTGATCTGCAAGACTGGCCCCTGCTGGCCACTGGGCATAGTGCTCAGATGAAGACACCAGGATCTGCTGGGGCGCATCCCAGAGAAATTCTGTGACTCTTTGCTTGGAGGGAGAGTGTCTGGTGGGATCACTGATAGCCAGGGGCTGCTGGGCCATCAGCAGGACCACAGGGAGCAGGAGTACCCTGCCCCTTCTCACACCACAGCCCCTTCTCACTCCACAGCCCCTTCTCACACCACAGCCCCTTCTCACACCACAGCCCCTTCTCACACCACAGCCCCTTCTC
>NW_012098097.1:8908696-8931699 GCF_000951045.1 Mandrillus leucophaeus
CCCCTTCTCACACCACAGCCCCTTCTCACTCCACAGCCCCTTCTCACTCCACAGCCCCTTCTCACTCCACAGCCCCTTCTCACACCACAGCCCCTCGCAATAGAGGCCTTGTACAAACTCCTCTGTGCATAAACACAGAGCTGTCTCAGCTGCACCCACCTCGGCCTGCAGCCTCCCTCATTTCCCAGACCTGCTGACAAAGGGATCAGGGAGGGAAAAGGCCAGCCACCTGGCCCAAGGAGAGGGCATCCTTAGTCTTCTGAAGGTGCCGTAGAATTTGGGTTGGCAACCCGACAGGGGCCTACCCCTTCTCCCCTTCTTCTAGCCTTGCCTTGGAGGAGGACGCTGGAAGGCCAGCTTTCGTGCAGCTGTTGCTGGTCAGAAGCCAGGCCCGGCTTGATAAGAGTGGTCCAGGCTGGTGACATCCTTGTGATCAGGGCATCTCCCTGAGGAATGCCCACAGAAGCAGGCAGGAGCACCATAGGGGTGAGGGAAGAGGCTGTGAGGGCCCAGGCAAGGTGCACCCAGCTCAGCCTCAGTGGGACTGATAGTGCCTGGGGTGGGGCTGAGAGAGGTGGGCTGCGATTCCTTTGGCAAGATGATTAAAATGCTCCCGCCCCAAGGGATGGAGAGAGAGTGCCCAGGATAGGGGCTCAAGCATCTCATGCCTGGTGGACCACAGCACCCCCTGTAAGACAACTGCAGAAGGGGTGAAAACTCCTCACCTGATGCTTCTCTATGGCGGGCTAGACTGGCCATAGGCCTCAGTCTCTGAATCTGAACACAGGCCAGGACCATCTTGCAGAAACCATAGGGCAAGCCCTTGTTTCCTGCTGATTGAATTGCAGACAGCTGACGGGTGTTCCGTGGTGTTCCTCCCTCTACTGACCTACCTGAAGGTGATTCAGGAGAAAGGGACTGTTTTCCCAGGGCTGCAAGACCCCACCCTGACACCTGACACCGGGCAGTGCGTGCAAGGAGCCAGGCAGGGGGAGCTGAGCAGCAGAGACCGCTGTTGGGGAATCATCCAGTGAATTGATGAGTGGGAAACTGTTAATTTCCAATCCAGGCAGTCCATTCAGGGCCTCTTCTTCCCTTTGGCTGATGGTCCCTAGGCCAGGACCAGTGGGCCAGGTGCTAAAATTACCCAAGGTCCTGACAGGACTCTGGCCCCCAGTAATTCTGAAAACCAAGCCACTCCACTTGTCCTGAAGCCCTTAGCCTGTGTCTTCGGGAAGGTGGCTGGAAGACCACTTGTTCATGATGAAGTTGCACGTCAGAGGCCAGGTCCACTCTTGGTGAGGGGACACTTGTTGCCCTTTTATTTCTCCCATCTTCCTCTTCACCCCTCCTTTTCCCTATTTTGTAGTTACACTGTGGACCCCTGGTGCTGGGTAAAACAGCCCTGCTTCATCCCCAAACTGACTGCTATGTGGGCCAGATGATTGAAGTTTAAGGGACAAAACAAATTACGTCCCATTTGCAGATTGAAGGTGGTACAATTAGAATATTGGTGGGTAAGCAATTTGACCTTATTTTCCTGAGACATGTCCCTACACAAGATTCACTGGGTCCCCACCTCACGTCACCATACTATGGGTAGGTAGAACGACCGCATAATTTACCAAATTGGGACAGAGGACAGTAAACAGAGGCACTATTAAATACACTTCAGGCCGGGCCTAGCGGCTCACACCTGTAATCCTAGCACTTTGGGAGCTTGAGTTTGAGACCAACCTGGGCAACATAGGGAGACCCCGTCTCTAAAAAGTAAATACACTGGCTAGGCACGGTGGCTCACGCCTGTAACCCCAGCACTTTGGGAGGCCGAGGTGAGCGGATCACGAGGTCAAGAGATTGAGACCTTCCTGGCCAACATGGTGAAACCCCGTCTCTACTAAAAATACAAAAATTAGCTGGGTGTAGTGGCGTTTGCCTGTAGTCCCAGTTACTTGGGATGCTCAGGCAGGAGAATCGCTTGAACCTGGGAGGCGGGGGTTGCAGTGAGCCGAGATCGCACCACTGTACTCCAGCCTGGCAACAGAGACTCCTCAAAATAAATACACCAACAGGCACAGATTGGCACTGTCCCGGGGAAACTGTCACTGAGGTCACCTCAATAGGGAGCTTCCTTATTGAATGCACACATCCCAGCCCCAGCTGAATCAGAAGTGAGTGCTTTGTGGACATTTCCCCAAACTTTTTAAAAGACATTATCATTCGAATGAAAACCATTGACAAAAAGAGAAAATCTTAACTTCAAAAATTTTATTTTAGTCTCATCCATCAAGGGCATAGGATACCTGCATCAGCTCCAACTTCTGCTTTTCTCCTTTGCCTCTGCTCCTTTACCCTTACCGAGGGATATGCCATACAGGCAGCTGCCTACAACCAAAAGCTCTCTTTGCCTTCTGGGTTGAGTGCTCAAGCCAAGTGTGGAAAGGCAAGCTGCCCAATATAATCCGAGAACCTTCTATGCCAGCCTGCAGACTACGGGAAAAGGTTCACTAGTGTCACTCACTTGGGTTGTCACAGGTAGTAAACAGAAGCTAACTCACCACCATAGCCAGGTTTCTGTACTTGTTTCCAGACACTCTAGAGAATAGCACATTCCAACGTCTGATCTTAATCTCATTCTGAAACACTGTGAGGAATCATTTAAGTGTGCTTGTTCCAGAGCTGATTATGAATCTTCTAGAAAAGCCGGTCACTACATTATATTCTTTCATAGGAGCTCATTATCACGACCTGAAAGATACCTACTCTACCTTCCCTCTAAAATCTTAAATTTGAAACTAACCCAAACTTTCGAGAAAGCAATTTAATGGGGCAGAACGTTAAGCAGTCGCTAGCTTCAAGCAGGAATGCTTTCATAACTGCTGGCTCTCACGCTGTCTCACTGACATCCACATACTATGCTTTTGTGGCCATCATTGCATAAGAAAACTGGCTTCATACTGAAGTTTAAGAGTGAGTTCTACACCTGCGGGCTTCTATGCTATGGAACGGGAGGGGGGAAAAAGCTTCTTGATAGATTGTCTTAACCCACACTGCAAATACGGCAATATTATGGCATCTTAATAAAGCAGAGAGCTGTTCACATGCTTTCTACAGTATCTTTGTAAATAAAAGGTTCCTTTGTCTACCAAGCAACACCTGAAATGAACTAAGCTCAAAACATTAGTATACAAAGACCTAGATAATGGGACATGTGAAAACTTAGCACATTCAATTTAGGTTTTGGACACTTAAGTTGGATAAACAAGTTTATTGTAAATTTAGTCAACATACATAATTGACCTAAAAACTCCAATAAGATAAATTTTAAAACCACTTGGAAGGCCATCTCTATAAAAATGATTTTCCCAGGACAGTAACCAGATGTAACCTAACCCAACACCATCTTAATTGGCAGAGGTTCAGTGGGCTGGAGCTTTATGCTCCTCCCCCACAGCAAGTTTTTATAATACAAATGCCACAAGAAAAAGAACTTCGGTACTGTTTCCTCTTAGCAGAGGAGAAAAACTCAACTTAGTTATGAGACCAACCACACGACACAATGAAAAGCTGCACTAACTAGTTCAGAATATTAGTTAATAGATGATGCTGGTGTGAATAACTTGTATTTTTTTCTAGAGCCCTTATAAATAAAATCCCCCAGTTAGTGTTTGCATTATCAGCTAGAGGGTTAGATAACATGTGGTAGAATGAGGACTTATGCAAGGTATAAATGCGCATAGCATTTTACTACTATGAGAACAAGTGCAGTCAGAAGAAAACCAACTGGACTCTAAATTACACACACCTTAATGACAAGACTCCCCACCACTTGTGAATGTAAAACATTTAATTTAAAAATGTTGACACTACAATATATAAAATAGCTATTATAAATGCACATAGTGTATTCTATAGCTGCCAGGTTTACTTTTTTTTTTTTTTTTTTTTTAAAGGAAACTGTAAGTTACACTGTGGTTAAGACTTGTATCTTCACCCTTGAAAAAGCCCACATTCTATCACAGTGATGTATGGTCAGACTTAACAGCCCCAATTGTTAAACACTTGGATCAAGTCATAACCAGTTTTATTGCAAAAGGACCCTGTACACATTTATCAATTCTAGTACCTTAATAGCTACCCAACAAGTCATTAACATACAGAAACATGCATCATGAGAAGCAAGAAATATCACCCATCCCTTCTGCATATTAGCAACTTGTCACTCCTGAGCAACAGTGCTCACATCACTGAGGTCTGTGAACAGTCACTTTTCGCATTCATCCTGAGTGAAAGATGGAATGACTTAAGTACAAATGCAACATATTATAAACAATTTCTTACAAAAAAAGTCACAAATTAAACCAAAGTATTTTACAGAATTTACTACAAAACGCCATAAAAACTGCCTTCACTTAAGCTCTCTCTCCCCGTATCCGGCGAGCCAACTGGATGTCTTTGGGCATGATGGTGACTCTCTTAGCGTGGATGGCACACAGATTAGTATCTTCGAACAGACCCACCAGGTACGCTTCGCTAGCCTCCTGTTGAGGACAAGAGCCACACTATTAATCCCCCTCGGGGAGCGGAAACCGCCCAGCCCTCCCCCGACTCCAGGCCTTTGTCTTACCTGCAGCGCTCCAATGGCCGCGCTCTGAAACCTCAGGTCGGTTTTGAAATCCTGAGCGATCTCCCTCACCAACCTCTGGAAGGGCAGCTTCCGAATGAGCAGCTCGGTCGACTTCTGATAACGACGAATCTCTCGAAGCGCCACGGTCCCGGGCCTGCAGCGAGCGAGCAGGGGAGGGGTGAGCAGACGCCGCCGCACAAAGCCGTCCACCGGCGAGCCATTGTTCCCCCGCCCGGCCTACCTGTAGCGATGAGGCTTCTTCACCCCGCCGGTAGAGGGAGCGCTTTTCCTGGCAGCTTTTGTGGCCAGCTGTTTGCGGGGCGCTTTCCCACCGGTGGATTTACGAGCAGTCTGCTTGGTTCGGGCCATTTTCTTTCACCTAAGAAAGACGCCCCGAAGATAAGGCCGCCGCGCTCACCCGGGCCGCACCCCGGGGCTGCGGGGGTACAGGCCCTGGCCCCTCCGCCGGGCCTCCCGCCTCCCCGTGCCCCACCTCGCGGCGGCAGATGGCCGAGGGCCGCCAACCTCCTCCCCCTCCCCTAATGACTCAGGCTGCAAGGAGCGGCAGCCTCCCCCGGGAGGGGGAGTACAGGGAGGAGTCACTTCCCTTCCTTGACGGGCGGAGGCCCGACTGCCCGGAATCCTGCGTCGGGACCTCTGAATCACCGCCAGGAAAAGGCGGGGACGCGGTTCCGGAACAAAGCCCCAAGGGGAAACCTCCCGACCCCATACCCTACCCGAAACCAGCGGCCCGAGGAGCCCCCGCCGCTCGGCTCCCAACGGCCGCGGGCCGCGGCGGCAACGGTTGGCAGAACCTGCAGCCGCGGGCAACCCCACGAACGCCTACCCAACGCCCAAGTTTTAGGCCACTTCTCCGACCGCCGCGCCGCTTCCGCTGCCCGAGGAACAGCCGCAATCGCCGAGCCAAGAACGGACACAAGCCCAACGAACGACCAAACCGCTCTGCGCTCCAAGCCCCCTCGACGCCTCCGTTTTTATAGGCACGCTTCACGCTGCGTCTCTGCGTCATAGAACCCTTATTTGCATACACCAACGACTTTTTTTATTGGTGGGCGCTTTCGCCGACGCGCTGACATCCCCCGACACAAAGGCCGTGCTTCGGCACTGTTCCATGATTGGTGCATATCTAGGCCGCTGATTGGCTGTTAAAGTCGCCTAATGATTGGATGGATGCAAAGAGGAATGGACGAATCAGAGTTTAGCACTGAGCGGCCCTTCTGATTGGATAAAATGGAGCTATGTTTGGATCCTTCCCTTGGTTCCAAAGCTCTGCAATAGAAAGTCAATGCAAATGAATTGCATTGGTCTCTATCAGGATGAGCAGGAGTCTAAACTTACAGGCATCAAGCGAATGCTATGCACGCAGAGAGGCTACTTTAACAAATTTTTTGTAAATATTTTCCGATGTAAAATAAAATGTGTTCCCTAGATTACCTTTCATAATATTTTGGTCGTTAAGTGCGTAGTGTGAGAATTAGAATTCAGTAAATCATGTTATACTATCAAGTATTTCAAATATCATGCACATACATTTTTAACCAGAAGCAGGTCCCTTGGTGGGGTGGGAAGGGGTAAATAACAGATACAAATAAACATGTTAATAAATTAGAGGAACTGTTTCGTATGTTTTTAAGGTGTCACAAAATATTTTGTGATTTCCATATGATTAAACAAGAAGTAACTTAAGCAACATGTTACTTGAATTATGTACTTCAACTGAATGAAATGACTACAGCCAGAAAGGAAATAGTCCTACTATAGTATTTGTATGTCCATGAAGAATAAACGAAAGATAACTAAGCTAAATATGTGCCCTTTTGTTTAATAGCATATCCTGGCAGGTATTACTTCTGAAGAAAGATGACAAATGTGTAAATATGCTAATCCCTACCTTTGCCTAAGTAAATGTCTTGGGTAGATTGCAATAGTCAGTTCTTCAGTTGCCTCAAGTATATAAAATACCATAGCAGGCTTAAGGTTAAGACTAGCCAAGCAAAGCCCAGAAAATTGAAATACAGCCTTGGGCATTCTACTCCACTCTATAGTTCTGATGCTTGGTTCAACAAATATTCCAAACTACTAAAAGAAAAGGTAGCAGAAACACGTATATATAGGTTTCAACTAATTTTTTTTTTTTTTTTTTTTTTTTTTTTTTTTTTGAGATAGAGTCTCTCTGTCGCCCAGGCTGGAGTGCAGTGGCGCAATCTCGGCTCACTGCAAGCTCCACCTCCCGGGTTCACGCCATTCTCCTGCCTCAGCCTCCCGAGCAGCTGGGATTACAGGCACCCGCCACCACGCCCAGCTAATTTTTTGTATTTTTAGTAGAGACGGGGTTTCACCGTTTTAGCCGGGATGGTCTCCATCTCCTGACCTTGTGATCCGCCTTCCTCGGCCTCCCAAAGTGCTGGGATTACAGGCTTCAGCCACCATGCCTGGCTGTGTTTCACGATTTTTCTAGGTTACACAGAATCATGTCATTTCCATGCCTCCGTGTGGAGGGACAGTCATTTTCTTTCCAGCTTTGCTAATTATTAGAAACTAAAGCCACCCGGAGAAAAAAGGTATGGATTTACATTTATTCATTTAAGTATGATTCGTGGAAATAGGAGGCCGAGTGCGGTGGCTCACGCCTGTAATCCCAGCACTTGGGAGGCTGAGGAGGGCAGATCATGAGGTCACGAGTTCGAGACCAGCCTGACCGACATAGTGAAATCCCATCTTTACTAAAAATACAAAAATTAGCTGGGCGTTGTGACATGCACCTGTAATCCCAGCTACTCAAGAGGCTGAGGCAGGAGAATCGCTTGCACCTGGGAGGCAGAGGTTGCAGTGAGCCGAGATCGCACCTCTGCACTCCAGCCTGGGCAACGGAGTGAGACTCCGTTTAAAAAAAAAAAAAAGAAAAAGTCTGTCTCTCTTACTTGGTAGTCACACAGGTATGTTTCACTTTTTCCAAATTGGTACAAGGGAGGAAAAGCAACACAGGAAATGAGGAAGAACCAAAAACCTCTACACAATGAAAAAAATAGCAGAAAAAAAAGAAAACAAACAAAACCCAACAGTGAATGTGATGTAGCCTTGTAGGCTACTGTCCTAGTTCCTCTTCTGTTACCAACTTGCTGAGTAACTTTGTGCGGTTACTTAGCTTCTCTGGGTTTCGGTTTCCTCTTTTGCCAATTAAGCAGTTTGGATGAGATCATCTCCCAATTCTCCCAGTACACACTTATTCTAAAGCTCATGGTATACATCCATTATTTAAAATCTGGTGCTGTGACCTCTATTTCTTCAGTCAGATGACACTTGAGTATTCTGAGGCTAACATAAACCAATTAAGTTGCGTTTAATCATAGGATTAAAGCAATATACTACAACTTGTATTTATCCTTTTGTAATTTTTCATTTTCAAACGCCCCTAGTGGCTAAACGATTTAGCCTATTTAGGAAATACCGGTTTCTCAACTCTGTAATGTGGCTTCTGATGTGAGGGAACTTGGAGCTAAATAAAATATGTGTCACTCAAACGTTAACGATTTTCCATTAGCCCCACCACCCCTCACCCCTAAGGTTATTTGGAATGTGTTTCTTTAATGAGATAATCATTTGCTAATGTAATCCCATCTACGAAAATATAAATCAAAACCAGTGGATTTAAAATAGATTCAATATGAAAAACAAAGTTAAATGTCAACTGTTAAAATATCTATGGAGAACATTCTAAAACTCACAGAAACAAATGCCTAGGTCTGGGGCATCTGGCTTATTTTACAAAGTGAAGAACTTTGCTTGACTGGTAGGAAGCAGAGATGGGAAAGATAATGTCCCAAGTAAAAAGACTGACGACCAGAGAAGAAAACGAGAGTGGATAAATACGGGCACGCCCTACTCAAACCCAGGCCTTTCCTCTGGACACTGTGATGCTTCTCAACACTGACAAGTTGCCTGCAATTTGTCAATGTACCTCAGAGGCTATTCTAGGCGGAGATTAAATTTGTCCTTGGCCCTTAATGTACTGGAAACAAGTTGGTCAGGCCAGGTGTCAGGCTGAGAAGGCACACAAGTCGTGGAGTTCCAGGTGTCGAGGCTGGTAAAGGTAAATGAAGCGCCTGGGCAAAGGCGCGGGAACTCTCCTCCTTAGCAAAGCTTTCTCAATCCCTCTCAGGTTAGACCCGCCGCAAGGATGAAGGGGTTGCTGTCGGATTGCAGGTGCCTGCAGCACAGGGCCCAGAACTAAGAACCGACAATACAGATTCTTAAGACCTGCTTGGAGGCACTGCTCTGAGCTGGCATTAGAACCGACCCAAGATGTACTAAGTATAAAGGCAAAGTAGTTATGACACCGTTGGCAGTGAAACTATACTTGGAACTCTTTCGCAGAAGTCGCTAGGGCCTCCCTAGCTCTGGGCCCCTTCTCCTCCAGGCGCTCCAGTTTCATGGAGAGGCTTCCCTTTGAAACTGAAAACGCGCTGGTAAGAAGGATAAACGCGACCGGACTGCAATTCCCAGAAGCCGTCGCAGGCCCTCACCATCCGGGACACTAGCAGCACGGATCCCTGGGTATTGTGGTCCCGCGCTTTGCCAGCAACCCTCTGCCGACGGTAAAATTCCAGTCGGACATAGAACCACAACTCCCAGCAACCCATGCTGCCGTGTGGGGGGTCTTCACGTTCTCGTGGCGCGGCGCAGGCGTACTGGGTCCTCGGCGCGGACCGCGCAGACTGAATAATAAAAGGGGAGCGGCGAAGAGGCAGGAAGACAAGACCATGTCGAAGGGCCCCGGGCCCGGCGGCTCCGCAGCTTCCTCGGCGCCCCCGGCCGCTACCGCTCAGGTGCTGCAGGCACAGCCCGAGAAACCGCAGCACTACACGTACGTAGAGCCCCCCCCCGCCGCGCGCGCACGCCTGACGTCAGCGGCCAGCGTGAGTCACGCGCGCAGGGAGAGCGCGAGGCGGCCTCTTCCTCCCCCCCTTCCTCCTCCGGCCCGGCCCAGACCGGTTCCAACCTGCTGGGGCCGGTCCCAACTGCCTCCAACTGCCACCAACCTCTGGTCGGGCTGTGGGGCGGGAAACTCGGTCCCGGCCGCTGAGTGGGGAAGGCGGGAGCTCGGGATGCAGAGTGCACTCTCCCTAGGCCAGGCCTTCGAGGCCTAACTGTTCCTCAGACCATAAAACCACAGTAGTAGGCTCCTTTGGGGGGCAGTGAGAAGTCCAAGACACAACCAAGACGAGTTCCGTGGGGCCCAGCCCCAGAACCCACCTATGAATGATCATTAGCGCGAAATTCTGTCAGGAGATTCCATGCAATTTGCACAGGAAGCCTTTTGTGTCCCTAAGGCTCGTAGGTTGTCCACGAGGGCCACCCTTGCTTGAATTCCCAGTCGACGTAGATAAACATGCAAAGATGGAAACGTGTCGGTGCGTGCCCATGACCGTTTCCCTCGCGGGCTGTGCGGAGCCTGAGTTTGGGAGCCCGAAGGTGATGGGTTCCGAGTATGTCTGCAGGCTCAGCAGAAATGTGGCATTAGAGGGACCCCCAAATACCGACACTACAGGGTCCAGCAAGATGGGAAAACCTCTTCCTGGAAGTGTGCATCTGTGTGCTTTTAGGTCGCTGTCTTCATTTCCTTCAAGTCACATTAAGCATTCCCTAGTTAGGTGATGTGGGAGAAAGATGAATAAGGGGCGGTTTCTCGTGTTAAGCAAAATGTTGCTTTCCATTTTCCCTGATGCTCTGAATGCCTCTCATCCCCATGGGCTTCTGAGCGATGTGCATCTTTAAAAGGATCCCCAGCTGCGAGAGGTTTTGGAACCTGGGGGGTTGAACAGCTCTTAAGTTGTTCAGTGAACGAAGAACAGAATCATCTGTTGGAGTAGAAAGAACTCAAACCAGACAGGAGGAACTCTTGCTATATAGAAGACCTTGGGAAACTGTTCTGGGGTTGGGGAACATTGGTTATAGGAAGTGTATGGTTTCTCTGTGGGATTCTATGTTGTTGGCTGGAATCATTTAAGCTTCTTGACTACAGTCTGACTCAGGTTAACCATTCCTTTTCTGATTTGGGCATTGCTTTCCTGGTCCTTTCTTACTGGAGATCTTTCGCAGTCTTTCCATTGATTTTGGTGAGATGTTTTTAGCTCAAAGACTACTGATTAGTTGAATGGTGTAGTCTTGATTTTCGAATGTGGAAACTTCACGTAATTGGAACTTCTTTATATTCTCTGGTTGCTCAGATCACTGTTTTTAGTAAAATAAACACATTTTGAGTCATGAGAGTCTTGGTTTCAGCAACTTGTGTTTCTGTGTTGTGTTGTCATTGAGCATACTATGAAATCTGTATTAGAAAGACTTTCTTATTTTGGAATTGACAGGTGAAACTAGCGAACAGCTGAGTAAATGTCAGTGTCTGAGTCTTTGTCTTCTTGATGCTCATTTGTTTAAAACCTGTCTTTCAGGCCGGGTGTGGTAGCTCACACCTGTAATCCCAGCATTTTGGGAGGCCGAGGCGGATCACCTGAGGTCAGGAGTTCGAGACCAGCCTGCCCAATATGGCGAAACCCCATCTCTACTAAAAATACAAAAAATTAGCTGGATGTGCTGGTGGGCACCTGTAATCCCAGCTACTCAGGAGGCTGAGGCAGGAGAATCGCTTGAACCCGGGAGGTGGAGGTGGCAGTGAGCCGAGATCGCACCACTGCACTCCAGCCTAGGTGACAAGAGTGAAACTCCGTCTCAAAAAACAAAAACAAAAAAACCCTGCCTTTCCATTCCTTGTGGGTAAGTACAGAGTAATGGGACCTGGCTCTTGAGGTGTCTTAGGAAATCAGCAGGAGTAGGTAAAATAGCCAGGCTTGATGGGAGGTTGTAGGTGTTCTTATCTCCTTGTCTGTTCGTGTGTATGTGTGTTTTTATATTTTTATTTCCAAAAATCAGAGATAGAAATCAGTGGTCTTTCTTGCTAGACTTACCAGCATTCAGAAGCTGTGATGACTTGGCATACTTCATCCCCTAGTCGTCCTAGGGCTGAGGTGCAGGGAGCATGAGGACACATATGATGGAACCAGCACACTTGCTGACTCTGATTTTTCTTTTTTCTTTTTTTTTTTAAGATAGGGTCTCTGTCATCCAGGCTGTAGTGCAGTGTCACAATCTCAGCTCACTGTAGCCTCGACCTCCCTGGTTCAAGTGATCCTCCCACCTCAGCCTCCTGAGTAGCTGGGACTACGGGCACACCTGGATACGTTGTTTTGGTATTTTTTGTAGAGACGTGGTTTTGCCATGTTGCCCAGGCTGGTCTCAGACTCCTGTGATCAAGCAGGTGCAAGCAATCTACTGTTGGGCCTTGGCCTCCCAAAGTGCTGGGAGGCCACCACACCCAGCCTTTTTTTTTTTTTTTTTCTCTCTTAAAAGAGACATGGGCAGGGTGCTGTTGCTCATGCTTGTAATCCCAGCACTTTGGGAACCTGAAGTGGGTGGATCACTTGAGGTCAGGAGTTTGAGACCAACCTGGCCAACATGGAAACCCCGTCTCTACTAAAAATACGAAAAATTAGGTGGGCCTGGTGGCACACACCTGTAGTCCCAGCTACTCGGGAGGCTGAGACAGGAGAATCGCTTGAACCCAGGAGGCGGAGGTTGCAGTGAGCCGAGATAGTGCCACTGCACTCCAACCTGGGCGACAGAGTAAGACTCTGTCCAAAAAAGAAAAAAATGAGAGATGTGATCTCACTATGTTACCTAGGCTGGACTTGAACTCCTGGGCTCAAGCAGTCCTGCCTTAGCCTCCTGAGTAGCTGGGACTACAGGCACATACCTCTTTACCTGCTTTCCCCTGCCCCCATAAGGTGAATTCATTTATTGCCCTTGGGAGTTAGGGGACGGGAGCAGTTTGATTTTGATTTTAAATGAAAATTTGAGCTGCTTGGGAGGTAAACAGTGGGTACACATGGACATACAGAGTGGAATAATAATTGATCATTGATAATAATTGATCCCATTTTGAATACAGAGATAGACTCCTTTTGAATATTTGTGTTTTTGCCTGTCAGGTTTTTTTTGTTTTGTTTTGTTTTGTTTTTTTGGAGATGAAGTCTCACTCTGTTGCCCAAGCTGGAGTGCAGTGGCGTGATCTCAGCTCACTGCAACCTCCACCTCCCGGCTTCAAGCGATTCTCCTGCTTCAGCCTCCTGAGTAGCTGGGACTGCAGGCATATGCCACCATGGCCGGCTAATTTTTGTATTTTTAGTAGAGACGGTTTCATTATGTTGGCCCAGCTGGTCTCGAACTCCTGACCTCGTGATCTGCCCACCTCGGCCTCTCTAAGTGCTGGGATTACAGGTGTGAGCCCCTGCGCCCAGCCACTTTTATTTTTATTTTTGTCGCCCAGGTTGGTTGGACAGAGCAAGAGACAGGATCTTGCTCTGTCACCCAGACTGGTGTACAGTGGCACGGGAAGGCCTGAGTCTGAGAAGGTGTGAGCCACTTCACCTGGCCTTTCTTATATGTAAATTAATTTTGTATAGTTTTATACCTGATATTTGAAATTATGTAACATGCAGTAGTCTTTGTAATAATCCAGAGACACTTGTGTGATAATTGAGTCTCATTTACCATGACGGCAATCTTGGCAAACACAAGTTGAATACACCAAGCAAAAAATTACTTTCCCATTCGTTTCCCTTTCTTGCCCCTTCAATCTTGTGCTGAAATTGAAGTTCTCAGTTTGAGCCCTCCTTTTCCTAAACCGAGAGGATTATTCATAACATAGTCTGAAGGACAATTTTGTTCTTTTTTTTTTTTCTAAACTCTTGAATAGTCTTGCTTTAAGGGAAACTTTGGAATAATCCTTTCAGCAAATTGGTGTAGCAGGCACTTGTGCTGGACTTGAGGAATCCAGTCCTTTTAGAAAACAGTTATGTCAGAAGTTCCTCTATTGTACAGCTCCAAGTATTTGCTTAGCACTTAGTAAGACGATCATGTATATGTATTATTATTCTTCCAAGACAAAAACCATGTGACCTCTTTTTTTTTTTTTTTCTGAGACCAAGTCTGGAGTGCAGTGGCGCGATCTCAGCTCACTGTAAGCTCTGCCTCCTGGGTTCACGCCATTCTCTCCTGCCTCAGCCTCCTGAATAGCTGGGACTACAGGCACCTGCCACCACGCCCGGCTAATTTTTTGTATTTTTAGTAGAGATGGGGTTTCACTGTGTTAGCCAGGATGGTCTTGATCTCCTTACCTCGTGATCTGCCCAGCTCGGCCTCCCAAAGTGCTGGGATTACAGGCATGAACCACCGTGCCTGGCCTGTGACCTCCTTTTACTAGACAGTTTGTCTTTTCTTTTTTTTTTTTAAATTTATTTATTTTTATTTATTTATTTATTTATTTTTCTGAGATGGAGTCTCGCTCTGTTGCCCAGGCTGGAGTGCAGTGGCTGGATCTCAGCTCACTGCAAGCTCCGCCTCCCGGGTTCACGCCATTCTCTCCTGCCTCAGCCTCCTGAGTAGCTGGGACTACAGGCGCCCGCCACCATGCCCGGCTAATTTTTTGTATTTTTAGTAGAGATGGGGTTTCACTGTGTTAGCCAGGATGGTCTTGATCTCCTTACCTCGTGATCTGCCCAGCTCGGCCTCCCAAAGTGCTGGGATTACAGGCATGAACCACCGTGCCTGGCCTGTGACCTCCTTTTACTAGACAGTTTGTCTTTTCTTTTTTTTTTTTAAATTTATTTATTTTTATTTATTTATTTATTTATTTTTCTGAGATGGAGTCTCGCTCCGTTGCCCAGGCTGGAGTGCAGTGGCTCGATCTCAGCTCACTGCAAGCTCCGCCTCCCGGGTTCACGCCATTCTCCTGCCTCAGCCCTCCGAGTAGCTGGGACTACAGGTGCACTCCACCACGCCCGGCTAGTTTTTTGTATTTTTAGTGGAGACAAGGTTTCACCGTGTTAGCCAGGATGGTCTCGATCTCCTGACCTCGTGATCCGCCCACCCAGGCCTCCCAAAGTGCTCGGATTACAGGCGTGAGCCCCCGCGCCCAGCCGACAGTTTGTCTTTTCATTTGACAAAGAATGAATTTAATTCAGCTTTATTTATAATAACATACTGTCTTGTATATTGGAAGAGTTTTATAAAAACGTTTAAGAATGAGAACTTTTGTAGCAATCACATCTCAAAATGTATCTGCAAGTTTAGCTATCTTTTGGCTTTTTGCTGTATTAACAGTTATACTATTGAAAGTATATAGCTGAGCATGGCATAGTAGCTCACATCTGTAATCCCAGCACTTTGGGAGGCCGAGGCAGGCAGATCACGAGGTCAGGAGTTCGAGACCAGCCTGGCCAACATGGTAAAACCCCGTCTCTACTAAAAATACAAAAAATAGCTGGGTGTGGTGGTGGGCACCTGTAATCCCAGCTACTGAGGAGGCTGAGGCAGGAGAATCATTTGAGCCTGGGAGGCGGAGGTTGCAGTGAGCCGAGGTCACGCCATTGCATTCCAGCCTGGGTGACAGGACTAGACTCCGTCTCAAACAAAAGCACAAAAATAAAATACAAAAATTAGCTGGGTGTGGTGGCGCGTGCTGAGGCAGGAGAATTGCTTAAACCCGGGAGGCGGGGGTTGCAGTGAGCTGAGATTGCGCCACTGCCCTCCAGCCTGGGCAACAGAGCCAGACTCCATCAAAAAAAAAAAAAAAAATGTATTCTTGAAAGGTCACAGAAAAACTACCATCTTAAATATCCAGCTGGGTGTGGTAGCTATAATCTCAACTTGGGAAACTGAGGCGGGAGGATCACTTGAACCCAGGAGTTCCGGACCAGCACGGGCAACATAGCAAGACCTCCTCTCTACTAAAAATTTAAAAAATGAGCCAGGTGTGGTGGTGTGCGCCTATGGTCCTGGATACTCAGGAGGCCAAGGTGGGAGGATCCCTGAGCCCAGGAGATTGATGCTACAGTGAGCCAAGATTATGTTACTGCACTCCAGCCTGGGTGACAAGACCCTATCTGAAAAATAAATAAATAATTGGCTGGGCGTGGTGGCTCACGTCTGTAATCTCAACACTTTGGGAGGCCAAGGTGAATGGATCACTTGAGGTCAGGAGTTCGGGACCAACCTGGCCATCATGGCAAGACTGTATCTCTACTAAAAATGCAAAAATTAGCCAGGCATGGTGGTGCATGCCTGTAATCCCAGCTATTCGGGAGGCTGAGACAGGAGAATCGCTTGAACCCAGGAGGCAGAGGTTGCACTGAGCCGAGATCACGCTACTACACTCCAGCCTGGGCAACAGAGCGAGACTCTGGCTTGAAAAAAATAATAAAATAAAAATAAATAAATAAATATTAAACTCTCCGAGTTTCTGACCTCATTGTTTTCACCCCATGAGAGGAAGTATACCTCAGAGACCGATCACGTCTTCATGCCTTCAACTGCAGTGGCTGCAGTCGATTCTCAGACTTCTTAATGCCCTCATGTTAAAGGAAAATGAAATTCTAGTTTAGTGAAGGTTTGCAGGAGTTTTCTGGCCACTTGGTGATTTCTTATAGGTAGACAGAGAATAAATACTTTATAGCCTCGTCTGTCTAGGCATCATTTCAATTTAGGACTGGTTTCCTGGGCATTGAATTAAACAAAGATAATGTAGCAATACTTCCATAGATCTATTTTCAGTTTATGTATTATATAAATGTCATTAACTTCACTTGATTGCATCTGATTGTATTTTGGAAAATCCTGGACATGAATATGTATTTAAGTCATTATTGCAAATTACAATAAAATCGTACAAGAGTTAATAGAGTACTACTTGTTGCACAACAGAAGTCATTGGAAGCGTTACTAAGTAACCTCAGCGAGAACGAGTTACATTACCAAGAAACACTTCTGGATCTTATTTACTTGTTTATCAAGTAGAACTGATTTTTTGCAGGACAGAAATTAGGAGCTCATTGTAGCCTTCATTTAATCCCACAAAATCCCCATTAACAAGTGTTAAGTGCCCTTGCTAAGGGTAGATTCTTAAGCTTAACACCTAGTTGATATTTGCTGTTATCTAAATTATTAAAGTCAAGATTTGCTTAATGGTTAAGTTTTTTTGTTTTAATCCAGCTATGTTAGATACTAAAGAAGGCTTCCCCACAACCCATATGCATCTGCTTTGACTGGTGGTTTCTATCATCCTACAAAGACTGTGACTTATTGGTGAGGGCAGCTGGACAACTCTGAGAGCAACTTAGAGAAATCCATCTTGGGCACACTCTATAAAGGAGCTCCTTCTCTGCAAATAGCACCCCAGATAAGTGCACAAAAGCAAGATACCCTCGTGGACCTACACGTCCTCCCGCTTTTCAACACCCTGATGCCTGCAGGTGAGGTCTCTTTCCTGTGTGTCGTAGAAGCCATGAGCACGCTTAGGTAACTAGAGCCCTGCCACAACCTGAGCAGCGCAGCACACATCCGCAGGCTTTCCTGCCAGACCTTTGCCTAAAGGTAATTTTTCTCAGTAGGAGAGACTCCAGGTCAGGAGTGATGACAGTAAGGTTGCATTTAAAGCTGCATTACACTAAATAGTGGACTGGTCTAGTGATTATTTTCCCACACTGGGCAATATTTGCTTAATGATTAAGTTTTTTGTTTTTGTTTTTGTTTTTTTTTAATCCAGCTATGGTTGATACTAAAGGAGGTTTTCCCACTATCCGTATGCATCTTCTATGTTTTGAAATTGCAACTATGGACAGTTATGGCTAATCCTAGTAGATTGTCTTCCCTTCTTTTAACATCTTGGATGAATTTGGGTCACACTAATTGTTATGTGAAGATGGATGTTGAATGTAAGTTTCTCTGCCATTCTTAGCCAATCTATAAAAATTACATTAGCCTAATTGCTAACAATGCCGAGAATTTAGGTGTAGTATCCCTCTGGACAGCAGAGCTTCTGTTTTCTTACCGTATGGATACTCTATAGATTCACCCCAGCCAGTCATGTGAAAATACCTGCATAGGCAACAGAGATATCTGTGGAGAAAGTGCATGGGGTAATAGGTACAGGGTGATTTTGGGGGTGATGGAAATGTTCTGGAATGAGATATGGTGAAGGTTACATAACACGGGTGAACACACTAAAAACCACTGAAATGTACACTTACGAGTGGTGAGTTTGTGTGCTCTCTGAATTATATATCAGATTTTTAAAAAGTTAATTAAAAAATCAGTGTATATGAGTCCCTCCTACAATGGAGAGGGCTTCAAGTGCATGGCCTATTGCCAAGGCTCAGCAGCAATATTGTGGGAAAGTCTGTGGTTTGCACAAAGCTCCTTGGTGCCCTTTTCCCAGCTTTCTCAGTGGCTTAGGCCCTGTGTATCTATTCTAGTTGAATGCCCCCATGTTATAAGTCTGTGGAGATGTTTTGAGATAAGAGATATGTATTCAGAAAACAAGTTTGAGACTCCTAGGTGTTGGTAATTATACTTTACCTCGTCTCCAACTTGATAGCCATTCCAGGGAACAAGCAGATTTTTACCAATGCCTTCATAAAATGAATCACGTCTACTGCCTGGGGTGGGTGGGAGGTGGAAGAGAAGTTTGCTCTTACTAAAATGTAATAGAGTCCATTCTTCCGGTATTGTGAATGTTTTAAGGTTTACCTGGGCATTTAAGGACAGGCCATGTGTTTTAGGGATTTAAAATGATGTCAGTGGCTATACTATATTAGTTCAAGTAATCACAACAAACTTTTTATTATTTCTCTATAAAATCCCTCAACTTTCACCCCTTTTTTCTTTGCCAGTGTGTAGAATTTGACAGCAGTATCAAGAGCTGAGGAGAAGGAGAAGATGGAAAGGAGTCTAGCAACTTAAAAATCTCACAGCATTCTCTGTGAGGTGACCTTTTTTCCTGTTGGTGGCTCAATTTCTTTAGGACATAAAGAAGATACTGAGGCCTGTGACAGCCTGTGACAGTATCATCAAGTTGTATCTGAACTTATTGAACTGTTTCCTCCCCTTTCTTATTCTTTATTCACAGTTTACTTTTCATGTGCATAAGTTGACTCATTTGTTTCCTGTTAGCATTTGAAACACCATATAGCCACCATAAGTCCTGACAAAATGACTTCTAATGAGGAGGGGGAAGGTCCACGTCCCACCTTCCTATGAAATTTTGGCCTATTCACAAATCTACCCCCACATAAGAGAAGTAGTTATGTTCTGTAAAGAAGAGGTTGATAAAAACCTTTAGCATGGTGTTTTGTGACTTAGAAGTTTTAAGTAGTCGTTCTTATATCTAAGCATTTATTAATTTTGGTAAGAACATTACCATATGTTTCTGATGTCACTTCTACTGTTAAGAGGTGCCAGGCATCTGGCGGCCTGCCACTTCAGGATTTGTGTGAATCGGACGATCTAAATATAGTATAAATTAGAGACCAGTACTTGTATTTCCTGATTAAAAACAAACTAACCTCTGTTTCACTATTGAAGTAAGAGTACTTTACAATGAACACAAAAAATGTATATTAAATATCCAGTAGCGCATGCTAAAGTGAACATTTCTGTTTTTATTTCAGCAACTTATTTTATGGTATTGTAGTTATGGCCTGTGCGAAACTCTCCGACATGTTCTAAACAGCTTTCAGAGAGTCACTGAGGCTTATTTGCTACTACTCTTGTTTTTCCTTTAGCTCAGTTAAGAAATGCTTAGTTAGCCGGGCATGGTGGCTCACGCCTGTAATCCCAGCATTTTGGGAGGCTGAGGTGGGTGGATCACCTGAGGTCAGGAGTTCGAGACCAGCGTGGCCAACATAGTGAAACCCTGTCTCTACTAAAAATACAAAAAACTAGCTGGGCGTGGTGACAGGCACCTGTAATCCCAGCTACTAGGGAGACTGAGGCAGGAGAACCACTAGGACTCAGGAGGCGGAGGTTGCAATGAGCCGAGATCACACCATTGCACTCCAACCTGGGCAACAAGAGCGAAACTCCGTCTCAAAAAAAAAAGAAAGAAAAAAAAGAAAAGAAAAGAAATTAAGCATTTCTTAACAGTCAGCATGGTAGTTAGGAGTACTGACTCCAGGGTCACACCACCTGAATTTGAGGCCCAGCTCTGTCAGTTACTAACTGTGAGATCTTGGGCAAGTGACTTACCTCTTTGTGTATCAGTTTCCTGAGAATAGGAATATTCCCTGTCTCATGGGGTTGTTATAAGGGTGAAATAAATGAGTTCATATATGTAAAGTGCTTAAAACAGTGCTTGACACTTAGCACAGTGTAGGTACTGTTCACCATTATTTGAACTGGACTGTAGTCACTGCTTTCAGTTGCATTGCTCCTTGCTTCAACAGCCCTGATTGAATGCCTTCTTTAGTTGCATCCACACTGAAATAGATTCTTCAGTTCCTAGGGCACGCACAGGGCAGCAGCATCTTCAGAGAACAGTTCTGTCTTCCACATCCACTTGAATTCTTATTTCATTCTCCAGTCTTTGTAGCGCCTCCATCATACTGCTTGTATCTTATATGATGGATGTATGTTCTGAACTGACCCACTCAGTTTAGGGCCAAATACTTTGTTATACAGAAAACTGTACAAAGAACATGTTAGTTTAAACATATTACTAAAGTCATAAAACTGGAGGTTTTCCAGGCTAGCTTTTTCAGGCTAACTATGTACAGAAAAACTTTGTGGGTTTTTTGTTCTGTTTTATTTTTTTATTTTTTTATTTTTTGGTTTTTGAGATAGGGTCTTGCTCTATTGCCTAGGCTGGAGTACAGTGGCATGATCTCAGCTCACTGCAACCTCCGCCTCCTGGGCTCAAGCGATTGTAGTGTGTCAGCCTCCTGAGTAGCTGGGATTACAGGTACATGCCACCACACCTGGCTAATTTTTGTATTTTTAGTAGAGATGGGGTTTCACCTTGTTGGCCAGGCTGGTCTCACACTCCTGGCCTCAAGCGATCTGCCCGTCTTGGCCTCTCAAAGTGCCGAGATTACAGGTGTGAGCCACCATGCCCGGCCAGAAAAACTTTGAATAAAGTCAAGGTATTATATGATTTGGGGGAGAATGAACGGGGCTTTTTTGTACTCTTGAATATTCTCTAAAATCAGTGATGTGGGCCAGGCGCGGTGGCTCAAGCTTGTAATCCCAGCACTTTGGGAGGCTGAGACGGGCGGATCACGAGGTCAGGAAATAGAGACCATCCTGGCTAACCCGGTGAAACCCCGTCTCTACTAAAAAAAATACAAAAAACTAGCAGGGCGAGGTGGCAGGTGCCTGAAGTCCCAGCTTCTCGGGAGGCTGAGGCAGGAGAATGGCGTAAACCCGGGAGGCGGAGCTTGCAGTGAGCTGAGATCCGGCCACTGCACTGCAGCCTGGGCAACAGAGCGAGACTCCGTCTCAAAAAAAAAAAAAAAAAAAAATCAGTGATGTGAGTGACCCTTACATGAACCTTCCTCAGTTTCACCAGCTCTAGGCCCCATAGGGCAAGGGGACAATTATAGAAAGAAGGGACCATGGACACATAGACTAGTTGCACACCTTCCTGGCTCTTGTTAGTTCTTGGGGCAGGACAGCTCACAGGTGTCAGAATGTTCCAGTGAGCCCCAGTGAAAAGTGGGCTGAAATAATTGCCAGTGATTGGCTCCCCCACTGTAAAACACTGACTTGCTTGAGTGCGCGTAGCACCTGAACTGTGGGTTGCTGTGTGTGTGTGCACATGCGTGTGTGCACAGGTGCGGTCGGGAGTTTCATTGCATCTAGGGGCTTCATAGTGGCCATAAGATCATATTGTGTTTACTCTGACTAAAGGCCAGTGTGGGATCAAAGGAGGTTCAGACACACTTAGAAATTCACTAGACACTTTATTTCCCTGAATAATACTCCCTGAGCTTGCTTTTTCTGTCAGAGAGAATGTTCTAAATCAGGATCACTGTAGAAGATTTGGAAGCCACATTTCTGTAGCTGTGTAGTGTGTCAGATCCATCCAAATATTTACCTACCACCAATTATAGCTTTATTTTCCCTTATTTTTTAAAGCTTTTTTTTTTTTTTTTGGGAGGTACAGTCTTACTCTGTCACCCAGGCTAGAGTGCAGTGACGTAATCATAGCTCACTGCAGCCTTGAACTCCTGGGCTCAAATGATCCTCACTTCAGCCTCCTGAGTAGCTGGGACTACAGGCCTGTACCACCACACCTGACTGATTTTTTATTTTTAGATTTGTTTCGTGAAGTCAGGGTCTTACTATGTTGCCAGGCTGGTCTGGAACCTCTGACCTCAAGCAGTCTTCTGTCCTCTGCTCCCCAAAGCGCTGGCCTGAGACACCACACCCAGCCTAAACTAAAAGCCATTTTTAGTAACTCCCACCAATGTGGTTACTATTAGAAAGTTGTATGGTTTCTGGGTCATGTTTGGTGTCAGAATGTGTACATATATCCTTATAAATATCGAATGTAGAACTGATAGTAGTTTACCTTTCAGATTTGCAAAAATAAGGAAAGATTTTTAGCAGCTTGTAAGAAACATATACATACTTGGATGAATAATTAGAATTTTAATTTACAGCTCATATGCTCTTACAGTATTCTCTTTGAGGGTAAAACATACTTTATTCTCAAAGAACCTTGGATAAGCCATGAATTATGGCTTCAGTGACTACATTTCTTTTTAGGAGTTATATGTGGGGGAAGGAAAGAAGTAGGTACATGGAAGTGTTAACATGGAAAACAGGAGATTACAGAGAAGCATTATTTGAGCCTTTGGATACTACAAATAATCTTCAACAATGACTGTGGTTTTTTGGCTTTTTGTTTTTCCTTTCCTTTTGTGCTAGTTGCAGAATCCTATCATATTGTGGTTAGATTTCAATAAAGAATGTTTAAGATCAGGACTTTGTCTTGCATTTAAAAAAGACCCTATATTCAAGTTAAAGCTTGTATATATTTGTTTTTTGTTTTTGTTTTTGAGACGGAGTTTTGCTCTGTCCCCCAGGCTGGAATGGCCAGGAGAGCAGCAGGAGCTGCAGGAACAGGTGCTTCCTCACTGGCCACTCCATCTTGAAAACTCATGGCCCATGTCCCGAGGCTGAGTGGCATCCAGAGTGAGTTATTCTACCGGCTCAATCTCTTGTCCCTTTTGTTGGGCTTACATCTTGCTGTTCACTGTTCTGGGATTCACCAAGTCCTGAGCAAATCTGGTGTTGCAGCGCCACCTCTTTCTGTTGGCTTGTCTTTTTTTTTTTTTTTTAGATGGAGTCTTGCTCTGTTGCCCAGGCTGGAGTACAGTGGCACAATCTTGGCTCACTGCAAGCTCCGCCTCCCGGGTTCACGCCATTCTCCTGCCTCAGCCTCCCGAGTAGCTGGGACTACAGG